>NC_045477.1:85263315-85867329 GCF_009650955.1 Corvus moneduloides
GCTTTAATTTACCTTGTTCCCACAGTAATTGAAGCATGTGCAGAGGACTCACAAGTACCTTTTAAACCACTTCTTATTTCACTGACATCTGTCAGTTATCACAGTTGCTTACCAGTGGAACTTCTTATTTTTGATAGTATTTTTCCACAAATGTTTGTGTCCCAACTGAGAAGTTTATTTCTATCCTTGAAGAGAGCTTAGTCAAAGTCTCCTTTGATAGATGTGACTGCTTTTTTTTATCACCTCCTATGGCCTCTTTCTGTCACCTTTCTGTGGGGTCTTAACTGAAACACCTGTCTGAGGAGTGGAGACATTCTAATTTCTTTGTAGGTAAGAATCATCTGCAAGGGTTCATTCAGCTCAGCCTCTGCGAGGTTAAAACTTATCAATTTTCTACAGAAGGAGCTCAAGTCAATTTGGCTTCTAACTCAAGTCAAGTCTGGGGAAATGAATCTGGTTCCATTGTCCCAGGGCTGCGTAGATTTTAGGCAACAAGAAAGGAGCCACAGCACAGCAACACAAATTTTACGCTGCCCTTTGCTGCATCCAGGTGGCTGGATGATCATGTGCTGTTTTCTTTAGGAACAGAAAGTCAAGGATGGGCTGCTGTGCTTATGACTATTCTGGTATATGCCCCAGCAAGGCTTTCTTTCTGTGCTGAGGGTGTCCTTGCTGGAAGGAGTTTACAGAAGCTGCTGCTTTCTACCTAGGCCTTTATGAGGTCTGGTGTTCAAGAGTACGCACATTCTTAAAAGAAAGCTGAAGTGGTTCACAGTTTTACAGAACTCCTAACAATCCCAAGGTAAAAAGTCACACTTCCATTTCACTCCACGAGTGAAGCTCACTCTCTTCCTTTAAATAAGTATCCCTTAAAATAAAAAAGTATACAGTGACATACGCTTCTCTGCTCTCAGAGGACTTCTGTTTTCTTTCCTCAGAAATTACATTTTCTGGAACATGTTTCACAGCAGCTATCTCTTTGCTCTTCTTTTGGGAGAAGTTCCTTAGCAAATAGAGCAAGGCTTTAAAAAAACTATATATGATCTATACATGGTGTTAACATAGTAAAGTAACCTACCAGAACAAACCAAAACCCAAAGCAAACACATACAAAGCCCACCAAGACAAAACAAAACAAAACAAAACAAAACAAAACAAAACACTATCACAATCACTAATTTCCTAAAGATGTCCCTAAACATGGATTCATTAATTTATATCTAAGCAGTTAAGTAAATGACATGGTATTAGTGTGAGCTGCTTTATAATTTTCTAGGCTTTTCTACCTTCTCCTAACCACCAGTTAGGATGTTGCATAAATACAATAGCTTCTGCAAATGTGTGCCATCTCTCCCATTTTTACAAAAATCATGAAAAAGAGCTTTGCTGGAATGCTCACCTTGCCTCACAGTGGCAACACCCAAAGAATAAACCAAAAATTCTAAAACATGATCAGCTTTTGATGGTAGCTGCTAGAGAGCTGCTGGAGATCTTGCATAAAAGTAGATCAAATAAATTGCCTAAGAAATTTCTTTGGTATCAGATGTTGCAAGTTCTTGGAAAGTTTTAGTCCCAAGTAAACAGTAACATAGTTTTTCCTTGCAGGGAGAAGTGAACTGTGGCTATGATATTACAATTTTCAACCTCTGATCTTGCTTCTAGCCAAATAAAGCATGATATTTGTTTAGTTAACACAGCAAAGAACAGGGTGGTCCTTGCATCTGTTTTTGTTTCTTTAAGTCCTTTTGGAAATAAAAACAAATTAATGTCTTGAGGATTTGTCCTTCTTTCCAATTTTGGTGCTTCATTTGTTTACTAAAGGGAGCATTTGAAAAAGAAACAAACATTTGGATTATTTCTTAAAAGGTAGAGACATCCACTTAGAAATAATTAAAATGATTATAAAAATTTTGCTGTTGATGGTGCTGATTGTCTTTAACAGTTTAGTCCTTTTTCTGAAGAACTATAAAACAGATGCAGCATGCTGGTCTGATACACTACAGCATCTTTATATTTCCTCAGGTACATAAATTGTTGAATTTTCTTAGCATACTTTATACAGCTTGTGAATGCATCCAAGGACACATTTTACATGTCTTTTACATCCTTTTAGAATACATCTCTATACCAATGTGAACGAAAAGCAGAACAAATTGGGAAAATTTTATCTCAGGTCTACATTTGGAAGCTTTGTACAACTCTTCACCAAAGTCATTCTTTTGACAAAAGTAAGTGAAATATAAATCAATTATGTTTTAGAGAAGTCAGAAGACTAAATCATTCTCTGTGAACAGCAGCAATATCATAATTTTCCATAAACGGCACCAAAATGATCCAGTTCTGTTATCTAAAGATATTCTGATCATACAGAACATCTAAGCAGAGAGACACAGCACAGTCCATCACACTGTCCTTCCTGCCAAAAAGTCATTGTGCCCTATGCACCTGCAAAAGGGATTATTCTTTGTGCATTTTAAACAGTACCAACACTGATAGATACTTGAATATGGTTTTGACCAACCAAAGCATAAAAATGGTGTTTCCTATGTCTGTGCTAAAGACACTGTTTACCTGCAAAAATCTCAGAAATAGACAAATAAGGAGATAGAGCTTCTTAATCTCATTAGTAAGATAAACTTTCTTACTGAAAAACTGGAGTTTTTACTAAACCTCTAAAGAGCAGCTTGAAAAATTAGAAATTATCCAGTCTGCATCCTTCCAGACAATTGAGAATAAAATCACAAGATGCTACTTCAATAACAATAATAATGATAATAATGGGGAAAACCCCCAGCCTTAACCCCAAAGAAACATTTGAATAATTTCTGATATTCACAAATCATTAGATGAATATTGTGGCATTATATTTTCCTTCATAATTTGAACTCAGACCAGTTTGGATGTTAGCTAGGTAGAACAATATATTATTCTACAATTTGTCATGAGTGTGTGTGCAAGGATAAGCCTTGTCTGATCAGTTGTAGAAATCAGCAGTGCAGACTGCTACCCCAAAGCTTTCCATTCTAGGCTCCCTTCATAATTAATACAAAATAAATAAGCTGTTTCGGGGTGTGATGCCTTTACCTGCTAGGGTTAACAGGGAGGTAAAAGTATAGATAATACATAAAATACTATTACTCTGACCTGACTTCATTAGTTCTTCCCCCTAAAGCCTTAAGAACCTGAAGACAAAGTGATGACTGCTATTTTTTTCAGTTGCTCAGATTTTTTCTACAGTATGGATAGGATCACGTTATGATTGTAACTACATTTTCCAAGTGATCATCTGACATGTTAAAAGCTAATATGATTCAGTTTATCCAGAGAGCAATTTTTTTTTTTTTTCCTTGGCAAAACCATGTGTTAACCAGGTTGGCCTGTCAACACCTAGTATGCTAAAGCACTGGTTTTGTTCCAAAGCATTCTGGTATAACCTGGGCAGCTTTCCCAAGCTGCCAGGTGGAAGAGATGGAGAAAATGTGGGTGTTAGAAGACTATAAGCCAAATCGTGTCAACTGTTTCTTACTGTATTTTTTTAACTGAAGGAACTCTAAAATTTAAATGGAAATTTCTTATTTTAAAAATAAATAAATAGATGCTGAACACCTTATTTTCCTTTCAGGAAATGTACACGGAAAAATTCAAATCTAGCAAACTTCCTGCTGTGGTAAGGGAACACATATTATTGTTTCTGACAATGAAATCATTTTTGTTTGGGATTTTCTTTTAGTGCTTTTAAAATTATGAATGGACTAATTCTGGTGTATCTCCTGCCTCCATCTAATTCTGAGTCATTAAATTACAAATACATCAGTTGTAGCTCATTTATATTACTTTCCTATCTGGTCTTCAAAATGGAAAAGTTTGTCATAGATGTACATCTGTGCTTGCTTTATTTGTGCAATGTTCCAATCATTCCAAAATCTGAGCAAAGACTGGTAGATATTTCAGGGAGATATGCATAAAAACTATCAGTCCCTTTGGAATTCCAGTTAACTCCCTGCACCACTTATCTACAGCTGTGTTAAACTTCTGTATTGGTTCTACTAATGTTGTAGTTTTGTCTTCAAAAAAAAAAAAAAAATTAACTGCCATGTAATTTTTTCTGCATAATCAACAAAGTAAAAGATCTAGAGCACCGAGATAAATGGAATGTAATATGCTAATTATACCCTTAATTTAATATTTCACTGTAGTTTAAAATTTAAAAAAATTATACATTTGTTCAAACAATATCAAGAAAATAAGTAAAATAAAACACAAGATGAGATTAAACAATGCAATGTAATAATAAATTTAAAAATCCATTCTCTGGTCCCTAGATGGAGAACTGAAATAGACAGTAAAAGCAAGAATAACTGAGATTATAATACATTTAATAATAATATTACATTTAATGTCCTAAATATAATAATGAAATTCTATGCAGTGAGTCTATTCTATTCCTCTGAGTCTAGGATAATGGCCTCTTATTAAATCTTGTTGTGCCTACTGAGGTACACACTTTCTCACCTGTAATCCTTCTTTATAATATAGTCAGAAAAGAAAATTAAAAAAACCCCAAAACGAAAAACCCCAACCTAAACCTCCACCATCATCACACAAAACAAAGTGTTCAGCATGGAAACAAGTTTGAATGGTAAAGCAATAACAATGTTAATAATGAAGTATATTCTGACTGGATAAAAAGACCAAAATATTAATAAACTTTCTTTTCTGAAGACTACATCACAATAGAATAGTATTGGAAATAAACCTTGGAGTTAATGATCCGGGTATTATGGATAAGTGATTTTTGTTGTGATCCACAATAGTTTCATTTAGCAGAGCACTTAAATAGTTGACCATATATCTTTGGACCATATTAATGTTGGTTTAAAATCCCTGCAAAGTAAAGAGGACTGCATTTCAACACCAACTTCTCAGAGAGTATGTGGGATGTCTCTCTTTTGGTGTCCTGTGTGGGGCCAGGAGTTGGGCTCAATGATCCTGATGGGTGCCTTCCAATTCAGCACATTCCATGATGTTTCTATGATTCGATGGTCTTGTGAGCATTCCCAGTATACTTCTGGCTATAGTTAAATAAGTTCATTTAAACAACCCTCAATAATGTTACTTAGTTTATTTCAGTTTTTTGGAAAATGAAATACAGTTTTTCCAGGTATCACAACTTTAACTGCTTGATAAACTAGTAGCTGGAAGTCAAGCTACCGGGACAAGATATCAGAGGAAGATCTTTTAAGCATAATATTTTAAACTATACTTCTTTCTTAATACATAGTGTAATGTGTGATGGTTAGATGCATGGAGTGTGAGGTTGCTGATTAACATTGAGACCAGTTAAAGCTGAGCATGTAGACATGGCTCTAGCAAATTCAGTGATTATACATACGTTTTTTAATTTTTTTTAAATTTCTTTTATTAATCCTATTTTTCTTGATATGAATAATTGTCTATATTGCTATATAATATTATTCATTAATTCTCTGATTTAAAGCATACTGAAGTCTAAGAACATGATTCCCTTGACTGGAAATATTTCACATTAAGCCTAAGAATATTTGCACTTTTAAAAATTTGCAGATCTCTAAAGGAGGTCTTAACATAAATATAAAAGGGCATCGTTAGTTCGTAATTGCTAGGGTAACATTAATTATAGCTGTTGAAACCTTTACACTAAGTTTCACTGTCACTACAGTAAGATTTCCTGGCTTTAAAAATTAATTCAAACAGTATAATCCATATTATTTAAATCTCAGTTTAGTACAAAGAAGTATAATCCATTTATGGTAATACAATAACTGCTTATTCACACTTTTATGAGTGTATCTAATGAAATGCTTTAAACCTTTTTATGCAAAAAGGACTTTTATATATTGATCAGATTTACTGCTTTTTGCCTTTCCTACAATTGTATGAACAAACTGCATTTTGTGCAGAATCTCCATAAATGTGCACATACCTGATTAGTAGAGTGAAATGATGAGTATACATATCTGTACTTATTGCCAACCATTTATGTTTTATTGTTTTAATTATAAGGAGCAGTCTTTGCAGTGACTGCAATACAATATTCCTAGGTGGAGCAGAATTAAAAGAATTAATGTACTTTTAAATCAGACTCCAAATTAAAAGATATTAATCTGGCATTAATTTTAGGTATCACTTAGGGGAACTGATATGTATTTTAAATGCAGAGTAAACCAGAAAGTAGAAGTTACATTTCACTGTTAACCGACTGTTACATGACAAGTAAACAAGTTTAATCGTGTTATTCACCTCATTGACTTTAATGATTCAATAATAGATGTAATAGGCACCTCAGGACCAGATGGCTTAGGGAAAAAAGTCCCCATGAACTACCACTTTTTCATCTCAAGTATCTGATAAATATGTTAACTCCCTGCACTGCGATGACAGCCGGAATTTCTCACCAGCTGGCCAGTTGCTCTGCACAGTGGGTGATATCATCCTCAGCTGAATGTTGAATTCTCAGCTCTGTAGTAAGGTCGGGACTTCAGGGTTTTTCTTAAAAAACATATTTTTTTATTGATTTCACATAAACATTACAAACATTGACAAAAGGATAAGGGGGAAAGGTCTTAGGAAGGGGCAGATCAAGAGTTAAGGTTCAATACGAGCTGTACTTGTAGCAGTGCTCATGACCCCCATGCGTTAGCGATGCGGGTTGAATGTGCAAAGAGAATGTGGGGCTACTGATACCTCTCATCAAGTTGTTTTACATCCCCAACCTTTTGCTCAGTATTTTGCTACGTCAAGCAGAGCCTGCTTATGATCATGCCTGGCAGACATTTCAGCCATGAAAACACTGTTTATTTCTAGCTGTCATCTGTGCTGCTGCAAAAAAAAGGGCTCAGAAGAATTCCACCCCCCTCCTTTCCCAGAAATGTCAACAAAATGGACACATTGATTATCTACAGCCTGTATCAGCCAACACTGTTCAGATCTGAAGCAGTATACAGCCTACTGTCTGCCACCATTTCTTGATTTTAGCCTTGTTTTTTTAACACTTCTTGTCTACTTAGATACCACATCTGTTTTTGCCTCTGTGCAAAATACAACCATGGTAGATCCTAACAAGACAAAAGGGGTTTTTCATGTGTGTATATTCACAGACATTATTTCCCCTTTGGTCCCTGACTTCTGATTTACCTTTGTACACTAGACCGTACTTGGTCCTGCATCAAGAAGAAATTTTGTCCTGAGTTTTGGAAGGAAAACTGAAATATACATAATGAAAAGAGAAAGGAGAAAAATAAGATACAGGCGCATTAACCATCTTGTCAGTTAAGGGATTCTGAAACACAAGACAATTCTGAAAGCCCATGGTCAGCTAATTGTATGTCTACTCAAAGCCCACTTTTAAAACAAATTGGATTTTCTCAGCAACTTTGATTGCATCCAAGTTGTATTAAAATGCTATAAAATCCAGAATAAGTGGCATCACACAACTTTATTAAAAAAAAAACAAATAAACCTTTTCTTTCTTACAGCATTTGTTACAAGCTATTTATCTCATTTACATGCATGATAAGTTCTTAAGCTACTGTCATAATAACAAATAAGTCTCTTATCCTACCATAATGATATGTATTTTCCCATGACAGTACATAAAGCCACTTCATATTAATTCATTTACTCATTCAACATCACTTTGAAACAGGGTACTACTATTCTTCTGTATAAAATTCCCTGGTTTAAGTAAACAGAAACTGAAAGATACTGACAGTAATCTCCTAATCACAGGCTGAAAAACAGATCTCTTTTCTCATAACTTTTAATGAAGTATATATGTGCCAAAACAATACATCTGGAAAAGTTAGTTATCTACCAAAAGGGAAGCAGGAGCAAGCAAAAAAATTACTGAAAGCTGGTAGAGCAAAGTATTAAAGTACAAAGAAATTGATATTCTTGACACAATAAAAATCAATACAAAGATATATCAACTGTAACAAGCAATGTGTAGAAATAACAAGACAAAAAAGAAAGGAGATGGGAATAGGAATAGTAGTATTTTAAAAACAGCGATAGAAAGAAAAATTTTTCAATTATGTCAGAATGAAAAACCCAAAAAAGTAAATCAAAATAGAAGAAATGTTCTCTACATCATTCTTCATCAAAGTAACAAAAACTCTCTTTACTCAGGTGCATAAACCAAGGTACAACATGTATAAATAATGTGATGGAACTACATAATGAAGAAATACTAGGCCACACTGAGAATTTACTCTTTGGCACTTCACAGCTGCATGCAGGCACAAATGCTAAATGGTCCAGAACAGTTCACTTCTCCAGAGGGGATTAATTTTTTTCTACAACAGATAACATGGAGGACTGAGATTTTTTCAGCACTTATTATGTTTCTATGACCCTCACAGTCTATATATGTTATTTTTTTCAATTCAAATTGTCTGATAGTAGACAAAGTCTGTGCAGACCAGATGGTTGCATAAACATCAGAGTGAAGATCTTATTGAAGCATTTGGGAATGCAGGTTCTTCTGGCAAAATGTTGGAAAAGTCACAGGATAGCAAATATACAAATTACATTCATTTTTTTTCTTTAAGCCTTCAAGTAAAACTCCACAGGAAGAATAATCTGGAGAACCACATATAGGCTTTGCTTTGCACAAGCTGGTTGGTTCACATCAAAGGGAAGCTAGAAGTGAATTAATACTGACACAGGACTGAGGAACAAATAAGCCAGATGCATTGTCTGGGAATATAAACAGGTACTGAAGCCAACGAATAAAGCCATTTTTAGATTGCATATATCTTTCTGTAATCAAGGGATTAATCCAAACAACTATTAAGAGTGAAGTATTTATAATTTTAAATCACAAAAATATTATATTGACTTTGATTTTTTGTCAATTTGTCAGGGAAAGGATTTTGGAATTTGCAAATGGTAAGAATTAATCCAAACAAAATAAGACACCATAAGAACTACTCTCTATTCGGGAACGTACTGGATATAATTCCTCTGAAGAATGACAAACCAAAGAGTATAATCTCTTCTGAAGTTTTCCATCTCTCCTGGAATGTTCTTTATGCGAGAATACAGCATTTTCTGTGATAAATTTCAGCTTCATTTATACTGAGATGCATTTATACTGAGATGCCATACATCCCAGCCTTCCCAGCATCTGGATCAGGCATTGGACAGAAATGCCTCATACCTCTCTTTTGAAAACCACTTAGTTTTATGTCTCTTCTAAAGCACACCTGGAATTTCATTTACTGAGAAAGCAAGACATGGGTGGCAGAAAGAAAGGGGCAGAAAATTTTCCTGTCTTACTTGTACTCTGATATGGGCTCTAGATATATCTGAGGTACTTAGATTCTGAAATGCTCTTAAGTACCTTGTTAGATATCTTTGCAATCAATTTTGTTTATTGAACTCTTCCTTGTGTGGTCAGGGCAACTGTGCTGGGGTTCAAGGCTTAACCTTTCCTCCTGACTCAGCTGACTGTTCAGCTCTCAACCCCTTCCATTTTTTGGGGGATCCACCTGGCTGTAGGGTGAGCTGATTGATAAACTGATTAGAGTTACAACTAACTTGGTTATGTGTGCTTTGATCTAAGTGGTCACAAAGTTGCAGCCTTGGGCAAGAGATTATATACCTCATGGTTCGAACCCCTTCTATTGTGGGTGCTTAATTTTTTATACAAAGTACAACAGCAAGCTTTTGGTTCAGTGCTCATTCACACAGGATTCAAACTTTTTAACATTATGTGTCATGGGTAAATGCTTTAAAATAATAAAAATTACTGTCATTTTTATTTCACTCTAGTTATTTTC
Source organism: Corvus moneduloides (assembly GCF_009650955.1). Taxonomy (NCBI): domain Eukaryota; kingdom Metazoa; phylum Chordata; class Aves; order Passeriformes; family Corvidae; genus Corvus; species Corvus moneduloides. The sequence continues at coordinate 85,273,137 of NC_045477.1, forward strand.
TTCTTTCTTCCTCTGCAAGTGCTTGATATTGAAAATTTCACTTTCAGTTTCAAGAGCTCTTTGATGTCACAGTATGAAGAGGGTTAATTTTTTTTCAATGAAAAGCTATATCAATCAATCTGAATGCCTATTTTCCCCCTTCCCCAGGGACAGCATCAGAAAGAAATTATTAGGAGCACCCTCAGAATGCTACAAACAAATAAAGGTTAGCTGTGTCTGAATTAATAACTAGTGGAATTCTACATATTTTATGGCTATGTGAATGTACACAATACACCTAAAGTGTGGAAGTTTGCCTTGTCCAAAATTTTCTACTTTTACTTTTACATTTTCTGTCTGCTGTCCGCCCAAATACTGATTATGTAGGCCTTTAGTGGCCAGCTGGGTATTGTTGGTAATTAACCTCACAGACAAGGGTAATTGCTCAATTGTCTTTGGAGAGTCTGATGGGAGAAGTCAGAGGTAGTAGCCAACCAGAAAGTGAAAAAGGAAAACTCTCCAGAGTTAATGAACAAAGTTTGTATTAGTGTCTTTTAACTTTCATTTGACAGTATATACATTTTCTCTTTCAAAACACATGTGGCCCAAAAGCCAAACTGCTATATTAGATGTTTTAAGTTTACATTAATGTGTAATATTTCTGGATATTTATGAGATAAGCATTTTATTTGCTTCCTGTCATGGTGTTTATATTTAAAGAGGAGTTTGTTTAAACTCTATGGAAGATGTAGTTACGATTAATAGTGGGAGATTTTAAATTTTATTTTAGTGATGGAAAAGCTTTCTGAAAAGATGTAATTCTGAGTGGTCAAATGTAGTCATTATGTCAGTAGAAATTCTACTAGTGTTATAAGAGAAAACTGAACAAATTTAACAGATGGTATTGAGAAAGCCAAATAATAGACTTATCTTCTAATCTGGTAACATTATGTTTTCTAGGTGCTGATAGAAAGACCTATGTAATATGAATAGAAAACAGCTGAATCTTTTCTTACAAGTGTACTTTTCTTTCCAGTCAGGATTAAACTTAGCTGAGGACTTTGGTTTCATTAATGAGGGGATCGTGGCCTTCCCAAAGTCTATGTTAAGTCCAGAAGTGTCCTGAAAGTACCTACAGGGTGATGAGATACTGGTTACCCAGGGAGGTTGTGTTCAAGGGCAGTGTTCCAGATCAGGTTGAACAAGGCCTTGAGCAACCTGGTCCAGTGGAAGCAGGGGGAGGTGGTTTGGACTGGATGATTTTTAAGGTCCATTCCAACACCCTAACATTCTATGATTCTGTGATTTTATATCATTTACTTTCAGACACTAATTTTTTTTATGGCCTGTTATTCAAATGAGGGTTTCCACAACTGACAGAATTTATGCCAGATTGCTTTTCATAAGTGGACAGGAAGGTAAGTAAATTGCCTTGAAGATCCCAGCGTAATTAGTTTTAGTATCTATTAGAATGTTGCCATTTTTAACAGAGTCTATATTTTCTCAGACCAATTTTCCATATTCATGGTCTTACATCTTGCTGTGATTTTATAGAAAGATGCTAATTAGTAAGAGATCAATTTGAATTTGTTCATTCATACTTCACTTTGTAGTAGCCAACAAACCTGATAATATTGCTAAAGTGAATCATCATGGAGTTCAATTTTATGAATATATTTAATAATAAAAGCAAATTATCCCAAATCCTTTAATTTCGTGACCCATCCACAGCATGTAGAAAAAATGAAATGAACCTGGAAAACTGAGTTCAAAACCTAGAAATCTAGGAGTTCTATTCCTAATAAAAACAGTGCAGATATTGAAAATATTGTAGGTTAAACATGCTACATACAACATTATCTTCATTTCAGTGAGTGAGGCATTGGGTTTTCATAGTGGTGTTTGTAGTGTTAAGGGAAGATAATTGTCATGGCCCATAGAGGCCAACCAGCTACTTTTTTCCCTGAAGACAACAGACTAAGCAAGCCATCATATTTCTGTCTTATTTTCCCTAAACTTTTCCCTCTGAGCCAGGCTCAGAGTGTGACAAAATTAATTTGGTACATGGCTGAGAATCCTTAAGCTGGCCCTATCTGGAGCATGCTAGAGAGATTTCTACCCATCAGTTTAGTTAATAAGCAGATCAAGTAACTTTTCCAGATGCAACAGACATCTTTCACAGAAAAGTCATTTTCTAAAGTCTACAGATTTTCTGCAAAGGATAACAAAGGGTTTTCATTTCACACTTACCTGTACCATGGCTCTGAGTCATCCCTATGGTATAAAGAGTTTTATACTGTGATTATCAAAACACAAAAAAGTCAGACACAGTGAACAAGTGAGATAAAACTACTAATAGAAAATAAACCAAAACAATTCAAATCTGAAATATTTTTCAAACTAAAATTGGTAGAGGAATTGAAAAAAATAAATTGGAAATATTGCTGTTGTGTAGCATTCTAGATATAAGAAGTGATGTATACAAAGAAGTATTTAGTAAATGCTATTTCTAATTCTTTTAGCCTTAATTGTGAGGATCTTACTCATATTGAGTAGTACCTATCTGCTGAAATTTTCCAATTAATTTCACCAAGTGAGATATTTTTCACTGGTGAAGATGTAAACTCCTTTCTTTTCTGGTGTAGTGGGTTGACCCTGGCTGGATGCCAGATGTCCCCCCAAAGCCACTCTATCACGCCCCTTCACAACTTGACAAGGGGCAGAAAATATAACAAAGGATTCATGGGTTGAAATAAGGACAGGGAGAGATCACTCACTGATCACCATCACAGGCAAAACAGGCTCAGCTTGGGGATGTTAATTGAATTTATTACTAACAAAATCAGAGCAGGATAATGAGAATAAAACAAACCTTAAAACCACCTTCCCCCCTATGCCTCCCTCCCTCCCAGGCTCTACCTCCTCTCCTGCAGCAGTGCAGGGAGATGGGGAAAGGGGGTTATGATCATTTCATCACACGTTGTTCCTGTCACTGCCCAGGGGGAGGAGTCCTTCCCCTGCTCCAGTGAGGGGTCCCTCCCGTGGGATACAGTTCTCTGTGATCTCCACTATTAGTCCATCCCACGGGCAACAGCTCTTCACAATCTGTTCCAATGTGGGTCCCTTCCCATGGGATACAGTCCTTCAGGCACAGCCTGCTCCAGCGCGGTTACCTCACAGGGTCACAAGGAAACCTGCTTCCACGTGGCTTCCTCTCTCCACGGGTCTGCAGGTCTCAGACAGGAGCCTGCACCAGCACAGGCTTCTCATTCGTTCACAGGCTCCTCTCAGGCATTCACCTGCTCCAACGTGGGTTTCTCCATGGGCTGCAGGTGGATCTCTGCACTCCCATTGACCTCTATGGGGTGTAGGGACACAGCTGCCTCACCGTGGTCTGCACTTCGAGCTCAGCTTTGGCACCTCCTCTCCCTCCTTCTCCACTGACCTTGGTGTCTTCAGAGCTGTTTCTCTCACATATTCCCACTCCTCTCTTTTCTGAGAGCAACTAAATTTTTTCAATAACTTTTTTCCCTTCTTAAATATGCCATGACAGGGGCATTACTATCATTCCTGATTGGCTTGGTCTTGGCCAGCGGTGGGATCATCCTGGAGCCAGCTGGCATTGACTCTGCCAGGCATGGAGGAAATTTCTGACAGCTTCTCACAGAAGCCACCCCTGTAGCCCCCCCTACCAAAACCTGGCCATGCAAACCCAGAACAGCTGGGTCATATGCAAGCACTTTGACAGAAGTTATCAAATATCCTGTTGCAAATTTTGACATTGAACTATTGCTTCTAGAGAATGAGAACAGCAGGGTTTGTACTATTATTAGAAGTATTTTTAAATTCAGAATATAATAGAAAGAAATATGTGAAGGAATACAAATGTGTGTGGTGTATATATTTATGTATTTAAAGATAGGAACATTTTGCAGGCATAAGTATTTCTTAAAAATTTTTGAATATTTTTAACAGAAACAGAAAGACACTATAAAATATCCTGCGATAAAGCTTGATAATTCATTTCCTTTAGAATAAGAACAAGTTGTACCACAAATCATATTGCACATCTTAAGATCATTTTTCACCTGCAAATTGTACACAATTGTTGCTTTCTAGACCATTGACAGTTACTATGCACTATGCAGCCTTTTATGATGGTTTGCAAATTACTGTTTTTCCACTTGGTATGCAGCAACTTTGATATTTCTGCCTTGTCACTAGTTTAATGAACTTTTCCAGAAAAACTTGAAAATGGCTGTTTGCTATCGTCCTGGAAAACGCCAGGAAACACAAAAAACCATTCAGTAGCAGAAAGGTTTCATGTCTCAGAAACTACTACAAGAACAAGGGGTTATTAAATTTGCTGTAATTCATTGGATTCAGTTTATGCAACTTCCAAAGAAGAATTGCCATAAAGAAAACTTAGTGATGGCATACACTATGCAGTACTACTGTAAGCCAATGAAGTGTGTGTAAAGTATTATTTCTGTAAACAATTCTTTTTCCCAAACCCAAAGAGCTATTTTCATGCTTGACTTCCCATTCTACATGAATCTCTGAATTCAAAGTTTTATATAAATCAAATATTTTTTGCATTTATTTTTACTGCACTTTATGGTATAATACATCACCATAAGAGAATCTATTTACGACATTAAATGCTATAAATTACTACAAAACAAAGCAGCATATCACAGTGTGATGCTGGAACTGTAAATCATTGATATGTCCTAGCTCCCAGACTGATGTTTTTCTCGAACCTATGGTGTCTGACTTTTTTTTTTTTAAAATTTACATAACTGGCCTTAAATTATTCTGTTATCAAAAACCAGCAGGTATATACATGAGCAAACACATGCACACACCTGTGAATATATATGTGAGCTATCTTTTCTGAAGTGAATGAAAAAGGGGGTTGAACTGGTAGAAGTAAATCACAGAACATATATCAATCTTCATTTCAATTGGTCTAAAAAATATAGCTTAACATAATAAAGAAGAATCTATGAGTATTTGATAGGCTTTAAATAATGATCTTGTGCTATATCATTAATCTAGGCTCATATTATTTCCTTCTCTGTTATAACATCATTTTAAATTTAAGCATTTTCCAGGGATGTCAGAATTGTCAGACCTTTCTAAGGTTTTTTTTCTGTGCCACTACATTAAGACTAAGATTAGAACTGATTTTCCCCCCTGCTTTTTTTTGTAATTTGTCACTGAAAATAAACAGTTTGACATTACAAAATCCTTTAAAAAATTGCTTGCAAGTTAAATTGTTCTAGACATGTTTCCCTATCTTCAGTGTGGCAACACTGTTTAAGTCCATTTCTGCTATACAGTAGTGTAGGCAGGAGCTGACAGCTCTGCAAACAGGCAGAGGCTCCACACAGAGCTGCTAATCAACTCTGCTTAACAACTGATATTAGTTAGGGAACTAGTGGATTAGGACAATGTATTTGAAAAATGTCAGATCTGTTTGTTTTGAGGCAACAAGAGCTACTTCTGAGGGAGATTAAAGATCAGATGAGGTCCTGTGAGGGAAACAAACAGATAATTTGGTTAGGATTCTGCATTAGAAAGATAGAGTAAAATATAATAAAATCAGCACCATCTCAAAGAATCTCAAGTCAAGCAAAAAAAATAAAAAAAAAAAAAAAAAAGAAAAACTCTGCTTAAGCCAAGAGACCAGGGATATACCACATTGAAGTACACCAGGAAGGGATTTGGTTCACAAAGTCTCTGTGTTTCTGTGAAATAGAAAATTGATTTAATCTTACTTTATAAACAGTCTTTGGATTTTATTATTTTAGTAAAGGCAAACAGGGAGCATGCACTTCTCACAGAGAATGAATAGTCTCTGTTTTAGAATGAAAAAGTGTTTTCTATATACAAACCAGATTAACTATCTGTTAATTGTTTAAGAAGCAGATAGATGATTCAACTGCCACAATGCTAATATATTTTTTACACTCCTTACTGAGATAAAATCTGGGGCACAGCTACTAAATGTGCATATGAAGGAACTGTAGTGAATCCACTGACAGAGGAACTTGGAGCAACAAAAGGCAGAGATGGGTCCTGGCAGCTGGTTGACGAGATGCAGCAGAGTCACTCCCATCCTTACACACTATTCACACTGATCACACACAGCATCCTAAAGCAGATCCCTCTCTCTCCTAAAGGTGAGAGATTTCCCTGGGTCAAGCGGGAATACAAAGAGCCAGGATTAAGTTCTTCGACCAAAAGCAGACCTTTTTTAGAGTTGAACAGGAAATATTTCCGCCCTCTCACATAGGCTGTTTCTGACCTCATTTACAGAAGTGCCACCTTTGGACTGGCTGTTTTCTCCTCAACCTTCAGAGGTAGTCCTAATAGCAAAGCATCTAAATTTAAAGGCTGATGAATCTTGTCCTTAGGGTCCATCTCCTGGTTGCACGGGTCCTAGGTGACTGATTGCCACTCCCAATACAGGAGTTGTACCTGTCTTGCTCTTGGAAGAACATAAGAGAGAGTATGAAGATTAGCATAAATTAGACATTTCAGCAAATCCTTCCTGTCTGTCCAACATGAGTGAGATCTCAACTGAGTTTTGGCCTGGTTTTGGACCTCACATTTATAAAAAGTTTTGAACCAGTGTGACAGAGTCTGGAAGACAGTTACTGTGGCCAGAAATCTAGAAAACCACTGCCTGTGAGGAAAGTGAGGAATTCAGCTAGTTTCATCTACAGGACTGAAAACTAAAGGGAGACAAAATAACAGCCTTCAAATCTATGGAAGATTATGGCAGAAAAGAATAAACGGACTGTCTCCAAGGGGAGAGGAAAAAAGAAATAGGTTAAATTGCACTGAAGGAGATCTAACTTAGACACTCAGAAAAACTTTCCAGCCTTGAGGCTGTTTAAGCAAGGTAACTGATTGCTATAGCAGGATGTGAAATCTCTATCTTTAGATGCTTTTAAGAACGGTTTAGATAAACATCTGTCAGTAAAAGTTTAGATATAGTGACCCTCTCTTCAGGAGGGAATATCCATAGATGGATTCCTGAAGTGTTGGGGAAGATGAAACAGGAAAACCTTGGAAATATGATTGCCTGACAAAAGATTTTGGGAATATGAAAACTACAGGCAACATCGAAATGAAAGCCACTTTTGAAATACCAGGTCTTAGTTACTGAACAACTAGAAAACAATGGTATGGCCACTGAAGTAATCCCCTCTTGATGGAACAATACCCTCTGCTTGCAAACAGGTCCAAGGGTCAGAGCAGACCCTACTAGCTCAGCAGAAGGGGTCCAAAGAGTAGTTTTTAGAAGTTAAGATGTAACACTTTATGGTAATATAAGAACTCTTATAGGCTGTATGTAAATGCTATAGGATTTGTATCTTGTATTAGATTGGTTAGTGACAATTAGAATATTCAGTACAGAAGATGATTTATTGTATTGTAACCAGGACTTCTATTCATTCTCTATTCCTCTCTTCCACTTCTACTCTTACTTCCATTCTTGCTCTTACACCCTCTCTCTCTCTCTCACCTGCTTACTCTCTTGGGCCTGCTCAGAGCTGAGTCAGGCAGCTCTGAGCAGTGCCCCAATACCCACGCCTTTACAATAAACCGACTGTGTCCCAAGACCTGCCTATAGAGATCTCTCCATTCGTCTCCGTCTCCGTCCCGTCCGACCTGCACGTAACCTACACTGAAGTGTTTAAGAAGTTTTTCAGTCTCACTTTCCATGACTCTAACACATCTCAAAATGTTATGTTTAAAGAATTTATGAACTCATTAACATAGAAGTACACATCATCCAGTCATTAATGTTGCATTATTCCTTAGAGTTGTTTTGCTGTTTTCCTCTTTGCTCTGTTTTATGACTAAATAATGCTTCTACTGCTTAACAAATACCACCTTTAAGAGGTGCATAGCAGAGCTGCACATAACTGTAAGACAGAGCAAGACCCTGCTATTATTATTTATGAACAATAATACCTAATGTATTACACAGTTGTTTCGCTTTGGCAGAGAGAAAAGATTCCATTTACAACATAAAATTAGCATTAATCCAATGAATAGAATAGCTGAAATTAGGACAATATGGTAGCTTTTAAGAATAAGCTAAATATTTGTCATCTTTGTAGTTATAATCCTACTTGTTCCAGCTTTATTTCTGCAATAAAATACCTGCCTCGCAACGGTATTCCAGTTAATTTATATTCTGCTTAAATGTATGGTTATTCTAGGAGGTTGGATTAAGAAGGAATACTTTCCTTTTTTGATTAATGCTAACTCAGAACACATACAAAGCCATTTATCAACAGATGCTTTTTGACACGCGATAAAGTCTGTTCATCCAGATATTTTTTTAAAGCATTCTTGTATAAACATTCTCTAATATATAAAATATGACAGTTCTGCATAGCTTTGAAAGTGAAAAAGGTATTTTATTCGGGAGATGAGATGTGGTTTATTTTCCCAAAAGATCATGGCTATGTAATTTATGTTATTTATACAGAACAATGTTGCAGCTCTGTGTTCCAGCACTAAAAAGAAAAAGGTAAAAGGTAGAGGACATAGAGGTGCCTTTTGATGTTCAGTGGTGTTCACGAGACATAGAGATATATATTTATATATAGAATTTAAACAGTTTTGTCAGTAAGTTGTTCTCATAAAATTGCACTACAAAAAACTTATCACCAGTGAAGGAAGGCAAAAGACAAACTTATCCTTCATAAGGTAGCAAATCTATTACTCTCTTTACAATAACTGTTCCATACAGTAAATCACATAGATACTTTTCTTAAATGCTGCTGTATTAATCACTTAAAATAAATGAGTCAGAGTGATTTCAAAATGGTCTGTGGGCCTAAAACAGTGCTGAAGGACAGATGTTTATAATCACCAGTGCTTCTCCATATTAATTTTTTCCAAATGTTTCTTCCAAGCAGGTACCTAAGACTCTGTTTGGTTTTAGTTAAGGGAAATTCAAGCTCAAATGATGTTCCAGATTTTACAAAACACTTCCATTAGAAGGCTCCGTTGACAGAAAGTTTGTAAACGCTAGCAAAGATGGCAGTTCTGTAGGGAAAAAAAAGCAGCATTCAGTGATGACAATGCCTGTTAGATTAGGGCTGAGCACTTTCCTTTTGAAAATGAAACAATGTGAGAGAGTAACTCATGCCAGGTATGTGTAGGAATACAAATAGCAGAGACTGTGTGGTACTGGTTGTAAAAGTACTTCCTTGTTATAGCTGTCCTAGACTAACTATTATATTCTTCTGAACGTCTACCCTGATTTTTCATACACTTCTCCTCATCTGAACTGTGAGAAGTGAAAAAAAACCCAAAAAACCAAAGTCTTCTTTGCAGCAATAAAAGGAATACAAAACCTACAAAGATCACTGAAATAAATTGAAATATAATGATTATTTTTATATCAGTTTAGATTTAAAATTAAATATAATACTTTTAAAATGAATTCTAGTCCTTGAAAAAGACATAATCATAATCATTATTGTATCTGAATACAAGACCTCACCTTTTTTAAAAATTTCTTTCTAGTTGAAAAAAACCAAATCCAGACCTCTCACTTTAAAACTAAATAGAACTGAAATGAATAAAAAATGTTAAAAAGATAAAATTCTTAGCAATTTGTGTTTTACTTTTGTAGAGAATGCATCACAAAAAAAGTTCTAAGGCAAGAACTTGATTTTTCATATGAATAGCTGAAAGTTAATTAGCTACTGTTAAATATTTGGTTAGGTAAAACCAATGCACCCAAGACTATAGTTTTTTGTGGCATCACAATATTATCCAGTGAAAAACGAAGTTTAAAAAAATTCCACAAACCAGATAAACCAGGTGCATTTTATTGTAAGAAAAAATACATGTTGAAGAGTTGCGAATGTTCAATAACTACTGATACTCTCCTTTTACTTAATGCAGTGGAGTGTAATGAAATTATTTCAGTGATGCACGTGACAGACACACAGCAGAGAATTCTGTGAGGGATCTTTCTGACAGGACCCCTGAGCTGGTGCATGTCTATCATATAGCTGCTTGCCTAGGGCTGGTTTCCTTCTACCAGGTGATTTCAGGTCTTAGCATTACCCTCTATTTGCAACACTCATCTGCTCATGCTTTAGTTTGCAAAATGTGCTTGTGTATTTCAGCCACTCTATTTTCAAAGTCTGGAGCAGAAGTGAAAGTTCGCATTGATCTACAGTTTATGTGATTACAGGCACTAACATCCACAGCAATTGAATTACTCTGCTAATGTCATAAGGAATATTTACATGTAAGGGATGGTTAAGTGACAATTCAGAACATCCTTTCGACTCTATTTTGGTGCTTAACAACACTTTTTAGCTCACTACACGTATTATTTTTGCTGAAGACTTACATAAGTAACCTCATAAATGAGTCAGGCTGCAGTGTGAGCAAGTGCTGCTGCAAGGCATGTAATGGTTAGTCCAACACATCGTCTGTCAGTGGGAAACACTGGTATATTTAATTACTGGATGGAGGAAAATGGGAGAAAGCAGAGAAAAAATTAAAAAATATATGTGTGTGTATGTACACGTTGTTAAATATATACACCTTCTGTCTGATTTGTCTTGAAAAATGTTCCATATGTTGTTCTATAGAAGAATGATAGAGAATCTCAATGATGATATACACATCTAATAAAAATGTATCTTTCTTTTGGAAACTGCCATATCATGAAATGGTAGAAATATTTTTTAAAGATTAAGATGTTAGATATAGCTATAGATATAGATATATGTATATGTGTGTGTATATATATATATACTACTTACTTGATAATCCCATTGATATTTCAAATGGATCAATGATTTTTTGCATTGTTCCTTTGAGACTCAACTCAGGTCATCTAATTTAATTTGAATTAACCTTGAATGACTATTATCTTAGTCTTAAACAATGGACATGAACTGAATAATCAGGTAAAAATTTGAAATGAAAAGCTTTTGAAAACAATGGGGTTGAATGTTATTTTAAATAAAAAACTTATATCAAATAATGAAAAAACCCTAAAATTTCCAAGCTTAGCAATGTATGTACATTAATACGTTAAATTTTTAAGTTTCCCACTGCAATTAGTGTCACTTTCCCCAGTTATGATAATTCAAATTTGTTTATAACTATGTTCCATGCTTCTTGTGTTTACATGGTTAGTTTGCAATATTGCTACTCAGATACAGAATTATCTGAAAATAACAGATTAAATAGTTCTTCATTAAAAAATCAATACAAATTAAAGTAATAATATATTTTATTAGAGTTGTATTTCTAATTTGATCCAGTCAATGGTCCAGTTATCTCACATTTGCTTTTTCTTATTTTTATTGAAGTGCCTAGTATGCTGTACATGTTGGCAAAACTAAAGTATATGTGCTATTTAATCACTCTTACATAGCAGAAAATTATGCAATAAATTAAGAAAGGTGTTAGTAACAAGTAAAAGAAACAGGATATATAGACAAATTATTTTGACAACCTATCCAGATTAAATATTGTAACTCCATGCAAGAAAAATGCTCACATTTTATAAGGACACTTTGTTCTCACAACCAGGGCACAGCTCAGAAAATTGAGATCATCATGACTTAACACGAGAGGAACATAAGTGCGGTACATTTCCTCTACAGTCACTTGGAATCAGTCTAAGGATCCAAAATTTTTGTGACATCAATAACTTGAGATCATAACATATAAAAATTAAGAATCTCCTCAGGCCAAATTAAATGTCTTAAAATAGTAAATTTTTAAAAATATTTTCCTACTCTTGCTGAGGTTTTGGCATCTCAGCAACGGTGGTTTTAACTATTACTTCTGATGGGTTCTTGGAGGAATTGATTTATTTTGGGAGTTCTAAGATATGTTTACACTGATAATCATTTTAGGATCATCCTAGTAATTTAAACTCTTAGGCAAAATAATTTTAGTGGTCTTCATCTCTGTTTCAGAAGACCTCTGCCTCAATGCTTCCATGTACAATGTTCCTCACTTTTCAAAATCTAATAGCCCAAAGAAAGGAATAATTTTAGTGTGGGTGTATAGGTGTATAGCCAGAGCCAAAATAAAGTGCAGTTATAGAACACCTCAACTCCAGTTCCATTTAACTCCAAAAAAAAAGCCCTGGGAAATTGTTTTCAAGTGTACTCCCAAAATGTGTTGTAGGATGTTAAAATGCTCAATTCTGTTATGGCACAATTTTCAGTAAAATAATATCATTACAGAGCAACATGTGCAGGAGTCTGTTAAATGTCATATTTATCAGACCCAATATGGTTATGCGTTAAAAGTTTGGGTGCTGCTGAGGTATTGATATTATTAAAAGTTTTAAGGTTTCTTCTGCTGTTTTTGCTTTCACATTAAAATGATGCTACTACCTGACACTAGCCTAGAAAAAAAAAGCACATTTGAAAAAAAAAACCCAAAACAAACCAAATTCCCAAAATATTATCTGTCTTGTTTATTCAAAAGAGCACAAGAACAAGTCAGAAATAGGGTATTTTTTTCCAGGTGTACCAAACTTACAATTAAAAAATAGTATGTGCTTCTTATTGAAAAAGTCAGTCATATTAGTAAAGTTAGTTATATATGAGTTAAAATTGGTCCAAAATATTCCAAAATATCCCATGAAAATGTTTTACTGAATACTAGATTTCACAGCCCCCCACACCCAAATAACTCAAGAGTGTTGCTTCACCACAGGAAATGTTAAGTGGAAACTCTCTATTTTAAAAGGGCAAATTTCCACCTAAGAGAATGTGGATATTTCACAAATATTGTAGCTTAGTGTTAATATAATACAGTAAAGATGAAAAAGCACTGCTTTTTGCAGTGACTGCTTTTATCTCTTGGAATATAATAGCAATCTGTTTATTTAATCAGGACTCTTATTGTGGTACTTGAACCACATGTGTCCTAATTTGATATAAAAATATCAGGGTATTCATATGAACTTATTCTAAACTAGTTAAACTCAATGCATTCCAAGCATGTAAGATACAACATATGGATTTCTGTTCTCTAACCTTATGAACATTTGCACATGTTCAGGAAAGCCCACTGGATAAAATTTATGTATTGCTAATGATTTTTATTGGCCCCATGGCCCAAAGTGGTGGCAAAATGCCCAGGACTTTGAAAGAATCCTGTTTTACTTCGTAGTCAGAATGCAGAGAGCCATAAAAAAAGAAAGGGCTTCATGGAAGTCCGAACATTTTCTAACTGGCAGAACTGAGGTTGCTTTTGCTATGCAGCCTTTTGTTGTCAGATCTCTAAAGCATACTTTTAGGGGATAAGGGGAAACAATATGTTGAGAAATATCTCAACATATTAGCAATGATATAAAGATGGAGTGATGTTCTTGAGCTGAAATTTTCCAACCATTTTTTGGAGGACCCGATGTGGAAAATCCACATAAGCATAAATAGAGAGAGAAGTACAAAATCTTTTACTTAGCGGGACCATTTGGAAAGCTCTCTGTTGCAGCTCAGTATCTTAAGGATGCTGTTAAAATTTTTGGGTGGAGATATGGGTTACCATTGAAATTGACGTGATGTGGCTTTCCACACCATGGTCACCTGTGGCTGATCCTGAGGACGCTAATGCAGAAGTTTGTTCAAAGTTAATATGCCTTCAAAAAGCACTAAAGTTTGTAGATTTCTTTCTGCAGCTACAGCTTGGCAGCTAAGAGAAAGGAGTGAACTAATGATAGGCTGTTTTTCATAATAGTTCTGCTGACAGGGGATTTAGTCCAGTAGCTATGCAAAAGAGGACCAGAGAACTTTTCTAGTTTCTAAAACCCCATAAATATGAAATGATGGTCATCCTTTCTCATTTTCCTGGATTCTGCTCTCAATCCTGATGAAAAATTTTTCTAGCCTTCCATTGCAGTACTGGGAGAAGGGTAGTAAAGTTTCTCTTGCAAGCAGCAAGTAAATGCCAAGGACAAAAGCCCAAGAGTCACGACAATTCAAAATTTGTATAGGCAGAAGACCAGGAAACCTATTCAGATTTAAGAAGGCACAATTAAAAAAAAACAGGATGAACTTTAAACTTTACAGGAAGATCTTTAAAAATATTGAGATCATCCGTAGTGCAGCCAGTTTGTGGTATTTAAAAGAGGACTTTGCTTGCTGTGTAGGTGATTACGTATAACTGAGACAAATTAGATAACTTGATGTAAAGACTGAGACCAAAATCTCATTTACTTGTTAAGTAGGTCTTTTGAAGTGGTACATCCCAAAAGACATTCACATACAAATTTATGTACAACGCTGGGTTTTGGGGTATTTTAAATTAAAATTTCAAAATAATGACTAAGCTTTCACTTGTGTCCACATAAGCACAAAACGCTGATCAGACTCCAAAATCTGTTTTACATACCCGAAGTTTTGTGTTAGTGAGATTGAGTTCCTGTCTGGTGGAATCAATTCCAAGGGTAAAGCACTCTACATCTTTTCTTTTTTTCTTTTTTTTTTTTTCATCTACCTGTTTTTAACTTTACAGTTAAGAGAACTATCTTCTCTTCTGCTATCTGTCTGAAGCAGATCTGAAAGTTAAAAATTATATGCACCGTCAACTTTCTCTGTATTTACTATCCCATAAACCACACAAACATAGCATTCATTCCTACTACACTGGCCACAGAAATTTTCAAAGACTGGCCACAAAAACCAGGGGATTGTTGCATTCATAAACATTCCATGTACCTCCTCAAAATGCTTTATGAAACCCTTTCCAAGGTCTTAATGTCAAGAGCACTCTAAGTAAAAAGGAATATAATGCAAAGATGTACTTCATATAAATTTAATCCATACATTCAATCTAAATATAAATTCTTGAACCTTATTACTTGAAATTATTAGTAAAGTTGATGGTAGTATCTCTGATGGTAATAGCTTTGCCTTCGAAAATTTTGGCAGAGATAGATAGAATATTTGCCTGCGTTGATTACCTTGGCTTATGCTATACTGCATTCATATAATATTTTTGTTAGTTCCCCAGAAAGATCTGCAAAGTCAACAGGCTTATCTATATATACCTAAACTGGGATTCAGCCTTACTGTCTTTGAAAACCTGACAGGTAGATCAAGAATTACGTCTCTTCAAGGAACATCAACTCCATAGTGAAATGTGGTTCCAAGGAACCTCCATTCAAAATGCCTTTTAGGAAAAAGATAAAAATCTGAGTATCTCTATTCAATTTTTAATTATCAATTATTTACTATTTATTCACTACTCACACTTTTTTTGTTCACATTCTGTGGTCTCATTATGTTCAAGTAACCATTAGAAAAATTGAAAAAAGCAAAAGAAAAAAGAAGTATAGTTCATATTTGGAAATTTTTGACATAACTGTGCCTTTTTCTCAACTCAAGTCTAGACTTCCATGTTTAGGCAGCAAATACGAAGCAAGAACACAAAATATTTTTTAATTAGACAATTATACCTTTCCTTGTTACTAAAAATGTAGAACTCTTCACAATACTTCAAATTTTGTAAGAAATAATTGGAAAAGCTATGGAGATTTGGAAAAGGTGTGACTAGTTCTGAGTTCTGCACCATTTACAGTAGGATTAATAAAAGAAGAATTACATAATGTAAAGTGACAATTATTCCTTATAAAATTATCAATATTAGTGCTGTAATAAAAATGATTTTAAGTAGAGACATATAATTTGCAAAATCTGCAAGCGATTTCTTAGTTGTGTTACAAGAATACAAGAAAAGGACAAAATATAAGGTGATATCTAAACTTTTTCCATACATCTAAGGAAAATTTGAAACTGGTAATTCAGGAGAGGTTTTAACATCAAATGGTGGGAAAGAATAGGAAAAGACTTATTGTTACCTCATGATGGATCTACAGTATAGTTTTAAAGACACAGGAAGTTCATGGACTTAAAAGTTGTCTTTGTTTTTTAGCATTGCAAATGAAACTAAAAAAAAAAAATCTTTAATAATTTTTATGGGGTTTTTATTGCAAATGAAGTATTCTGCAATAAATCTGTGAATATATTCTGCTGTGTCCTTAATACTCTATAATGAGTCAAGAACAATAGGAACTCATCTGATCAACTTTAAACATGTATTAGGATGAAATGAACGATAACTAAAAAGTTCTTTGTAACTGTTAATATATAAAATAATCTAAAGATTATTATCTCAGTGTTTCCAATGACTAACTACATAAATGGGATTTCAATGCTCATATTGAAATCAATACTTCATACTTCAATATTTCTAGGCTAATTCTTCATTAAAAACAGAATGAAAATAATTATCCATCTAAAAAGCTCAAAAATGCAATCTGCATTTTTATGAAATTGAATTAAAAATTAAATTATTAAGAAATTAAATTATTTTTTTATGGCTCAAAGAAAAAATTGTAGAAACTCTTTCTTTAAATAATTAAGTTTAACTCGGCACCATTTCACTCAACGGCTTTGGTGAAAGGAAGGAGTGGAAGAAGGATGACCAACATTATCTCAGAAAATTTATTTCTTTAGAGGGTTATATTAAAAAGCCATGTTCAGGTGGCTTCCCACCTGTCCAAACATTAATTCTGGCAATTAAATTGAAAGAAAGATATGAGTGATCAAAAGGGTTCTTCAGAGTAAAGACAGGTCTTTAACTGAAGTTATAGTTTATTTTATGAGCTTGAACTATAACTACAATATTAAAAATAATAATATAAGAATTTTCTTATTGATAGTCTTTATAAAGACTCTGTTTTATTGTGAGCTTAAAACAAAAATCACAGTAAGTGACAAGGGGAGCTTCATTTTGCTCTTCAAATATGCTGTAAGAGTTCTTAGAGCCCTGATTCAGGAAACTACTATGCCATTTTTAGCATAGGTCTTCTATTGTTGATTATAATTATGGCTATTTTTACTCCTATCTGCTTTTATTTAATTTCCATTCTAACATAATTGCTTCATATGTTTCTAGAAAACTTTCCTACTTGCTCTCTCTGATCTTTTCCACATAATTTTTAAAAACCCCTCTGTCTCTTTTCCTTTTTTTCCTGTTTCTTTCAAAGAAAAAAAAAAAAGGTCTTTGATGGACTAAATCTCTAGCCAAGTCACCTGTGAAAATGTTTACTTTTCTCCCACCACTAACCCTTTTTTTATAACCAGGTCTTTTATCTAACTGTGATGCAATTTCTGGCAGCTTAGCAACAAGATCTTCCCTGCACTTTTATTCGCAGCACAAATGGTCACAGATAGACACAGTGAAGAAAACAGGCACAGCATTTATTCCCATGCAAAAGTGTGTTCTTGAGAGTTGGAAAAGATCACTTCACTTGCCTGTTAGAGTAAGAAGTGTAAAGCAGCCATGAACTATATACAGCTTGAGGAAATTTCTCATACTGCTTCAGGATATCAAGTGTTTAAAGACAAATCTCTGTATTTCAATACTAGGAGCTATACAATCTATCCTCATGTTGTATTGTATTTTTAGCAGTAGTGATGGACGATTTTTATTTTTTTTAATTAAATGCATTTTTTTTAATGTATTTGTTCTGAAAGAGGATGGAGCCCTGCACCTTCTGCCATTTAAAGGGGAAAAAACAATGACCATCAAGTTGTTGCTAGTTAGAATCGTGGCACCTAATGATTATTTCTAGCTGGACAATTACTGACATAGCCATGGCTTTGGAAGTGTTGGCACAAGAGCTCTGGAATTCACATGTCAGCTGCTGTTAGCTGAACTCTTCTCTTGCTTGACTGAAGCAGATGGTGACTTCCTGTAGCTGAAGAAAGGGTAAAAAATTCCTCATACATTTTCTCATGCATTCAAAATTCTTGAGTAGATTCTCAAGAATCTACTAGGCAGTCTGTGAAATCTAGGGAAACTGTAAAACAAGCTGTGTTCAACTGACAGCCTAGAGGGACTTGGCACATAAGATAGACACTATTTTGAATCCAGATGTCTGTTAAATGTGGAATACTAGCGTGCTCTGTATTCTTGATAGATATCTGTGGAAGTATAACTTGTTATACACCTTGGGTATCTCTACAAGTCATCTTTAACCTGCTGGTATTTATATTTTTAACAATATGATCTGAAATATGTATTGATTACTGATGACTAATTTCAATTATATTTGCTTACAGGAATATTCTGTATATTCATGTCTATTAAGAACAGAGCCCTGATAAAACTGCTGTCTCCATCATTATGCTCTTTCCAACTATCTGCAGCAGAACTTCATATATTGTAGAGGATTTTTGCTGAAATAATGTCAGTGAGATTATGACCAGACATGGAAGAAAAAACTTGCTAGTGCTTCTTAACATTATCTGCATAGAATACATACAGAATCAGACTTGGACTATAAAATAAGGAGCTATCAAATACAAGTAAACTAAATCACCCTAGGATATTTCAAATCTAAAGTTTAAAAAACAAAAATAGGCAGATACTCCATTCAATTTAATGAAGATCTCACTGAGATCAGTGGTTTAACAAGCTTTTCTTTAAAAGGTCACCTGCTCAAGCTGTTTTCCACATTTCCTAATAGCTCTGCTACTGATGCAACACAAGCAGGGAGTTGACCAACCATGGTGACATAAAAGGAACTTCTGCTCACAAAAAAATCACATATTGATGTAATATAGTTTTAAAGAAAGGTGGTTTTAATAAAGAATTCTCTTTATACAGGAGGCATTTTTTTTTAGATTTATATCCTGTAGACTATGATGACAACTCAATAATGACTGTGCCAGACCCCTATATTAATAAGATTTAATATGGTAAAGTTTCCAGAAATGTGTTTTTTGAAATATTATGAGTCAAAAACTGTTCCTCTGAAGCTGAATCTCATCAACAGGGGTTTTTTTTATGAGTTTGAATTCAAGGAATTATACACAGAATGCAAAAAAAGAAAAAAAAAAGGTAGAAAAGAAAGAATGAAAATAAGAAAGCAAGCAAATTAGTTACAAGTCCCTACATACAGCAGATATATGTCTACTATGCCATACTCTTACTACAGAAGCAGATTACTTCTTTTTAAACCTTTTGAAGTTTGTGGTTTTGGAGTTAACAGTAGAATGAAATTAATTTTAACTGCATATGTATTAAGTTGTAAAAACCAGAAGTTCTGCCTTGAAATACCAGCTAAAGCATTGGTACTTATCTGATTGCACTAAGGTGAAAGGCTACAATATTCCAAATATTAAGATTTTAACAATTCAACAATAACTCAACAAATTACACTTTATTTTCTTCCCCTAGTCAATATGTTTAACTCTCCCAAAGTGTCATATATATTTTGACAATATAAGAAAATAAATTTACATGTAAAATTTCAGATTAAGTCTATCATTCCCATAAGTCTTCAACTAGCTATTCAAAGACGATCTTTATTCTTTCTTGTATGAAATAACTATGTAGATATACATATGTGGACATATATGTGCGTTGCGTTTTTGGTTTCTATATCCAAACTCTTCTACATCTGTACACAGATCAAAGCAAAAATGTAGAATGGACTTATATTTTGAAGCTACAGCAACAAAAATTTTTGAAGAGCATAATCTAAAAATATGTGCAATAACTAATATTCGTGCATAAATTTGCAAAGACAACATTAGCCTGATTTAAGAGAAAATTACCAAAGATGCTGTGTCTGTGCAAGGTAAACTAGTGCAACACCAAATTCTTAGATCTTTCTTTAAAAGAAATCACTTCAACAAGCAGCTATTTTCAAATTATATTATTTACTTTGAACCAGAATATTAACACGTGAACAGCTGCAGCAAATTGTCTACGTGTAGAAGACTCTCCAGCTTCTTGAAAATATTCTGTGACTGTGCACTTACCTAATTTAGTATTATGTGCAGCACTAGTAGTATCCAGGTGGTAGGCATTGAAAGAAGGGATAGGTGGCTGGATGCTTTGTGCAGCTGCTATCCTGAGCCTGAAAGAAGTGAGACAGTGAGGAGTTGAATTGTGGAAATTAGCTGAAATTAAGAGTTCAGCTTAATTTTCCATACTTGTGTTGCTGAGTAAGTCTCATTAGATTTCGTGAAAGGGAAGAGATTACTAGTAAAGGGATATCACAGAATTCTGCATAACCCAACAAAACTTTGGTCTGTTGTGCCAGAACCAGAATCCACTTTTTCTAGACCATCATCTAATAGCAAAGCTACAATGTTGTCTTCATACCTTGTAGGAGGGAATACTTCTAGTTCTTGTTACTTAAGTCAGGATATATCTTACTGTGTTTGGAGGTACCAAAGAAGCTGCAATGATCTATATGGTTTGGAGCAATTTTCAAGTTTACATCTAACAGTATTCTACTTTTGATCTGAGCCTCTGGCAAGTTTTGAGAAATGAGTGTGATATGAGGCAGGTAATGAGTGCTGTCACCACAGAAACTTTACCAGTGCTTCTTTTCCTTAACCACAGGAAAAGTACATATAACCTGGGCATACTACATGTCTAAACACTTTGATAGGAATTATTTCATAGCAGAAATTTTAAAAATACAAAGGAAGCATGGTAAAATGTTTTGCCTTGTATGTATTTGCTTTGGCTATCATTGAAAAAAGCTACATGGAATATGTTTCATTCATATTTCAGCTGCAGACAGCAAACACAATAATTGAAAACAAAATCATCATGATTCACTACATCTCCCCTGATGCATTTCACACCTGCTAACCAAGGTCAGCAATAAATTAAAATAACTTAGTACATCAGACAGTTGGCAAGCAAACAGTTTTGAAAGCCCTTTCAAGTTTATAGCTTATCTGAGGCTGGCACTACCATACATTTCAGTGATATTAGCATAACATTTCTCTGATAGATGTTTGTATGTGTGTATATATAGATAACATATATACATATATATATATATCTGTAAAGAAATATGTGTGTAAATATTTGCAAAAACAATTTTTTCTTCTTCAGTGACTAACAGCCTGCAAATTAAAATCCTGAAGTGCTACTTGGGTCAAAGTTTCTGAAGGAGAGTGGTTAAGAGGAATCTGGTGAAAAACTTGGGAAAAAAAAAAAGAAAAAAGAAATGTTTGTTTTTATATATAACATCTTAACTGCAAACTTTCTGAGCAAAACTAGAAAAAAATTAAGGATTTAATCGTCATATTTAAAAAATTTGGGGAAAAATAGAAATAATTCTAAGGTTTCTGCACAGTTTTCAGCCTGTTTCTTTTTTGTATCTTCTTGTAATAAGGTGAAAAATACACAAAGAACAAACCAAAAAGGAGGAGTCTATTGCTTAAACAAAATAATGAAGAAACTGGACATTACATTTCAAACATTTCAATTGATTGATTTTTATGAATTTTTATAATTTATATGATCAAAATTCCATTTTCCTTGGTAAATGCATGCTCTCTATTAGTACCACCCTTCTCTCTATTGAGAGATATGGATAGGTAATCAGAATTACATTGAAAGAATATAAGTATTGCCTGTCCTTGATATTGTGACAGACTGTTTCTAAGCTCAGCTTTATGATTTAGCAGGATTTCTTTCAGTTTTGTTCAGAAGGTAATATCAATTCTCTGTAATTGTAGTGGCTGCATGAAAAGAATGGCAGTCCACAGCTCAATATCCAAATGGAGATCAGTCACAACTGGTGTCCCTTGGCAGTCCTTGTCGGGACTAGTTCTGTTCAATATCTTTATTAATCACATAGACAGTGGGACTGAGTGCACCCTCAGCAAGTTTGCACATGACACCAAGTTGAGTGGTGCAGCTGATACCCTAGATGGAGGACAGGCCATCCAGAGGGGCCTTCACAGGCTTGAAGAAGAAGACAATATAAACTTCAAGAAGCTCAGCAAGGCTAAGTCCTGCACCTGGGTTGGGCAATCTTCAATATCAATACAGACTGAGTGGTGAATTCATTGAGAGCAGACCTGTGGAGACTTGGGGATATCAATAAATGAAAAGTTAAATATGAGCCAGCAGTGCTCACTTGCAACCCAGAGATCCAATCCCATTTTAAGCTGCAAAAAAAACCCCCATGGGCAGCAGGTCAAGCAAGGTGATTTTTCTCCTCCACTAGTCTCGTAACATCCTACCTGGCAGGTGTTCCAGCTGTGTCCAGCTCTGGGATCCCCAGCACAAAAAGACCTGGACCTGTTGGAGTTGCTCCAGAGGAGGGCCTGAACACCTTTCCTGTGAGGAAAGGCTGAGAGAGTTGGGCCTGTTCAGACTGAAGAAGAGAAGCACCACGGAAGCCTTATCATGGCCTATCAGTATATAAACGGGTCTTTTGAGAAAGACAGAGAGAGACTTTTTACTGGAGGCTGTAGTGACAGGATAAAGGTGCACTGTTTTTAAACTGAGGGTAGATTTAGACTGGACATAAAGAAGAAGTTTTTTTATTATGTGAGCCATGAGGCACTGGAACAGGTTGCCCAGAGACCCATAACTGGAAGTGTTGTTGTGGATGCCCAGTCATTGCGAGTATTCAAGATTTACCTTTGAACACCCTGATCTAGCGAAAGATGCCACTTCATGTGGCTGAGAGGTTGGATTCAGGGAACTTCGGAAAGTCTTTCCAATCCAAACAATGCTACGGTTATATGATTCTGTAATTCCATATGTGTTGGTGTCTATACTAAAGAATCCCCAGTTTTATTAATATGGAAACATGCTTAAGATTATAGAAGAAGTATCAAAAATAACATTTTTTATTATGTAATATCTTACAGAAAATCTATGCAATACAATTAGTTTTAGTACCTTTTAACTTGGAGTAAATATTTTATTTCCACTGTTTATGTCTATTAATTTTATTTCTGTTTTATATTTTTTTTTGGTGCTAGTTTTTAAAAATACTTCTGATTATTTTTCTGCTTTGTGTCTTATGCTCATATCTGTTACCATAATACCCTACAACTTTACATGAACAAGGTGACTCTAGTGTCATTTTGCCTTGAAGAAGATTATAATAAGGCAACTATTACCTTTGAAAGCTTACAAATCACATCAAAGCTGTTGAAGAAATCTTTTATACATTCAGAAAGCTTACTTCAGTACTCCAGTGTGCTGGTACAAGTTTTTTGAAGAAGTTTAATTGAGACATAATAGAAAAAAAAGAAAAAAATCTGTCTAGTCAAAGAAATCTTAAAGAAAAGCCCTCCTCTGAGTGCAAATGGTTTTATTCGGTGATCTGACTACTAATAATTGAAATTTTGGCACTAGCAAAGTTGAGCCTATAAAACTGGTAGCCATCTGTCCTCTCTTCTTGAGCTTAAAAACACTGACATTTTCACTTCTAAATACTGGGTTTGATTTATACAGTCTAATGGTAGACAGAGATTCTTCTCAGTCTCCTTTTAATTCTCTGCAAAGTATCATTTCACTTCTCACTCTCACCTAGAGAGCACCGAAATACTTCATGTGAAAATCTTCTAAAGAGTGCATAGATGTCAGCCGAACCTATGGGTACAGAACAAAAGCTGAGAATTTGTAGAGCCTTTTAGTGTTGTAACTTCACTGCTCTCCCAGGTGAATTTTGCCAACAGTGTAGAGTATAGAGAGTAAGAGGCTGACAGCTTTTTAGCACAGCTGAAATCTCTGGCAAACACATTTGCTGAACTTTCAGTTTTCAACTAAATGCTTTGTCATCTCATAATAAGGACAAATTTAGTCTAATTTTCAAACTTGTCTCTTCAGGAGGTCTTTAAGAATTCTGCTGAGTGGTTCACTGTGAAATTTTATTTAAAATTATTGTTACTGGGCACAGAAGACTGAGGAAGCCAAAGCTGAACTTTTTCTTTATGTATTTTAAGTGTATGTTAGAGGGGCCAACCACTGACAAAAGTATAAGCAGTATGTGTATGCGCTAAGGTTCATCAGTGTTACTGTTACACAGCATAAACAAATTAGGTTTAATGAATTTAAGATATGCACAGTCACAAACTGAGAGGTCTGTGGCATCACTCAGCATTCCTTTCACCACACTATGGCAGATACAGAAGCAAATGTGTGATGGATGAAGTGGAATTAAACACTCATTTGTATGATCTACACAATGCATTTTATTTTCTTCAATAACTATGTAGGTGTTCTAATAGTTTTTATTTCAAATAACTAGTAGATATTTGGCCCAGTAATCTATGATTTTTCTTATGCTGTTTAGTTCTAATGGATTTTTTTATTGTTTTTTTAAGTTTTTTATATATAAAATTTTCCTCAGCAGCAAAGTTGCTATAAACAAGTAATGAAAAATATATTGATAATGATTAAAGTAATACTGGAAGTAAGTTTTTGTGATAAAAAGTTTCCTGTGTTCATTTTTTTCTCAAAAATTTGATTTATAGTTAATTAATAGTATAATGTTTAAAAATGTGTGAATAGTATAAAATCCAAATGAGCATTCATAGCAGTCTTCTGTTCACATTTCCTGTTTAGTTATTGGCACATTGTGAAATAATGGGAATTTTTTTACAGCTTTTGTTTCTGAGGTGACTAATATACTGGTGCTGTAGCATGTGCTTTGCTGGACATGGAAACAAGCTAAAATATCTCAAAATTACAGCAACCCTTTTTTCCTGTGATTCATTGAATGTTCATTTCCCCTGCCAAACAATGAGCCTGTGAAAACTGTTCTCCTACATCACCATCCCAAATTATTCCTGGTTTACTTAATGCATTATGAGATTGATTTACAATCTATTTAAACTGGTCCCTCTGCATACAGTTGTGCATCATCACACTTAAACTTGTTTATATTGCTTCTGTCAACAAAGCAGTTCTTATAAAGTTCTAGTCCTGTTGATGCCCCTGGACTATGCATTTATTTATATCCACTGGAGTAATTTCAGATGTTAAATGTGTACAATTCCCATTTTTATATGTTACACAGCTGTGATTATAACATGATTTTTTTTTTAGAAAAGGTTGATTTTTTCTAGATATCTAGAAAATAAGCTAAATATGTTGTTCAGTAAATAGTTAATATTTACCAAAGAAAGAAAAAAAAAGAAAAAGATAAAAAAATATATATCCCTGTTTGGAAAAGAGCTCTACCATGTCAGGTTATGTTACATTATTTTCTCCAAAGCTCTAATTCCATTTCTATAAGCCCCATGATTAACACTCTAATAATTGAAGGAACACATAAGCTCTGTTTCACTGTTGTTTAGTAACAATATTTAGTCCTGAGGTGACATGAGGTAACAAATCCTTAGGACTAGTCATGAATGAGACTGTCTTATGCTGAAATTATTTGATAAACAAAATGATTGTGGCAATATTATCTGTTGATGAGATGTCACCAAATCATCCCAGTTATGATAACATGGTCCAGCTGTGCTCTACATGTAAGAGCCACTGAGTTGCTAATGTACTGCATTTTGTATACATATCGTAGAATCATAGAATATCCTGAATTGGAAGGGACCCACAAGGATCATCAAAGCTCAACACCTGTCCCTGCACAGGACAGCTCCAAGAGTCACACCATGTGCCTGAGAGTGCTGTCCAAAAGCTTCTTGAACTCTGTCAGGCTGGTGCTGTGACCATTTCTCTGGGGAGCCTGTTTCAGTACTCAAATAACTTCAGGGTGAAGTACCTTTTCCTGATATCCAGCCTACACCTTCCCTGACACAACTTCATGCCATTACCTCAGGTCCTGTCACTGGTCACCGCAGAGATCAGTGTCTGCCCTTCCTCTTCCCCTTGCAAGGAAGTTGCAGACTACAATGAGTTCTCCCCTCAGTCTCCTCCTCTGCAGGCTGAACAGTCCAAGTGACCTCAGCAACTCCTCATACGGATTCCCCTCAAGGCCCTTCATTCACTATGATCATTACCCTCCTTTCAATGCTCTTTAATAATTTATTATCTTTATTATATTGTGGTGCCCCAAACTGCAAACAGTACTCAAGGTGTGGTTGTGTATGGCAACAGAAAAAATGGCATAGATTGTTTGCAGTACAGAGGTGTGAAGGTTTGATTGTTAATAGGTATGAAATGTTTGAGGTCCACAGACAGTAGTTACTCTCAAAGTGCAAAATATTATCATTATTTTATATGTAGAGGACTGTTACTCAATCTGATTACACGTGTATTCACCAGCTTCATGATTTGATAATCAAATACTTCTTGAACTGGAAAGATTTACAGTGCATATATTAATATAATACAACCTACTGAGGTTGTAAGTTGTATACAAACACTCATGCATTATTCAGAGTTTTTAATAAAATTGCTAGGCAACACAGAAGCTTAGTGTAAACTCTAAAAAACCATGGATAGCAATATAAACAATAAATACTACTATCTAAATATTCAGGAACAATAAAAGCAAGAGGTTTTTTTAGTGTTTTCATCTCAGTAAGGTTACCTGCTCTCACAAGAACAGGCTTAGTCTGATAGCTTAGTGAAAACACAGACAAAGGGTCCCAGAAAAAGCTGTTGGCACTTCTGCACCGTGTCCTCACAAGTGCTAATCTGCATTAAAGATAAAATAAGTTAATTTCATTGACTTGAGCCTGGATTACTCTTACCAGGCTTCAAATGCCTGAAAGTTAGGAGCCTAATCATATGTGGAAAGAATGAGTCTAATCGGGAGAAATGAACTTATATATTATATATTATACTTATGAAATGCTTATACTTAGGTGTGTGTCACCACATACTCTTCATAGGAATAATGAGCAGAAGGGATTCCTGTCCTTTTTTCCAGCGCACATTTCAGTTCTGAACCTCTTCATTTATTTAACATTGCAGGCTGTTAATTACCCATTTCACTTGTCAGTTTAAAAAGTCACTCTAATAAAGAGAGCAACTGAAGTTTTAGAGGGCTTTTTTGCACCACGTGTCTTATCTTACAACAGGATTTACATCACATGAAATTCTGTTCAGAGCTTCTCTATCTCTGTGGAAAGAAGCATGTACAAAAAAACTGTTAACTTCTTTCATACTTCTACATACAAAGAACAATTGTAGGGCAGTACCATTTTTCTTATTTTAATGAACTCATCATTCACTGTTGAAAGAAATTTCTCAAATTTTTTTAACATTAGAGTATGAATGCTATGTTTTTTTCTCTCTGCCAAAATAAATAGTAATGAAAATGGCAAGTTTAGACTAAGTTTTCAACCTCATACAACAGAGAACTCTTGGAATATTTACCAACTTACAGATTTTTTTAAAGTCTTCATAACAAAAGCAACAACAAATTAATTCATGCAGTAGAGAGTAAATCTGAAATATTCATTAATGTGAACGGAAGTACATATATACATATATATATGTAATATTTTATCTTGAAATAAATTTATTCAGGAAGCCATTTCTCTCACATGCATTTCCTCACAAAAAGAATATAAAGATGTAATAGCCATAAATAAGCAAAGGGTGAGATATGATATGAATACCCAGTAGAGAAGACATCTAAGGCATCATTCAATGCAGATAAATTTATAATAAGGTAGAGAAAATATCAAAATGGTGCTCTCAGATTTACTGAACAGCCTTCTTTAAAGTTTTATTTGATTTTCTTTTTTTCTCCTACACTGTTCCTTGATGTTCTAAAATGCAGTTCATATCTTCACTGGAAATTTTTCAAAAGGTAGAATTTAAGGAATGGATTTCTATTTGTTTCTCTTATGAGACTGTACACACCTTTGATTGCTGGGTAGGGCTCAAGGGAATGATATTAAGGTGGGAAATGGACATGCTCCCTCACTCCTTATACTTAAAGCACAAATGAACACTTCTACTATTAGCGATAAATTTAATGTTGTCTAAAGGCAGCAGGAAATTCCAGAAAAATGTAGCTGCTGAGCTCTGAAGTATCTCAGAAAGTGTTTGTTTTTTCTCATAGCTCTCAGGAAAGATCTACAATTCATGTTGCATTAATTTTACATGATACAAAAGCAGTCCAACAGTGTAAATAGAACCTTTACTGACAATAATTCATCAAAAGGTTTAAAAGAATGCATATGTCTAAGGTTATCTATATGTATAAAACCTGAGATCTCATTTGCACTGATTTCTGTTAGTCTAGGATATGTCTGTGTTGGAAAACAGAAGTGGAAACTGCACAGTGGTATCACATCAGAATTGAGCTGGATGTACAATAATATGTGAGAGATGAAAAGTGGACAGGAGTCCTCTGCTTCGCCATTAAAAGTGCATTTGTAGGCTGTTATTACTTTCTGCTTACCATTACTTATGGCTTTCTCCTTACAATTTTGTATGTTGGACTTTCAAATCTCCCATCAAATCATAGAATTATAGCACCACAGGATCACTGAATCACAGAATGTTAAGGGGTTGGAATGGACCTTAAATATCATCTAGTCCCAACCCCCTTACCACAGACAGGGACATCTCCCACTAGGAGAGGCCTTATCCAGCCTGCCTTTGAGCACTGCCAGAGTTGGGGTACTCACAGCCTCCCTTGGCAACTTATTCCAGTGTCTCACCACCCTCACAGTTAAAAATTTCCCCTCCTTCCTAAATCCTTTAGGATTCCTAAATCTTTTAGGAAGGTTAGAAAAGCAGAGGGAGACAAGATAGGAAAGCTGCTCGAATTTATTCTGCAAACTATAAATCAAACATTTCTTTGAGGGTATGCACCTCTACAGTGCAGAAAACAGAATTCTCACTAATCTGGGAATTTAAAGGTCCACAGATTGAATGCAGCACATCATAACTCCTGAATCACAGCTCATGCAGATGTTAAGGAGCTTTCTACACCTTAAAGTATAAATAGTAGTTTTTAACTATTATTACATAATTATTATTTGGAATTTCAAGTATAAACCATTTTTTTTTAATGTCCACATTTTCAGCTATTCATTGAAATATTTTGTCAATGAACAGAAAATTCTATCTCATAAAGACATTATACTATATTGTGTTTCAAGGTCGACCTGCAAAGCTTTTAATACTTTGAATATTCAGGCATGACTATTTTCCCTACAGGATGCAAAGGTCTCAATCTTTGATTTTTCTTCTGGCATTGTATAAGGGTAGTGGAGGAAGACAACACTAGTTTAAAATCAAAGTCTTGGTTCTGTTGGGAGTTTAATTTAAACAATGACCAACACACTTAGCTTAGAGTTGCTGATATTTAGCAGTGGAAGTGGAAACATTTTCCACCATTGAATCTTGAATCTTTTTAGTGATTCCTATTACTTAACTAGCTGGTTTTGACACTGCAGAAATTCTCATTGCTAACAGTGCACCTTAAGAAAACTCCTGGAGATAACTCTGGAGCAGAGAGTCTTGGTCAGAGCTAGGACACTGTTAACCAAAGGCTCAATTCTCTTCCTTTTCTACTTCTGTAAATCAAAAGTGACTGCACTGATTTCCATGGATTTCCATTAGCATAGAGTAATTTAAATCCTATGAAGTCATCATAAGAATAAGGCATTTTTTCATTCCCCCATGTTGAACAGCATTAACAAGGAGGAGGTAAAAATAAGATTTAAATTGTTTAATTGCAAGGGTAAGACTTCCTAGCAGCAGTGGTCCATTTTATCATTAAGAAAACAGCCAATCTTAAAGCAAAACTTGAAGTTCTGAATGTGTGCTGGCTTATGTAAACTAGTTATTCAGAACACACATTTAAAATTTAATCTGGCATTGTTAGGAACAAGAGCTGTATTCTACCTGTTTTTGAAAACTGCTGAGTGCCCCCTTTTTCTACACTGAAGTTGCAAATCGCCTTGATGTTCCCTGTTTTAACATTCCCTTTACAAGAAGAATTTAAAGTAGGTCACAGTGGCAAAGATTTAAAGAAGACTTAAATGGAGTTTGTGAATTCCTTTAGGGATCCCAGAATCTTAAAATGTGTAAACAACAAAAAATGTCATCTAATCCCCTCATCTCTGTGAAACAGCGAACTCAGTGCTCTACATGACGAAGGTTTGTCATAGCATAGAGATTTAGCATCCTATTATCATCCAGTTATTATGATCCAGTTTTTATTTCTGTTCACTGCCTCTTATTTTTACTTCCATTCTATAAAAGCAAGGAAACCGTTTCAAAAGAATTGTTTGTTGATCTTTTTATCAATTCACCGGAATGCCTAATAACTCTGACTGTAGGAATACTATGGTCTATATGTCACACTCAGTCCCTTTCAATTCCTTTCATAAAACAGGCAGAATAGGAGGTTGGGATTTGCACTTAATGGTTTCTTTTCCTTAAAATGCTCCCCTACCCTGGTATGGTTCACCTGCTGTTGTCCTCCTGGTGGTGTCACTATCCCAAAAAGGGTCCTCTACAAGCTGTGGTCCCTTAATGGTGTCCCTGCTTTGGTGTACATTACCCATGGCAACATTTGCCTCAGAGGTGTCTCCTCCACCGTTGAGAAACTCTTTCCAAGGTGTGGGCTCCAGCTGTGTCTCCTATGCCTCATATCCACTGCACTTTCTAAACATTTTTGAGTAGAGGCATAATAAACTCCTGTGCCTTGTTGGGGTGGGTCAGCCTGCTCTCGGGCTGAAACCATCAAATGTCAGTCACCAGAAGAGATCACTGAGATCTAGGTTACCTCCCCCTGGGTGGCTCCCAATCCTAAATTACCTCCCCCTGTTCCAGAAAGTTCTCCCTTTTTTAGTTATTGATTGGTTCCCTGTTATGACTCCTGCTTCCCTGTTTTCCCCATTTGTTCTGAAAAATTGTATCCTCCCCTCTGTTTGTACCCCATTGATTGTTTTCGCTCTCCCTGCCTTGCTCCACCCCCCCCATAAAGGGGGCTAGCCTGTGTCTCCTCGAGGCTTTTTGCTGGTCCCTGGTCCCTCCTGCAAATAAACCTGTTGGAACTCACACCAGAAGCCCCTCCCGCCTTCTTTGCCTCCGGGCTAACGTGAGCCATTCCATCGGCTGCCCGACGTGTTTCCTCTGAGGAGGAGCCAGCGCACGCACCCATCCCACGCTGATTCCACTGAGCTGTCCAGCGAGGACGCTGTGGAGGCCAACGCTGCGTCCCCTCTGCCCGAGGGCACGCCGGGGCTTGTGCTGACAAGCCCCCGGTTGCGTTAGTGCCTGGTTGAATTTCTGATGTTCAGTGATCTTTTTTGGCCTGTTTCACAGCCTTATGGAACCATCTGGGACTGGCATAGGGCCGTTCACTGCCTTCTTCCAGAGTTCACCCTACTACCAAAAGTCTGCCATTTATGCCCAATATAAGACAAAACCTAATTATAGTGATGCACTACATACTCAGCACCAGAATGGAATATGATACCTTCCCACATAGGCTTGGAGAAGTAGTGAAGGAATATGAATGGTGAGAAAATGTTTCGAATTTGGTCTCTGTTGAGACCTTGAGGTTGTGAACAGACAGGCTATTCATGAAATAAACAGATTGCATTTGTTTGCAGTTTGCAGAACCTGATGGGCTTAGAAAATGTGGGTTATGTCTACTAAACAAAGTCACTTTGCTCCTTTTCATTACAGATTCAAGTAATCTCTTTGAAAATCTGTAACACCTCTAGCCTATACTTGCACCTCAGAAAGGTATTTGTGCCTATTCAAGCTTTTGAAACTACATTCATAAATGCTTTTGCACTCAGATGACATTTTTTTCAGTGATAAATTCCTGCCAAATTAAATATTTCTGTGCTTTATAGTGAGATGGGTGTTCAGACTTAATTCCTAATCTGATCATTTCCAGGTTCTCAGTTCAATATGATTTATCTGCCTGAAAGAAGCGTTATAGCTGTTATCAGCCACCACTAACGAACGCATGAAAATGACACAGTATGTACTTCTACTGGCCAGTCATGCAGTCTAAATATAACCATACAAACCACAGCTACAGTTCTGGTACTCCTTATGACTTGTTGAAATGAAAAGTTGCTAACAGATATGAGTGTGCAGATTTAGTATAAAAGAATGTCTGTAAGCCAGCTGGCCTAATGTTTGTGCACTGTAAGGAGGTCAAAGGCCTTGTATGGTCTTAATAAGTAGAATCAACTGACTTCATATGTATTTTGGCACTAATATGTGGCCTATGGCATCATTTCCTGAGGTTTAGTACAATATTAATAAAAAGGCTATTCCAGATTAGGTCCAAATCAGTGCTATGGTGAAGAACAGTTTTTCTCTTTGCTCAATCAGAAATAAATAAATAAATGGAATAAGGCACAGCTGCTTACGGCATTACTTTGAAATACCCACACAAATACAAATCCCCAAGTTAAGTTGAAGCTTGCTTCATTTTATTTATTTCTAATTAGTTTGCTTTAAATCACTGACTTCTCTGGGAAAGAAAAAAAGGAAAAGAAAAAAGAAACAAGTCCTACCCATGCCAGAGAGATGAAGAAAGCACATGCCAACAATAAATCCAGGTTTAGCCTTTGGCTCTGAAGCACCCTGAATTCATTACGTTTGTTTGTGCAGCCACTGTTAATCTGTTGTGACAACAAATTAAAGTATGATTTAAATTAAAGCCAATCATAAAATAATTAGAAGCTTCTTGTCTCTCATACCACTTCCCAGCACTTCATCCATTATTGGTCCCAGTTAGAGATTCACCACCTGCCATCTGATGTTTCTGAAGGTTTATCTGTTAGTCTTTCCTTTTTCTTTTGACAAGGTACCCCATTTTTTCATGGAATCATGTGGGGTACTTGCACATTAAGCACTATTTGACCTGCTTCCCTTCAAAGACTCTCACTTTAGATCTCAGAGGAAAATATACCTCTTGATTTCCTCTTTAGCAGTCCTAAGTGCTTGTCCAACACCTTCATTAGCCATTTTTCTGAAAATTTTTATGAAAGCTTCTCTGAAAGATGTAATTTCAAACATTTTTTTCCCACTGTAATGCACTCTATTTCAGTAATGAGCTGTGTTATGACTCAGTGTGCAGCACCCATTCCCACAGATGCGTTCTTCATTTATGAGAGCCTATAATCCTGTCCTACTTTTTATTTTCTTTCACTTTTTCTCCTTGATAAATGTCAAAGCCAACTTTGTATTTAAATATGGAAGCATGAGTCTAGAAGTGAGTATGAGAAAAATAATACACAAAAATTCTAAATCCAGGACTAAGTGTAATTTATTAACCAGCAGTATGTGCACTTCCTCTCTATCTGAAGTATACAAGTTATCTGTGTTTAAATTAGAGGTTTAATACTTATTTTGAAAAATGGGAGAATCATTTCTTTTCAAAGCCTTTTTCACCAGGATGGATTTTATAGAGTGTGTATGTGCATTTGTTTACCTGTATGTGTGAATTTTTGATACCTGAGGAAGTAAAGACAATGAAGTAGCAATTTCAATATAAATAGGGGAAAAATCCTTTTTAACTTTTCCTGAGCTAAGCTAAGGCACAATCTTACATTCAGTGTCTCTTTTTAGTTGTTGTTGTTTGTTTTGTCTGTATTGTTTTTCCAATAAATAAATCAGTAATGACATAATTTTGTATTAAAAGAGTGGTGGTTAACTTCCTAAAGTTGATTGCCTGATGCCTTTTGAGGTAACTTAATGTATCTTGTTTTCCTTCCAGCTGCAAATAAATTCTAACATATTTTTAAAAACATTTAAAAGTGAGAAGGAAGTAATGCTCCCAGTGGTAAAGATATCCATTTTTTATTTTCTGTGTCTGCATGGTGAGCTGGTATTGTTAACACATATGCCAGCTTTGAAAGGATGTAGCTTTCAAAAAGTTTTCTATAATTTTGCTATTTTAAGGTGTGACTTATTCTGACATGCAGATAAAGCTAGTAGAAATTTAAATCTATACAAAAAAATTAGGAAACTGCGGTTATCTTATGAATGATGTTTTTCAAATCATTAAAACTTCCAGAAACAGATGCAACATATTCCTTTTTTAATTCCCTAGATTATCACCAGCCTTGAGGTCACAGATAATTATGTCTTCAGCACCCCTGCTAAACCACTGGAATTACAGTAATGATTTATAAAAGGAACTTTTCTAAGTCTTAGGCCTTGGCATGCAATTGAAAGTATGAAAATGAGAACAGAAAGATTTTTTTGTCGCTGACTTGATTCTGTGACTGTAAATATGAAATACTGCACAAGTTACTTAACATAAACACCTCTTCATGTAGAATGATATACATTCTTGATTCGTTTTCGTCTTTTTCAAAGCATACAAAATTTGACATAATTCTTAAAATATACCTGCAATGAAGTATTTTCAGTAAAATACACAGAATTTGAGCCACCTTGATACGAGTTTCCTACGTGGTACATTTCTTGAATTTACTAATTTTTTGGAGAAAAGAAGTTTGGAGGTAAGGGCTAATAAATGATAGGGTGAAAAATGTCACTCATTTCTCAAGATTAATTAACAGATTGACTCATTGGTACATACAAGGACAAAAAATTACTCCACAAAAACTTGTGTATATGCCCAAGAAAAATGTTACATTGAAAAGAAGTCAAGATTGAATTTTTATTCATGTGCAATAAGAGAATTAGGGACTAGTAAGAAAGTGTTCACATATATGCATTTCCAATGTTTGAGTGAGCCATTTCATGCTCTGAACAAATGAAGTATGAAACTCTAGTTTTAAGTTCCTAGAGAGAAAAATTATTTTCACTCTATTGCATTTCTGACTGTGCTTTGATTTTGTCCACTCACTTTAAAACCAGCAGCATTTCTGAAGCAAATAAAACAGGTTATTGCAGAAAAGTGAAGAAATTAAAACCTATTCTGGCTATAAATCTTCTTGTAACCTTCCCATAGTTTCTCCTGTTTTTCCACTTGATACACCATCTTAAATACCTTCGTATCTCCCAATAATGTACTGAAAAATGCATTAACTTTCAGAGAATAATAGAGATGTTTTCTGGGTTAACTGATTTGAAGTCCAGTTCAATGGAAATGGAAACTGAGATGTTCTTTGAGAAACTGTAATTAAATATTATGGATTTGATATTCCCCTGACATATCAGGAATAACAACAGTGCTCCCAGCAGTTTATGATCCTAGCCACATTTAACATTAAAGATAATTCCTGAATGACTGTCTCATGGATTAAGATAAATTATAATGGATTGTATTATGGGAAAGAGAAACAAATGAAATAATATTTTAATCAACAGTTTTTTAAGCACAGTATAACTCTGCTTGGTGAGAGATTATGTTTTTGTGAATTGAGAAAAATAATTCAGAAGCCCACAGATGGGGTTGGAATTAGATGATCTTTAAGGTCCCTTTCAACCCAAATCACTCTATGATTCCATGATTTTATGATGTCCTTCATTTGCCTTTACTGGTGTTCCATGCATGGTTGAAATTCCAGACTCTTTAAAAAGCATTTTGTATGGACAGAATATTTAATTTCCATGGTGGAAACATTTCTATGCATTTTCTGGGTAGTTTGGCCAGCTGGTTTTACACTTCAATACTTTTGATAATTTCAGTTCTACCTTGAATATTAACTTGTTTTTGCATTTCTGGAAAGTGAAAGAGTGCCCTTGCAAGACAAAAAGAAGCAGCATGCTACAGGAAAAAAACGTTGATTTGGCAAAGCATCTTCTTTGGAATATAAAATTGGTTTCAGAATTCTGATACATAGTTTTGGTGAACTGCAGTTTTTCACTTTTTACCATAAGAAAGTATTCTAAAGTTGATTAAGATTTTCTTACAACAACAGCATAGCCAGAAAAAAAGAGGGTTTTGGTATTGCTAAAATAACCGATACACCAAGAGTAGGATAACTGAGATTCACGAGCTAATAAAAATTATAAGACAAATAATTCCAAAACTTATTACTTCGGTCTTGTGTGCACTAAATTAGCAAAGCTAATAAGAAAGAATGTTTTTACAACATTAGAATTTAATTAAAAAGTGACATTTTTAAATAAACTCAACATTTGTCTCCCAAAATTAATAAAATCATACCTACAGCTATGTTTAAAAAAATGAAACCCACCATCTATTATATTATCTGAGTGACAAAAAAAAATCCCTTAGCATTATTTTTCTTCTTCACTTAGGGTACTGATTAAAACGTCTTCAAGGAAGAGTTTGGGGGTTGTTTGGTTTTAGGGTTTTTTCAGCTGATATATGCCAGTCACGCAAAATTGGTGATAATTCAGGTAAGAAAGTTATTTTAACAACAATGATGGCTCCAACAGTATTAATCGCATTCATAGTACACCTAGTGATGGAGAACTGAGATAGTTTTAGACTTTTGCACTACCTTTTCTTCATAGAATCTCAGAGTACTTCACAAACTTTGCCACAAGATTCACTTTATCCAATTCTGAAATTCATTGCTGCTTGGCAGCCTCTGCAATTCATGAAAAACTCAAAGGGAAGTTTAGTCAACCCTAACAGTGATTAGGGAACTTCCCCAAACTAACTGATACAAAAGCATTAAATACACTCCATAATTCAGACCACTGATACTGAGGAACTGATGTTTTTCCTTTTCTTTGGTATTCAGAGTCTGAATTTCTCTCTTGAGGACAATCACCCTTTAAAGGACAGATTACTACCAGGTGGAAGTACACATTTTCATTTAGTTTAAGTATGGCAGTGAAGTTTGCCACTACTTGTATGAGAATTCTGTAACTAAAGTGTTTATGCACTTATGTTCTGTCCAAGATCAGTGCTATTACTGCTTTGCACTCTCAGATCGGTGCACTAACCAGAAGTCTATATGGTATCAGCAGGAAATTATTGGTATCTATAGATCTTAATCATCTTTTCTTTCCATTGTTTTTTTGTGCAGGGTTAGGTGACAGAAGTGGGAAGCATTTTATATGTGGTTGGTTTTTTCCTTTTCGCTTATTTTTTTTCCTGGCATGAAGGGAGAAATCAGGATTCTTTTGTTCATCTGAAAGTGACTGATTTGCAGATCTCATTTTAAGTTTTTCATATTTTACTGGCATCTAGACCGTTGTAAATTTTAGATATCCATAACTAATATGTTCACTTCCTGAAAGGAGAAATATCTAGTGTAATTACGTATGTTTCGTAGCACAAAGAACTATCTAGCACAACTGACTTTTTTAATTAAAATGTTACATTGCCCTAGAGAAGTTACTGCTCCTAGTTCATGAGTCAGCTGATTTGAATCAAGATTATATCAATTAATTCAAATCGTATCAGTATTTTTTTTGCTTTTGGGTTTTGGATTTGGGATTTTTTTGGTCTTAGTTTAGCTTACTTTTGCTTTGTAATTATTTCCTCATAGATAAAAAAGAGCAATGAGTTCCTTCATAGTAAATTAAACCACCACCATCATGCAAGGGGTTCTACAAGAAATGTATTGGCACAAATAGCATACAAAATGTTAATGGTTAGTATTTAAAAAGAGATATAACACCCATTGTAATAAAATTAGAAAGCAGAAATTTGGTCCATTCTTTCAGAATAATACTGAATATTTTTCTTTGAAAATGCTGTTGGTTCAGCAGTTGAATATGCAGGAACTCAACACATTCCAAGACTGAAATATTTGTTTATTTAGGTGGCTGAATATAGATTTTTTAGTCCCATGTCTTGCTTAATAGTTGTTCTTAATGTCTCCTTTTTGTCTAACTGAGCTTTTGAAAGAAGAAAACAAAGCGAGATTAGTGGTCAAGCCATGGCAGTCATCTTTGTAAAGTTCAAAATACAGCAGTGACAGCACTTTCACTGGTGCTTTCTGCAGGTGAAGGACACTGGGCTAGATCTCATTCATAGACCCCTGCCTGGTCCTAAACAGTACAGTGTAAATCCTCAGCAAACAAACTTACTATTAAAATATCCGAATCCAAAGCGTGATTGCTTCCTGGGTTGACAGGATTTGCTGTTCATTTTGGAAATGTTTTGGACATTTTATTGTGGAAATGTGGTTACCAATTTATTTCTACTGATTTAAACCAGCAAGAGAGTGTGGCTTGAAATATG
Source organism: Corvus moneduloides (assembly GCF_009650955.1). Classification (NCBI taxonomy): domain Eukaryota; kingdom Metazoa; phylum Chordata; class Aves; order Passeriformes; family Corvidae; genus Corvus; species Corvus moneduloides. The sequence goes on from NC_045477.1 coordinate 85,310,980, forward strand.
TAACAAGGCATAGTTCACTCTTTTGATCCTGAGAGTTAAAGTGGGAATAGTTCTTTTAAAATCAAATTCTCTCTGGTAACTTCAATCAATCACTTTAATGTGCTTTTATTTTTAAGCTACATTTTATTTTCCTACTGTAGGCAAATGAAAAAAAAATCTGTTGGAGACTGAAGAAGTTTGTGAGCCTGCCCTTTCTTATTCAGAACTTAATTCCAAAGTTACTTATAATATCTTCCTGTCTGCTTCTATCATTCAGAAGATGCTGTGTTATAACATTCTTGCTCTTTTATCTCTTCCTAGCTGTGCTTATTCTCTGATCAGAAGGGTGCTATCTTTCCAGTTACTTTTAGCCACATCAGAGACCTGTAATGTGGGGTATGCCCAGCCTCTGCCTTGGAGGGATTGCATAACCTCCCGGCAAGATCCCCTTGGAAATGGCAGCACTTCTCGGTGAGGGTGAGAGAAAACAGACCCATGATCCTCTGGGAGACCCTATGTAGATTCTTTGTAACCCATTGGCTTCTATCCTCTCATTCCCACCCTTGTATCCCTATAAGAACTACCCTATTCCCCCTTAGAGAAGAGAGATCATCCCTAGCCTACCCTTCGTGCGGTGCGGGCTAATAAAGCTGCCCCATGCAGAACTGCCAAACGAGCCTCTCATCTCTCTCCTCATCTGGCCTGGGTCTGCCTCGCAGAACAAGAGCTGAAATCACTCCCGCTGAATCACTAAAGGGCTGACAGCCTGCTGAGACAGGCACCCCCTGTGAAGGCATCCCCAGAGGCCGAGGGATCACCATAGACCCCTGGAAGACTGTCCCTTGCGGGACGCTCTCTCTGGGTCGCTCACGGCTTCCTGGGTCTGAGCCACAGACCCCAACCCGGCCACAATACTATAACATGGGAAAAATTATAAGTGTACATATGAAAATATATCATTAAAATGAGCTTACCTTGAACTCAACTGGAAGCATACTGAAATTGTGTAACTAACAAGAGTATTTTAAGTATTTTGTAACATTCTGAAAGTACAGTCAGATACAACATTACATGTGCATATTATTACATGACAATATTATCCTCACAGAAGCAAAGAAAGACGGATATAATTATGTTGTATTTTATCCTCAGTTTGCAACTAAGACCCACACAGCTGCTTACGACCTCACCCCTGGTGAGATTGGGAAAAAAATCAGAAGAGTACAGATAAGTGAACTCATGGGTTGAGGTAAAAACACTTTAATAATATAAATAAAATAATTAACAAAAAAAAATAGTAATAATAATGAGGGAAAAAAAAAAGGAAAATAAGAGGAAAAGCCCCAAACCAACCAAAAACAGAGAGAGAAAAGAGAAGAAAAAACAAGTGATGAAAATGAAAAACAATTGCTCACCACCAACGAACTGATGCCCAATATGCTCCTGAACAGCAGCCCCTTGTCCAGGTTTCCTTCAGCTTTCTATTCTGAGCATGATGCCATATGGTATGGAATATCCCTTTGGTCCATTGGGGTCATTTGTCCCAGTTGTGGTGAGGTGTGGTGAGAGGCAGAAAAGAGCTTGACACTACAAGAACTCTTCAGAAATAATGAAAATATCCCTGTGCTATCAGAATTACTCTCATCCTAAATCCAAAACACGCAATTATAGCAGTTACTAGCAGAAAATTAGTTCTATCCCAGCTGAAACCAAAACCACCTGGATATAAGAGGCATCCAGGCAAAAAAAAAATGCCAGACCAAGGCCAAGATAAGCACAACAGACTGTAAATATTCAGGACATTCTCCCAAATACACAAGACAAACTCCACATTTCTTTCTGGAGAAAAAGCAAGGAAAAAAGGCAAGATCACTTCAGTTCCAATTTCTCTTGCCAATAAGGTCTTAAGCTTCATCACCTCAACCTTGGTGTCTCAGGACAACCAAGGCTCTTCTCCATCAGTGCTAAGTGTAGAGTATTAGCTCTTTGGTATTGCATACTCAAAAGTAATTTGGAATATGATTGTTAAACATGACCACCTTTGTATATGTGGTGACGGTTAATATTGTGAAAGAACTGGCCATAGCTTGAAGTGAGTTTTTAATGACTTACTTTATTAAAATTTCTCTTTGAAGATTAAGTTTGGCCCAATTTTTCTCTGAATTAACCTATATTCAACCTTGGATAAGCAGGGCATATGAAGTGAGTTAAATACTATAAATTCCAGTGTGTCTAGTAGAGTGCCTTGAAGTTCATGGAATCATGGTATCTATCACTGAAACGTTTTGCATGCTGCAAAGGAAGAGCTGTCTTCCCTGGCTTCATTCACGTCTTATTTTTTTTTGAGTAAATGATATGCTTTTTAACCACTTATGTCACATTAGGAAGCCTCTAGCTCTGAAAGCCATAAAACCAGAGAATACACTTATTGGGGGGATGATTTATGAGACAGCTCAGTCTGACTGAATAGAAAAGATGAGAAGGAAGTCAAGGGAGATTTCAACAACTGAAAAAACAGTAAAAATGAGAAAGCTGAGGATAATAACTGTAGAAGAGGAATGCTGATATCTGGGGACAGAGAAACAAAATTATTTCAGAAAATATGGAAACAGAAATATTCATGTGCTTCAAAATGGAGGTGGTATGTGTCATCTTGCAAATTTCTCCTTTCTCTTAAAACCAGAATCAGGCCTATGTGATTTTTTTACTCTGCTTGTCCCTCTTTGATGAAAGGAATCCCTGCCACCCTCACAGAGATAACTACCTGGATTTAGGAGTTGATAATTAAGAAAAAAAAAAAAATCTAACTGCAATCTGAATGCATTTCTTCCTAATGTTCTGGAGGAACTGACATTAAAGCTGGTAAATGTAGAGTTGCTTGGGTAAAAACACTAGAAAAAACAATTGAGGGGAAAAAAGTCACTAAATCTCCTCTCTAAATCAAGCAATGGACTGTGTTCTGGTCCTGGCTGAAGAGCTCTGAATTTTTAAACAACATCATTGACAAAATATATTAAACTATCCTGATCATGCAATTCTTTGTGTTGAAAGGGGCCTTAAAGGTGATCTAGTTCTAAATCCTCTGCCATGGGCAGTGACACGTTCCACAAGACCAGGTTGCTGAAAGCCCCATCCAACCTATCCTTTTTATTGTCCAATAAATTGACCTAGCTTTGCATTACAAAGAAAGGTAGTTCATCTTTACATAGATACAGATTCCACTGGATGTCTGCTGAACAGCATATGGATGTCCTCAAAGCCCTGTTGCAGAAAAAGTGTCAAGGATAGTCATGGATGTCTTTGACAATGCTCTGGTGCCCAACAAATAGTAAGCACAATATTGTAACTACCCTAAGAAAAATCTTTGTCCCGTGAATTCATTGGTCACTCTAAAAGAATGGAAAGATGCCTGTTAGTAATGATAACTGCCAAAGAAACAAGAATGGGAGGCATAAAACAAGATCTACTGAAACTCTCGGGCCATGCCAACACCTTTCAGTGCCTAGTGATTTACTGCCTGTAAATTAAATTGTTTCCAATAGTGCTTCCTTCCTTGTGATGTGCCTTCTGCCTTCCAAATTTCTTCTCATGTCTTCATAGTCAACACATATTTTGAAAATCAGATGCCTCCTAAAGGAAAGTAGATAGAGACCTGGGAAAGGCTCAGTTCATCATATTTTAAATAATTTAAGACCTTTAAAGATGGAAGATTTGGTCTGGAGAAGCTCCTCTGGGCCTGGCTAAAATTTGGTCTGGCTGAATGAGAGCAGCTATCGCCACAAGGACCCTGTGCAAAGTTCCTCATGGAAGCTGAGAGACAGGGATAGAGTCTTCAAAGAGGCACTGGAGGACTGTTAAGTGATCACCGACAAGAAAAGACAAATCTAGTTAGCATACTAGAAGAAATTATCAGAGTTAAGTTCAAAAGTGGTTTTAGTTTAAAAACTTAAGTTAATTTCTGTGAAAGCACAGAGTTAATGCAACTGGTGAAAGATGGAGATGAACAAAGGTCAGCATATAAAATCAACTCTCTTTAGTGAGCTGAAACTTGAGACAAGATTCATTTCATGTATCTCACTCTCTGCTGTATTGTTGCATATTTTTATTATTATAAATTTGTCCAGTATATATAGTTTACTCTGCACATTCTCTAACAAATCTCGAAGTGTTGGAGGCAGAATGATTATTTTTGATGATAAAAATAATCTGTTAAAAAAAAATGCATAATTAATTATTCAACAAAATAAAGGAGTGGCTTATTCTGAGTAGATTGAGTAGATTAACTTCAGTAGTTCTTTAGACAACTAACACTAATATATTTACAAGCATGCCTTTCACTCTACATGATGACTATAAGGAGAAAATATTCTTCATTAGCCACATATAAAAGTATTGTAAGTATCTAAACAACAAACGCTTTTGACTAGAATGCTAAATGAAATTAATTAGTATTTTGGACAATGCAATATCATATTATATTTATTCACCTATTCCAAACATCCTTGAAATTATGAATCTTTTACTACTGGCCACTCCTTGATTTTTGTTGATCTTGGGTTTTAATTTTTGTATTTAAAAAATATTCCAAATTAGTTTAATTAAATAGAGAAAGTAATTGAGTGAAGAAAAGATTAGGACTATCTCTCACCATTATTTGAATTACTTTATCAAGTCAGAATATTATTACTTCTCAGTTGAACTTCCTGTTAGGAAATCAGCTGTATCTGTTACAGTGGGAGATCATGTACCTTATTTTCCAAATGAATTTACAAGAAGTAATAAAATAAGCAAATAGTTCAATAGGAAACTTGTGGAGTTTGGGTATTTGTATTTCTTCTTTTTCTTTTTTTTTTTTGTGGGACTTTTCCTAATATGTCTGTAAAATGCATTACTGGAATAAATAAAGGCAAATATTGCCCTAGCCTGTTTTTAAGTTTTCTACTCAAAAATGTTTCTTTCTTATTTTCCTTAATGTTTAATTCTTATTATTGACTATAACATTTCCAGCCCTGATGTTAAGAAATAACCATAGGATTGGTGTGTTTTTGTTGGTTTTTTTTAAGTACATCAATAAGTGTTTTAGGTACGTCCATCTGATGAAAATTATCTTCCTGAGCCAGTAGCTTTTATTGTATTAATATATAGAATATATAGAATCTTTGTCTCTTATATTTAGGGGATTTTAAAATATTTGTTTCTTAAGTTCTCTGTTCTCATTTTGTCTGCTTCCAAGTTTGCTTGCCATCAGAAGCAATCGTAACAGAAACTAAAGTTTTGGAAGGTGAAAATATTGGTGTCTGTTTGTCCCTTTTTTTTCTGTTGACTATATTAGATGACAAATTATTGCAATGAAATTCCTATTGATCTCTCTATGTGGTGCTTCATTCCAAAATGAGATTGGGAGAGATTATATTCTGTAGCATGTCTTTGTTGTCTTGAACATATACAAACTAGAACACAAAACCAGAATTAGAACACTGCCTATCATTTATCATCCATCCTGACTAAACCAGGAAGGTTCCAGTTGATTGGAGGTTAGCCAATGTGATGCCCATCTACAAGAAGGACTAGAAGGAGGATCAAGGGAACTATAGGCCTGTCAGCCTGATCTTGGTGCTGGGAAAGGTCATGGACCAGATCATCTTGGGTGCCATCATGAGCATGTTCAGGACAACCAGGGATCAGGCCCAGCCAACACAGGTTTATGAAAGAGAGGTCCTGCTTCACCAGCCTTATCTGCTATAACAAGGTGACCCTCTTAATGGATGAGGGAAATGCTGAGGATGTTGTCTGCTTGGATTTTAGTAAAGCCTTTGACACTGTTTCCCACAGTCTTCTGAAGAAACTGGCTGTTCATGGCTTGGAAATGTGCATTCTTCCCTGGGTAAAAACTGGCTGGATGGCCAATCCCAGAGTGGTGGTGACTGGAGTTCCATCCGGTTGGTGGCTGGTCAATGGTGTTGCTCCTCAAGGCTCAGTTTTGGCATCAGTCCTGTTTAGAGCCTTCATTGGCAATCTGGATGAGGGGATTGAGTGCAACCTCAGTCAGTTTGCAGACAATGACAAGATGGGCAAGAGTGTTGATCTGCTGGATGGCGGGAGGGATCTGGACAGGCTGGATTGATGAGGGACTGAGGCCAATTGCATGAGGTTAAACAAGGCCAAGTGCCAAGTCCTGTACTTGGGTTACCACATTCCCACGCAGTATAATAGAGTTGGGGCAGAGTGGTTGGAAGGCTGCCTGGAGGAAAAGGACCTGGGGTTGCTGGTCAACAGCAGCTGAACATGAGCTATCAGTGTGCCCAGGAAGCCAAAAAGGCCAATGTCATCCTGGCTTGCCTCATCAGTGGTGTGGCGAGAAGGATCAGGGCAGCGATTTTACCTCGTACTTTGCATTGGTGAGGCCACACCTCGAATCCTGTGTTCAGTTTTGGGCCTTTCACTACAAGAACGATATTGAGATGCTGGAATGAGTCCAGAGAAGGGCAACAAAACTGGGAAAGAATCTGGAGCGCAAGTCTTATGAGCAGTGTCTGAGGGAGGTGGAGTTTTTTGGCCTGGATAAAAAGAGGTTCAGAGAAAATCCTCCTTGCTCTCTGCAACTACCTGAAAAATTATAACAAGGTGCATTTCAGTCTCTTCTCCAATGTAACAAGATGTCAGAGACTGAAATGGATCATGCCTCAAACACTGATATGAAGTTTTAAAGAAGCTGCAGCCACAGAAACCTCCTTGAAGAACTTTGGACTGTAAGTCAAACTGCTGATTAGATAAAAGGAAACCCGTTGTTCAATCACCTCAGGCTGAGGGAAAGGTGTGCATCCACAAAAGGACAAAGCCTCCAGCGGAGTTTGGGGTTGGGGGTGGAGAGCACATCTCACAGAAGCCAGGTTTACACAGACTCCCCCCAACCAAGAGGGGAGGAGGAGGTTTTGGGTGCATGGTGCAGCCTCTGGTGAGAGGTAATAAACACCCATCCTCCGATTACACAAACTGGCCCAGCTGTGGAACCCCCAACCCCACAGGGCACATCCACGGGACTTTCCTGTGAGAGGCTTGGCCCCACAGGGCTGCACGTGGTGCAGCAGACCCAGAGTCTGCTGTGAGAGACTGACCCCACCCCAGGGGGACATGGCCAGACATGCCCACCCAGCCTGAGCATGTACACCCATGGGACTCTGTGCCTTCCGGGGGGACCTTCACCACCCAGAGACCAGCTGGAGAGGATCAACGAACACCGTTGGGATCCACAGAGTGGTGATATTTTCCTTATTTTGACTCTGTCACTCTTTCTGTCTCTCCCACCTATTTTCTACTTCTTTCCTTCTCTCTCTCTCTCTCTCTCTCTCCCCTTCATATTTACCATCAAATAAAACCCTTCCTATTGTCACTGGCATATGGTCTTGTTTGCACCTTAATTTGGGCAGAGGCATTTCTAAGAACTTTAAAACTGGATCATAACACAACAGACAGTAAAAAAGGAAATGGCCTCAAGTTGCTCCAGGGGAGGTTTAGGTTGGATATCTGGAAAAATTTCTTCATCAAAAGGGTTTTCAGGCATCGGCACAAGCTGTCAAGGCAAGTGGTGGAATAGCCTTTCCTGAAGGTATTGAAAAACTGTGTAGATAGAGCTTTTGGGTTAATAGTCGGATTTGATGATCTTGAAGATCTTTTCTAACCTGAAATAGTCTATGATTCTATGCTATGAGTCTAAAAAGATATTATTCATATTTCATTTCCACTGTTCAGTGTGTGTCAAATTTGGGGAAATGACTATGTATGCTCATGACTGTATTCACATAGTTTGGATATTTTTTGTTCATTTTTCAGTTTTTTCCCTTTGGCTAATAATGTAAATAGAAATCACTGAGTGATAAGTAAAAAAAAAAAAAAATGTTTTCTTTCCTCTATTTCACTTATTTCCAAGACTAAATGAAGGAAATCTTATCCCAATCCAAAAAAGCAAATTATTTTGATGGGTTTTTATTTCTTGCCCCCTCAACTTGCTGCTATTGAAAACCATAACTTGTTCAAAATATCTCTTGATTTGCTTTTCTCCTAAAAATCAACCTCAGTAGAAGAGTGATTTCATCCAGGAGGAATAAGAATTCTTTTTATTATGTACCTCCTCTCTGTAATTCCTGTGTGTAAGAAATCAAACTACAGGGAAATGAAATAAAAAAGACACAAAGGAAGAAAAAGTATCTTAACAGATATAATTTACTAGAAGATTTTCATACTTTCCATGATGATTAGTAGAAAAGATGAAGAGGATTCTCTTTCCTTACCACTGTAGACAGAGGATCATCTATGTAACAGGATGCTGAAGAAGGATAACTTCCTCTCAATAATCTAAATGGAAAATCTATATTCGCCCGTTTTATTCCCTGAACTTTGGGCAAGAATCCAACAGTTCATCAGTTCCTCTTATATATAGGTTTTTTTCTATGCAGGTTTTTTTCTATACAGTTTTCATTATAATTAATGAATCATGTTTTCTCCTTTAATTAACAGCATGGATTAATACATTACCTCTCTCCTATTCTTTTGATGACAAATTGGCGCATATGTAGCCTCACTGTCTCGGTGAAAGAAGTGGTCTCCAGAAACACTCTTGCTGATGGTATATTCTGGTTTGGTCCTTTAAATCTGATTATCTCAGATCACTCATATGTTTTGAAACATTCTGCTGAAATTTTAGATAAGAGACTCATTCCTGAAGAGCAGGGTAGAGAGATAAGTATCCTTTTTTCACTTACAAGTGGTCTTCCAAACAAACTGAACAAACTAAATACAAATTTATTTTGATTCTTGAATGTACTGAAAAATATAATTTTACTGAGATTAGTGGACTCATCCATATATGTTAACTGTATAGAAATCTAAGTGAAGAACAAGCCAATTAAAAAAATACTTGCCTGGCTGTGTCTCAACAACTGTACTTATAGATAACTTCTCCTTAGAGGGATTAGAAGTCAGAAAATCATCATAGTGAATGCTCTTGAGAGAATGAATCCAATGTGACTTTCTCAGTAAAGTGAAAACCTTGGAAGGATGTAAAAACCTCTCAGTTTTCTTGACAACTGAAACTATCAGGTATGTTGTAGCTCATAGAAGAGCATGTGTTTGAGATAGTTACATACTTACGTTTCTTAGAACATTTTATGTCCATATGAATAATAGAGTTTCTCTTTAGATATAAATTTTTCACAACAAAAGTCTCACCAAATATCACATCATGTCTCCCTTGCCTCTTCAAGCCACGTTCCTTTACATGTTCTGACAGATGTCATATCAAAAGTCAATGAAAAATTTATTAAAGCAATACTTCCTTTTCTAGTTCTTAAATAGTTCTGTATAGCTGGATAAAGAGTCAAGTATACCTGATATTTTTAATATAAGGACTGCTGAAAATTTGACTTGTTTAATAAATTTTTATAATTTAAAAATTAATTATGTGTACAAGAGGAGTACCACTAAAAAAAGATGAGTACAGGTGTAAACAATAAGAACCTGCTATTATCTAAGGGAAAAAAATAATTAAATGTTCCTTTTTGTAACAATTAATTGTTAGATTCAGGATTTGGTCCAGTTTAGTTATATACACCATTTAAAGCAAAATTTTCAAGTGTAATTCAGACTGCATGTGTTAGTCTGACTACAATGCACCTTGATATTCTGCAGCTTTCCATTAGTTACAGCTCTGTGGTTTTTCCTTCCTATCTGTTTGTTGGGAAGAAAATGGATTTCAGATGATATAAAATAAGAAGGAGAGCAAGAAGAACATTGACCTGGATTAATAAGAATTGAATATAACCTGATAGCTCAAAATACAACATGCCATGTGTAGAAATTAATGGACTGACAAACAGTTGCTGTAATCCTGTATATTATCATCAAGTGATGGTATCAGAAGAGTCATGGCAAGGTGATTAATATTGATCACAAGGTAATGAAAAGGCAGATTTGGTCTTTCAGAGAAAGTTTTCTCAGGAAAGAGAGGAAGTATTACCTTTGGTTCATAAGGTAATTCATTTCTTCTGTAATTTTACATGGTTCTGAGTCACATTCAGAAAGGTAAAAGGTGAGTATTACTGAATACAGACACTAAAAATTGGACAGGAAAAGAGCATAGTTTGAGTATTCTAAGTAGAAGAATGGCCAGAGTATTAACCAATTGAGGACAGATCTTCTAATAAAGAAAACTGGTGGTTTGGAACAGACAGGAATGGACTAATTGTGAATAAGTTTCCAGTTGTTGGAAACATGAGACTCTGACATGGATTTTCGGTGGTAACAGAGGAGTCAATGCCACTGTATTGATATAAGATGGATTGTGATTGTTATACCTAAAGGAATAAATAGTGAGGTAATTGATGGGAGCATTTGGATTTGATAAGCCAGAGTTTTCTTAGGTCATACATGAGCTATCTAGCCTCATGCATGACCTAAATTTAGAGAAGCCTAGTTTTTTTAAACTGTCTTCTGATGTCATCTTTACTGCCAAACCTCCTCAATTGCTTCTGCAGCATTAAAGTAGGTTATTTCACCTGCAAATGAGATTCAGAATTCCTAAAAAATTGTCACTGCTTGAAATGCTTATGAAGGACTTCACTGAATAAAAAATAGCATGGTTTCAGCATTAAAATTCAGAATCAAGTGACACTTCGCACTTTATTCTGTTAATTTTAACAGAGTTATGCTGTTATCTTTAAATGCATAGAACAGAGAGAATTTTACATATTCTACAGAAATAAGTATGAGACATCTTAATCAGGTGTAGTCTGTGATAATCTATTCCTAATTTATTTTTGTTAACATCTTACATTGAAGTAATTAACGCTGTCATGGATTATCCACATACACTCCTTACGACAAAACTTATTGATACATCCATCATTCTTCTAAAATCTACTCATTGTGAATATGTTAAAACAACATTCCATTAGCAGATTTGCTAAATAAAATAAAGTCAGCCTGAGAGTTTGCAGATTTCTCAGCTCTTAAAATATCTAATCAGGAGAACTTCACTCATGCATTTTGGCACTAGAGTTATAAATTATGCATAATACAGCATAGTATTAAAGCATTAACATAATTTAACAATACCAATCTATCAGTTCCTTAGTGAAAGCATTAAAAATTGTTGTATCTGAGTGTCTTGACTTGATTCACCTAGTTTGTACATGTAAGATTTCTAATAGTAAAAATGGGTATTTAAAAGCTTTAGATCTTTACTAATATGCCTTTATGTTTTTCTTTAAGTGTAACTTTTGCATGCAAGCCTTCATTTGTTGACTTTTTTTTTTTTTTTGGTCCAAATGACATGCTAAGTAATGTCCTTTTTTTTAACCTATGAAACCGTACAGTTAGCTATGACTAGCTGGTTTAAAGAGAAAATAAATCTCTGGATCACATCCAGTTTCATTCTGATTGTTTTTTAAATATTAATATACATATAACAATCATTTTTTAAGGATACTTCAACCAGTTTAGCTAACATTCAGCAGAAGAAAATAGGTGATATTTTTCCTCATGTGTGATGATTGTCACACTAACACCATTCCTAGTGGTTCTGAAATCTCAGCTGAATGTTTTTCTACTTCAAGTGTCTAGCCAAAAATATGGAGGATAGTGTGATCTTGTGGATTTTTTTTTAGACTTGGAAACACAGATCTTGGATTGACACAAGGATTTCTGAATGTTTTTCTGATATTCAAGATTTTATTTTGTTTTATATTGTACTGTTATCTCAGTCATAAATTACAAACACACCAATGGAAAAGACTTTTCCATTACACATGTAGACATGTTAACTATGTACCATAATCCTGTAACTGGTCTCTCAGGCTGCCTGACATGACTCTAGGTCATATAGAGAGAAACAGAGGAAATGCTGTGCTAAAAACCCCACATTATTTTACCTCTGTTTCAAGGATATTTAAACATGCTTTACTCAAAAAATTCCTTGCTCCTGTACAATTGCTTCTAATGAAACTGCTGTGTGAAAATGGTGTTGAACTTCGTTGTATGAAACATAACATACAATGATGACAAAAAGTTCAAACTATTATAAATCCATTTCATCTTACAGTATATGACTTACATTTTTTCTCATACCTGTCTGCAATTATTTTTTTTAGATGAAGGAGAAAACAGAAAGACTAAACTTTCATAACAGCATTAGATTTTTGACTTTCTTTGGCACAGTCTACAAAGATAAAAAAGGGGAAAATGCATCTTTTTCTGCCCTGTTTCCTCTAGAGGCAAGAAACCAAAAAAATGATAAAATGCATACGTACACCCTAGTTACTCATTATTAGTAATTCTGATTTTCTTAATTACCAAGGTTAATTTAGACACTGAGATCAGTCGTACACACTAAGAGCTTGTGTTTGAACTCAGCGTTTTCTATGGCATTATAAAATAACCTTGCACTGCCTGGTGAGCTCTCAATCACCCAAATCCTCTTTCTTTATGTATGAAATTATTTTTTTTTTTTTTTACTGGGAATGTACATAAATAGCATGATTATGGAGCATAACAATAGATACTCTTCATGGAAGTTTGTTTGGGGAAAACAAGTCCAGTTTATGTCCTTGCTCTAGAGTGCTTCAGCATTTTTCATTCAAGACTGACTTTATTTTCAAGAGTGATGGGAGAGAGCTGAGGAAAATAGCCTCATCAGCATGCAAGGGTCATGCTCCTTATTATTGCTTTTCCAAAGGTTCATGAGTTTTGTATCCTCAACTGTACCATGGGCTAGATTTTGCAGAAGTAGTGGCTACAAGCCTAAGTTATAACTCAGCAGAGGGGTATGAATTTGTTCAGGCAGAAGAGGGCACTGAGAACAAATCTAATTTGTTGACAAGTAGTGTGTAACTTGCTGTATTACAAAATGTAGGCAGGAGTAACAACACAAGTGTTACAGGCTGGTCATTTTAAAATAAAAGAAAAAAACTATTCATATTTATTAAAAAATGATACTTAACAGCCTTAGACAACTAAATTCAAGGGAGAGGTAGAATTTTAAAAATACTATTCTTTTGGACTTATTGTGTCATCTATCTGATATGTCTTTTGTGCTATGGGTGATCTCTTTTATGGATCAAATATGGAGGCGTTCCTATAGAAGAAAGTAAGAGATAAGTGCTTATACCTGTGTGTAGAATCCAGCTTCTAATAGCTGCACAAGGTGGGAGAAATAAATCCCTGATAGTACATTTATGGAAGAAAGGCAAGATTGTTAATGCTTAGATAGGTCCACACAGGTGAAGCACAATGAATGCTATCTTCATTGCACAAGGAATTCAGGTTCATAATTCATGTTTTTTGAATTTAAATTTTTCAATTTTTCAACTCCCAATAGAGCATTCCACACCATCAAACATGAGACTGTTGTGAATTTTGGCTTTAGAAGAAAATAAAACCATCCAATAAAAAACAAACCCACAGGAAATCCTAAATTAAAAATGTAGTAAATGCTAAATTAAAAATGTATCGCTTCATACCATAGAATGGCCTGGATTGGAAGGGACCTTAAAGATCATCTGCCATGGCCAGGGCACCTTCCCCCAGATCAGGTATCTAGCCATTTCATGCTGCCCACTTTGCATAAAAACTACACACAGTAGTATTAATATGCTGTATTTCATTGTTCTGTCACAGCATCTTTTTTCTCTTTAACTTCTAACTTAATGTTCCATTTCATGTTTGATGTATGATATACACAAATATAATCAGGGGAATGCATTTCTTTAACTCTCCAGTATTTCTGAACCAAATGTGTTAGTCTTGGTGATTCTCTAGTGGACGAATGTTGATCTATCACAGTTATAATCAGCACAGGCCATAAAGAATAATAGAAACCTCAACACTGAAATAAACTGACATAGAGACGTATCTCTACCACTTTTTATTTGGTGGCATTTTTCAGTATAACTCAGCATAAAGCATTTGATAGAAATTTCAAGTATAGCTAAGTGATTTGGTGTAAATAGCTGGGACTTTTGAATTTCAGTTTCTTATCTGTACCTGCTGCAGTCTGCTTAAACAATATTGGATTTTTTTCTTTTTTTCATAGCAATGAAAAGTTCTCTAAGTGTTATGTCAGCTATGCTAAATTTAAAAATGTGGTCCTAAAACCATTTCTAAAAATGACTTCTAAAACCAGGTCATCTGCCTACTTCACTGGCTTTGAGAATTGCCTGATCAAGTACAAATATTTGTGTATTTACTCTACTGATACTGGAGAAACTCTTGTAATACGTAGTAGTGAGAATGCTGCACTTACCACGGACAATATATTAAGAATAAATCTTAAAATAAGAGCACTGAGATTTGTTTTGTGTTACCTAAATACAAAGTGACATTCAAAAAGGAAGGGATTTTTTGGAAAAAGGAACTGAGAAGTTGAAATTGGATAAAATATTCTGTTACAGGTTCTACAGCTTTCTTTACATGCTGAGGTGAAGTCTGTGCCATAGATGTGTTTGAGCTAAAGGGGGAGTTGAATTCATGTGATGGCTTTTCCTGGTCTTAAAATCAAGAGTCAAATACGGTTAGAAGGGGAAAAGGGATTTTACCTTGGTATTTATTTTAAGGATCCTTAGGTGCACACGTCTAGGTCAAATGCACCGAAATGCACACTGCAATGCACACCCCCAAAAGACCTGGTATAACATTATAGGTTTTACTAATTTGCATATCTATCAAAAATTCTCCAATGAGAGGCTCGAGTGAGCCCCCCTCCCCAAGGAGCCTTCCCCTGCATGGTTCTATCTTGGTTTACAGAATGTGTTCTGGAGAGGACCTTGGGGTCTGGGGCACACTGATCCCTAACTATGAAGCTTCTAAAATGTTTAATCTCTCAGCTTGACAAACAAGTCCAAGAATGTAGGCAAAAAGCACTAAGAATACAGAAGCTGTAAAAAGGTATAACAGGGGTATAAAAGAAAAGGCAAAAAATCTTCATGGTATCACATGTATGACCATTTAGAACTCTTTCAAGTTCAGTTTGCATATACAGGACAGGTTGTCATTACTGAAATAAGGTATGCCCTCCTCCTACGTGTTTCCAATTTAAGTATAACCTATGAATATTTATGTAACATTGTGCTTTCCAAATTCGTATAAGAATATTGAAATTACTAAAGGGAGATAAAATAGATATTTTTCATATCTAGAGTTCTATGTTAGAAAACACTGGTTTAAAAATCCTTTTTTTTAAACCATTAAAATAAAATTATATGTGCAGCAGATGAATAAAATTAATGCAGAGAAATACAGCAGAAGTGGAACTTAAATAGGCAGACTTTTATGCTGATAACTATAACTTATTTAAACCATAGGCAACAGTTACAATAAATTGGGTCATAGCTGGAAATTTGATACCAAAGCATCATCAGTTCTGCCTCATACAGGTTTTAGTTCTTTACCTCCTGCCCTCAATCTCTTTTGTTGCTTTTGTTACTCCAGTTTAATGTTTATATGTTGGTTTGTTTGTGAGTTCATCTAAATTTGACTGAAGTTTCAGGGAGTAGAAACTTCCAGATTTCTAATATCACAAGAATTAAAAAATTAAGTTTTAGTGATGTTATCATTCACAGAATTTAAAATTACAAATGGTGTTCTCATCTATAGTATTAACTTCTAACAGCCGAAAGGTAAAACTTGATTTTTGTGACAAGTTAATTATAAAAGTATTATTTGTGTCATCTTTTAAATTTCCTTTGAGTTATCCATATCTTTAAAGGTTTTCTAATTTCTCAGTGTGAAGTTTCTTTCAGTGAGAAAGTGGTGTACTACATACTTCTGGACACAGCGTACAATAATCCACCTATAATAAATAGCCTTAGTTGGAATAAAATCAGACTATCATAACATGGAAAACTTTCTAGAGTGTTACAACTCTAAATTTATTAGATCAATTCAGAAAGCTGGAAAAAAGCATGCCAAGTTTTTGGACACCCATTTTTGATTCTTTTATTTTAATTTTGTGTTATTAATTTTTTTATTAATCTATGTCCTCTTATACCTACAAACTTACTAAAATAATCAACACTACTGTTATTTTAACAATGAATGTGGGAAATAGCTAAGCACTCCAATATTCTCAGAACAAAAATCCAACAAATAATTAATTAAAAGCAGGGCTATACTTATATTTAGCTAATTTTTGCTATTGATGTATTTTAATTTTTTCTCTATGATTTTATGTATTTTAATATATGGGATTATTATGTAGCCTCAGGACTCCAAAACCTTAAGCAATTATTTTCTCATTCTAAATTAACTAGAAAATTTGGCAATTTTGATCATTCTAATTAAAAGAAATATTAATATATTTACCACTGACATTAAAAATAAATAACATTAAGCAATGAGGGGAAAAGACCATGCAGAATTTACTAAGCAATTATCTGATTATGTTAAGTAGAACTAATAATAACCACATCAATTTCAATAAAAGAAAATGGGCAATCACAGGCAATCACAAGCATGAAGACAATACTTTCTCATCAATCCAAAAAGAATTTTTTTCCACGGTACAGATTCTACTTTGGTAATTTAAATTGTTTGTTTCCCAGAGAAAACCTTAACATTTTGCGTGTTTTTGTGGAAAGAAAGGTGGAACAACTTTTGTATATTCGGTCTGTTTCCTGTAATTTTTTTCTGTCTTGAAAAGGTTTTTTTTTGTCTGACTGGTCTCTATATTGCTCGATGTCCAGCTGTCATATTCTTAGATGTTGCTCACGATTCCATGCCTACATCTCCCTCAGGCCAAATCTGTCTTGCATCTCCCTTGCAAAACCTTCTCCTGTGTCAGACTAAGGATTTAATTTTTTTTAAGTCAGAAAATGGTAATTTTAATGAATTGTTTTAAAGATGAAGTTTTGTAGATGCTTGTACTGATTCACTTGACATCAAAGGAACTCAAGTTATTGCATATTCATATTGTTGCTCTGTGTTTTTCTTGATTGTTAATAGAGTACAGGAGTGTATATAACTTTATATCCTTTGACTAAAGGTATACAATTCACTTATAGGAGTGACTTACAGAGTGTCTTGTATGACCCAAATTACCCATTTCTGAGTAACTAACACAGTAGCTGTAATTGCTTCCGATAAATATGTGTGAAACTGCAGCCCATACAGACTGATATGACATTTGGAATATCTGAGTAATATGAGCAAGCTCAGTCCCTGTCATCATTAAGCCATCCACCTTCAGTCTTGGAGGTGGGATTTTATGCGGCTGGAAGAAAAGGAAGCACGGGTCCTTAAGGCATTTTGTGCTCTTGTAACTGGAAGTTTTTATCCTCGGGCCATTGCCAGAATATTGGCTGCATTTATCTCTGATTCTGGGAGCAGCTTCAGGCAAGTAAATACTTACGACTCTCCTGGCTTTGATTTGTTTCAATATTGGGAAAGGAGAAGCTACCCCAAGGGCGATATTTTTTCCCAGGAAAACAATAATTTGAGTGCTGTTCTCAATTACATTGGTGTAAAGTAGGATTAAATCCTAGCTAAATTCTTAGAATCCTAGTTAAAGTTCTTAAAAACTTAGATTAGATCTAAATTTATATCTCAGTACTGGAGATAAGAGTCTGATCGCATTTTTTCCCAAAGTGCATCCTGTAAATAGTTGTTTCCTAATTCATCTGTCACTTGAAAACTGATTGATGACTTATGTCTTATGAATGAAATTGCTAGCAAATTTTTCAGAAAGAGAAGTAGTTTTAATCTATGAAGTGCAACAAAACAAAATGGATATTTTACATAATAATAAAGTATTTTGAATATATTTGTTATGCCCTGACTTTGGTGAGTCAAAAAATATTGTTGGAATAGTTTCTTTTCTCCATTTAGCTCTCTGTTCCCAAGTGAAACCATCTCAAAGAAAAAGCAGAGGCAAAAATATGCTGTGACCCTTACATAATAATTAGTAATTTTAAAACTCTTCAGTAATTTCTTAAATTATCATAACTGGTTTTCTATGTTTGGCTATTATTTTGTTTGTGCTTGCTTTTGTTTGATTTTTTTTTTGTTGTGGGGTTTTTTGTTTGTTTGCTTTTTTTGTTTTATTTGGGGTTTTGTTTTCTTGTTTTTGTCTGTGTCTGTAGGTTCATTTTTTTGTCTGTTTGGGGAATTTTTTTAAGCATCTAGTTTCAGTCCACTGTAGTCTTCTTCTGGAATTTTTAAAATCCTTCTCTTCACTTGTACTTTTAAAATCTATATTTGTTTTTTATGTTAAAAATATCAGCACCTGTCACATCAGGTTAGTAATTATGCACTAAAAAAAATGAAAGATCACAAAACTTCAAATAAGTTGGGTGTGCTGCACAAAAATTAATATTTTAAGATAAACAGAATTATGTGTTTCTCCAAAGATTATTCACCATTTAAAAATGACATCCATATTTTGTCATATTTACTAGACTATTGATATTCTTTTAAAAAGAGCCAATAAAATGAAAGTGTATATGAATAGCTTGTTTCAAGTATCTAATGTAGCAGGTGTCTAATGTACTATTCTTGTTTGAAAAAAACCCCTTTTTACTGGTCGCTCCTGTTAGTCCCCATAGCCTCCACTGCTACTTTGAACAAAATTTCTAATTGCCAATGATGCAACAGATATGTGAAACTGTCAGTGGGATGCTTTTATTTTGGGTGTGCTTGAAATCGATCATACAGCATGACTCACAGGCTTTCCAGGTGTTAAATGGAGTCTAGCCACATAAGGTTTATTCAAGAGTGTCATGGTTTAAGCATTCACTATAAAAACCTTTGCAAGGAGCTATAAAATGTGTTAATGGGGGCATTTTCAACTCACAATGCCATTACTTTAAATACGCAGTTAACCTGAAAAAGGCAGTTATTGGTAAAATCTTTTTTGAATTGTGTATATTGATGCAAAACCACTAAGGTTTCCTATTATTTCTATTAAACCTCATACAAGAAAAGAAAAGACATGCAGTGGTATTAGTAATATTATTATGCACATACAGATACATTCATGCTTTCTGTTTCAGGCATTAGACTTTGTGTTGCAGAACATTTACTTTGTACTAGTTAGCTAGCAGAATGATCGTCTCTAGAAAATGTCTGTTAATCAGAGAAAACATGCTTTATTGGTCATGCTATGCCACATGCGTTCCTAATGTGGATGGCAGTTTCATTTTGCAACCAACGGAATAGACATGCAGCGATCTTGCAACACAACCACAAACCGTAGCACCTCTGTAACCCCATGTTTTGATTCTTGGAAGGCTTCTATGCCTTGTTCTTTGCTGATGCTTATCTTTTTGCATGATCCTGGGTAACAGGTACAAGTTTGGGGTACATGGGGCAGATAAAGCACAAACACCAGGCGCAGCGCCACGTGGTCATAGGTGGTGGTAAAGGGAAGTAGGTGAGTAGTAAGGCTGTGGTAGCACAGCAGATTGATGTTGGCCAGCACTTTACTAAATTAAACTGAGCGGTTTAACCTTGGAGAATAATCAAGAGCTCCAATATGAGGCAGACAGAGGCATTTTGGGGGTCATGGGAAAGAGTCAGTTCTTTGGGATCAAAACTGTGTGAGAGCAGGATCCAGCTGGAGAAATATTTTTGAAATTTGATTGAAATTTTAATGGATCCAAGTCTCACTAACCTTAATTTGACCATCAGTTTTACATGGACTTTTCTAGGCCTTTTCAACAGATTTAATTCACACGTCATTGCATTTTTTCCTCATCAGTGTCCTTTAGAATTCTGAGCTTTCTGGAAAATGAAATAAGAAAAAAAGAAATTATGACATTTATTTTATATATTCCATGATGTTAGTAAGTTTCCTATTGAAATACTTTAAAATACTTTTATGCACTGAAGAGGAAATTGTGCTGATCATTGAAAACCAGTGTGTGGCTCTGGGCAACTCTAAGTTTCAAAGGCTTCATTTTAAGAACTATATCAAGACAGTCATAGATTTAGCCCATATGATTTATTCAACAGGTAGGTATTGTAAAATACCTAAATAAATAGGTTGTAGCCTATTAATTAATTAATATTAAACTGGAATGTCAAAATCTCCATGGATGTTGTAGACACCAAATAATGTAATATGTCTCAAAATCCTTTGAATTGTAATTTGATTTTTAAAGAGTCTAAAAATCTGATTTGGATGTTAATTCAAGAAAACAAATGATAATTTTCAAAGAAATATACCCCTGCTTTGCCTAAGTTTCATTGATACATAGATGAAGAAAAGGAAAGTTGATTTTGCTTTTTCAAGTATTTAATACAATTTTTACAACAATTACATATACTTCTAAATTATAGTTACCATAATAACCAATTCCCATTGCATGATATACTTGGGGAAATTCATTCTATAGTTCTATAAAATATGATCCAGCATGGCAATACTAAATTTTGCAAGACTGGGAGATTTTGTATTAATTAGTCTATCTTCAGTCCAATTCTAACATTCCAGTGAGTAAGCAAAGGATTACTGATATTCTTTAGAATAAAAGTAAAACATTTAATTACATATACTATTATAAAAATAAATAATTCATTTGTAGATCATAGACAATAAAAATCCCATTGAGTTGATCACACCAGCGTTTCTCCTGTTGTTTAAGATACTTGACTTTATCACAGATATCCATGTGGGACTGGCAGATATTTCAGGACAGCAGACTTATATTGGAATCAGGATGTGAGAGAAGATATTCTAGAGCCTCTCAGATGGCAATAGACACTACTGTGAAGCAACTCAATCAAACTTTAGATTCCACCATACCACAATGGAAGCTTAAACTTCAAGCAGTAGACACATGGAGTTTTAATTCAGAGCGTGGTCCCCTCCCCATTCCCAAATTCTACTGCGGTACAAATCTCACTATGGTGCTGAGTTATATCTCTGAGAACCATGAATTTAGCTATCCTGAGACTCCTCAGGTGACTCCAGGTGCACATAGAAATACATGCAACTAAATTGAGCCTCAGTCTACATGAATTGTAACAGGAACCAAGGGACTCCACTTACACATGGAAGCCAACATTTAGATGTTCACATAGCTGAATACCACCTAAAAATACCAGAACCAGGAATTCAATCCATATCTCAGGATAAACCCTTCAGCAATATAAACACAGATTATACTTTATTCCTAGAACTGTTCTTTGCATTGTAGGTAATAAGTAAAAATCACAAGACCCAACTGGTAAGAATTACATTAAATACAGAAAAGCTCTGGTAAAGGGAAGAAAAGCAAAATGAGTTCTTTCCTAAGTTGTAGTTTAAGTTTTTCAAAGACAAAGAGCATGTATAGCCAGCCTCTCACAATGTACTGCCAAGAAACGCTGACTGTACAGCTGGACTGATCCAGATTGACATCAGTGGTAGGAGAGTCCAATAGAAGCTTTCAAGAAACAAGATATTCTTGGCAATAAAACTAAAAATATGACTAGTTATACCAGTTCTGATATAAAGATGGCAGGTGTTCTTCACATTTTTTAAAGGCATTATCAGTTGAAAGCAGTCCAAATGGTGATGAGCAAAAAGGAGAGCACCTGCTTTTCACTCATAAACACATACTGCTCAAGACAGGAGCTCCGGGATAAAGGCTTCTGTAATAATTCCCTGTTAAAGAAATGTCTGGGAAAAGAAAATAAAGAAAAATCAGAATAACTTGACTGCATTAAAAAGAGACTTTTGTTATGAGTATATATTAAGACGATAATTTCTTGTGCCATTTTTAATCAACAAGAACTATTTCTACAAGTCTGCCTTCCTCAGTCCAGCTGCTCCTCCTACTTTGTTATTCAGCAAGGCTTGACTTGTAAGAAGCTATTTTTAAACTAAAAATCTGTTAAAGATAGAAAAGAATAATGTTACGAGTCATGGAAATGAAATACTTTGACACTATAGTGAATATGTTCCTTTGTTGAGCACTGGTCCAACTACATCTTAGCCTGAAAAAATACCTGATGAACTTAAACCCTAAACTAGAAACCACTATAAAAGTCAAGTGAAAAGATTACAATTATGTGGAACATTTATTGCAAAAGTTGTCTAACCTTTTTAATTTTTTTGCAAAATTTTCTAACAAATATGTGTATCCTATTCAATGTACTGTTGAATGCTGAGGCAAGTACATACCAAAACATAAACAGCAGCTTAGGTAAAAAATACTACTCTTCACAGCTGAATGCATGTATGGTGATTATTTTTGCTCTCAAACTTATGAGATGACATATGGTGATTAAAGCAAATGTAAAAAAATACTGAATTATGCATTATGCCTTAAAATATTACCTGAATTTCAATAAATAACCATATTTAAAAAAAAAAAAAAGAATAAGTATAGTTTAGAAGAGTCAGATACAAAATATAATCCACTCTTCTATGGTAGAACAAAAGGGTGTTTTTAGTACTTGTCATGTTATCAACTTTCAATTAACTTGCCAAGAAAATGACAAAGAGGTGATTTCTGAAACTGCAAAATAAAAATTCACACAACAAATCTCTCTGAAAACTTGTTCCCAGTCTGAAAATGGTCAAATCTATTCGATATGGTAACACAAGGAAATGACAGTTCATGCATAGATTTAACATTATACAAATACAGATACGTGCAAATTATTTTACCCCAGCACAGAAAAAAAAATCTTAGAGTAGGATCAGGCAAGTACTGGGAAGGATAGGAACTCAAATAGCTCATTTTGTTTATGCAAAATTCTTTAAAATCTCCTCTTAGAAAAATGAACACAAGTAACAAAAAGATTTTAAGAGAGCTCTCCAGTTTTACAATTGTAGTATTTTGGTCTTTGGCTACTAAAGTATTTCTTGTCTCCTTATCATAATATAACATCAAACAAGCACTATGCTATTCTATGAGGATTTTTTTTTTTTTATTATTTGATTGATCCCATAGAATCAGAGTGTTTTAGGTTGGAAAGAGCCTTTAAATCTTACCAAGTCCAAAATCCTTACCATGGGCAGGGACATTTTCACAAGACCAGGCTGCTCAAAGCCCCATCCAGCCTGGGTTTGAACATTTCCTGTGAAGGGGCATCCACAGCTCTTCTGGGTAATGTGTTCCAGTGCCTCACTAGATCTAATCTAAATCTACAGCTTTCAGTTTAAAACCATTACTCTTTATTTTATAATACAGGCACTGGAGAAACACGTTTCTCCTTTTCATAATCCCCTTTTAAGTATTGAAAGGTCACAATAAGGCCTCCCCAGAGCACATTCTTCTACAAGATGGACAACCCCAACTCTCAACTTTATTTCACGGGAAAAATGTTTCAGTCCTCTGATAATTTTTGTGCCGTCCTTTGGAGCCATTCAACAGATCCATGTTTTTCATGTAGTTGTAGTAATAATTAATGCAAGTTAATTAAAAGGATATAATATTTGGTGAAATGTTTAATTTTTTTACTTTACAGTTCAATTTATGTCTCTATAATCTTACATTATACTTAAATAGGGAGAGAGAAGCTGTGGATTGCCGTACAGTAGCTTATGCCATCCATTATTTTATATGCCTCCTTAAGGTACTCTTTATTGTTGTGTACTCTTGCATAAATAAGACCACTGTTTTCAGATTAACTTTTCTCTTGCCCTAATCATTTTCTAAAAAAAGATATGCAGCTAAAACCGAAATTCTAACATGTTTGAACTTGCTGACTTAAATGAAATCTAGTATTTCAACTGGGGAATCATTATAACTTTATGGAATTTAATCATACTTATACCTTCCTTTTTTTTCCTCTGTATCAATCTTCATTTGTGCTAAGACATTTTGACAAAATGCTCATTCTGTCAGTTCCAGCTCTCAAATAGACAAAAGTGTACGATAGTGTGTGTGGTTGACTCACACTGTCAGTATTAAACATCTTCTGTTGTTGTTATTCTCTTACTGACTTTGTCTACATCCTCTCAATGTCCTACTAATTCTTGTCTGATTTTGAGTGATGTAAATAAAAAATTATGTTATATGTAAACTATTTGTTTCCCACATATGTTAACATTTCCAAATATTGTAATATTGACTTTGTACATTAAATTATAAGCTAGTAATGGACAACTATAGACACAAATATGAAACAAGGAAATTATCAACTGAGTGTGTATATTAATCACTGCATGACTTCTTTTATTTGAAATTCAACCTTCATTTCCTATGAAAAAGCTTTCTATAATGGGGTGATTGCATCAGTGGACAAGAGAAGGGCTACAGATATCATTTATCTGGATTTCTGCAAAGTCTTTGACACTTTCCCTCACAACATCCTTCTCTATAAATCGGAAAGAGACAGATTTGATGGGTGGACTTTTAGATGGATAAGAAAGTGGTTGGAAAGTCATATCCAGAGAGTAGTGGTCAGCAGCTCAGAGTCCTGATGCACATCAATAAAAAGTGATGTCACTCGGGGTCCGCATTGGGATCGTTATTTAATATCTTCACAAATGGCACAGAAGAAGGGATTTAATGTACCATCAGCAAATTTGCAGATGACACCAAGGTGAGTGGTGCAGTTGACACACCTGAAGGGCAGGATGCCATCCAGAGGACCTGGACAAGCTCAAGAAGTGGATCCATGGGAATCTCATGAAGCTTAAGACCAAGGGCAAGGTGCTGCACCTGGGTTGGGGCAATTCCTGTTACCAATACAGGCTTGGAATATAAATGGATAGAGAGCAGCCCTATCAAGAAGGACTTGGGGATGCTGGTGGGTTAGAGGCTAAACATGACCTGGCAATATGTGCTTGGAGCCCAGAAAGCCAATTGTTTCCTGGGCTTCATCATTACAAGCTTGGCCAGCAGGTCAAGGGGAGGGATTCTACCCCTGTGTTCTGCTCTTGTGAGATCCCACCTTGAGTACTGTGTACAGTTCTGGAGTCCCCAGCACAAGAAGGACATTGATGTATTGGAGTGAGTCCAGAGGAGGCTCACCAAGATGATTAGAGAAATGGGACATCTCTCCTATGAGGAAAGATTGGGAGAATTGGGTTCGTTTAAACTGGAAAAGAGAAGGCTTTGGTGTGGCCTAATTGCAGCCTTCCAGTATGTTCAGGGAGCCTGCAAGAAAGATGGAGAGAAACCATTTACAAGACATGTAGTGAGAGGACAAGTGGAATGGCTTCAAACTAAAAGAGGGTAGATTTAGATTAGATACCAGGAAAAATCTTTACTGTGAGGGTGGTGAGGTACTGGAACATGTTTCCCAGAGCAGTTTGTGAATGCCTCATGCCTGGAAGTGCAAGGGGCACCTTTGGGGCAAGGTTGGAGGGGGTTCTGAGGGACCTGGTCTAGTGAAAAGTATCCCTGCCCTTGCCCATGGGGCTTGGAACTAAGTGATCTTTATGGTCCCTTCAAACCCAACCCATTCTATGATTCTATGAAATTCATTACCTTCCTTATTCAGAAAAAGGAAAAAAAATAAAACAACCAACCAAACAACTAAAGATATTTATTGGATTCCCAGCCTCCATGTCTTTCAATTCTAAGCTTTTGCTTAGACAGAGTTTGTGATCTTTGCTAGGCTTTCCTCCTGGAACAAAATGATAGCACCAGGCCTCCTTAACTGAACTTCAGGCGGGACTTTCTGAAAGTCTAAATTGATTATATTAACTGTTCTCTTTTTCACAGTATTCTCACTGACAAGCAGAAGATTCCAATGTGGAAGTTGTCAGATGCTTTTGATTGAATATGCTATTTGGAAGCCAAAACACTTCACAAACACATATTGCTTTTTTTTCCCCATCCTTTTCCCATCTTTTCCTATTTCTATTCCCTTGCAAAATAGATTTTTTTTCAAAACAGACCCTTTTAAAATATATTTATAAACAGATTTTTTTTTTTTTTTTTGTCCAATGGAATTTTTTTCTCCCAGACAATGCATCTAGTAGATAACAGAGACTGGGTTTTTTGGGTTATTTTTACTATTTTCTTTGCTGAAAAACCATGTTTTTCCCAATCATCCTTTACATTTTCCACAGTACAGGTGTTGGCATTCTTTGATTTTTTCCATTTATGAAGATATTATTCCAAGGCTGTGAATAAGCAGAGCAGAAGACAGTGTTGCCACACCCTGGCTGTCTTTCCCAGTAGTAATTCTTGCATATCTGAGACAAAAACTTTTTCCAGTCTTAGCAATATTTTAAGCTATCCAGGACTTTTTATCAAACTTAAGCATACATCTCTATGGAATTTTAAATTCTATTCTGATTATGAAAGGAATTTTTTTTGTGTGTACACTTCTTTACCTGTCATATGATATCTCATAATACAGAGTAAAAAAAAAAAAAAAAAGCCTTTAAAAAATAACTTCTGTTAATTTTGTAGACGTGATAAGAAATCTGTCTTTTCTCCTGTGAGTTTATAAAAAAGGTGGGCTGAGAAATGAACCAGCAATATTAATACTCAAACATGAATGGGTGGAGAAGCAGCCTATCAAGTAATACTGTATTCAGCCCCTGAAAAGCTTGATGGGCCACAGTGCAGAGCTTGTTTTACTAGTTTATACTAACCTTGCCTTAGCTACTTACTCATTATGAAACACATAAAAATGCTAAAACTCTCTGCAGTCATCAAATTGGAGAATATAATTTGCTTTAATTTTATTTAATTTTATGCTCAGTATGAGAATAGTAGGTTACCTTAAGATTTATTCTGTATATTCTAACTGAACTATTTTCAGAAATCTCTTGGTTTGTTCAATCTTGACAAGTAAATTGAAAACTTTTTCATATTTAAAATAATACAGAAGCATGTATTTTGCAAATCATTTGAGTGAAATAAATTTACTTACTTTAGAGAGGTAGAAATAGACTTACATATTTTACCCTGCACAATGAGTGATCAATTACAAGGAACATATAGAAACTCTGACTTTATTCTCATGTTTTGGTGTGTTTTTTTTTTTATATAGAAGTGATCCCAATGGTTTTGTTAAAGTCATGTCTAGTAATATTTAATTTTAACTCATACAGCGAGAAAAAAGAAATCCAAGCTTTTTCATTATAATTTTATTTTATGTTGAAAAGCTTTTAGATAATGTTGAGACATTTACACTCTCTTTTTCACTTAAGAAACAACTCCTTAAAGAAACAGAAATTCAGATATAGGGTTTTTCAGAGAGCCATTGGCAACAGACAAGTAAAATTAGGACTGTCACTGATAAAGAGGTTCCTTCTTATTACATCAAAATTTAAAAATAAAAGGGGAAAAATGCAGGGAAAACAGTCAAACCTCAGTTGCTAATTTCAATATTATAAAGAAACACAACTGCATTTTCATGATTAAAAAAAAAATGTTTAGTGTTTATCTCAATTATATCTATTGAGCTAGTCTATAGTCCATAGTCCATTATTTTTTCACATTTTTGTTACTACTTTGTGGTTTCTTCATTTGGTCAAGCAAATATTTTTGGTACCACTTGCTTACTTTCAAAGTTCTCCAGTGCATCTCAGTGGATTCTTTTTTTAAAGAACTAGTGTTAAACTAATAAAAAAGTACTATAAATAATATAAATGAGGTTTATAAATTACCACTGCAGATGTTCAAACTATTTATAGTAGAAAAAATATGCAAATGTTCAAGGAAAACTTGATTGGATAGATCAGTATCACCACTGAGGATACTGATTTTGTAAGGAAATCAAATAAACATGCACTGAATTATATTTTTATCCCAAGATTTTTGCATAGCTAAAATAACATTTATATTGATTCACTTAACCATGGTCAGAGAATACTTTTTTTTTCTTACCTAATGCCAAAGGTTAAGTAGGTGATTTATCTAGTTGAGCTGCACCTTTGGAGAGCACTGGCTTCAGAACATTGGATACTTATCTAAAACCAGTATTATTAGAATATGTAGACAACCAAAAAATTAGTATTGATTTTATGCTTTTATTTTTGGTATTTGTCAGATTTTAAATACCCAGACTTCTGAGACTGTTCTGACATTTGTATGGCAGTTATGAAGATTTCCTGTTCACTCCTTTGAGTTTTACCTGGTGATACTGAAGAACTTGCTCAGCATAAAAGAAACCTGTTAGGCAAAGAATTGGGAAATCAATCATTTTTCAGCCCTGCAGAAACCCATCCATGTATGGAAGAAACAGCCCAAACTAACAGACTATCCTATCTCCCACTGTTTCCATAGGCTATATTCTGTATTTGCTGTTTGTATTTTCTTCACTGTTGAAATTTCTCCACAGCTACAAGCAGCCAATACCACAGGTACCTTCTACTTTGTTGCTGCCAGGAATGTAGTCTTTTATAAACACTGTCGTATTGAAAAAAAACAAAAACAAAAACAAAACAGGAAATAGAGGTCCTTCTCAATAAAAATGTCAAATCCAAAATCTCACCTTACTCAGTCAGAAGATATTATTATTGTTAAAAAAACATGTAGCTGAGATTTCAACAGTTATAAAACCAGACTTGTCACTGCTAAAAAGAAAAGTATAGTCAATCAGTTTGTTACAGCTTCCAGGAACTAGTTAGTAAAATTACATAGTTGAAGTGCTGGATTTTTTATAAATTCAATGCCATATATTAGCAATTAATTTATAACAGAAGGCTTAGTTAGAGTCAAATTTCAACCCAACAATGAAATGACACAGCGTGAAACATGGGAAAAAATTACAAAATTCATTTACATAAATACAGTAGTTAAAAGAGCGTAAAGTACCGGAAGAAAAAGAAAATGCTAAATGTTGATAGCAATATTTTACTGTTGTTTGAGTTACATAAGCTCAGGTTGTTTCAGTGGCAGTATTTATTTTCTAATGATGTGCACCTACAATATATTGCTAGATGCAAATCAATGAGTTGTTATGCCAGATTCATTTCATGTCTGTGTCAGGTTTAAGTTAAAGATAAATTGATAAGAAAAGTTTGGTCAGGCTCGATGCCAAAGGCAGAAGCTTTTAAATGTAATAGAAGCCTTAAAAAGGCTCACAAAGGTAGCTTTTATAACTTTACTTGCCTTGTCAGAATCAAGATAAGAGAAAAATCTGGATGTATGATTTCAACTTCATGAGGTTCCTTCCTTGAACCTTCTAAAAATTTGGAAGGCCTCATCAGTGAATCCAGGCTGGGCAAGCAACTGTCGTCCTTAAAAGAATTTGTCTTTTCTGCCTAGCCATTCAAAAATAACAATGAATGAAAATATTAGTATATGGCTTTAAAAAAGAAATGAAACCCACTGGAATTAATAATTTTTTTCCCATCTAATTTAAACGTCATATACTCCTAAGCTGGTACTGCTTCAATTTCAGTATTAATAAAAATGCTGGGAGAATTGGCAGAGAACTTTATGTAAAGATCTTTAAACTTTTTCCAGTCTCCCACACAGGCGAAGTTGATTGACACACAAATGGTGAGGCCTATTTCTTTCTTGAAGACGGCTTTGTTTGAAGACCAATACCCATACCTATCTGAAGTGAGCCTTTATTTTCACTGGGGATCAAAATGATATTTTCTAGAGAAAACCTCATGGAATTAATGCTTAACATGCTATTTTTAACACAGAAACATATAGGGAACTGAAGACATAGACTATCTAGCGTTCATGAAAGCTTCAGAAAACAAGTTTTCTCCTGTTCAACATAGAATTTCAGCATGGGAGGGTAGAGTTGAAGCATATGTAAACTGCAAATAACCCCATGGCAAATCAGAGGATCAGTCCGTGTTGAAGTGTTCTTTAATACTGCAAATAGCCAGGAATCAGCATTGTGAAAACCATAAAGTTACATCAGGCCTTAATGGGGTCTTTGTCATTACATATCCATTGTGTAAGTTTGGTATATACAGCTACACCCTGTGGTACACCCTGCAATGGTAAGGGATTCCTTTTACCAGTTGTGCTCTCTTGGATGCTAATCAATTTTTCAGTGTTTCTCTGAAATCCTAGGAATTTCTACATTGGAAGTGAGTATATTTTTTATGTAAAATACTATTTCATGGACATTTTATAAGCTGTGTAGAGAATAAGTGCAATTGGAAGTGGCAGGAATCAAAAGCTCTCCTATCTATCATTACAGCAACAGAAACACCTTTTGTTAAGTTACCATGGATAAGAAATAAGCAATATAATGAAATTATGCTTCAGTTAAAAAATAGTTATTTAAATATATATTAGTGAAGACTAAAATCACTTGCTACTTATTCAATTAAGCCTCTGAAAAGTGTTTTGTTCTGTATTTCCCTTCTTTTGATGTCTAATTTTGGGCCCTTAACAAAGTTTTAGACAGTAGACATATTACAATTAAATAAAAGCTTGTAATTGATTAGTATTTTAGTATATTATCTGATTGCAGGATTGATTCTCATAAGCCAGTGACAGGAAATCAAATATTGAAAGGGTCACAAAAATAGCTATCAAATATAACTCACTTTCACATTGGCTACTGGGTGAGGAAGAGAGCAATAGAAAACATTGGGAAAAGTTCCAGAGGATTTTAAGATATTATTGAAGTAATAGCCTGAGCAAACATAATTTGATTAGAGCCATTCACCACAGGTTTAAGAGGGGAAACTCGTGCTCAAGCAAATTAAAAGGTCTTCAAAGATGTTATTGTCATGAAGTTCTGAGCGACTTCGAGTGGTGGTGATGGGATACGGGCCGTTCGCCTCTGGGTCATTATTTCAAATTTAGCCAAGGTCAACAGCAACCAAAACTTGTCGGTATCTTATGGCTTAGTGACCTGTGTGAAATAAGCTGAGGGTCTCCTTTGTGTGCTTATTGGACACTAGCCCACATCAAAAAGGCACCGTCACAACTGATGCTGCTGTTGTCAATCTTAAAAACAATGAAGGGGCTGCATGGGCATTCAAGCTGCACGCCCCTCTGAACTGAGGAGGTCAGCTTTCTAGGTCAGGACTGAAATATGCTGGGAGATACTTCTAGCAACAGTACCTTTGGTCTACCTGTACAGGTGTGTGAACAACCTAGAGCAAGCACCATATGCAAACAAGAAATTAATTAAAAAAAAAAAAGGAAAAAAGAAGGAGAAAGAAAGAAAGAAACAAAGAAAGAAAGAAAGAAAGAAAGAAAGAAAGAAAGAAAGAAAGAAAGAAAGAAAGAAAGAAAGAAAGAAAGGAGACACACAAGCTAGAATCTTGTACTTTTTTAGTTTGAGTATATGAATAATTTCCAAACATAGTTTTGCAGAGGATATAGTCTTAGGGGCATTTGTCATCAAGGCATAAAAGGCATAGTTTATTTCATCAATATATGTAAACAGATGAAGTGTCAATGAAATGCAACCTGTACATATGTGATAGGTACAAAATCCATTTTAAATTTATTGGAAAATATAAATTCTTCAGGTATGGATTAGTAGAACATTATTAATGAGTGAGTTCATTTATTTCAAGTTTTGAAGATACTGATCAAGGACAGCAATCTGAGATGCCAGAAACACAAACCAATGCCAAGAACGTGTTTTGCCTAAAGACTTTTTTTCTTCTTTAATTACTCACCCACCACTTCAGTTTAGGATTCTGTCTGCACAGCTTTGTCATATCATTCTGAAGTCCAGATATAAGAATTCTCCCTAAAAAGTCACTTCACTCGTCGTTCCTCCAGACTTCATGCCACACTTCTTGGTCTAAAATGACAGATTCAGCTATGACTAAGGAAGAAGTCTCCTCACTATTTCTTCCCACAGGGATTATCCCCAAAAGAAATGTCCTGAATCCCAAATGCCTGTAGGTGCCTTCCAAGGCAGGCATCAACTTACATGTACCACTTGCCCTTCAGTGCCTTACTGAATACTATCTGCAGTAGAAACCTCCTAGCCAACATGTGGTACTGCAGCACTAAATTTATCATCCATACATGATCATTGCAGAAGTAGGAACATTTTGTACGTGCAAGAGCAGATTTCATAAAGAGGATAGTTAAGACAACTTATGTAGGTTAGAAATTACCTAATGCCGACTGTATGTCAAATGAGATGGATAAAATATCCAGTTAATATAAACATCAGAATACAAAGCACTGGAAAATCAAGTAATTGAAAAAATCCTTTTGCTTTAGGTCTTCTTTTAAGGGTATGAATAGTTTAGCTGGTAGATTGAAGGTCTAGAAAACTCATATGATGTAGTGTTTAAATTAGCTTTTTTAAGTCCGAAACATGCACTCTAATGATGTATTTTTATTTAATTATTTACTTATTTTGATTGAATTAATGCATACTTGTGTAACCAATTGAAATATCAAACCTGATTTCTACCTTTTAATTTTCTTCACAGTTGTTAGTATGGGGCTCTGTTTGGGATTTGTGCTGAACACAGGGTTGATAATATAGAGATGTTTTTGTTATTGTTGAGCAGGACTTGCACAGAGCCAAGGTATTTTCTGCTTTTCATACTTCCACACTGGTGAGGAGGTTGAAGGGGCATGGTAGGTTGGGAGGAGATATAGCTGGCATAGGTGACCCCAACTGACCAAAGGGATATTCCAGACCATATGACATCATGCTCAGTATATAAAGTGGGGGGAAGAGGGAGGAAGAGTGGGATGTTTGGAGTGATAATTCTTCCCAAGTAGCTGTTATGTGTGATGGGGCTCTGCTCTCCTGGAGATGGGTGAACATCTTCCTGCACATGGGAAACAGTGAATTAAATCCTTGTTTTCCTTGCTTGTGTGTATGGCTTTTGCTCTTCCTTTTATCTCAACCTGAATTTTCTAGCTTTACTCTTCCAGTTCTCTTCCCAGTCCTACTGGTGAGGGAAAGAGCAAACAGTTTCGTGGGGCTTGGTTGCTGGCTGGGTGAAACCATGGGCAATGTGCTGTTTTATATAAAAGTAAAGCATCCATTATTTCAGTAGTTTTACCTGAAACTATATAATGCTTAATATTCTGTTACTCTGTTCTCCCATAAGTTCAGTATTCCACGCTATAATAAACTTAATAGTTCAATTTTTAACATTGCACCTTATCCCTGAATCATACTTGTTTACGTATGTTATACATGTGTACCTACAAGTAAGGAAAGATAAAAGTTCCAAAACCTCAAAAGTTAGTAATTGCTGTATTTTTCAATGTTGCAGAAGCCTTAGAAAGGCAAAGATTCATCTACTACTGGCCATAGCATATAAAGGCAAATGTTAAATATCACTTTGTCATTAAAATTGACAGGGTGGTAAATGAAAAAAAAATCTTTTTTGTTATTTATTTATATTTGGCTACATGGTCAATGGAATGTCTGCTTAAAAACAAAGAACCTTTCACTAATGCTTACTTTTTTGCCTCATTTATCTTACATACTATCAACAAGAATCAGCTTTCCCTCTGCTAAGAAAGCCTAAATGCTTATCACCCAGATGATATGCAAGAAAAAGCTCTGAATTTGTGGGCAAACTCTTATCTGTGGCATGCAGAAACACATGAAATATCAGAAGAGAAATGCATCAACATTAATGTCAGTGAGAAGGGAAGCAGGACCTGTCACTTTGATTAACAGATCACCTGACAGAACTCCTTCCTGTGCATGGAGAACAAATATATAACTTTGGCAACCAGTCAGAGTTGGTGTTTTCTCAAGTCACAGTTATTAATTGCATTGTAATCTTTGTTGCACCTCACTTTGGTTATCCTATAGCACATAAGACTGAAGGCCAGACTTCTTTGTTTATATTTGCTCTGTATCGAGTATATTAGACCTGTTTCTTCTTAGATGAGAGATTAGCTTTCTAAAACTGTTTATGCCACTCCTTTAATGATCCTTTTTGCTAGTATATTCTATGAGTGGTTTTACATAATGGACTTTCCAGGACCATCAAGATCATTTTTTATGTCTGTCTTCTTGTTTTGTGAAATAACCTGGTGTATGCAAATGATAGATTTCTCCTGTCAGGGTGTCTGCAAGTCAGGAACTGTACACATACCTAAAAAAACATGAAATATCACCGTGTTTAATTTTTTTTTTTCTAGTAGTTCATATTTAATACACTTTCCCAGCCATTCCATTCTGAATGTAGCTCAATAACACCACAAATGGGTAAGTGGCAGTAAAATGGCACCATCAGAAAGTCATAGTCTCATCCAGTGTCACAGGGACTTAAATGAAATACAGTCCAAGTGTGTTTTCCTATCCTGCTGTTACACACCATTGAACATTCTATCCATCCTGACATTTAGTTTAGTTCAACATAGTCCTTGCTTTCAATAAAAGTTTCCAGGAAACATAACAAACTATTTTGTTCTCACTGCTATTTTTCAGTTTTACTTCCCCCTCCACCTCCTGCAATCATTGCAGTAAAGAACAATAAGGATTAAAAGGCACTGGCATCCAAGGATTTCAAATGTGGGACTAGCACTGGTTACAAACTGCCAAGCTTATTGAAGTATGTTCAGATAAGGTAAGGAAAGTAACAGGCCATACATGATTTAACTATCCCCCACAGTGGTCATCAAGCCTAATTCTTTTCTAACACATGGCTTTTAGAAGGGCTATAAAAACAGATTTCTACTCTCCCCATTCAAAATATAGGTAGATTGCAGTCAGACCCTATGGCATTTGGGCATTCCACACTGAACACCCAAACTGTTTTTGCTGCTCTGCGCTTAAAACACTGCAGGAAGCCTGTAAAGAAAGTGTCTTTAAGATCAATGTAGACAATTATCATTAATTTAAATTAAAATATTACATTGCTATTCATAAAGGTTCATGGTAATCTAGTGTTGAAATTATACTGTAGACAATACCTTCATTGAGATATCATTTCATGGAACACTTTGTTTCTCTCCTTTGACTTTCACTGCCCCACCAGATTACTTCCTCACCCATGATTTCTGAGATGCGTTTAGCTGCATATAATGGCTTGGGGAAAATGCATGTTGCTTTTTGTGTCCTTTCAGGCTATTAATCATTAGTAACCTTGTATTCAGAGTTAGTTCATAAAATATGTATGCCTTTTGGTAATCTGAAGCCTAATATATATTAAAAACATTGTGCACTAACAGCAATTATATCCTCTCTAATAGGTTTTGTAATTGTAGTACCATGCTGGAGAAGCCTGTGAAGTCTGAAATTCTAAAGTGTCAGTAAAACAGATCCTGCTAAATGATAGCTCAGTAATAAACACAGGGACAAAAGTATTACTTTGAAAAATGATAGAATAAACTGTTTAAGGAACTGAATTATTAAGATTTGTCTTTATTTCAATCTGAGGAAGAAAAAGTGATGAGGAGGGAAAAAGCAAACCACAAATACTGTAAAATATCAGAATACTATAATGTCATTGTTCAGTTCACATGTCCTCATTGCTCTAAACCAAGATTACAAACTTTATAAGGTTTTTTTTTTTTTTGTTTGGGGGTTTGGTTGGTTTTTTAGTTAGTTTGGTTGGTTTTTTCCCAGATGAAATGATCTTTTTGAAAGTTAGATAATCGAGGACTAGCACTCTTCTTGGTGGAGATTGCAACAGATTTTCCACTTTCTACAAATAAAATACACCATGAATATTGGCACAAAAATTTGAATAATAGGAAAACTAACACCTCAAGTATCTTTAATATATTTCTCTTATGCTAGTAAGCCTGCAAAAATAAGGAAAATATTATATTACTAACCAAAAAAATATAAAACAAAACCCAACTGTATTCCTGTATTTATGGCACTCTTCCCTCTGTGTTTGTATGAACTTGCATAGGACATGATGAATTGTCAGCAAATATTTGACATGCTTTAGATCTGATTTAGAAAATTTATCTTGATTGTAGCTAGAAGTAGCAAGTTGTGTTGTTCAGGTGCATAACAAAGTTTTGCTCTGATTTTAACTTAATTGAAAAAAAAATTTATTAACAAATAGGATTAGAAGACGTTCTTTTTTCAGTTACAAAGATTTTTCAATATATTTACTTATAACATTCAGAAATATCACTGGCGTAGATCAAGGTTCATGAAATTTGAGGTGTGGTGACTCCAGAATGTCCAAGTCATTACAAGTGGTGAGCAGCTCTGAGATTCCAAAAGATATTCTGGCATCTAATACCTTATATTTTTGTGGTGTAAGAAAATCTATCAGGTTCTTTCTAGGCTATGTTAATAAAAAGCTGTCCTAAACACATAAAGAAGCACAGAGGAACAAGGGCAGGTAGGGACCAAGCTAATGGCCTTCCCTGGCTAATCCCACCACAAGGGAACCATTAAAGACTTCTCCA
This sequence comes from Corvus moneduloides, assembly GCF_009650955.1. NCBI lineage: Eukaryota > Metazoa > Chordata > Aves > Passeriformes > Corvidae > Corvus > Corvus moneduloides. The sequence goes on from NC_045477.1 coordinate 85,347,144, forward strand.
TCCAGACAGGAGAGCCACCAGCCTATTAAAAGCTCCTCCAGACACATAATGGATTAGAGAGGTATAACAGCAGATGTAGGCAACCCAATAATCCAACCAGAGACACAAGACCCAACATCTTCCCTCCTGGAGCTGTCTCTGGGGAGCCTCCAGCCCCATGGGCTGAACCGCACCCTCTGCAGCAGCTCTCTGGAGCATCTTTTGAATGGAGGGGTGTTTCTCCCTTCATAGGACAATTATATCCACAGGTTTTAAAGCAGTTTAGACAAATGAGACACATTATTGGATGCATGGGAAAAATATTTTGGGATGGTGTAACGCTTATTTGGGAATGTTTAGCAGATGAAGAAAACATGGGGTAATAACAGTGTCTAGGTCGGCTAGGAAGGCAGGTGTGGTCAAATAGAGAGATAAGGGGCTAAGAGGAACAGAGTGCATGAAGACAGGTGGCTGCTCAGAGCACTTTGGCCATGTCCAAATGTTTGTGGTATGCCTATCAGGAACACCTTCTCAGCCTCACTCCTGGTTCAGCCCAGAGACACGGAGCTGCTGCAGCTGTGCCTCTATGGTTTTTGGATTCATCAAGTCCCTTATAGATCTGAGCCCTCCGACATTTTCAGATTCAAGTTTAGTTTTCTTAGGAGAATATGTAATTTGTAGGAAGGACTAGCTCACTTCAGCTTGCAGGTGGTCATCAGCTCCTCATCCCAATAAATTGATATTTAATTGTTTAATTGAACAAACTATGAATCCTGAGGAATTAATTTTATATTATTTGTAAATGTTAATTTTTTTACAAAATATGTAAATATTTATATCAGCATTTACTAAGAGCTGTTCTTGTCCATCAGGAAAGACTCAGTGGAGTTAGAGAAGTTATAGAGAAGGGCAAAAAACATATAAGGCAACAGAACACCTACATTTTTAGGAGAATTTGAAAAGGCTAGGACACTAATTTGAAAAGGAGAAGGCCAATTAGTAAGACTTAAAAAGATCAGGAAGTTAGTGGATAAGTTGATATAGAACAGTTATTTGTCAGATCCCATTGTAGTAAGCATAGGGGGCTGTCACTGAAGCTAGTACAAGATAAACATTTTAAGAGTACTTAAAACATCAGGCATTAAAATTCTGGAATTTATGGCTACAGTAATTTGTGGGTGAAAATTATATCAGCAGGTTTTAAAGTAGTTTAGACAAATTCATAGATCACAGGTCCAGAGACACATACTAAAGCAAATGCATAGGAATGTACCTTATAACATCCTTAATTTAATGATTGTGAATAATAGAATTTACAAGAGAGATAGACTGCAGTAGCCAGGCTTGTACACTGGTTTAAAATGGCATATCCCACTAACACTACTGAAAGAAGGACTAAGTATATGGTTCCACATCAGGAACATTTCTTGCATTCTTATTTATATGTACTTCCATCAGTTTCAAGAGTGCATTTTCTTAAGTCTCACACACATGAATTTCCAAAATTTGTGATTGAAGGTCCACCTGCTGCAGTTTCCCACTGAATATGTACTTTTGCAGACAGTTTATCTAATTTCCACTGTCACACCAGTGTAGTAAAAACAATAACAGGTTTATGGCTTCAGACTGATAAAAACTGCAGAAAGATGAAATGGTAATTAAAAAAATATGTTCCAAAAAGAAATTATAGTGACAGCTAATCAACTTAGCATTAACAGCATGAATAAAAGATCAGAACAGGAAATATTGCTTAAAACCACAATCTTAAAATATAACATTAAAAGCGTTTTAGGCATTTGCTAGGAAGTACCCAGGCACAGTCAATAGACATTTTATTTTTAAAAGATTCTTTAGCACCAGTCAATAGAAATATCTGTTTAGGTCTCACTGTTTAAAGAAAGCTCTGTTGTTGGGTCAAACAACATAAGAGAATTCTGTTTCCTTGAAGCACAAAATAAAACATTTTACCATTTCACCATTTCTATAGCAGAGCACTTTCCTTCAGAAAAGTGAGAATTTATAGTAAATATAATATTGTTAAAGGATAATTAGAAAGATTGCTCTTCCTTGACCTTGAGCAAAATCTTGACTTCATTTAGAAAGAAATTCCTCCATCAATTTATAAAACTTGTAAACTGGCAAAGATGTTACTAAGAACTTATGGAATAAAAATATCTTTTCCTTCATATTGGCTTTGCTCATCCCAGAATTTATTGCATTTTTAGTTGAAAAGAGGATTGAGTAAAATGTTCAGATAGCTAGTAATAGGCACGCTGTTTTCAGTCCAGGTATGAAGAAAAATAATAAATCTATCTGCTACCCACCCATGAAAACAACACTAGACACACAAGTTGTGCTATTAGAGACCTATGATTCAACACCTGTAACTCTTTTATCTGAAGATCACCTTCATGTTACCCATTTCTCTGCAGAAATCTTTTTTAAAGCAAATAACAACCAGTGAGATAATTTTAAAATAAGTACATAATTAAAACCTCTAAATATTAAAAATTTAGAAAATAGCTGTATGCTGTGAGACATTGGCATGCAAGGGATAATTGTCTTAACTCTCAGCCAGGGCAACTTTTTAACAAACTGAAGTATAGTGTTTCTGATACCACTGCTGAAATATTTAAAGCAAAAGCTTTGGAAGTGTCTCCTGATATGGAATATGTCTTCTTGAGCGTTTTAGGCAAGATTTAAAACGCTAAAGGATACTTTTCATCAGTGTTGATTGCCAATTGTTCCTAATATTCAGAGACTCTAAAATTAAATACATAGATAGTTTATTTTGAATGCTCTAGAAATTCCCTCCTAACCTGAGTGCAGTCTGGAAAACTTGGGCATCAACTGCCTGCTGTGTGTGCAGAATCTAAATTAAATATTTAAATCCATTATCTGAATCTGCAGGTGCGAAATGGTGTGTAAAATCAGTAACTGTCCCAAAAATCACTCAGAAAAATAGATGCCCAGTTTAAATAATCAGAACTAATAACACTGTTACATCTGTAACTTCTGTGATTTCATGATTGCTGTAAAGATGTTTTGAATGCATCTATTTCTATGCAAATTCGGTGTGAATATGTCTGTTTATATGCAAATAAAACAGAATATAAGAAAAGGGATTTTTTTAAAGATGATGCACTTCTTAAATGTAACCACTAAAATACACTGTAATATCTTTGTTCTTTTGGTGTAATTGCTATAATTTCTTTGAAAATTTCCATCCATCTCCTTTTGGTGTTAGGCATATTATAGATAATAGAATCTGTTAACATAAAATTAAGGATAGCATCAGAAGCTTGCAAGCAAAGTTCTTTACAAAACCATCAAAAATAGTGAAAAATATAGGGATAGAGCTTCAGACTTACCAGAGTTACAGGCAAAATTAACATTTCAAAGCAAGAAAATGTAAAGTTAAGAGTCCCAAATTAACTTAACCCTCTTTTCTTAGTCATCCCACTCATATTCCTCTTTCTTCCTCTCTACATGACATAATTGTTGAGTCTAGTTTTCCTGAAGGAACCTTAAAAAGGTTAAACTCATAAACTGAATGTTCCTTTTTACAGATTAATGATAAGCATATATCCCAGAAACTATAGGTTTGGAATAGTTTTTATGCCTGAAAACTATGTCTGTATTCTGTGAATTGGGCCAGTATTTTACATTACTGATTGCATATTATTGTTAAACAGCTCTGGAATCTCAAGTGCTTTTTGGAACTAAGTAATGAAGTCCAATTTATCTTCAGGCAAACGCTCCTTTAAAGGAAATTCAGCAACGTGATTGTGTTATCTCCATGCTTAAGTACTTGGTTGGACTGGGGAATACTTCATGCGTACAGGAATTTTTTATCCTCCAGAACAAATCCTGCGAGAGTAGCATGACTCTGAAAAACAGAATGAGACTAAAAGGGTGTGATTCTTTTCACTTCAGACATTTAGAAGACCTCTAAGCCTAGACACTTTCTATAGGGAATGATTCACCTCCAGAGATGAAGCCATCCTAGAGCTCTTAAAAGAGCTGCGTCTGATGGACTGAATCAGTGAATTTCTGCTCAAAGAGGCTCCAGCTCAGACGACAGTTTATTCAGTCAAATTCTGTATACAGCCAAGGGTGGAATGTTTTGCAGTATTCATAGTGAATGCTTTTATCGTGTCTGATTATAGTTTCTTTGTGTCCATTGCCTTTCCTCCAAACAGAATTCACCTTCAACAGAGCCTGGCTCCATCTTCACCCTTCCCTTAGGTAGTTAAAGAGAGAAGAAAGGTGTCCTCTTCTTTTACCCTACTATGAGGAACCAGAGTCTTGGATTAAACATGTATTTGAATATACTTATTTATTTATTTGTATTTAAGGCTGTTATGGTAACCTTCTTTCAAGGGGCTGACCTCTCTCTGAAGTGGACTTGTGGACTCTTTTATGTCCAACCTATTACATGTGTGAACCAGTACCTTGCTTTTTGAAGTAAGATCTCTCATAAAACATATTTACAGGCTTTAGCCTAGTGGTAGTTAATTGTCTTTCATATCTTCAGGCAGAAAAAGGACATGCCTGCATGAAGATCTTGGATTGTACTGACTTAACATTACTAACAATAGTACTGATTGATTTCTTCCCTAGAAACTGAATAATCTACAGGTTAAACTCGAAATAGAAACTTAATTGTTTTGATTTTAAAATCATAATTACTAAAATTCTGATGAAAATAGATTTACTTTTTGGATGAAGGAGAAAAAAAAGAAAAGCAGTTTAACACAACTCCCTTTTAAACACAAAATCATGGCTGAGAATTTCAGCTTCGTATGGATTCCTTATTAGATAAGAATTATGACTTCTCCAATAACTTATTTGCAAACTACCTATCTAATAATTTATCAGCAGGAACTAATGAACTCTCCCTCACCATGCCATTTCACTTAGGCTAGAAAAATATACATTAAACTGAAAGTCATCCATAAAGTACATATTCAAAGCATAAGTGAAAACTTAAGCTTGGAGCTGCTATGACACGCAAACTCAGTAAATGAATTACTTATTTTAAATACTCTACTGATTATCATAAAGCAGACTGAGAAACACTGAAATTGCGTCTTTCTTCCAATATTCCATTTACTTTAATGCATTGTCTCAGTGTTATATTGATATAAAGATGTTTGAAAATGGTGCCTGTAATCTATATTTTTGATCTGTTTAAAGAGCTGCTGGCTTCAGCAGAACATTAATGCAAATCTAATGTACCTGCTGGTATGATTAGCTGAATCAAATGATGGCATTTAAGTAACACCTAAATAATCTTAATTAGGATCTTCAGCTCATCTTAGCACTTGGAACTCTACAGATGGATAGTCTTAATTATCAGCCTTTTGATTAGGATAACAGCTCTAATCAAGATGATGTGGTTCTGATAGACAGCGTATCAGTAAATTAATGACTGTTGTTAAAAGGAAAACATAAGTGAAAAACAAGAGCTGTCTGCTATCTGGAACCTGGTAAAAGAATAAAGTCTACAGTATGTGAAGAAATTAATGCTTTGTGGGAAGAACATAAGTATTCACATTTGGTATGTGTGGAATTGAGCCAATAATAACGCCTACCCCCAGTTTCTCCCTTTCTACCTCCCCTAGACTAAATACGGATGTGTTCTCTCTTGCACAGGCACAAATCATAATGCAAATTATTTTATAAACATTCCTTTTGGACATCTTGTGATTTTATGAACGTCCGATGGACACAGGGCATATTAACCAAACATCAGTGAAAAGGTTCCGATATGTAAGTAAAAGTAACAAATGGCTTTTGGGTGTTAGTGGATGCTGTTCATTTGAAATGGAGGCTATAAATTTAAAAGTATTGCTACATCACTAGAAACACAAAAACACACATGAAAATGCACCACTTTCTTGCAGCCAACTTACATGGTGTAACATCTGCTTCTGAGATTCTTCATCATTCACTGCTGGAAAATTAATATAAGTGTTAGACTAATTAGGATACCATGGTAGAATATGATAAAGTGTTTGTTAACATTATCCAGATATTGAAATTATTAGATAAGTGTTTAAAACACCCTCCACTTCATTTTAATGATTGCAACAGTACATTTTATTTATATATCAGTAGGTGTTTGTAGACGTTGTTTTGTATTAGCAAATGAAGGGCATTGAAACGTCAGCTGTTTCTGCCTAGTCCAGATCATTATACTGAATAATTTCTTACTTCCTGATGAGAGTGAGACATGAAGAGGGAAGTTTTCAGGGGCAAGTGGCAGTCATAAATGCTTTTGAGTGGTAAAAAGAAAAGAATTTTAAAATATTGGTGTTAGATCACACTCTTCACAAAATCATCCTTAGATGAAACATTAATGAAAACTCAGAATTTTCCTGATTATATGACCTGGCTGATTGTCGGGTCACACACTAGAAGACCTCCCTTTGAAAGTGGAGGAGAGCAGTGAGACTAAGAATACTCAGAGAGCATTAATAGAAGTGATTTTAGATTGTCAAACACTTGATTGATTTATATAAAATACCAGGTCTAAGAGTCCAATACAAACAGTATTCATTATATGAACTATTTTTCGTTGAAATAAACCCCCCCAAAGATATTATGGTTTGTGTAATTTCACACAGCTGTTGGTTGTCCTCAAAAACTCTCCCCATCTAACTTGCAGTTATTAAAGACAAATGATCTAAAGGAAAATTTTGGGCTTAAATTCTCCAATTATGCTTTCAAGTTAGATATAATCAAAGGTATATTGTGAAGTTCTAATACATTTAAATACAGGACAGTTTGTAACAGATTCAGAGGAATGGGAACGTTAAAAAAATGGAGATAAAGCCAGATTTTGAACCTCAATATATATATGATTTTAGTACAAGCAAAGTATGCTTATTCTCTGCCTGTCCGCCATTTTATGTGTGCTACTAACTTTGGCCCACTGCATATTTTTTTACACTTTTGATGCGAATTTTAGCATTAAGCATTTACAAAAAGAGAACAACAGAAGAGACAAAAAATGTTTGTAATAAAATATTTCCTCATTTCTTATATGCATACTTTTATATATATCAGTCTGTTATACTTAAGTAAGTCAGGTCTAAAAAGTGTGTTACCTTTTCCACATGTCCCCAGATCCCTTGAGAATTATGTGTTTCAGAAGAACAAGATCCAGAAAAAAACAATACATAAAAGGTAATACCTTGGTAATCCTTCATCCATCCTCACCAGCCTAGTAAAACCTGCTTTTACAAAGGTAAGATATGCTGAATAGAACAAGCACAAATATGTAGCTTATTAAATCAGCCATTTAATATAATCTAAAATGTATTTAGTATATACAACCTATTGTTGTATAAAATAAACAATATAAAAATATATTTTATACAATCTGTTTAAATTAATTGATATTTAATAAACATTTTCATAGTGCTTGCTGTAACATCAGTTAAATGCTGATTTGTAAGTAAATAAGAATTACCAGTTTATGTTTATAAAGTAGGGCCCTGATACTGCAGGTGGAACCACACTGATGGACAGTACCACACTGTCCCCAGTAGGACACTCTGGAAAACACAGGAGGTCTCACAAAAGTCCAAAGGAAACAATAACAAAAAATTATCTAGTATGGTTTTTTTGAGAGCTTTTGTCTGTTCTTCCTTGAGACCTTCCCTAAACTCCATTACCTGTCATGTGGTGTCCAACACGCTGTAAACGAAAACTGAAATACTGCAGGCTATACCCACATGGAATAAAAGCTTTTTGCCTTCTGACACTTCTGTGTGCACACAGGTACACAATTAGTGTGGACCTGGTCCCAGATGTCACTTTGTGAGTATTCAGTGCGTTTCCACCCACAATTTAGTGTTTGCGTTCACAACCAGACTTACAGGCCTTTGCTGACTCTTTAGAAGGCTGCTTTCTCTTCATCTTTGGTGTTATTTCATTTACTTAAGGGAATTAAGTTTTTAGTACGTTTTAAATTGTATAGAAATCTCTTAAATAACACTATTTTGTATACTGAAAGACTGAAATGGGGATGGGCTTGGGAGGATAGGGAAGAAGAAAAAAGAACGGGCGTGACATAACAAGACCCTGAATGACATTTGATATTGAAATTGCTCATAATTTACCATGGTACTAATTGGTCTCTATCTGCGACTTTTCCATTTAAAATTATATGCTTCCCTGAAGAAGGTTATGGCTATCAATTAATCACAACAATGACATTTCCAACTGAGATCTGGATCAGTGTCAGAACTGAGTGAAGTCTTAAAATGCACACCCCTCAAAAAAGCCTAAAATCATTCAACATTTTAAGAGATATATTTTCTAGGGTTTTTTTTGTTTTTCTCACTTACTTACACTTCTGCTTGTTGCTGATACAAATTATGTGATTCAAAATGTTTATGTTAGAAGGTTAAACCCATGAAATGTTAATGCCACATGATGTTAACAGGGATGTGGGAATTAACCACTCTTAGAAGTTGTGGAAATAATTTCTTGCTTGTCTTTACTCTAGAAGACTACAGTATTTTCATTTATTTTCCATTCAGGTTTTTACCACAGAATTGGATAATTAAGTACCAATTTAAGACATATTAAGTAGAGGAAATTAAACTGAGTTTATCATGCAAGATGTGAAAATATTTCTAAAATATATTTGGAACATAGTAAAGGTGCTTGATTTCTTGGATTAGATATTTTACATGGACAATATATGCCGATATGATGCCTAAACAGTAGGCAGATAATTTTATAATTATCTTAATAATTTTATTTTTTATTGGAGTATTTGATAATGTCTCTGTATATAGAGTAAATATACTGTGGCTAAAATGTTTCGGATGTTTACCTATACATTCAGTTGATCCAGTAGCTACTGCTAGATACTGTCAAATACGTTACACTTGAAATATATGTCACTGAATTTAAAAAATATTTTGATCACAGTACTGTAAGTACAAAAAATATATCTGAAGATACAGAGAAATCTCATGATCTCTAAATCTCATAAAGTTCCTTTTGATCCACTGCTTATCTGACTCCTACATATCTTTTTTTTTTTTTTTCTGGAAGAAAGTGACAAAAGCCTGAGGTGTGGCAATATTAAACATATTCAAGAGTGCAGGTACACACCACGCCTGTTTTTTCAGTGTTGTTCCGGTTCATCAGAGATAAAGGCTTGGAGTGGTACTCAGTGTGAGACACCTGCAATCACACATAGGCTTCCACCTTGGTCCTCAACCATTCTTTTTCCCAGCTTGTATTTCACATCAAGGAAGAAAGGAAGCTGTCTTTCCTGTTACCTACAGAAATTCTTCAGTCCCACTGTGGACTAAGATTGGCTGAGGCCAGACCTAAACTATTCATATGAAATCACGAACAATTGTCCAAACTGAAAAGATCTCCCATAGTTATAACTACATAATGTGCCATATAATAACATATTCTGTTAATCTCCTAATAATAACAACAATAACAATAATAATGTTAAAATAATAGTCATGGGTATTACAATAAGTAACAGCTTTAGGCAGGATACTCTGATGACTGATCTATCTTGAAACAACAATTAAAATGTGCATCTGGCCAAAAGCAAAATTGCATTGCAAGGGGAGGAGGGTGGGGGTGTGTGTGTGCGTGCACGTGTGCATGTGTAAAGAAGCATTTTATTTTCTTTGTATTGCAAGCAAGTCCTAAATTTCATTTTGCATGCATATGCATTATTAGCACACACATAAACATATATACATGTATGTATGAATGTATAAATACATATGATATATATGCACACACACAAACATGTTCCACTTACCTATTAAACTATTCAGCAAGACCCTCTACTCCAGATTCCAAATAGCCAAACAGCCACAAATGGTTAAATGCATCCTTACCCTGTAATATGCTTTAATTTTCTTTTCTTATCTGGTGCGTTAGTTTTCTTTCCTTATCAGGGATAATAGAAAACAAGATTCAAATGCCTGTTTTTCATGGTGGAAAAAGAAGTTGAATTTTAGGCAACTAGGCTGTTCTAAACTCTCTTCAAATGGACGAAACAGCTCAAAAAAATTTCTAAAGGCAATTTTAATAAACTTCAAATTTACTTTTGTTTCCTGTGAAACTGAATTTGTTGGCTTCAGTATATTAATATTTTCAATTAAAAATCAAGCAAGTAACCAAAAAAATAATCAAGCCAGTGTTCTTAAAAACCACAGTTGTTGCAACATAGAGATTTTTGCACCTTTAAGAACTCAGCATTCATTGGTAGTGTCTTATAATGAGTCAAACTGCTCATCTGAAACTAATTAAAAAATGACCTATTTCAATGTAGTTATAATAATGAGGATGGACATAACCGATATTGACTTTCATAATTTTCTTTCCCTTTGTGAACTGCTGACAATATTTCTATCCTTTAATTTCAAAATTAATAACATTTTTGAACAATCTTTGAAGAAAATAAGTTAATAGAACGCTGAATTACTTTTTCAAATTTTTGACTTATACAAAGTTATTTCTAAACACATCCTTAAATCAGAAAAAACCCTGAAACCTACAAACATTGTTTACTTGCCAGAGGTTTTAGCTTCAAAGCTATATACTCAGTTAAAGTACTCTAAATGTTCTTATTAATTTCACAAAAAACTGATTCTGAACTCCAGATATTGGAAAATTAATCTTGGGCAAACAAGGCTTGACACTAATTGGTTACAATGGCTGTGATAACAAACTGTTAACAGAGTAGGCTTAGAGTGTCAATTGTCAACCAGTCGGTTGTATCAACAACGAGATGCTTATTTAATCAAGTTGTAGAAGGTAATCGTAGCAGGGTTCAAGTTTATTTTGTTTCCTTAGGTTTTTGGGGGTGGTGGAGGGAAGGAAGGAAGGAAGGAAGGAAGGAGAAGAGAGGCATATATAGCAGGACATATTTGATGTAGAAACCCCAGATTTTAATAAAAATACAAACTAAAGATTTAACTGACATAGACTGAAAGTGTGAAAATAGCATCAGATATGAATATACACGCTCAATGTCAAATAAAGTTAATTCACTAGAAGTTTCCCACTAAAGTGGTACAAATGTGTCACAAGACCCATGACAGTGAACCAATCCCCAGAAATTATAACAAATTCTGTAGGATGTTGTTGCTATGAGGCAATATAGCTGTTCAATACAGCATCTACCCAGGAGGATTAAGAGTTGGGATTTAACTTCATTTTTTCAAAGAGAGAATAAGCTGTGGGTCTGCTACCTTCTGATCACGAAGATAGTGTATGAAGACACTCTAGTCTCATCTTTTCCAATAATTCCTAGGAACAGTAGCAGACTCTGCATTTTCTTAGCAGAACTGTCTCTGTTGTATTCTGGCCGTGCTGTTCATGCCCCTGCTGAGTGCTCTTCAGAAGTTTATAGAGAAAGGTGCTGTTGCTGCATGACCATCTGGTTTAAATGAGAGCTGGACACCAACATACAATGCCCTCTCACCATCTCTCCTCTCCTCTGTTCCTCCTCTCTCTCTCTCTCGGTCCTCATTTCTCTGTCTCTCCCTATAAAGTCGACCCATGTTGTAGGGGAAATCAGATTAATTGACAGCCTCTGCTAAAGTCCTCTGCTTTTATTATGCAAAGTCAGAGACAGGCATTGCAAAAGAGAAAAAGAATATGGTTCAGATAGAAAGATTTTGACAACAAATTTGAATACTCTGTAAGGATATAAGGAGTCCAAATTTAAGATTAACTCAAAGATTTAAACTTCCACCTTGGGCATAGGTGAATCACAGTACTAAAATCATGGGGTTTATATTCAGTTTCACTGGCTTGGCTAGGAATGTACACTGTATCAGAGCACGCAAATTAGATATTGTGAATAATATCTGTGAATAATGTAATCTGCAGGAACATCTGCGTAACTTCTGAATTTCGACAGAATCATACTGTAAGTACAATATGAGCGAGACATTTCCCACTTTGGTTTTACTGTATTTTAGCTATTGCTGAAAAACCCATCTGAAATAAATTTTTTTAGCAAATTAATAATATTTCACAGTCTGGTTTTAAATTCTTCAAAGCCGATTTTACCTCACAGAGGTTATAGATACAGCAAGAACATATTTGTGTTCACGATGTTGAGAAAATAGAGATATAAACTAAAGCTAAAATTAGTGATTGGTTGCTTGCTCTGGTTTCAGGGTTTTGCTGGTAGTTGTTTACTTGCTGTTTGGCTTCGCTGTAGGGTCTGAATAAGGCAAACTTAGAGACCACCACATTATTTTCTCTGTTGAAATAAGGAAAAAATAACTTACTTTCTTGCACTTTTTTGTTTCCTGTAAGATACATTTTGAAAACCAGGCATACTACTTAAAGACAGTCTGGAATGCCCAAATCCATTACTTTGTGATTTATTTTCAAGGCAAAAATTACAAGTAGAAGAGGACAAATAAACAATACATGTGAACCAACTTTCAGATGAAAAAGTCTATCTTAAAGATAAGGTAGCAGGCAAATTTTACCTTATACAGAAAAAAAAAAATTTCTTCTGATCTCAGGAAATTCCTTCTCTGATAGTTAAAGTGGCACAATGATAACAAGGTCCTTTCAACATCAGCACTCTGACAAAATCTGATGTTTTCAGTAGAAATTATTCGTTTGATATAGTGTTTTAAGATAGGAGACAGATTTATGTCTTCTGTGTAGTCACAATCAAGATTGTAAACAGTTAAGTGCCTTGAAAGTATATAAATACAAGTCTAGAAGAAAAAAATTATGAGGGATGGGAAAAGAAATGTTTATAGTTTTTTCTTTATTTAATATATCTTTTCTTTCTCTGTCCAAGAAAGAATCATATCTGTTCATGTGTTTAGAACAGCAAGTGCAATTTGGAAGCTATCTTTAATGATGACAATGGTAGCACTTCTGTTGACATCACCACATCCTAAACCTAATGTAAATAGGAATATTTTAGAACACCACTATGTGAAATAACATCAATATTGCTATATCATTTTTTAAGAGAAATAAAAGATTTCTATTATTTTCTTGAAAATATATATATGGTCAGTGCAGCTCTTTAATCCCTGAGATCTTGTATTTATTGTTAGAACAAGGTAGCACTTCAGTTTTCCTCTTTACAGAAGAGCTACATTGGGCTTCTATTAAATTTATGATCCTGATTTGAAATCAGTTTGTTTCAGACTGATAGTTTCACTCAGTAAAAAGTTAAGTAAATTGATGCAATTTATTTTGCCCAAATTATTCATGGCACACGACCAAAAACTGAAACCCACTGTGCAATTCACTGATATCTTCTCATGTATATATCTGGTTTAAATACTCCTCTCTTGTTCATTCTCACGGTATCAACAGCCATCTACTAATTCAGATTACATCTATTCTGTGCAGGCAGGCATTTTATAAAAGAGACAGATTCATACACTTTAATACAATTTATAAGAATAATGTTTAGTATCTCTATTCTGTATTCAATTGCCTTGCCGAGTTGGCTGTTCCAAACAAAGGACGTTAACTTTACAATGGAAAGAAAATGGTCAGGGAAAGAAATTACAGTCAACCATAGGGAAAGGAGGATCACTGGTAAAGATAAAACAATTGCTTTTGAGACAAATAACTTTGGACTTCTTTAATACTCCCTGAAATATATCTCTAACCTTTTCCTAGTACTGTATTACCCAGTCAGTCAGGCTACAGCTATTTTTTACATAACATGGATGAAGAATGCCTGGGTCAGGTATCTTTCTGAAAGGAGTATATAATCAGGAGCACTGCTGTCAATTTTTGTTGGCTTTTTGAAATGAAATTTCACAGGCTTCCTATTTGCCTCATAGTTCTGGATAGGTCCAACATCATATATCTTTATTAGCATATTCAAATAGAGCTATTATCATGCAGTAATTCCATTTCAATCCAGCCCAGAATTTCTAACGATGTTAGCTGGTATGTCAGCATTATGTTATATGAGTAAGCTTTTCTACCAAAGAAACCATTTCCTCATGTTCAACCTGAAGGAAAGAAGTGAAGGAAAGCAAAAACTATAACTCTGAAGATAAAATCCTTTGCTTTCTGGTAAGTCTGGTTAAATGAATGAGGGTGATACTGCAAAGGGAAGGGATGAAGTGGTTAAAACTGGTGTGGGAGTTGTTTGAATGATATTCAGTCTGTTGAGTCAGCTTGAAAATTTCAACTTGTGACCTGATGCAATATGTCTGATTTTACTTGAAACAAATTACAAAAGCACTCACACAGTATTTTGCCTGCATAAAGTGTGCAGGTAGTTGTAGCAACTTCAGCTAACATCACAAGATCTTTACAAGGTTTTGTCTTGAGACCAGTGGCATGAGTGCTCACAGAAATGCGTAGTGGGGTGGGTCTCCTTTACTATAGTCAGGGTAAGGTCCCTTCTATCTTTCCTTTGTTAGTAGTTTTGATTTCCTGAAGGAATTTTCCATGGCTTATATTGAAATTGAAAGAAATAAGTATTAAATTTACACTCTCAAGTCACAGATTTTTTTATAAGCAAAAATATTTTCTAAGGCATTTTTCTAAGGCACTATTGACTCTCTAGTTTCGATAGGAAATTTAAAATATTCAGCCTTCCCCCTCCTGACCAATTCACATTTGCCACTTTTAATAAATATAAACCACATCCTTTTAGCGGGGATTAGGGAGATGTCTGTCAAAGTTTTTCTCTGTAAGAAGATACACAGATTACCACATGCATGGACATCATTTTCCAACACTTAATCTTCTTAGATCCATTTTGGGATACCTTATTTCTGATTGTGTAATGCCTGTTTTATTACTTTGATTGTAGTTAGAGTTACCACATGGATTACCCGTGGGGTACCCCAGCTAAGTTGCTGCAAAAGTTTAGCAATCACCATGAACTCAGCTTGATCAACATGTGGGAAGTACCTTGGTAATATATCCCTCCACTCCCTTTTGCACATATACCCATAAACCTATATTTAGCTGCCAAAACACCAGTCAAGAAGTTTTAGGCACATTCCCATGTCCTATTCACTAGACTAAACTGTCTGTCATAGATATAGCTGACAGTTTCAAGAGGGGTGTATGAGAGATGTGGAAGCTACTGCAGCACAAAAAATAAATGAGAAAGAGTGCTGCCAAAGAGAGTAGGAACAGTGACTGGAGCACTAATGAAGTACTAAAACATACCCTGAGCAAGCTTGTGTATATTGCTTATCTAACCAGACATTTATTTGTTCAGGGTCCGAGATTAAGAAATTAGTTAATTCGTGTGTGTTTGTTTATGAGTGTTTGTGTTAGTAAATGAAGGTAACTTTTTCCTTTTTATATGTTTTGTCAAAAGTTATTAGAAGGTGGGACATTCACAACCTGTGAGCCCAATTGTTAAAAATGTATGCGCAAAATTCAAATTTGGTAGGAAATAAAATAGTGTCTGTCTTTAAATACAAAATAACTATTACCTACAATAATGTTATTTTCCAAGGTGAAAATGACTTGGTAATTTATTTATTACAGAAAAAACCCTCTGTATCTGGGAAATTTTGCTATTTATATCCATAACAATGTTTTGCAGGTACTGTGCAAATGTTAAGTGTTGTTCATGAAATACAAACTTTTGGCTTAACCTATCAGCAGGGGAAAGTAGGAAAGATAATATAATGTAAACCATCACAGTATTTTACTATATTTAAATAAGTAGGATGTCCAGAAGAGCACTTCTCCTTGTTGGCTCCTCTATCACTTGTGAAATCTCCTGGATATTTGTGCCCTGCTGTGTTGTCCCTCCTGCAGATAATGAGGTGGCTGCAGTCCCCTACCAGGAGCCAGGCTTGTAAATGTGAGGTTTCTTCTAGTTGTCTGAAGAAGGTGTCATTTAATTTTTCATGATCAGAAACATATGGCAGTGTCACATGTACTTTTTAACCTGCTAATCCTGATTTTAGACAGCTAGTAACTCATCCCTAGGCATAGCTTTAGGCACTACTGCTGCAACTTCCCCTTCTCAAGTTTCTGTGTCTCTCCAATTGCTTTAAATTCTGCTTAAATTTGCTTAAATTAATTGAATTTAGTGATTATGCTTTTCCTACTGATCTCAGAAACAAAAAAATTAAAACATTGCTCCCCAGAAAAAAAATCTTTTCCTCTGATCTACATAATGCAAGCAGCCTATATATAGCAATTCAATTTGAGAATACCATATTTCCTACAGCTCATGAGACAATTAATTAATTGGATATGATGATTAAATTAATTACATCAATTAAAATATAACTCTAATACAAATACCTGTATGAATTTTGAAATAAGATAATGTAATTCCTAATTTTTATCAAAAGATGGGATTGTAGTTAAAATGAATAGCTGTAAAAGCCAAAACCAAACAAATACATCATTACTAAATAAGTCTTCCAATCCTTTTTTGTCTTTCACCTACCCAATTATTTCTTCTGATCTTAATATGTGCTTCCATTTATTGCTGGGTTTGTGTTTGGTTTCATTTAATTTTGTTGTTTATGGTTTTTGGGTTTTTTCACCTCCAAGCACTTTTATAATAATCTGGGTGGAGCTGTAGCATTTTATTGTTCTTTATGCAGTGTACTCTGTGATTTGTATTCATTTGGGCTTGTTTTCCACATATGGTATTTTTCTAAGAACAAGGAATTACCTTACTATTTTTCATCTCCAGTTCCAAAAATATTTTACATCTCATCTAGTAATTCAAAACAGTAAATGAAATGTCTCATATTCAGGCCCTTGCAACAGCAATGCACTTGAAGTAAGATAGCCTTTCCTATGATACAGCATCATTTTGGGGGAAAGAAGAGCCAAGATACATCAATTGACATCATCTAAGTCTGAAGACATTTCTGAATAACCATGCAACTACTTTAGACTCTTTCTATTTGAAATTTTCTATTGTTCTAAAGAGATCTTAATACATAATAATATTGAACATAAACTATATGTGTTACTCTAAAGGTACCTTATCATTTCTTCTCATGTGCCAAATGCAGTTCTTAAACTGCTAAGAAATCATCTAGTACACAGAGGGCAAGGTAACAACAGCTTCAATGAGTAACTTATTTGTCTTCTGGGAAACCTTATAACCTAGGAGGCATTCATGGTTAAAAGTGCCTTGAATGCATCCAAAAACATTATTCAATATCTAAAAGAGGAAAAAAAACTCTCTTAGCAGGCTTCTTTCACCTGGATATCCTAATGGTATTTTTCTCTCAGTACTCAATGATCTTGTGAATTTTGTCCTTCTTGGTAATACAGAAATATAAAATTTAAAAGACTTTTATCTGAGATTATATAATGTGTTGAATTTTTTTCCTGGTCTATAGGATCTTGTAGTTTTAGATCTTTCCTAGGTTTCAATTTCTTATATAAGAAACTTTCCTTTAGAATATTTATGACCATACTATTAACAGCAGTAGCAATGTGAAGAAACACTAGCTAAACCAAGAACAGGTAGGACCTTCTGAAAGAAAATAATACACACACACACAAAATTCACTGTAAGTTACCTTACTCTGCTTTTCACAGCACTTTTTTTTGGAAGAAACAGGGGACCTGACTAAGCTGTATCGTGTCTCTTTGGCTACTTACTGTTTGCAGTATCAAAATATCCAATCTCTGTGATAAAAACCTTATGAGGAGATCAGACATGCAAAGGATCAGGGAAAAAGAACAGGAGATCTATGACTTGTTAAAAAAAATGCAGGAGGCTGTTGTCACAACCCACAACAGAACTGAAGTTTCCTGGTTTCCAGTCTGCTGTCCCATTCATTAAATGATAATGTTTTCCATTAGAGTCCATTTTTCAGCAAACAAAATTATGTACTTAGTAGCTCTCTATAATATCTTTTTGGATTCTATAATGTTTTTTAGGATGAAACTTTCTCTACAAGTATAAGGCTACATTACTGCGTCGTTGGAAATGAATATGTTTTTCACTAAAACTGCTAGCAATCTTAACTACACATCCACTGGCCTGTTTCAGACTACTCTGGTGTTGTCAAAATGATTCTTTCTCACTTTTTAAGCCTTTTATTTTTAGGTTAGAAAAGGCTGTTGAAGTGTAAAAAGTAAACTACATGTTTTATTACTTTTATTGAATTTATTGTGAGTAATGGCACACATTTTGAATAAGTAATGCTGCCTTATGTCCTACAAACTACTTTTGGAAACTGAAATAATAAATCTCTTAAATTGTGTATTAAAATAGTAAACTGCACATTTTTAAGACATCCTCATTTGTTTCTATAAAAATATATCTAAAAACAAGGGGCTGCTTGCCAAGGAGTCTATCAGGTAAGTCCATATGTTATTGATTTATCTATTGCTCTGCATCATTTAAAAATAGCATCAGAACTGAAAAGCATAAAGTCTTACACTTTAGTATGCTTTAAATTAATTTCTTTCATCTTGCACTGTCTGTGGCAAACAGGCGTGCAAAGTCTGCCTGGTTCATTGAATTTTTAAGGTCAGTGCTAGGTCCTGTTATGGGATTCTAGTGTTATTATTTGGTCAAAACTCAGTCTTTTTTTTGTTATAAGTAGTTTGTACATGACTTTGTACATGATATATAGTTAAATAGAAAACAATTTAGTAGAGAACTTAAAATTAGTTTACCAAACTTAGTATTAGGCAGACACTAAGAGAACATCGACCCTACAAGTGGCATATACACCTTTTCAAATTCATGTGCATTGTACAACAGCAAAACAATAGCACATATTAGTGGAGAAATCTGGGGCTTAACACAAGTTCTTCAGAGGTGTTAATGACAAGCCCTTGTGTCTGTTGCCTCGTACTCTGGGTTTTACCAGCCGTTGCATTTATGAGACATGGCCAATATTGGGTAGATAAGTTTCCTTCAGGTCCTTTTCTAGAAATATATAGGTAATTTGAATTGAGATTTCTGAAGAGGTTAGAATACTTAGAAAGCTACATGAGACCTACACCATAGCAACATGGACTGGTTTCCTACTAATCAGATAACTTAATTCTTAGCCTAGACTCAAAAAGAGTTTACAGATCGAGTAAGAATCTGCTTTTACTGTGAAAAGAAGTAAAATGTTTTCTGCTTCGTTATAACAGTTTTGCCTTTAAATAAGACTTTAACAGCTCAAAGGAGCTTAAGTTTTCAGCTGTGGCATTCTTTGCCTTTCTTCACACACCTTTTAGCTGCAAATGACATGCAGCGCTAAGAATTATAAATTCCCTAGACCACTGAAAATCGGGAAAACTTGATGGTCTATATTACAGGAAATCAGTTTTGTTTTGCTTCTCACTTCATCATCTGGCAGAAATTTTATTAGTTGGGGTTTTTTTATGAACTTGTTACTTGGTTTTTTGATATCGGATGCAGGCTATTATGAGTTTTGAATTATGAAATGATCTACCACTAGCTGTTTCAAAAACTAGGTCTAGGGAATTTATAATTCTTAGCGCTGCATGTCAATTGTTTATGTTTCTATATACTTTAAAAATGTTAAATGTCTCAGAGCAACTATGACAATACTACAAACAAATAATTCTACTTATAGGGAAGAAACAAAATCTAGCAGATCAAAACATTAGGATTAAGTTTTGAATATTTTGTTTAAGTTCTGACATGTTTTTTCAAAGGTAAGAGTTAATTGTCATGGGAATTGTAAGACTTAAAGAGAAGCCTCATGTTTCTGGCAATGGGTGAGCAAAAAGTGAGCAAAAAATTTGTTTCTGAGACATTACTGTTGAAGTTCAAACTGGAAATTTCAGCAAATGAGTATAGTAGACCTTTATAAAATAAAGTTATTGTCAGTCATGAATAGCAACATATTTGACACGTTTAAGAGATGCACTTAGATAAAAACATATGCAGAGGTAGCTCTGAAGGCAAGCCATTGACAGATAAGTCTTGAAATATTTTAAATTTCCAGGCCTTTTCAACTTTTTTTTTTTTTTTTTTTGGTCATAGGCAACAGGTTTAAGGGATCATATTTCACTGTATTGGGATTTGAGATACTAAAGTGTTAGAAAAGCTGTCCTGGGTCATACCCATGGTCCCTCTACATGAGAGTTATGCTTCTAAGAGTGGTCAGCAACAGTTTCTTAGCAATGTGACAGGGTAAATATACAAGGTTCATTTCCTTGAAAAGTTCTTTCAGCTTGCAGAAAGTAGATAGAGAGTGAGAGGTAAAGAACTACATTTTATTTCAAGTTTTGAATTAATTCCCTTTGTTTCTTGAAAGGAAATGTCTGAGGGTTGACACATCAGCAAAACTTTTTAAAAGGTATATTTCAAAGCTTGTATTTGGTTATACGTGATGATAATTTTACTGCTGTATAGTTCCACTAACTGGTTATGTATTTACCCAATCAGGTGATACAAGCAATTCTGTTTGACTTTTTTTTGACCAGTCACAAATACTATAAGCAACATACACTTTGGATAATTAAATCCAATCTCTTAAGAGTGTAAATGAATATTAGCTGAATTAATTTGCATAATGAATACATTTAAAAAGTTGTGATAACTAGGCTGTAGAAAAAAAGCCCCAGCCAAATTCATTGAATAAATTATTCATTGTTGGTTTTTTCTTTTAATTATTCATTCATCTCTGAATGTAACAAGTAACAATCCTCATGTTCAGCAGCTTTATTTGTTGTAAAAAAACCAATCAAACTCTTATTTCACTTCCATGCAGGGTTGTTCCCTCAATTCATTGTTAGGCTGTTAATTTCTGCTCTGGTAGCTTATTTATTTTATTAATGGCTTTTTTTTTGGTAGACAGGAGTTCATCCATTTTATTTAAACCTGTCCTTGATATTTCTAGCTGAATTTTAGTCTTGTTTCTGCTTGGAAAACAATACACACAAGGGATCCACTTGGCTTTTTTTCCTGAGGAAATCCAGCTATTCTTTGTGAGAAACATGTTAACCTTTCTCTTTCGGCTGTAATTGATTGACTTCCTCTATTTATGTTATTAAGAACAACTCTTACAGTGTTGAGCATTTTACCTTTAGAGGTTTTCTTCATATTTTTTTATGTGTTTATTGCCTGTATTTTTTTACACATTTACGGCAAAACATTGCAATTAGGAAGAAAATAGAAGAAAAATTCCTTAGCCTTGATGTGGAGCCCAGATTCCATATGCACTACTTATTATTCTTTGTGAATACTTCTCTTTTTTCACAAATTTGCTCAAGTGTTTCCATTTTCTAATAACTGGTTATAATACGATTGCATTAAACTTAGTGGCTGAGCAAAAGATGGCCATTAAAGCATTTCCAGAAATACCTCCCTGGATCATGTGCAGTTTTGTGTGCCACAGTATAAGAAGGATCTATTGCTACTAGAGAGCATCTGAAGAAGGGGCATGAACATGGTGAAGGATCTAGAGGGGAATCTGTCTATCTGTATGAGGAGCAGCCAAGATCAGTTGGCTTATTCAGCTTAGAGAAGAGGAGACTGAGGGGAGACCTCATTGCAGTCTACAACTTCCTTGTGAGGACAGGTGGAGGGGCAGACATTGATCTCTTCTCTGTGGTGACCAGTGACAGGACTCGAGGGAATGGCATGAAGCTGAGTCAGGGGAGGGTTAGATTGGATATCAGGAAAAGGTCTTTCACCCAGAAGGCTGTTGGGCACTGGAACAGTGGAACAGGTTTCCCAGGGAGATGGCCATGGCACCAAGTCTGTCAAGTGCTTGGACAATGCTCTCAGGGACATGGTGATTTTTGGGTTGTGCTATGAATAGCCGGGAGCTGGACTCAATGACCTGTTGATGTCAGTACTTCAGCAAAGCATTTGACACCATCTTCTATGACATACTCCTGGTAAACCTGGCAGCCCATGGCATGGACAAGTTCACTCTTCACTGGGTAAAGAACTGGCTGGATGGATGGGCCAAATGAGTGGTGGTAAATGCAATCCATTTTGTGTCTGGTCACTAGTGGTGTTCCCTAGGGATCATCATTGGGCCGAGTCCTATTCAATCTCTTCACTGATGATCTGGATGAGGGAATTGATTCTACACTTAGTAAATTCATGGATGACACCAAACTGGCTGGGAATGTCAATCTGCTGAAGGGTGGGAGGGCTCTGCAGAGGGATCTGACTGGCTAGATTAATGGGCTGAGACCAATGGTATGAGGTTTAAAAAGACCAAGCTCCAAGTCCTGCAGTTTGGTCACAATAACCCCATGCAGCACAATAGACTGGGGACAGAGTGGTTTGAAAGCTGCTCAGCAGAGAAGGACCTGGTTGACAGCCACTGAGTATGAGCTAGCATGTGCCCAGGTGGCCAAGAAGGCCAATGGCATCCTGGCCTGTATCAGCAATAGTATGGCCAGCAGGACCAGGGCAGCGATTGTTCCCCTGTACTCAGCACTGGTGAGGCCACACCTTGAATGCTGTGTTCAATTCTGGGCTGCTCAACCCAAGAAGGACAGTGAGGTGCTGGACCTGTCCAGAGATGGGCAACAGAGCTGGTGAAGGGTCAGGAGCACAAGTCCTATGACGAGCAGCTGAGAGAGATAGAGTTATTTAGCCTGGAGAAAAGGAGACTCAGGCGTGGCCTTATCCCTCTCTACAACTGCCTGAAAGCAGGTTTTAGCCATGTGGGGGTTGTCCTCTTCTCCCAGGCAACGAGCACGGTCTTAAGCTGTGCAGGGCACATTTAGGTGGGACTTTAAGAAGAATTTCTTCACAGAAAGGGTGGTGAGACATTGAAATGGGCCGCTCAGGGTGGTCACTCAGCGGTGGAGTCACCTCCCCTGGAGGTATTTAAGGATAGAATGAATGTGGCACTCAGTGCCATGGTCTAGTTGAAAGGTTGTGTTCTGTCATAGGTTGGACTCGATGTCAGAGGTCTTTTCCAACCTAATTAAATCTGTGATTCTCTGATCCTTATAGGTCTCTTCCAACTCAGGATATTCTGTGATTCTATATTTTCTGCTGTACTACATACTAGAATCCCTTAGCCTATTTAAGCTTATCCAAGAATAACTGATTTTATATATAGCTGCTCTCTTTTGGGATATTCTGCTTTTTAATTACACTGTGATGATTTTTAGAAGGTCAGAGTTCAATTCTCATAAAACACATCCACATATAATGATAAAATAATTTGTATCTACAGTAATTTACAATATAATTCAGGTTACTCCGTATTGTGAATTGTAAAGTCCTTCCATAATTCAGTTGCAAGGACTGTATCAAGTTTTGGAAAATCAGTAATAAACACTAGCTTGGGCTCTTATCAAGACACCTGCGAAAATCCAAAACAGAAGCATGTGTTTTATGAGATTTGTATTCTTGCTCTCAAACGATTAATGAAGTGACTTAGCAAAACTGGATTTCTTGTTGAGAGAAAGTAGACAGACAACACAAACAAGATTATGGAGAAGGACAGTCTGTTTTTTTTTATTAAAATGTTATCACTTGAATGTTCCCCTTCTAACTTCTTGATAAGACAACTAGTTGTCTATTTCTCTCTAGTGACACCTTATCTCATGTTTTTAGCAGTAAACCTGAGGAATTGTTAACCCTCTTGTTGAGTACAAAAGCTTCACTGAAGCCCAGGCTGACATTTAAATGTGTAATGTTCACCATTCATTGTAGATAACCTTTTCCTCCTACTAGCTACTCCCCTTATTAAACAATTTCTGCTTGCTAGTGAACTTACATGTAATGTACAGAACTACACACATTGATTGGCGCCCAAAAAACCTTTTAACTCTCATTCCCACCCCTGCCACCTATTTGATTTACTGCCTTTGATTGAATAAGCATTCACCGCAGCAACAAGACTGATTTAGGCAAACTTTAGAAGTTTTGAAAAGGTTATAATTGTCTCTTTCAAATATTTTTCTCTCAAACATTATAAGAGAAGTGACCATGACATAATAAAATATAAATGCAGATTTAGTGAATTGCAAAAATCCATTTTGTTGTATCTCTTCCAGATATCTCTTTACCTTTTGAACACCAAGCCCTTTAGAAGTGGGAGGATGGAACTTCCTGGGGAAAATTAATTTAATAAAATAGATACTGGAAGAAGTCTCAAAAATTTAATGTGAGATCCTGAGTCTCTGATACAATTGACAGAGCAGAAAGAAGTCGTGTAAGTGTTCTTGAGGTTTTGTATTCTTATATTTCCTTTAGGCTTCTAGAAGGGAAGTGACCTAGAGGGCCAGTGTGTCTGACTTTCACTTCCTTGTCCATTCTATCTCCCTGCCTCTACCTTCCCCATAGGTCAATTTTCTTTTTAACCAGAAGTGGTTAAAACCAGAGTGACAGCATATATGCTGGAGTCTGTATTTCCAAATGAAACTATGAAACAAAAAATAGTAGCTTAGTGATTTCATAGAATCATTTAGGATGATGGTAATCATAAATGGGAATTATAGAGTCGGTAAAATCGTCTCTAGGTATCAGAGTCATTCTTAATCTGGAAATATTTGGAAAGTCTGCATAGCTTTACTTAAGTCGAAGCAAACACTGAAAATTAATTCTTCACAACAAGCTGGACATACATTTCAAAAACAACACCACCTGCTTACCTGGAACACAAAATCAAGCAGAGATTCAAAATAGTAGTAATGTAAAAAATCTTAGATAAAAGGTTCAAGTTACCAGTACACCTTCTTCTGCAATCTCTGTCCCCAAAAGTGCCTTTTCTGATTCACATTACAAAAATTCCTTAGAGAAACTTCCTGTCCTGCTTAAAATCTGCTCATTGACTTTCAGGAAGCTTGTTTTTGGCTTGGTAAGAGCAGGCATCTTTGGGTCAGTGAGAACAGAATAGAGTCACTGAAAGGTTTGTCTCAGCCTTCACCATGGGAGAGATTAATGTCCTCCCAGAGACACTAGACCCAAACTCCTCATCAGACAAATTAATTTGAACATGTGACCATACACACTGAGTGCAATTTCATTTTTTATCAATCGTCATCATTAAAGTCCAGGAAATACCAACATGCTCAAATATTCCAAAAGATCTGCAAATTGTACAGATATTCCAGAACAGAATGTATTTAAGAAAGGCATCTGAACAGTAGTAAAGATAAATTTAGCTATATTCATTCTCTAATTCCCCTCAATGGAAACTATGTAAACAAAATTCAGTGCCCATTTCCTCCCTTCCAAGTTCAACTCCACAATTAGGCATCCAAAGGTAGAGTAACCACTTAGGAATTTGAAAGCTAATAAAATGTTAAAGTAAAGAAGGGCAACAAGCAGCTCTCTGAAAGACTTGTTGATTACCAACAATAGGTCTCCTTTCCTTAGGTAAATGGAAGCAGACTACTATCAACATTAGACCTCCTCTGCTTAGGAAAATGGAAGCAGACTATCTCTGTCAAGAATTGAGTCTTGTCATTTCTGAAGAGAAGTCAAATGCCATTTCTCTTTACTTGTCAAAAGGAAGAAATTATCCTCCCCAGCTACACATTATTATCCACCATCTGTGTGACAGTTTCTCATAATTACTTACATACGGCGTCTTTGATAAGCCATATTCCTGATAAACAGAAAATAAAATTAACTCTCCTATTAGATCACTCACTGAGAAGACTTGGAATAAATATAGTAGAGCTTTAATTTTTCTCTTTCAGAAACCTGACAAGACAGCTGCTGAAACACACACTTAGAAGTCTTTGTTTAGAAAGAAATTCTAAATGAAGCTACAGCCTTTGAAGCCTAAATATGTTGCCTGGTCAATTGGAAGGAAATAATCAGTTGTTTGCTTTAAGAAATGAATCAACAGCTAAACAAACATAAGATAATGCAGATTTATGTGATAGCCAGTGTTGTTTTCTTTCTTTTTTTGTCACTGAATTTTAAAATCTACACCTGAGTTACGTACTAGTAACACATTTAGATAGTTTATTAAAAAAAAAAAAAATTGTTTTTACTGATCCTACACATCTGTTTCACCATCAGCTTAAGAAGGTTAAGCATTCGGATGACAGATCAGTTATTACACTATTAATAATTTGCTGCTGTTATAGTCATGACTTAAAAAAAAGTTGTAACTCATCCATTCCTGAATGGGATAGTTTTGAACAAAAGAAGAGAAAATGGTATGTTACTTGAAGTGTATCAGAGACAGTTTCATAGCTCCACTGATTGGCTTATTGTGCAAATGTACTGTTTACTGTGAGCAGAACTGAATATTGTTCTAGCAAAAGAAGTGGAAGTTGTAACGATTTTTCAGATACACTACAGCCATTCAACACTCAGCTGAGCATTATGCTTATATAGTCTTCCGTTTTGGACCTGAGGTTTTTTAAGTACAATACCTTCATCATTCATTTTAAACCAATGTTATTATAAAATTGATATTGTTTTTTTTCTGATGGCTGTCATTGTTGCACTGAACCTTTACTATCAACTTCAAGCATCAGTCATCTGGCAATATAATCCAAGGAATTTGAAGTAAAAGTGATTTAAACCAGATATTGAATTAAATCCACAAATAATCAGTCAGAAAATAAAATTATAGGTGAGCAGTTGTTGTATCCATATAGAATCTTTTAAAGAAAAAAAAAAAAAAACTCACCAATAACGTTAGGCTAAAAATAGTCTTCACATAAAATATAGAGGAGTACAGAAAATCTAAACACTTCTTTTGTCTTCATGGAAAAACTACCTGTTCTGTGACTTAGGACTTCTAATTTCTCTGAGACACAGAGAAAATGTTTAGAAGCTAGGGAGAGTAAGTCAAGAATGAAATCTTTTTGAGTTTCAATCTTAAGTATAAAAGAAGTGATTGTCTTTTTTATTGATATCCATTTGTTCTCACTCTTCAGGAAAAACATAATGAACCAATTAATTTACATAAATATAAAGAAAATAAAAGGCATTAAATTTTAGCCTAATACTACGGAGCACTTTTAGAAAGTGGATATAAAATTATCAAGTGTGAATAGCCACTTTGGAATTTAAAAGTTATGTTAGTCAAAAAAGGGATTTAAAGTCTAATACATCATACAAATGTGTGAATATCATCTATATAGTTGTAGTGTAACCTGTATCTTTTGCATATGCTACTTTTCTTTTCCTGGAGACTAACAAAATGGGATAAGATCAAGCGTACTGATTTTGACTGGGGTAAAGTTAATTTTCTTCACAGTACGTGGTAGGGAGCCATGTTTTGGATTTGTGATGAAAACAGGGTTGTTAAACCTATTTTAGTTTTTGTTGAGCAGTGGTTGCACAGAGTCAAGGCTTTTTCTGCCTCTCATGCCACCCCACCAGTGATCAGAGTGGGGGTGCACAAGGAGCTGGGAGGGGACAGCTGACCCCAACAGGCCACAGGGGTATTTCATAGCATAATGCATCATGCTCAGCATATAAGGAGAAGGGAAGAAGGAGGAAGGGGGGATTTCTGGGGTTTTAACTTTTGTCTTGCCATGTGACCAAGAACAAGTGTTATGAGGAGTGGCTCAAGGAACTGGAGTTGTTTAGCCTGGAGAAAAGAAGGCTAAGGGGAAACTTTATTGCTCTCTACAATTACCTTAAAGGAGAACATAGCCACCTGGGGGGTCAGTCTCTTCTCTCAAGTCCCAAATTAAAAAAACAAGAGGAAACAACCTCAAGTAGCACTAGAGGAGGTTTAGACTGGATATTAGGAAAAATTTATTTACCAAATGGTTTGTCAAGTACTGACAATACTGGACAGACTACCCAGGAAAGAGGTGGAGTTCCTGGAGGTACTTAATAGACGTGTAGATGTGTGGCATTTGAGGACAGGGCTTAGTTGTGGACTTGGCAGCGTCAGGTTAGTGTTTGGACAAATTTGTTTGCCAAATGGATTGTCAAGTACTGACAATACTGGACAGACTACTGTCCTGGGTTGCAGTGTATTCTATTGCCATCCCCATCAGCTGTTGAAATCAGGTGGGGCAGTGTTTCCTTGCCTCCTCCCCCCAGACTATCTTGCTGTTAATGGCCCATCATTGTCCTGCCGCATGACTCAGAGATAACTCCCTCCGGACTATCTTCTGTTAATGAGCCTAATCAGCACTTGGCCTCATGACTCATTACCCCATTGTGAGATGCTCCACCCAGAGGGAGGAACCAAGCATCCCATCGCGGATATAAGCTGAGACTGAACACCAGAGACAAGTCCTTTCCACTGGATTTCCAGAGGACAGGAGCTACACAGCCACCACTGGACCTTCTGAGGAAGAGCAGACCCTTTTTTCTACAGGATCACCACTTCAGAGGACTGCAGCCACCATTCTATCAGACTGCTACCACCACCCTGCCTAACAGGGACTCAGGTTGTATCTTGACTCTGTCAGTTAGAACGAGTGTTTTCTTTTAGTTTTTTTTTCTTTCCTTTTCTTTAACTTCCCCATTGAATTGTTATTCTGACTTGGTGCCTCCCACTGGTTTGTTTTCAAACTAGTACAACTACCCAGGAAAGAGGTGGAGTCCCTGGAGGTACTTAATAGATGTGTAGATGTGGCATTTAGGGACATGGCTTAGTTGTGGACTTGGCAGTGTCAGGTTAGTGTTTGGACTTGATGATTTTGGAGGTCATTCCTAACCTAAATGATTCTATGAGTCTATGGTTCTATGACAGCTACTGTGTCATTATTCATACTATATGAAGGAGCTCTGTGGGGTTCTTTCTATCATTATACATTTCAGGAATTTATTTCCTTTTGACTTCTCAATTTCTCATCCTTGAAAAAGTTTAAGAAAATGGTAAAACCAGAGGAGCTTAAAAAATCCTACTTTTTAACTAAAATTTATCTTAATCACACTTTGATGATGAGAGTTCACTAATTAACCTTGTTAAGTATATGTACACATATGTATGACGCAATCATTATACATTACACAGAAAGTTAAGAGGACTGTAATGCCCCAAATAAATACATGAATCAAGAGCTGATGCAATGAAAAGCTAATATTTTTTTCTTTTTCTACTTACCTACTAAATTTTACAAAGAGTATCTTTAAAAAAACTAGCATCTTTAAAAAAGAACTAATGAACTAATAAATTAATTCCACCAAATTAAAAATTTCTGTTGAATTTAACTTAACAGTTTTCTTGGATTTAGCTAGCTAAGAACAGCCCAGGAAACCCTTTGCCTTTCAGAAAGAAAAAAAACCAAACACATGTATGTGTGAGCCTGTACTTGATTAACCAAGCTGGTTTACTTATACAGGAGGCTACTGAACCTCTGTTTAGAGAATTTTATAAATCAATTATTCAAATTGAATTACTTAAATAATATTATTCACCTTTTGTCAGACCTGTATCACAGTGTTCTGTTACTTGTCTGTGGCCTGATATCTCCTGCCTCATCTTTTTCTATAACTTTGTCACTAAGAGGTTTAGATTAAATGAGTCATAATCTTGCCAACTCTACCCATCTAAGGATGTTTTGCAAACTGATAGTGAAGTCTAGGTATAAGTCACTAAAATAGGAGGCAACACTTGGCTAAAACATTTAGATAACCTTGAAAAAGCTTTCTTTCTTTCCCTTTAATAGTCAATGAAAATATTAATAAATAGAGATTATATATTTTATGAATAAATATCTGAAAATGAAATAGATTGAAGTAGATACAAGCAGACAGAGGAGAAGACCTAGGTACATAAGGAGAAATTTCTTTTCTGCCCTCATTGGGTCTATTATCTGAGCATGTAGTGCTTATTAAACCTTGAAAACAAAGCTCAACAGCATTCTTAAAACAGGATATAGAATCATCATCATCATCATCTATATTGGGGAGCCACAAGAAATATTAAATAATTGATTCCCCTCATCTTTTTTTATGTGGAGATTTCCTTGCTCTAGTATGTGGACTCAATGGATGCTCAGAACTGAAAACTGCAACCTAAAGACATAAATTTCCATTAATACTGTCCAAGCATGGCACTTCTATGTGCTTTGTCATCATAATGTTACCCTGGAATGCAAATTTTAGCATTAAAAAGAATGTGGAGGAGGGAAGTTATTGAAGTTGGTTTTCATCTGGCAATGATACTTTTGGCAACTAGCATTTAAATATCACTTTCAGGAAAAGGAAATGCTTTCTATAAACATTTGCCCTGCACAGAAGTGACCTGGTCTACTTTTGAAAAATATATGTAGACTGGCCACCTGTACCCTATATTTGACAAAATATTCAGACTATAATGGGACTCAATTTTGCAGTGACTTGCTGAAGCAGCAGAAATTGATTAGGACATCATTTATATTTCAGAAATAACCTCTCTAACAATGTTAAAGTAAGTAAAAAACTATAGTAACTAATAATAAAAACCCCACACATGTAGACAATTTACAAATATAAAGGTTGTTTTTCTTTCAAAGATCTCATTTAGATAACATATACTCTGACACATAGTCCAAAACCATTTACTCTTACATGCTTACAACCTACATGCTAGCCCTGAAGAAGGAAAAAAACCAAACCAAAATAGTTTAATAGACTTAATACAGAGAAAATTTATGCAGAAAAATGGTGTTTGCTTTCAGTTTTTCTTATTTCTTTACATCCAGTATGTTTTCCTGTTGACTGTATGTTGCTTCTATTCTCAAATGAAACAATATTTACTTAGTGTAAAATATTTGCATTATGCCATTTTGAAGGCATTATCTACACAAAAGTAAATATGTCAATCATAGTAACGAGGTGCTAAAATCTGTACAGAAAGGTGTCTCCTATTTCAAAATTTATTTATTTCAGTTTCTTACGACCTTTCTTTACAGGAGTTCAAATAAAATTTCTTTTCAACAAATCTCTCTTACATTGAAATAAACATGCATATACAAGCTGATTTTTAAAATATCAGTTGAAATCTTCAGGTAAACAGGTACAAGTTAGTGCACAGATCAAGCTTGATTTTAACTACTGTAAGACTAAAAACTCAGTTCAACAAGACAGGAATTACAATTCTTGGCTAAAACAAATTAATTTTTAGTTAGTCCTCCATATTTTAGAATAACATTTTATTTGAAGCGGAATCTAAATATTTTAGAGGGGGGAATGTTGAACTGTCCATTTAACAGTAGAGTCCTTGATAAATAATTTTAAAAATTGGGGTTTTTTTAACAGTATACTATATTGACTGCAAAAAATACGTTGGGTTTCTAAAATAGTTTTAATTAAAAAAATAAAAGATGATAAAAAGTCATCCCTGCCACCACCACACAACTTTGGTCTTATGTACTACTGGTAACTATTTTTGTCTTGTGTTTTGAGCTTTAAGTATATTTGGGGCTAGTCAAGTTTGAGTCCCAGACAAACTTAAAGGAATTAAAACTCCCACTTTTCATAAAAGGTACTTTTACACCTGATGATGTAATATCTCTATGCATATTCTGCAGAGTGCTCCTGTCCCTATGTTTACAGAGACATTCTTTCTGTTTTCTAAAGGATACTTCAATGAGATACTTCAAGTCTGACCTGTCTGTGCACTGACCAGCAACTTAAAAGTCATTCATTTTCTACTGACTTGGTTCAGTGATGATGGTTTTTCTTCAAAGTGAGTCCAGCATTAATAGTAAAAAATACAGAAATAGAGCCTGTAATACTTAATGGCTTCATGTCTAAGAGAAAGAATAACGTTTGAGTTGAAATGGCTTAATACGTGGCCTACGGAATCATGATAAATATTTAAGGCAGTTATTTCTTGTTGTTTCCTTTTGTTTTTTACAAAACAAATGTTGAGAGGCAAGGAAAGGCTGTTGGAGAAATAGAGGAAAAAAATACAGCAACAAGAAGACCTTACTCTCCATTGCAAGTATCTACTTTACAGAGAATGAAAAATTATGATCTTCCACACCCTGTTTCAATTAATCAGCCAGGATCAGTATCCAGGATGGAGACAAGTTTATCACATAATATCTCATAACGTGATAGTTATGGCACACATTTAGAATGCAGTTAGGAAGTGGTATAAAATCTCATACAACTGAGACTAATTGAAATTGATTCTGTGCTTCATTTGCTTTTGCCACAAATGCCGCACACAAAATATTTTTTTAAACTGTATTAAAAAAAAAATTTTGATTTCAGTAAAGGTGTTTGCTTTGTTGTTGATATTTTGTTCAGTAGCAGATATATGTGCAGCAGTAGTACATGGCTGAAATCTGAGCAACTTGAAGTAGCTATACCAGATGGAAGGAACTTGTGTGACTGCAGTTTTAGAGACACACACTGAGTCTGCCCCTGGGACAAACTTCTTATTTGATTTCTCATGAATTTCTGCATTACCTTTTAAACAGAAAGACTTAGCTACAGATTTTACATCCTTTAGTACCAAATGTCCTGGAAACATAAGTAAAGATAATCCAGTACCTGTGGGATTCTTTTTTATAAATGTAGTGATCAGTCTGAGTGCCTTAAAAATGAGTGTTGCTTGTTCTCTGTTTCTAGTCAGCTGGATAACGTGGTTAACAATCAAGTATGGATTTTTGTAGAGTAGAAGAATGTACCCATCTGTGCTTTATATAGCCAATGGTTACATCTCTAGTATTACTTCTATTTGGTTTGGATTCTTTTGGAGGAAGATTGGGATATTTTTGTTTAAACCAGAACTCACAGAGCTTTAAAAAAGAATCAGGCTTGGGATGGACTGAGTGGGGAACAGCTCTGGGGAATGGGCACTGGGTACAGTGAGCTAGGTAGGAACTTGCATCAAGCCCTGTCAGGAAAAACATCTGAGCCTGCATCAGCAGTAGCATCACTAGGAGAGCAAAGAAAATTTTTATCTGCCTCCATCTAGCACTCACACATGCTATATCCAGTTTGAACCTCCCAGTACAGAAAGACATCAACATGCTGTGGTAAGTTTAGTGGGAAAACGCCAAGATGAAAAGACTGGAGTAGCTGCCCCATGAGGAGAGGCTGGGAGAGTGGAAAGATTGTGGAAGATACTCCTGCAGATCCTGATCTGGTACCCAACACCTGCAGCTGACATAGGGACTAGTGTTAATGGATTATGGTATTCTCTCTCTTACTTATTTTCTTTTTGTCATGAATTCTTCATCTTGTTGTCATCTTGGAGTTAAACTATTAAAAACTTATTTTACTATAAAAAACTCTAATGTTTCAAAGTCTTTATACTGGAGCTTGGGTATTCAAAGATAATTTCTACCAGGCCATTTTATCTTATCATTGCAAAACCTCTGAATGTTTGTTGTTTTTTTTTTTTTTTCCAGCAAAAGCTTATCTAGAAAAGTGTCTTGCTTAAAGGCTGCTTTTAAGCAGGTTTTACTACACTTTCTTAGTTTGGTCTTGATTCATGTTTATTGCTTTCTTACTAACAGATGTTGCCATCTTCAAAGGTTAGAATTAGGATAAGTATCTGCAATGTAAAAAAACCCCAACAACTAACAAGTAGATGTAGCTTTTACTGACAAAGAAATCATTGTATCATAAATTTCACATAAGAATGTAGAAGTCTTTATTACAATATTGAAAATTCATATGCCTGTACAGCTAACTTACAAGCTTCTATTTACCTTTAGAACATGATTTCAGCAGTTACCCAGTTTTTAAATTAAGTTCAGCTAAGACCAGTCAAGACATCTGAAATATGGACAGACAATGCGATTTTGTTAGGAACCTTTATGAAGATTTTGTAAGGAACTTTTCAAAAGGGCTTTTGTCCGACCAAAAGTCTTTTTGTGATAGACTGACCTGAAAAATCTATTAATATGTTTTAAAGAGACAAACCCCCAATATAATAGCATTCATCTTTTTTCATTTGTGATGGTTAAGGCACAAATGAGCAGAATGTAACAAGAGCGTTGTTAAGTGTTTGAAGCAAAAATCTGCACTGTAATATTGCTGCAAAATTTAAATTGGCTGTAAGTTTCGCTTAGGGGCAGGGAGTTTAAGGAACATCTGGAGATTCTGAAATAACCTGCATTCATTTATGTTATTTAAGTTGTAAAATCATATTCAATCTTGACCCACTCAGGAAATCTAACATAAACGTCCTGCTGATTTTGACAGTCATACAGCAAAAACACCCTCTAATGAGTATTTAATAGTCACCAAAAGTTCTGCATTAAGTACAAAGCCCTTTTGATTACTTATTCCACTAATTTAAAGTAAATGCTTTTACAGATGGCATCTGTTAGGACACAGAGCGTGTGCTGCATTTATATGTAGTCATTGAAAATAAATTCCAGCTTTGGTATAAGGATTGTACAAAAAAGATCAAACACAAAACACTGAGTAAACATTTACTAGTGATATTTTTAAAGCTCTTCATAAAATCTTATCCAATACCAGAATACAATACTCAAAGTATATGAAATAATTCAGAAATGCTTTGGCAAATTAGCACCTTAAGAAAAACAGCTGAGACAAAGTAATTGAGCTCTTCCATTTTGTTTATAATCTTCCCTGGGGGGCAGCAATATTATGTTTCACTACCCCTTCAAACTGTATTACCTTATGAATAAAGAAAAAAAATTTAAACTTTTAGCTACTAGGGATTAGTGGGACAACAATTACAAAAAAAAGAAAAATAAAGTGATTATCTACTTTTTTGAAGAGGGATATGGGAAATAATAACTTATTTTTTGGTCATCACCAAGAATTTTATCAAAAAATGTCATACTAAATTATGTGTTCAAAAGTGTGCAAATTAAGAATGATTTTGTCAATCTACAAACATGTCCTCAAAGACCAAATATTTAATGGTTTGATGTTTGTAAAGAAACATCTTCTACATAGTTTAGAACAAAGAGATATTGAGGACATATTTATAAATTAAAAAAATGGTGCGTTTAAAGAAAATGTCAGTTAGTTTAAATGCAAAGAATGTAGCTCTATTTTATGGTTATTTTCAGTACTTGCTATTAAAACATTTATGATTAATTTTAAGAGCTATTAGCATTACCACAGTGTGTGTGCTGTCACAAAGAAAATTACCAAGTGAATACTAATTTCAGAGTAAAATGAAAAAAATTTAGGGGAAAACCCCCAAAATTTATAATAGAATATCTATTCCTCCAAGCACTCAAAACAGGTTAAATCTGACTCAACCATTATCTTGAATCAAGCACCTCAAATTTAATAATTGTTATCACAATTGTGAAACTTCAGAACTTTACTTTCCCTGTGTTCTAACATGCAGATCTATAGGTTTTGGCCTTGTTTCAACTCTGAGGAAAGTGTGCTATATATTACACTCCACGTTGTTTCACCTGTTCATCAAGACTGACCATTACCTGGTCAGAGCTTTGTCCCTTACTGTGCACCTAAAGTTGCTTTAGTGAAAATATGAGCATTGAGAAACATTAATTTGCTTGTTTGTATGTGTGTGTAGTACATTAACAAAGTCATCAAGTTTCCTACCAATAGACAGCCAGGATGCAAACAAGATGCCCAACTGAACCCAGAACACAAGAATACTTTGTTTTAATAATTTGAATGAAAGCTGTGTTTCCCTTCCCTGCTTTCAATAAAACTACATCTCCTAGAATATAAAAAAAAAAAATAAGAAGAAATTATATTCTTATGTTCAGATAGCAGTTACTGTTCCAGATTCACCTGTAATTTTTATCTTGTTGTTACTAGAATTAATTATTTGTAAAATTACCCACATTAACTACTTCAGTAAGAAGTGCAGTTACAGGCAACTCCAGAAATATTATTCTAAGTTATTGCTATGTGTTCATTGTGATAACTGAGCCAGGTAGTCAGCCAGACCAAGGTTAACGCAAGGAGAACATTTCTTGCATTCCTAAGAAGGTTGCTCTTTCCCATGAAATTTATTTATTGTGGGTTGTTGGAGGCAATATTACTGACTGAGGGAGACACAAGGGCAGAAGAAGATATTCTCTTTTCTTTCTCATTAAGGTAAATAACAGCAATGAAGGAGCTCTTGAACACACAAAAGATCACCTTTATAAAAAAAGTTTAACAGCTAGCAAGAGCCTATGTTTCATTCAATTTCTAACCAGTATGCTCATAATACAATTCTGAAAAAAAAATACAACTTTTGGGAGAAAAAATGTAACTCACTGCCCTTCTGAAATCTGTGTTTAGTCTTTGTCAGTTTGATTTTGCTAGAACTATTTAAGTGGTAAGAGAATTATGAACTTTTCCTCCCTGTGGACTATAGCCTATATTTAGTTTTCATCTCTATGGACCAGTAAGTTTCATGAAACAAGAACATAGCACAGGAACACCTTTTTCCCAAGCTGATTTTATTCCAGTTACCTTTTCTAGGGTGACAGGTTCAATACAAGCTATTGGTAATAGAAGGCCCAGGATACACAGCAGTGTAAACTAAGATTGTACAGACAGAAGTTTCAGTGTTTTTCTCTTGTAATTGATGATTGCATGAAACAGATACAAGAAACGATTAAATTAGAACTTTACACCAAATTTGAATTACCTCAACATTAGGAGTCCACTTCCTCAGCCTTAGTGTTTAAAGTTGGTTGAAATTATTTTTGCCCTTGATATTTTGATTAAAAATGAGATTAAGTATATAGAATTAAAATAGTTTTAAGAGAGTGTAGCAGGAGAATCAAGCCAAATATAATAACCACTCTGTATTGGGATTGTGTGGCAGTGTTCTGATGGAGGAGGGTGACAGGGATGACTTCTGTGAGTAGCTGATAGAAGTTTCCCTCATGTCCACCAAAAAGCCAGTGCCAGCCAGCTCCAAGACAGACCTGCCACTGTCCAAGGCTGAGCCCATCAGTGATGGTGGTAGCACCTCAGGGGCAGCAGATATAAGAAGGAGGTGGGGAGGGAGGGGTGCAGCAGGGATTTACTGTGCAACAGCAACTTCAGCCAGAGAGAGGAGTGAGAATATGTGAGAGAAACAACCCTGCAGACCCCAGGGTCAGTGAGGAAGAAGAGGGAGTGGGTGCTCCAGATGATGGAGCAGATATTCCCCTGCAGCCTGTGGTGAAGACCATGGAGGCAGCTGTGCCCCCGCAGCCCATGGAGGTCCACTGCATAGCCAATATCCACCTGCAGCCTGTGGAGGACCCCACAAGGGAGCAGGTGGATGCCTAAGGAGGCTGTGATCTGTTGGGAAGCCCACACTGGAATAGGCTCCTGACAGGAACTTTGGACCCATGGAGAAGGGAGCCCACAATGGAAAAGGCTCCTGGCAGAACATATGACCCTATGGAGGACCCATACTGGAGCAGTCTGTTCCTGAAGTACTGCACCCCATGAGAGGGACACATGCTGGAGGAGTTTCTGAAGAACTGCAGCCTGTGCAAAGAAATCATACTGGAGAAGTTCGTGGAGGACTGTCTCCCATGGAAAGGACTCCACAGTGGAAAAGGGGAAGAGTGTGAGGAGTCCTTTCCTCGAGAAGGAAGGAGCAGCAGAGACAACATGTGATGAGCTGACCACAGCCCCCATTCCCCATTCCCCAGATTCCTCCCTGCACCACTGGAGGATGGATGTAGGGAAAATAGGGACTGAGATTAAGCCTGGGAAGAAGGGAGGGGGTAAAATGTTTTCAGGATTTGGGCTTTATTTATTATTATCCTACTCTGATTGAACTGGTGAATTAAAACTAATTTCCCCAAGTTGAGTCTGTTTTGCCTGTGACAGTAACTGGTGAATGATCTCTCACTGATCTTATCTCAACCTAGCTGTAATATTTGCTATATTTTGTTATATTTTCTTTCCCTTGTCCAGCTGAAGAGGGGAGTGATAGAATGGTTATGGTGGGCATCTGACATCCAGGAAGGGTCAGCCCAGCTGTTAGATGTGGTATTAAGAGCAAATAAAAAGCCTCTGTGGAATACAACACAACACTGACCAGAAAAAACTGCAGTCCTAGATATCAGGAAGCATAGGGATAGAATGGGTATTGCTATAAAATCAAGATGGTTCAGCCATAAAGGGGAAATTATTAGAAATAATAAAAATTCTTTGCTATATAAAGAGAACAAGTACAGATGAGCACAAGATGAGAACAGATGTACATGTACAGATGAGAACAAGACAAATGAGTCCAGAATATAGTAGAGATTAAAAATAATCTGTGTTGTGTCTAAAACTTAAAAAAATACCTATCCTGCTTTTCAGTAAGACTGAAGGTATGGCACATCAAGAAAAAGTCATGTTAATTAATGGATTGAATATGTGAAAAAACCCCAAAAACCTCTTAGGTAAAAGCAAAGTTTCAAGATCTCAGAGTAAAGGGGATCCTATGATATTTAGCACAGGAAAATTGGAAAAAACTGGTATATGAAATTATAGACCCAGAAACAAGGTATTTTAATGAATGTGTCTTTGTCAAGAAATAATAGAAAATGGAATATCAATATTTACTTAACAGAGATGTGATTGAGGAAACTGAAGGATAATTAACCTGATATGAGTTTTATTTAAGATTTTAGAGCAATTTTTGAAGTACATGATAAAGACAGCAAAGGAAATGGAAAACAGAGGATGTTTTAACATGAGTTTAGCAAAGTATCTAATGTTATACTGCCATCTTAACTGTCTGCTTGTATATATTTTCCAACAAAGGAAACATGGAAAACATGGTTCATTAAAGTTTGTTCACAGCAAAAACATGAATAACAGTAATCTTAACAAGCGTAACAAAC
Source organism: Corvus moneduloides (assembly GCF_009650955.1). Lineage (NCBI taxonomy): Eukaryota > Metazoa > Chordata > Aves > Passeriformes > Corvidae > Corvus > Corvus moneduloides. Next base: position 85,385,706 of record NC_045477.1, read on the forward strand.
TATTCCATTCTTCCCCAAACAGATGAAAACTGGATAATACCGGTGGATAGAACCATGTGGAACCAGTGCAAAGACTTTCTAGACTTAACAAGAGAAGAGTGAAACATATAAGAAAGAAGACTAAAGGAAGAATCACAAAGCAGAGACTAGAAGGAAAGAACTTGGTGACTCTAAATATGTTCAAATGGAACATGGTCCATCTGCTTCCTAAAATCTGTTCACCTCTTAAGTAAGGTCTGCAACATAAAACGTCTTGAACATACCATCCTACTGTTTACTTCAGGTACTTAACTACTGTGCCTTTAATAGCTTTCTTTTTGTTAAAAATTTTCTGTCACCCTGCTGAGGACCCAGTTTTCAACCTTTTACCCGCCTGTCACATCACTAGTGTCAAATCACTCAAGCAGAGAAAAAAATTAAAATAAGTTAAATATAGCAAAATGTTCTTAAACTTTATTGAAGGTTGTTAGTTCTTAAAAGTTTGAGGAAATATTCATATTTAAGAGCTTGTTTGATATAACTGTATCTGTTGTTTTCATTAAAATTATTGTGAGCTCAAAAGGAAATTGAGGAGATACTAAGAAGATTTCTTTCTTGACTTCTGGTGAAAGTTTGCTCCAGTCCTGTGCCACCTTTGCTTAGATTCCTCTGATTGCTGATAACCAGGGGTAAAAATGCAACTTTCATCATAGGAAGTAGATTGCACATAGTCAAATTTATATGTCTTAAACTTAGACATTCAAATTTTAGGCAATCTATCTCTGTTCCATGGCAATCAAAGCATTCATAAATGATCTTTGCATGACTATTTGTCTAATCCCAAGACAAGTGCATACAGCAGGTCTGTTGAAAAAATTAGATTGAGATGAGGTGAAAAAAGATTAGGAACCTGCATATTGTTGTAAAGAGCAAGTCATATCTTAGCATACTCAAACCTGGAGCTGGATATTTTTGTACTTTATTACATCAAAGGCTGAGGTGTTTTATTACATTTGTCAGTCTAGAAATGGTCTAGAGGAATGCAAAACAAATAATGGAGAAAGCAAACTGAAGTTAGCTAACCTAAAAAGCAGAAGACTCAGACAAGATCATACAGTCTACAAACAAATAAAATGTTTCTGAAAGGCAAAAGGAAATAGTTCTTTGAATCCACAAAAGATAAGACTTGGTGTTGAACTTATGGTGAATAAAAACCAGAAACTTCAGGCTTGAACTGTGAAACATTTTCTAGTGGTTTAAGTAGTGATGTGATAGAATAGATTGTTTGAACCAGAGATGTTTTTGTAATTTTGAAGACGAGAAAACGAAAATACCTAGCAACAATAGCTGCTCTTTGTCAGAGAGGGCAGATGGATAAGAAATCATTGAAATCATTTACAGACAGCGTGATTTGAAGACAAAGTATGTTGGTGACATGACTGAACCCCACAGTATGATGAAATCATATGAGAGAGATTTTGCACTGTATTTCCTAAGAGAAATAGGTAAAAAATTGCTTAGTCAGTGCTGTTGTTTGGACTCTACCTGGAACTCTATAGACAGCTCAGTTGCTTGTATTCCAGAATGGTTATGTCAGATGGGAACAAGATAAAGGAACCCTGCTAGGATCCTGGGACAGTAAGGGAGAGTAAAGACATATCTACTTGGAAGGACACAGATGATAGGTTTACATTTAGTCCAGACTGACAAGAAGTGATGCCAAGTGCAGGAAGTACCAGACAATTAAGGGAAATTGTTTGCCTGTGATTTACAAAAAGGAAAAATAAAATTATTAAAAAACCAAACTACAACGTTTTAGAAGTACAGTCAGGACAATGTTCTATATCTCAACAATCTGGAAAAAACCTCTGCACAAGTTGCAGAGGTCTTTCTTTCCCTCTCAAGCATTTAGGTGGACAAAGAGAGTAATCTCTCTTTGGTGTTTGCTTTGGATCCTCTAATTAAGAACTTACTATTCAATATCCACTCCAGGTACAGTCTAGTGAGTTAAATAATTAATCTTCAGTTTTTACACTGAAAATGATACTTTTTGCTTTCATGGAAACTGTCTTTCCAATTGGCTATGCCTTCTTTGAGAACAGGACTTAAACTTCTTACAGGTAAACTTATTATTAGAGTGCATTTACTGTATATAATTAAATGTTTCCATAAAATATTTTATCATAGGTACACATAAAATATTCTATCATAGTTAACAGCTACTGTAGATTTTAGAACATACTATAATGCAGAAAATACTATAAAGTGTTAAGATAATTTGAAATAGCAAACTGAAATGTGCAAGTACACAACTTTGTCAAAGATGTCATGTTCATGAAACTCAAGTTTCCCAAAAGAGGCACCTCTCAAAATTTCATTTAATAAAATAAACACTATATCCTTGTAGTAGTTGTACATATTCATAGAATCATAGAAATGTTTAGGTTGCAAAAGACCTTCAGGATCATCGAGTCCAGTTGTTAACCTCACCCTACCAAGTCCAACACGAAAGTGTGTCATTAAATGCAACATTTACACATCTTTTAAATGCCTCCAGGGACAGTGACTCAACCTTTTTCCTCGGCAGCCTGTAGGTTCCCTGAAAACCCTTTCAGTGAAGATGGTATCTTGAAAATCAGTAAAGACTGTTAAAAATAACACCAAGTCATAAAAATAACTTTTTCATTCATTTGGAGGTTTATCATTCAGGTATATCACATAAATGGACTGAAAAATGATTCCTTGATTTCTTGTATTGCCACAGGCATGAAACATTCCTTAAAACAATTTAAGTGGGAATTAAGTATTATAAATTGTAGAGGGATTCCTTGTGGAATATAGGATACCCCAGGAGGGCTTGGGTATCCCAGGGCTGTTGCAGAAGTAACCCTGATGGGGCCTCAGGCTGAAAACAGGCTTGCAAGGCACCTGCTAGCTGGCAGCCTTGAACAGCCTTGGGAAAAGGTATACACTGGTCAGCTCCCCCACTGCTTAGAGGCTTTCTCATGGGAAAGGGGCGTGAACATTGGAAAAAAGTATAACTTGGTGTAACGGAATGATAAAACTGGAGCACGATGCTCAAATCGTATCAGTGTTCGTATTGTGACTCTGGCTGGATTCCCCTGCTCCTGGGACCCCCCCCGCTACAATAAATCAATAAAGATTGATATGAACTCTATGAAGAAAAAGAACCCAGCCATATTATAGCATGCATACATGTGCAACTCTGATGAATATAGAAATGGAACAGTAAATAATATCTTTAAGCAAGACATTTTCACTGGAAAGTATTTAAGTACACCTACTTCTTAGTGGGAGAGCAATTCAATATATGTGACTGTTGCAAACAGCTGTTTTACTTCTTTCAATATATTAGCAATTCTTTCAGACTTGTTTGAGAAATGTTTGAGACATGCCCTCTTACATTCAGAAAGACCAGAGACACTAAAGAGTTTTTGAAAAATGTGATGCAAAATTTTAACTTGATTGCAAAATGTAGTGGTGATTCTTCATAACTTTAGAAAGAATAAAGAAGTCAATAAAAAAAAAAATCTATGTATGCATACACATATATATATAAAGAAATGGAACAAAAATTTGGAAGAATATATACTATGAAGAGAAAAAATATTTCCAGTGAAGAAAGGGTTCTCCAAATAAATTCGGAACAAATTTGGCTGTGTAGTAATACATAAGGAAAAGGAACCACAGGAGGGCATTTGTAATCAGGAAGTCATTTCAGTTTTAATGAGGGGAAGCAGTAGACAAGACAGGTCTTTAAGTCACCACCTAGAGGACTTTAAAGGAAGAAGAAAGCTCAGAAAAGAAATACCAGATTAATTTTATAATGGATTTTTTTTTTTTTTTTGAGAGAACAGTGAGGCTGCACAATAGTCTGAAGGGCAATAAAACATGAGGCACTTGCTGTGAAACCCAGCAAATTACCTATATAGGAGATGGTATGATTGAAACAGACTGACCAGAAAAGGCTACTGAAGTCAAGAACTGTAAGGGGGATAGAGGACCAATGATCATGATATGCGTTGCTAATCTAATTAACCTTTTTACATTAAATCATTCTTATTATAAATGGCAATTTTAGGCAAATACTTATAACATGAAGAGAGAGATTCACCGTGGGAGAAAGGGAAGGTGACAGTGGCATAAAAGGTTCTTATACTAGAGTCCTCAAAGAGCAGAAATAGCAAAACTGTGGGAGCACTGATGACTGCAGACAAAATGGTCTTAAAATGTTCAGAAAAATTAATAACAAAGTTAAAAGGCAAAATAAAAAGTTATAGGCAGTTTTAAAACATATGTGTTTTATGAGTGGCATTTTATTTGTATTTACTTTTCATCTTTCAGCTGTATTTCCCAAGAATCTTAGCATGAAGCTTCTAATTCTTGTGTACAAAATATTGGTACATACTGAGAGCATTCCTTCCTCAAACAAGGTCCTAATCCTTTCTTCTGGAATGAATTTTATTCCATAACACTAACTGGTCTTTGAATGAATTCTTTGTTTTCTGTTAAACTGTGCATAATTTCTTGAGTTTTTCCCTGGCATGAATTTTTAAATTAAAATGACATCACAAATTATGCCCTGAGGACTATCTTATTTGACTCATTTGTGAATAAATTATTATTTCAATGTATCTGATTTTATTGTTTCAAAAATTTACTTCGAACATTTTACATTTCTAAAGGATTTTTTTTTTTACATCCATGACCTTAAGGCACCCTGCATGCTTTTCCTACCAATAATTTCACTGACATTAATAGACATATAAAAGGGGAAAAATCCTTCAGCAGTGTTGTCATTTGAATAAGTTCTTAAATCCAGAAATAAAAATAAGCATGTGCACATTCCGTTATTTTTAAATGCCCTGATTTCTGTAGGTAGCAATCTGTTTATAACTTTAAATGCTAGCCACACAGAACTGTACAATAAAATTATCAAATAGATATATTCTGTTCAATATTTTTTAAGGATGCTTACTAGAGAGACAAATATTTTTGAAACTAATTTTATGTGGTGTTAAAATTAACAAATTCTTGGTTACTCATTATTCTGTATTTCAAAGATATTTTCAGTTTTCCTGAAGAAGCTGAGTAGTAAGGCTTATTTCTTTGTCGACATATTTCCATAATATTTTGTGAATTGTTCCACAGCCAACAATAATTTTTTTTAAATTCTCATTGAAGCTGGAACAGCTGTACTATATCTTTCTGGATGTGTCTTCCTTCTTTTATCACCAGAAATAATGAATGAGAAGGTCAAATAAACATGTACTTTTGGCAGAGGACAAATAAAAAGTAAACAATCAATATTGTTTCTAAATACAAAAACTAATGAAAAGAATTTTAATGGGAGAAGTGACTCACAATTATAAATACAGCAGCCCGCTGTCTAGAACTAGTTTTTGGCTGTCCTTTCTACTCTTTGCTTCCTGAGTTGAGTTGTAAACTTCTATTACTGTTATCCAAATGCCATTAAGTAACTCTGAGATTATATTATTTGAGAACGAAAGTTCCAGTTTTAACCACATTATTAAAAGACTAAGATAAATTGATGCCACTCATATACTTTGACAGTCTGCCTTTTTAAAATGTCAACTTACTTTAGAGAACCTGACCTGATCAATAAGGTTCACACTGGAAACTTAGGGTCAATTATCTTTTTTAAGATACTAGTGGATGATCAAAAAGTGGTTCTTAGTATCTAAAGGAAATGCAATTGCAGAGCAACTTGAATTTTCATTCAAGCGATTGGAGTATCATAGAATTAGAAGCAATCAAAGTTTTGACAAATATCTTTGTTTAGAAAAGTCTGTCTACCAATTAAAAGATCTAAGAAATAAATAAAGTAAAAAAATATTTGAGAAAAAGTAATCATCCCATAAGATGATGTCCTGAGAACAGGAAAGAAGATCGTCACAGATATGGTAACGCTGAAACATGGTTGTATGACCTACTACCTGGTGACCTGATGGCATTCTGATCTTACAATGCACAGTAGTTCAGAAGTGAGATGATATTCTGTCAGATGCAGTATAATTTCCAGTGACAGTTAGTACATAAATATAATCATTTTACTGATAGTTTATGCAAGTAACCAATAATCAGTTAGAGGCCTAAGTATATAATTTATTTCCTTCAGTAATTTCTTCTGCAAAACAATTCTAAATGAAAAACTAAAGCACTTTAAATAGGTCAAACTTACCAAACTTTTGGAAAGTGCTTTTTGTCACTCCATTTGTCTCTTAAGGTAAGTTAATAGCAGAACAGATACCTATGGAATTCATCCAAATGAAAAAAAAAAAATCCCTAAAAGAAAACTGAGTGTCAATATTAATAGAGAAATTCTGAGAATTTGTACTATTTTCCCTGAATCCTCAATGTAAATATCAGTCTCATTCAACCTATTTTACACATTATCTACATCAAGGACTCTTATTGAGGGTTACTCATGGAGGCTTCTGTGGGTTTGCTTCTGTGCAGACAGTCCTTTCGATACTCCTTACAGAACATGTCCTTTTATATTTTCTATTACAATTAATTCTCAGAGATATAATAATCTATTTATTGTGGAACACTTTATATACTTGTTTTTCTCAACTATTTACCAACCTTAGCTACCAAAACTATTAATCTGCTCTGAAAGTAGAATTGCTTTCATGTTAAAGTTACTTCTTTTGTAGGTATACAGATAATGAAAGAAATATGGGACATGAACTTGAACTTATTCAGCTGTAATACATCAAAAGGTGTCATAGAGAAGCCAAACAAATTTAGATCATGTCTAACCTGCAAAGAAGATGAACTTAAGCCATAGTTTATAGCCTGCCATCTATTCAGTACAGATTAAGTGCTATGTATTATTTAGTGTAGTTGTAAAGAATGGTGTACAAGCAACTTCATTGGGATTTATAGAGGATTAATCCATTAAAAAAAAATAGCTCTAATTTTAATTATATTTTAAGAATTAAGGTATAAAAGTATGAATATTTTGATAAAATGGCCTTTTTTTTTCTTGAGAATCTCCCACTTCCAAGGTGGTCACACTGTTTCTTGTAGGATTCAATCTCCTGACAGAATGAGAGTTTTCTAAAGCTTTCCTCACATCTTCTCCTCAGGTAATTATGCTTGTGGATATAAGATACTGTTTTTCCTAGTATCTGACAAATGCAACCTAGTGCTTCCACAAAGTAGTAACTTTTCTTGGGAAAGAGAGGTCACAAATGTGACAAAATTTTACAATTTTCTTACCTCAATCTCTTTGTAGGAAGAGAAGCATTCAACAGAATTGATCTCCTCCCTTTTTGGGCTCATAAAGGATCCAAGAGCCACAGGAAGTAAGGGCCCCTTCAAAAATCATGTTTTTTTCAGAAAGCGCAGAAAACACCATTTTTTATTCTCTGTTACAGGTGAGAAAAATAAATTGAAAACTTTTAGTAGCTTCTCAAACAGGGATATCCTCCACTGTCTTATGTTGCTGTTTTAAAAAGGACTTAATTTTTTTCCAAAAAAGAGTCTCTCTCTCTGAGACCTTACCAGGTGGGATGCCTGACTGATTCCAGACCCTGTGACATGGACCATTTTTAAAGGGAGGCTCTGTCTGTTATCTTGTTGTTTTGGTCTATCCTCACTTCTTCACCTCAAGGGTCCTTTTGATCTGGGATCAGTTTGTCTCTCACTTTTGGGATTGTTTAATCTAAATCAATTCTTTTTTTGTTTGTTTGTTTTTCTATAGTCATACAAGTAATCCAGAATAGGTATATCTGTTGTTATATTGTTGATTAGTTTGCTTGATGATAAATTGTAGCAATTTTTAATAGCCTCTAGGTGTTTGGCTGTTGCTGTTGGTTGTATGACAATAACAATTGATATTATTATTGATTGATACCATACTATTGATTGATAATACATTACTGCTTGCCGATAGCAATTGGTAAAAGCCTGATATATAGTAATTCATACTCATTTTATTAATCATAGATGTACCTGCTACCGATTATTTTTGTGACATTGGAGGCAATCTGTAATAAAGTAGTGAAATTTAGAGGATAAAGCTTCTGTGGTTTTTTATATTGTGTCATTCTCTGAACTCACAGTCACAACTTCTATATACCTGAAGGTTTGGTAACCCTTTAAGTTATGACAAATAGTCAGATTTTTTATGAATTTTTTAAAAGAGTTATCAAATATTGCATAAACACATAAAAAATATCCAGATTCTTTATATTGCATTGCATTAATTTACTTTCTCTTCACTTTTCATTAAAGTACAAAACATGACAAAATTTACTGAAGGATGTCTTGCTTTGTAATGAAATAAGAGCACAAAACCATTAAAACATACTAGTGAAAAAATTTCTATATAATCTACTGTTTATAAACTGACATTTTTTAGGAGCTAAAACTATGAGAGAAAGAGATTTCTCTTCTAGCTGGGGACAGTCTAGCTCTCTTCCCTGGTGAATCTTTCACTCTCATGTTTTTTGAATGGCCTTGTATGGTCTAGGGACACAAATTTTCTATTCTGCCCTGTTGTAGTGTATACTCGTGCAGTTTTTCTCCTGTGGTATATGCTGTGCAGATTTAAAAGTTGTACATAGTTCTTGTTATAGGAAAAATAATACTGAAATGCAAAGAGCATAGCTGTCATTTGCAATTAAAAAATTTACTTCTTTGAGCAAAAAAAAAGTCACTTGAAACAATATACTTCAGATATATTCTGAGTTCTTGAACAATGCTCCAACCAGCACTAGATGGTGTACAGTTGACTTCTTTGCTGAAGTAATTTTGCATTGAATGCCAGACATAAAAGCAAAATGTTTCTTCTGCTGTTTTTAGTCTGGTTATGGAAATGTCATCATGGCTGTAGTTGGAAGAAAAGCCAGCAAGGATATTGAGATGTTAATTAGGAGGAATAGGAGAGGAAAATAATCCCTCATGGCTCAAAGGATTTCAAACAGACATGTGAATGCTAAAATTTCAGCAGGTGAACAAGTTCCTGTGAAGTTGAAAGGGAAATGGGAAGGGAATACCATGAAATAGTTCTGAAAGAAAGGAAAGGATATTAGAGGAAAAACATTATGAAAGACAGAATGGCAAAATGAAAGAATTCCAAGGGAGAAAAGAGTCTAATCTAGAAAAAGTTGTATTTGGAATTAAAAGTTACACTTGCTCTTGGATGTAACAAGCTCAGAAGGGCTATTCAAAATTATGTTTCAATTTTGTGTTCAAGATTAATAATAAAAAAGGGCCTTTAAGGGCCTTTAAATACATCTTTGAATACTCTGATATTTAGACTGTTACATTTCTTATTTAGTAGTGTTTCTTCTACCTGCTCTATTCTGAAAGGAAAATTAGGTGGCAGCTAGTTTGTGGTTATTCTTTTGTTAAGGCAATGTGAACTATATTTTAATGAAATGGAAAGTGTTTTCCATTCTGTAAAAAAAGATACAGGGTATTTGAAAGGTAGTTAAAGTACTGCTGACATCAGTTCTTTGGTGCAACAGCTGCAAGTGTAGGAGGCCTGAAAAAGATAATACAGTCCTACGCTGTATATTTTTTGCCCAAGTTCTCTTGATATCGCCCACCTTGTCTACTTTTCTGTTGGATTGCTCAAATTCCACTAGCTTTCATTCCATGCATTTTACAGCCTAAGACTTTACTATTAATAAGACTGATCCTGTATGTAATTTGGTGAAAATCTGAGAGTGTAATTTTTGACATGCATTCATATATATCTAAGCATTGTAGGTTTATTTCATTTTCAGGTCCTTCAATGACAAAGAAATGCCCTAGTCAGACAATGGTGCTCTTGCATGCTGCCTTAATAATGTAGTCACACCAATAAAGATGATTTCATGCACATCACAATTAACAGTGTCAATGCCTCTGTGAGAATGATCATTTCTCAGCTTCTAAAACCTCTGTAACTAAATAGAAATTCATAAGCCGTGACTTGCAATTAAACAATAAATGGAAAAATGCCTTATTTTTACTGCAACAGCAGATAATGTACAGTGCAGGCTGTTGAAAAATAAGGGGACATCTCTGCTTTATATACATTGAGATTTTTGTCTCATGAAAAGACAAAACTCAGCTTTCCTTAACTACATTTTCCATGGAAATAAGTTACTAAAGCATGACCATGGAGCACATACGCTTGGACTAATCATTTGGGATATTGACAGACTTTGGAATGTGAGGATTTAGAAAGCAAATTAATTATTTCTCTCTGTTCCCATTCTTTTATTCTTGAAGATCACTATTTTTAAGTGGACTATTCTTCCTGCAAGTGAAAGAAATTGGCAGCCTCTGAAGCATTCGTTTTCATCCTTAATTTTTATTCAGTACTAACATCAAAAAAATATATTTATATTTTTATTTTCTAGAAATTCCAATAATAAGGTTTGTAGAACATATTCTACATATGAACCTATATTACACATGGAATGTTTTTTTAATGTTAATCCTTCCAGTAATAAATTGCTTTTCATTACTGTTCCCTTCATGTTCCTTAAAACTATTTTCTATACAATACAGCCATTTCATGACAAAACTGTTTTTCTAGCTATCAGAAAAACAAAGAATACACAACCAAATAATATCCTTATTTCAAAAACATTGTAATTTTCTTATTTTTATTGGTTTTTTATTTAGTTAGTTATTTTATTGGTCTTCCCACCCTTTCACTGGATCACAGAAAAAACTACACACTCCCAGTCTTCCCCCATTTTTGAGGCATCAAGATTTAGTGACTGTGATGACATTCCTCTTAGGAAAGACAATTGCATTTGGCTTTGAGCACACCAACTAGCTTCTCAGCTCACCTATGTGAGGAGAGGGCGATAGATACTATTTTTGGGTAGATGTTCCCTCTTAGGAGTGTTCCAGTTACTTTCAGGGCAGGTTGATTCACCCTAATCCTCTAGAGTAGAATGGCCCTAATGGTGTCTGCAAAACAAAGCAAGCAAATATGGAGAACTGTTACATTTTAACCAGAATCTGTGAAAAACAAGTAGGTTGCATTTATAGCAATATCACCCTGTATTTTTAAGAAATAAAGTAGTCTAACAAAGATTAAAAAAAAAAAAAAAAAAAAGAAAAAAAGGCTTAATTACTACTCCTAGTCTTTGCTTTACACCAGATGTTGGCTTAATTGAACAAACACTGTCTGTTATGACTACGGCAAAGCATATTGTAACTATGGTTATGAGAGACACTGACACAGCTCACCAGCCTGCATAAATCAACAGAGTCTCATTGACATCAGTATATGTGGGTTGATCTTCACAAGCAGAGGTTTTGGCCTATAATTTTGTAATTATAAGAAAGGAGGAGTATATGAAAGGTATTTTCACATTACTGTTTTTCAGACTAAAATGTACACATGGACACTTCAGCCATATCCGTACATATTGTATTGAGTATCTATGATAAAACTAAGTGGGTTATCACAAATTTAAAATTGAGATTTCATATTTCCAACCACTATAAGATAAAATGACATTAAAAACATAGCCAGCATCAGGATTATGTGGAAAAAGTACAGAAAATTTAATTTATTATGACCTTTTTGAATGTCTGAAGTGCCAAATATAAATCTAATCTGAAAGCTTTTTTAGAGTAAAATTTCACTACAATGTTTAATGATACAAAATCAATATATATCTAATAAATGCCACCATTAAAAAATAGTGAAATAAAAATCTTATCTGCCTCACTGACAAAGGCATGAAAAGAAAAAATTATTGTATGCAAACAAGAGAACATTATAATATAGTGTTGACCTTCACTCTTTAACAAGGAGATTCGGTACTGAATATATGCTGTTTTGAAGGGCCCCTTGAGCTTTTACTATTTTATTGTGAACTCTGTGCCTAGAACCACTTACCCAAGTAAAAAGATTAGCCAGGGGCCTCCCATTCTTACCAAGGTCTGGTACAAACTGTAGTTAACAGATTAAGTTGAAGGGCCCTTCTGTTGGGTGCTTTCATTGTTTCATTCCTTGGAGTACTCCAACTACAAGACACCAAGCTGATTACAGGCATTGTAAACAGTCTGTCTTGTTTTGAAATTTGTATGTAGGGTAATGAGCATTGTAAACATATGTAAAACTTCACACTATGTTATTTTAGAGCTGTAGTTCAGTGCTTATTAAAATTCTGTCTTTCTGGCCTTTATCAGGCAATGTCATTCAGCTATAGTGATTTCACCAGGGGTGAAATATTCCTTATTCAGAAATGGAAATCCTAAATTCCAGGAACACAATGATACAAAGGGGTCAGGCTCTCCCTCTGAACTATGCTTGTCACTTTTTCTTACCCAGAAAATAAAGTAGGCATAAAAAATCCAGTTAAACAAAGAAACTGCAACTAAAATTTAACTATCTCTGACTGAGGTGACAAAAATGGTTAGAGAAACAAGGATGATGTTCCTAAAATGGGTTATAATTATAATTCTTTATAATTAGCACCATCTTTGAATTTTTAAATATATTTATCTTTTAAAAATATTCAGATCTCTCATTCTCCACAGACCCCCACCCTTCTTTCTCTTTCTGTATAAAGCTAAAAAAAAAATAAATGTTGGCAGTTACAGTAGCTACATAAGTGTGGCAACCATCCAACATTCATACAGACAGATCTGGAATCATCTTTCCATGTGCAAAAGTAGTTGAAAAAGATTTTAGCACTCTAGACATTTTATCTGGGTAAGATCTTACTCAGTGGAAGGTGATTGACAGCAACTCTTATGTTTGAAGGTTTTAAAAGAGAATGTGCAATGTCTAATAAATGGTTCTCCTTGCACTGTTCAGCCATTTCTCTGTTTGGAAAACCACATGCAAAGCACTCTGAGTCAGATGCCAGGGAAATGTTTCATTGTCTTATGTAGATGAGGCTGTCCTCTTGTACAGACCAACTATATTTACCAAAGTAATTGGTAATTGTTACACAGAATATCACTTCTGCCACAGAAACATGACAATGGGAGATTTAATGAGCTGAACCTGTGTCAGAAAGGAGCAGTTTTATTTACTTCTATGAATTATTTTAAGTATGAATCAGTGTGTAATTTTTGCTCAAAGAGGATATTTTACATGAATCAGTCAAATATAACCCACCACATTTTCAAGTATATTTGAGCTCATTATTAATACTTCCTCACAATTTACTGAAATCTGCATTGAGAATATAGATCCCAAGAATGGTTTTTAAAGGGCGATGAATCAAAATAAAAGTATTTTAAAAGGACAATCACTGTAAGGTAAGTATCTTTGGAATAATAAATTACTGTCAAAAATTTTTAGACCAGATGCTGTCCTCACTTTCAGTAGTGTCAATCAAGAATAAGTCTTCTGAAGCCAATGCAATTATTTTAGGTTTAAATCCATATATCTGCAATCACACAGTGGTTCAGTTCTCTTCTTAAATTAAGCAGGGTTTGTTCATGCACTCTTTCTTCAGACAAACATATATTGAGGTAAATATATAGAAGATTTTGCTTGGAGAAAGAATTATAGATTATTAAAGTATTAGATTACTATAACACAGATTACTTAATTATAGGTGAAAGCCATTCCCTCTGACACTCTGCAATGCAAACACACAAACACAAGCCCATATATGTGTGTATAAACACATGGACTCCTGTAAAAAACCTAAGGACATAGGCTTTGGTAAAGGACCACCACGGAGGCTCAAAAAAAAAGAACTATTTTCAAAACCCGAGGTAGGCAAAGAAATAGTAGTGAGATTTGTGACAATGAGTTACAATAATGCACAAATCCCCAGGTTTTGTCCAAAACCTTAGGGCTCCCTGTAAGACAGATGTTTACCCTAAGTAGAATAGAAAATATAGCAGTGGAGTGAATTTTATTAACATTTTACATTTTTTTTTAAGCCTAGTATAGAATCCTCTTATAGGAAAAATGGAAGGAAAGCTTATATAAAACATGCATCATAAAAACTCTTCAAACAATGAAAAGACAGAGGAAGTTTTTTCATTTATCTTTATTATTTTTAAAGTGTTATTCAAAGATGTCATCTAATTCATCACTTTACTCTTTTTTATGAACTCTGAGCATACAACAAGGTACTTCAAAAGAGCTTTTCTGTCTGGACCAACATTTATCTCCAGTATAACAACAACGAGTCAAGATTAATTTTATACCTTGTTTGCCTCTCTATTGTTGCATAAGAATATAATTTTGTTTATTGTCCACTCTCCCCTTCTGTTTTTAAGACTTCCATTTGTATAGAATATTGTGTGCAATAAATCATTCATGGCAGAAGCAGTAATAATATTGACCACACATAACTATTTATCACTGTGTTTATCTTTGCACTTGCTCTCTCCCTGCCCTGCATATGCTCCTCACTGTGCCTGCAACACCCAAGGAGAGAAGAAAAGCTATGCATTGCTGTCAACAGGGGGATTTCCACAGTGGACCTGGCACAGATATAATGTCACAAATACAAGAGACAAAATACTAGTATGTCTTGAGGGACAAGACCAGGTGTCAATATTATGGACTTCAGTAGTCTTTGGTTTAGGCCTGAAGGAAGGGGGAAAGCACAGCACCATAAAAAAGCAAACAAACAAACAAAACAACCCAAAACTTTAAAATGTAGTTTTGCACTAAAATGTGATCATTCCTGACCTCAGCAAGAGACCAAAGGATCAGACCCACCATTACTTTAATAATTTTAACAACCAGTAGGCAGTTACTATTACTATTTTGTGTATTTCAAATTTGTAAAGGATCCATTAATTACAATTTCTATCAGATTGGGTAGCTTTTTACTGTTAACACAGCCTATTCTGTGCTGTACAGCTGTTCCATGTATTCATACCTTATTTCTCTGTCTTTTCTTATCATTTCAGGGATAACCTTTGAGTTAACCACTGCAATGCCAGCCTGTGGCTCAAGCTTGATTTCTGTTACCAAAAGCTCTTGTTACTACAAAGGACATAGAAAAAAATATTTTCCTTCTTAATCTTTGCAGGAAATTATTCTTTGTCTTGGCTGATTAGTAAAAGGATTCTAAACTTGTTAAGTGATCAAAATACAGGTGTGGAAAAGTCTTAATTTGTGAGATAGAAGACCTATGCTCTGTCTGAGCCCAAAACCCTGCTCATTTCCTATATTAGTAAGCCAGTTTCTGTGTCTTTTGAAATTATTCTCCAGTATACTGAAAACTGAAATTCAATTATCACATAAACAACTTCAAACTTGCATGTTGATGGCATATAGAACTTATTTTCTTCTGGAAGTCCACTTCTGTTTTGCTAAAGTGATTTCACAGGAATAGCTGAAAACCCCAGAAAGTCGGAGTTTTCTTTCTCTTTTAATAAACTTAAGTCACTTGGAGAACTGACACAATATTCTTCCTTGTCTGCATGAAAGAAAGAGAAGTGCTAATATCTCAAACTAGTACTTCAGAGAAATGAATTTACTAATTTCATATTTTATTGTCAAATATTTTATTGTATTGTATTTTATTGTCAAAAATAATTTTCAAAATATTCTCTCCGTAGAAAGATTGATTTGGAAATTTTGGAGTAATAATATACACACACTAAGTATAAAAGTTAAACTGGTGACTCAGTAAACATGACAGCCTTCAAATGTTGTTTAAAAGTACAAGTCTTCTTAACTTTTGTCTGTTACAAAAGCTGTTCATCCTTCTCTGAATCTATTTTACACCTCTTTTCCAGACTAACAACCTCACATATTGTGATTGATCTGCAATCTATACACTTCAATTGCTTGCAACTTTTTGTCTCAGTTACACCAGCATCTATTTTATATGCAAGTCCTAGATCTGTGACTTCATCATATCCATGTCCTGCCACCAGATACAGACGCGCTTTGTTCTGCCTCTTTTCATGCTGGAGGAGTTTTTCCTAGGGGTTGCTCCTTGTTCTGAAACATGAAAATGTGTGAAGCATAAAACTCCAGCTGTGAATACTTACCTCCCTGCAGTGTTAAAAAGTTCAATATACAAAACACCTGGTTTCAAGCAAAATGTATACTAAGATATATGGCAATGAGACAGATTTAATATACCCCATAGGGCCCTCAAGCAGTTTTTAAATTAAAGACACAACATAGTTTGGTTTCTTTTCTCTTTTTTTTCTTTCTATTTTTTAAATGAGTCTTTATTTCATGAATAATGAATTGATACCTCTTCCTACTGAAGAGAAAGTCATAAACAAAAAAGCAATTTTCGATAAGAAAGGATGAGGATTCATTGTTATGCAAATAAAATCTGAAATATAAAGTTTACATTATGAACAGAATAAAAAGCCTTTGTTCCATGCAGAAGAAATATAGAGGGTCGCGGGAAATCTTGACATGGAGTACATTCTTCAGTTCACTTGAGGTTTACTTATACATTGGCACATAGACTACTATTTGAAGGTAATAATAAAGAAGACCCTATTCCTCCTACCTTATATTCTGCAGACAGTATTTTACATTTATATTTGACTGTACCTCCATACAGAGCTGTTCTAAATGCTCAGCAGTACAGATGTACCTTCAAATAACTGACAAGAATTTCACAAGAGAATATAATTAGGACAATCAAAAAAATCATAGGTCATTAAATGTAGTTACTGTGGCTTCATACAACAGATAAAGAAACACTGTTTTTGTTTTCACTCAGGCCCACATGCTCTTTTCTCCTTGCACTGTATCTTGCCTATTTAGTAAGCCTTTCCTCTTGACAATACCAGTTTTCTCTTCAGATGATAACAGGTATAACAATAAGAACACAATCTTCCCCAGCATATGGGCATGTGAACAAAAAATGCATCCACTTCATCTAGGTTTTGAAAGGACAGAGTTCTGATGTTTGTAAGGCATATCTATGAAGTTACAAATGTAAATTTTCAATATTTTTTTTCAAAAGAATCTTTGGGGCTCAAGTGTTTGATGCCTGAATACTCAATATAACTGTGCAGCTAACTGCTGGGTAGGATAATTTTTTGTATGATAGATGATAAACTTTGGACCCTGTGGATGAGCTTTACAGTTGATGTAGGAGACCAAATTGTCCATAGCTAAGACAAGGCCAGAAATAGATCTTTTGAAAGTCACAGAATGCTCTTCGTCTGTGGGGGAGTTCAATCACAGCTCAAGTCAATTTTTTTTCTGACTCATCACTATGAATTTAATATTCAAATTACTCTTAAAATAGAAAAGTTCTTGTCAGGTGCCATTTCTGAACTATAACATAATGGCAGCTGGATATGAACATCGCTAGAGAATGCAGACATGAAGTGTAGGCCAAGTACATGAATGTCATGCAGAAACGAATAACAGACTTGAGAGTAGAATTCATGGAGACATTTAATGAATATGCTAAAGAATTTTATGAAATGCATTTATTTATCCATATTTTGCATTTTCAGTGACCAATGAGTGAAAAATTGGAAGGTTTCAGTGTCTAGGGGTGACTTTATGTTGTATTCCCTATCACCACTCTATGCCCAGACATGATTCCTGTGCCTTTCTGTGCCTTTAAAACCGGGTGTGAGAGAAAGAAAAAAAAGCCAGACAAAGTTTTCAAAGCAGTTAGTGCTCCAAGGACACAGAGATAGCAGCTGCTGCTGCTGAAGAGCAGAGGAAAGCACCTTCCGGCTTTTCCCAGCTCTTGGCTCCTTTTCTCAGAAGAGAGAGATGAAGAGTTATGCTCCTTTGTTTCCCTGAGACTTCAGCTTCTTCTTCTTCTCTTCTGGAACTGTTTGGCAACTCCAGAACATACCTGGGAGACCATATATCTCCGGCCTGAAGGGGCCCAGGCTGACCCAGCTCGAAGAGAGAGAGAGACCACAGCCAAAGAAAGGACCCTAAAATCTTCCTAGGTTTCTCTCCACAGAGAGAGGTTTTATTATTTAACATTATTATTCTTTTCCCATGTGTTTGTTAAATAAATAGTTTTTTTCCTTCACTTTCCTCTGAGGAATTTCTTCCTGAACCTGGTGGAGGAGGGGTGGCTGTGACATGGCTTCTATTAGAGGATGTTCAAATTCAGATATTCATCCAAATTTGTCTCAAATCAGGACATTCAGTCTTATATAGTTAGTGAATTTCATAGTCTGTTTCTGTAAACAGTCAAAATTTCCCAATGTATAACTGCTGAATTTTCTCACCTTAGTGGTCATCACCAGTAAAATAAATTTATTAATTTAAAGCTCCTTAAAGAAGTCATTATCTTTATCTATCTCTAGAGGTATATGAAGAAAGAATTATTGGAATAGATAAGGAACAGCTGTAGTGAAGCTATTACTATTAAAGAACATTTTTATAATCTACAATAACTCTGCATTAAATAAATAAATCAAATTACCACTTTATGTTTCTGAGGAGTTCAGTAGCTGTGTGCATACCTACTCCATATCAAATTCAAATTATCCTTAACTTGTCTTAAAATACGTACTGTATAACTTCATTTTTACCATATGCTAAGGAAGTAGAGCCAGGCATCTGCAAAGTTCAAATTATGTGCTATAATATACCCATATAGCTGCTTCAACACTGCATTCTTTCATTGTGCTCGCATAAAACTTTGTTTACATTTATGTTTAGATATTAAAATTAAATTTCTTTTCCAGCAAATATTATTTAAATCAACTTGATTATTACTAACAAGAAGAATGTGGTTTTATTAATCATGTTAGTATCAAAATATTCCAGTCACCATTTATTTAAGAATCGCAGTTACAGGCTTCCTGGAAGGTAGTAGAACAAGATGCTAAAGCTTTTTATTCCCTTTAGTTGATACAAAGTGTGTGTCATAAAAGCAATATGAAGTGTGTAATAAATAAAAAAAAGTCTGATAATATTGGTTTAAATTTTTACACTTTTCCTTTCTAATCCACAAAATTAACTGTCTTGTTTATGTCTAAGAGTTATTTAAACATATTACTTCGTAATGCTAAGCCCAGATCACCAGGACTTAAATATGTACATGTATGTTTATCTATGTGTTAACAGAATTTTCATACTTTTTGAGTACAAAATTTCAAGCATTGCTAAGATTTTAATCAAATAAGACAGTTTAATGGATTATTCTTTTGTGTTTACTGCTTCAAATTGAGGAAACCTTCCAAGAAGAAATTTCATTCACAGTAAAATGTGGTCTACAGCTTGCCTCAGTGCTCTGCTGAACAATTCACCAGAATTCCAGGCCTTATTGGCTCAGTTCAGATGTTTAAGTGTTGATCAAAAAGAAAGAAAAATATGAAATCTATTTTTTTTTTGCCTGATTTCAAAAAGATCGTAAGCATTGGAAACAAAGAGAATTTCTTACAGAAGGAGAAAAGAAGTGCAGGTTACCATCAGGAAATATCAGGATCAACAGTAATATTCTCCCAAGAGTAAGATGTGTACCATATTTGTACTTAATTAAAATTGGAAAAAGTAAAATGAAGCATAGTCTTGCATTAACTGGGCAGTGCACTCAAGTGGATCTCTCAAATAAATAGATTGAAAAGTGCTTCTTTGATTAAGAGTTTACACCATGGTCTAGATAAATTAATTTTTCTCTTTCAACAGCATATTGAAATATTTATCATCATTTTCTGTGTAAATGGTATTCATAGGCTGATTCTGATTTCAATGATTGTATTAAATTTTGTAAATTTTAAATTAAATCATTGAGAAAAATATTTTTGTCTATGGGACTCTTTAGAACATTCAGCATGCTTATATATTTCTCATATTTATGATTAATTGTTCAAATAAGTATCACTGCTCCCTTAAGTGGTGAAAAATATTTTAAGCAGAAAATTATCAATGCCTAAGAAATAAGATATCAGAAATGCTGTTATATGGCCATGATAATTCCACCAAGTAACAGAATACTTTTATGATTCGTCTGTTTCAATATATTCAGTCATTATCCAAATATTTGCAAACAGTACAATCTCAAAAATAAACTTCATATATAATCTTTAATCCATAAAAATCCTAAAATATTTTCTTTTTTTTTTTTTTAATTGGGGAAACTGTACTTAAGAATTTTTTATCACAAAAGTTAAAAGGCTAAATTGTTACAAAGCATAAATATTCAGTGAGATTTCAAGATTTCAATGAATGGGAATGACATATTCTTATAATGATAGATTTTAGTAGGTGTTTAAATAAGATGTAATACCAAAAATTATTGGTATCAGTATCAGTTGCTTTGGAAATATTGTGATTTTGTTAGTTATTTTTTAATAAAAATAGATCCAGAGCCTTCAGAATCCTTGTTCAGAAACAGTTTTTGATCACAGTTTGTTTGCAAGAGGAAGCTGTTTTTCAACAGTAAGACAGGAAAACAAGTGAACACCTGCAAGAAGAGGTATCTCTCACGTGTTTCATCAGTTACTACTTTTGGACAGCAGCTGCCTTCTGAATCGATTTTCTAGGAGACATCCTAGAAACAGACCATGAAAACATCTCCCATTTAAAACTCTGTCCCGCATTCAGAGGGGAGAAAAGAGAAGTATGCATTTTTAAGGATGATTAACTTTCACTCTGTTAGTGTTAATTAGCTCGAACTATTGCAAGAGATGACATAAATGAAATTGGATTGGATAGGATAATTTCATTAATGTACTGGTGAAAGAGAGTCATTGTGCATTGACTTAAAAAAACCAGATTTTTAGTTATGTTTTGTGGAATTATTCAGCTATAGGAGAGGGGTGCTGAACTGCAGAATTTTCTATTTTTTAAACACCTTAGGGGTAATTTTATGATTTACATTTCATTTAAAAATAGGTTTTCAAGAAAAAACTGGAACATTTCACAGACAGCACTAAGTTGGGGGAGGGGGTTGTTCTGCTAGGAGGTAGAAAGGCCCTGAGGAGGGATCTGGACAGGCTGGCTCGATGGGTCAAGGCCAATAGTATTAGGTCCAGGAAGTCGAAGTGCCAGGTACTTCTCTTGGGTCACAATAACCCCACACAGTGCCACAGGTTTGGGGCAGAGAGGCTGGAAAATTGCCCAGCAGAAAAGGACCCAGGGGTATGGGGCAGCAGTGGCTGGACATGGGCCCAGGTGGCCAAAAAGGCCAATGACACCCTGGTCTGTATCAGCAATAGTGTGGCCAGCAGGACCAAGACAGTAATTGTCCCCCTGTACTCGGCACTGCTGAGGTCACACCTCAAATCTTGTGCTCAGTTTTGGGCCCTTCATAGTAAGAAGGACATTGATGTGCTGGAGCGTGTCCAGAGAAGGGCAGTGGAGCTGTGGAAGGTTCTAGAAGCTAAGTCATATGACTGAGGGAGCTGGAGTTGCTCAGCCTGGAGAAGAGGAGGCTCAGGGGTGACCTTATTACTCTCTACAACTGCCTGAAAGGAGGCTTTAACCAGGAGGAGGTCATCCTCTTCTCCCAGGAAACAAGTGACAGGACAAAAGGAAGTAGCCTCAAGTTGGGCCAGAAGACATTCAAGTTGGAGATCAGGAATATTTTCTTCACTGAAATGGTAGTTAGGTCTTGGAACAGGCTGTCCAGGGAAGTGGTGGAGTCACCATCCCTGGAATTGTTCAAGAAGTGACTGGATGTGGCACTCAGTACTGTGGTTTATTTAGCATGGTGATATTTGGTTAAAGGTTGGCCTCAATGATCTTGGAGGTCTTTTCCAGCTTTATGATTCTATGCTTCTAATAGCTTGTGTTTTTCAGTAACTATACTTATTCAGTAAAATAGTACTTTTCTTTTAAGGCATACTTTTTTGCCGCAGGAGAACTTCTCATGCCTCTTATGTTGATAACGAACAGTATGCTTAAATGTATAAAAGGTGAAATGGCTGACAATTTCTGTGACATGGCAAGGAATTCTATCTTCCAGAAGTAGTGTCCACATGGAACCTGCAGAAGATTATACACTTTTTTCTGTTGGATGAAATACAAGATTCTGCAAAGACAGATACTGCAAAGACAGAATTCTACATCACTAAAAATATTTTCTTTTCAAAACACCCTCAGTCTTGATGAGGTATGATACTACATGTTTCCTCTGTGAGAATAAGTTAACACCATTCCTTCACCTTGGCTATCTAGAAGAGGCGTGGTTTAGCCCTTTGATGATAAACTCCATGGGACACGAGATTTTCAAAAAATCTTTGAAAAAGACTACAAATGTCCCCTGACATCTGTAGCTAGGACAGTATTGAAAAACAATTAATCAAAATTCATTTCCCATCTTTGAAACTGCCCTTTTCCTTTCAGGAAAAAGACAGCTTGTCTTCCCATCCTGCAGATGTTAGTACTATGAAATAACATATTCAGAATCCTAAGCATTATGTGAAAAGGATTTATTTAAAAACAAAATAAAATAATTATGGTAGAAGACGTTTATACTATTCTGTTCTACAAAAGAAATTTACTGTTCTCTCAGATTTTTTTCTGTTGTATTTCAGTATAACTGAATTCCAGTATTATTTCACTGAGTTATCACAAAAGAGAAATATAAATTAAATAAACACAAATATATAAATTATTCTCATGGAGATGATGTCGAGTGCTCAAAAAAATAAGAGTATTCTGGGAGGTTTAAAATTTTGTTGCATACTCTCACAGTAACTTTCTTTTTTCACATAAAGCTTTGAAAGAAAGGATGGTTTGGGGGAATTTTTGGGGTTTTTTTTGCTCTGCTTTGTTTCATTTTCCTGTAGAATAGCATAAATTTCTTTTAACTTGCCATATTCCCTAGAAAATACGAGATTACAGCCCAATGTCAGTATAGTATTGTAAAGATGTGAATACCTCTGTTACACTTTTTTTTTCACGTTGTCTTGTTCAACTGTCACTGAGTTGCTCTTCCCAAACATTAAGCCAGTCAGAGCAGTCCTTAAGACACATCTTCTATTACTTTCAAGTTATGAGTTTTTACCTGATATCACCATATAGAAAACTATCTTCTTTCTGGAAAGAAGAATAAACTCTCGTTTAGTTATACTACTGACATAGGCCTTTAATTGGTATATGTGATCACAATCCACTTTTTGTTGTAAAATATTTGAACCTTGATAGTGTGCCCCAGCCAAACCATTTCTAGTTACTTTTACTCAGAGTGGGACTAGGCTTCACCTGGCCTTTCCACCTTCAGCTGCAGCACGTCAGCCCCAAGAGGGTTTTTAAGCTCCAGTCTGAAGGCTCGAGGGGAGAGGTGGGCTGGGTGTATGTCTGTTTCCTGTTCTTTGCTGTCTTGCTTGGATTTCTGGGACTAACTTGGTTGCTGATCACTGGATGGGTTTTGTTGCTGTCATCATCTTGATGCTGCTTGCCTGCATCAGGAGCCCCACCTGTTAGAGCCCTCAGGAATTCATCAAGGACTGAAAGGTAAACTGTGCTAAAGTGGAAAAGAATTGAGAAAGAAGAAGCTGAAAAACTAAATACCAATTAAAACCAATCATATTACCAGAAACATGCATGTGCACCCGTGGACAAAATAGAGAAACCAATCAAGCAATGTGAGATCTTGTGCGCAGCAGTTGCAAAATGTAGAAGTACTGTATCATGTAAAGGTTGTAAGATCTAGAAGTAGAATAACATGTATAAGTAAATAAAATGCATAAGTAGTGTATTAGGTAAAAGTTGTAAATGATAGAAGTAATTGTACAGGTAAAAGTTGTAAAAGGTATAAGTAAGTAAAATGTGTAAGAAGTATATTATGTATAAGCAGGTAGAATGTGTAAGTAAGCAAAGTGTATAAGTAGGGTACTATGTCAACGTTGTGAGATATGTGAGTGCAGTGTATTTTAAACAATAAGAAGCTTCTGCATAATCATATTGATTTGTTGATCAGAAGGTGTGAGTTCCCACAACTTTTCTGTTCTTTTATCTCTTTTTGTGTTTCACCAGAAGAAAAATTCTGGCTGCAAAACAATTTTTTCCAGCTCACACTAATTAGAAATTAGATCTATTTCATTCTAACACAATATCAAAAAATTTCTGAATAGTAATTGACTTACATGGACTCTTATGCATCTTCCATAGCAGCAAAAACTTGATACATTGATACTCTCTACTTCTATTTCATACCTAATAAAACATCTAGATTACTTTTCTGATGTGGAAGCCTCAATAAGGAAGCTGTACATTTCTGGGGAAAAATGCTGAAGTACTAAAATACAGTTTATTTTATTTAGTGGAAAGATGGCAATGGTCCTTTTGATTATATTTATACTAATAAACTGAGCAGGTCTGGAGACTGGTTCACACAAAATATCAGACTGCTTTGTCTGATAAGAGGCTACTCAAATGCCTCTTAATACATACCTTTTACTACAGCAAAGAACATCCTCTCAAGCAAACTCAGGTATAGAGGGGGCTCACATAGGTCATGGCTGTTGTTGACACCCATATGAATAATTCCTTCTTTTATTTGAATAAAAAAGAGTATATGCCATATGGATAGGGGATTTGTTA
The DNA here is from genome assembly GCF_009650955.1 of Corvus moneduloides. Classification (NCBI taxonomy): domain Eukaryota; kingdom Metazoa; phylum Chordata; class Aves; order Passeriformes; family Corvidae; genus Corvus; species Corvus moneduloides. Next base: position 85,410,130 of record NC_045477.1, read on the forward strand.
TGGCACCTGTCTTCAGGGACAGAGTGCATGTCCTGTTCCTTTGTTGATGGAGACATTTATTACATTTAAAATATTTTGATAAGCTGCCTGCATATAATTTTTTTTCAATTATTATTTGCTTGTTTCTTTGATTTTTTTTTTTTTTTTTTTTTTTTATGGTTACTTTGCTTTTCATTTTCACTTTTACAATTTGCATGAGTTTGGTCTTTTGTTCCTTCAAAACAAATGATTACTTCTTTCTGAAGGAACATCAATTTTCTGTTTTTTCTAGTCTTTTGACGCAGGATACTTTGTGTAGAATCTGTAGTTTCTCTGAAGTTCTATCCTGGTTATTTCTGATTTTCAACACCTTTGATCCAAGTGCCGGCATAAAGCACTAGTATAACAAAGTAATTTTGTGACAGCTTCTTTATAAACTTTACATTTAACATTTGCTCTGAACCACACATCAGTATTTGACATTGCTTCACAATGAGATGTGGGGGAGTCTAGGCTATGATTCTTTTTGTTTCCCTTTCTGGAATACTGTGCGTGCCAGAATGAATAGTATGTACAAATATCCTTATTGTCTTTGCTAGAGGCCTTCAAAATAACTAGGGACCAGGTTAACCCTACTGTACCATCATGTTTGTCTTCACAGGTGTCTCGGGGTGACTTTATGATGCTGTATTCCCTATCGTCTGCCCCATGCCAGACATGAGTTCTGTGCCTTTAAAGGTAGGTCAAGGAGAGCAGAGGGAAGGTGATGGAATTCTTTCTGTGGCCCATGTTCAAAACACACAGATAACTGCCTCGCTCTCTCCCCAGCTCTTGGCTCTGCAGCAGGGCAGAGAGATGCATTCTTTTTGCTTTTTATCTATCTTCTTGTTCTTTAGCTGAAGTAAGGAGTTTTCCTGGGACTGTGGCTTCTTCTTTTTTCTCCTGGAACTGTTCAGCTCCAGTCCGGAACACCATCACTGAGAGGCCCCACACTGTGGTCTGGAGGGGCTCATGCCACACCCCAGCTCTGGAGAGAGCAGAGCCACACTACAGAAAGGACTCTGAATTTACCAGGTCTTCTCCACAGAAAGAGGATTTATTATTTAACATTATTCATTCTCTCATGCCTGCGTGCAGCCTGCCTGCTTGTTAAATAAACAGTTGTTTTGGGTTTTTTTTACTTTTCTTCAAGAAATTTCTTTCTGAGCGTAGTGGGGAAGGGGCTGCTGAAACCTGCCTTCTATTAGAAGATATCTTCATTTCAGATGTTTCCTTCTAATTTGTCTCAAACCGGGACAACAGGCTACCTTTAAGCATTTCTGGGATCAGGGAAGATAACAGGGAGAGAAGTGAGACCAGTGCCTGATGAAGTTCACCAGCTGTTTGCTCATGAAGAGGAGAAAAATATGGATCACTCAAATCGTCTTTGAGTAGTTACATAATCACAGTTCTACACTAGAATGTTTTCAAATGTGACACTGTTACCTTTTCCCCAAGTCTTTTTCATGTCTGATGCTCTATGTGGCTCTATATCTGAGAACATGTAGCGAAGTTGTTGGCATAACACTTTGCTACTCCCAGGCTGTTTAATTTTCCTAAATAATTTGCTATTATTTCATCTCTCTTCTGCCCTTCAAAGTTGTTTCCATAAGAATGCCAAAAAGTCCCACATTAAAATATTTTAAGATCTTGACAATAAGGAATATGTACCTTACCTTTCTTGTTTTAAATTAATGAAGTGACAGATCTATATTCTAGCTGACCCATTATTCCCTGATTTAAGGATAAGTTCTCCTGCATCATATACAGTAAACTAAACAGATTTTTTTTCTTTTCAAAATGGAATAAGTAGGTTAGGGATGAAAATAAAAGGACAAGTATTAGGGAAAAATATGTTATATTAGAAATCCAAAATATGCTAGGTGAAGCTCCACTTGTCCCACTAACAGAAAAGTTAATATGCCTGCAAGCACAGAGTAGTTACACTAAAGAATAATTTGAATAACCTTTTATAGTAACTACTTAGCATAAGATAAAATAGACCTTCCCATTATAAAAGAAAAACCTAAATTAAATTACTGAATCTTGGGAAAACCTACTATAAAAAGCAGGTGTAAAGTGGTAAAATATAGCTTGTATGGATAACATATCTATATGAATCTGTGGTGCATCTATGGATGATATCAGCTGAGGTGATTCTGTATTTTCTAACTTTATACCATATATTTAGATTTATAATTGTGTAGGCACTTTCTGGGTGTATACACAGATGTGGATGGATGACAGAATCATTGTTGGGGCACTCCCCCTGCCATGTGGTCCTGGGAGGGGGGCCCTGGGGGGGAGGCACGGGGTTTCCCTGCCCCTGGTCAGCCTCGTTCCCATTGGTTGTTTTGTGTTCCCCTGCGTGGGCAGGGACCCTCGGGTCCCGGGATTGCCTCAGTTCCTCGGCAGATCCTGGCCATGTGGCTGGAGAAATAAACATCTCTGAAACATCTATCAAGAATCGGTCCATATCTATTTCTTTCCACAGGCCTCCTCGTTTGATACGCATGTTGCGGTATCCGCACTGTAACAAATCTTTGTTATAAATTATTCCATATTTAACTAGTTGCTGATATTAAATTGTTATTAGTTATAGAACATATAATGAAAAATTGTTGTGGCATTTCCTTTAAAGAAAGTAGTGGGAAGAAGTATGATTCACAGTCACACAAAATTCCTACAGACACTTGTTAGGGTGTATTTTTGCTATCACACTTGTATAGACCTCTGCACAAGTTCGTCATATAGTCTTTTTACATAATGTAAATGGCAAAAACTAATTTCTATGTGCAATGAGGAGCAACATAAACAGTCTCTTGTTGAATAGTAAAGAAACCATGGCATTTGGTGAAGAAATAGGAAACTAATATAATCTTAGGACTCACTGCTTCGATCTGGACTCATTTGCATTTTATTGCTGCTGTCTAGAAGGAAGGGAGAGTGAAACTACTTTATTTTTATGTGTAGCTAATGAAGGTGCCAAAGGAAAAAATAATCATTAAAAGACTGCTGTTCCTGCTCATACACCCATGCATGAGCAGGAGCAAGTGTATGGAGAGAGTGAGCAAATCTGCCAACCAGATTTCATCAGCTTCTGAAGTGGGCAAAATAAGGCTAAGCCTCCTTCTCACATATGTCAAGAATCAAAGTGGGTAGCAGCTTTGTTTAGCACAGCACACTGTTTATTTTAGACATATATTTACTTTTGTTTGTCCTTATTCCATTTCTTTTTCTCTATGTTTAAACAATATAGGTAATTTCTATATATTCTGATCTTCCCTATATTACCCTACAGCCCAACAGTTTTGAAGTGAAACTCAGAACAGTTGATGAAAACGGTTGAAGAAAAAAAAGCCTTTCAGTCCTATCAGCGGCCACAGACCAAGAGAAGCCAAACTGTAACATTCAGGTGTACTGTTCAGATAGGCCTTTAATTGTGGAACACGACAAATATGGAACTTATTTCTTTTAAAGGGAATAAGTGCGTGAAATTTATGGATGAATGCTAGCTGAGTAAGAAAACTACTAAATATGTGCAAGGGTCACAAAATCAACAACTGATAAAGTTACTTTCAGACTGGAGTATTACTGGACCTTTTCTCAAGGTATTTATTGGTCATATCAATCCAAAGTCCACCCAACTTCATATTGAGAAGTAAATATGAATAATTTATGCTTCTAAAATGAAATTCCTGTTCCTAATAGCTTTTCACGCTAAGTGATGATGATTTTTTCTGACAGTCCTGTAAAATTAGCTATAAAACACTATAAATTATTTTGAATTCTATAATCCAGTATTGAGGAAAATAAGATTAGTCCTCTATTTTCAAAGAGAAAAGAGACACAGAGGAAAAAAAAAAAGAGATAGAATGGTAAGTAAATAAATATACTTAAAGAAAAAGAGTAAAATTAACACTCTATCTTCTAATATGTGGAAAATGATACCACCCTGGGTGATAGAGAATTAATTCAAAATGCTATTATACATCTGTAATGATTTTTCAGGAAGGAAAATTTGTTTCATAATAAATATCTTGTTAATCTATCACTTACAGCAAAAGAGAGAAGGGAGTGCTTTAGCCATCTGGTTAAAAAGAGAAAAATCAGTAATTTTCCACAGCTGTTTACTTTGATTCTAAATGTTTTGAAAATGGGTAGCACATTTCATCTAAGACACAGAACTGGAGAGACAGTATAGGTGCTAGACTTTCTCCCAGCTCCAACAGAAACTTACCACCCCACTCTGAGAAGACACATCCATCTTCTTCTTCTCTTCAGTTGTAACAGAGAGTCTTTCAGCGTTTGTTTATACTGTGAAGCTTCATTCTGTATTAGTGATGCCCATGTAAGCCCTAGATTGTTAGTTATAGACATAGTGAATAATTCAGAGTCATGTGATGATATTAGTCTACAGAACTACCACATACATAGATAACACTATATTTAGTAAGACAGAGCCCTCTCCAGAACAAAACAAAATACCTAGTTAACTGAGACATGGAAAGGCTGAGATACTCAGTGATTTTTTCCTCAGTCTTTACTGGAAAGTGCAGCAGCCACACCACTCAAGTTGCAGAAAGAAAAGGCAGTAACTGGAGAATGAAGAACAGCCAACTGTAGGAGAAGATACAGTTCTAGAACATCACAGGACCCCAAAGGTACACAAGTCCTTGAGACCTGATGAGACACATCCTTCAGTCTTGAGGAAACTGGTAGTTGAAGTTTCTAAGCCGCTGTCCCTTATATTGAGATGTTGTGGCAGTCTGGTGAAGTTCCCACCAAAGGAAAAAGGGAAACATAGCCCCATTTTTTAATAAGATAAAAAGAGCGAGTACTAAGGAACAAGCGATCAGTCAGTCTCACCTTGGTGCAGGCAGGATCATGGAGCAGATCCTCCTGGAATCTATACTAAGGCACCTGGAAAATAAGGAGGTGATTTGTGACAGCCAACATGGCTTCTCTAAGGGAAAATTGTGTCCAACAAATTTGGTGGCTTTCTAGGACGAGCTTACAGTCTTGTTGGATTAGGGAAGAGTAACAAACGTCATCTACCTGGACTTGCATAAAGCATTTGTCACTTTCCTGGACAACATCCCCGTCTCTATGGCATGGATTGGATGGACCACTCAGTGGATAAGGAATTGACACTCAAAGCATTGACGGCAACATCTCAATGTCCAATTGGAGATGAGTGATGGGTGGTGTTCCTCAGGGGTCACTGTTGGTACTGGCATTGTTTGATGTCTTTGTCAGCAGCATGGACAGTGAGATTCGGTGCACCCTCAGCAAGTTTGGCAATGACTCCAAGCTGTGTGGTGTGATCAGCATAAAGAAGGGAAGGGATGCCATCCAGAGGGATCTTGACAGTCTATAGAAGTGGGACCATGAAGTTTATCAGGGTCAAGTGCAAGGTCCTGCATGTTGGTCAAGCTAATTCCAAGCCCAAGTACAGGCTGGGCAGAGAATGGATTGAGAGCAGCCCTGAGGAGAAGGACTTGGGAATGTGAGTTGTTGAGAAGAGTGACGTGACCTAGTAATGTGTGCTCACAGCTCAGAAAGACAACTGTAACCTGAGCTGATTCAAAAGCAGAATGACTAGAATGTTGAGGGATTTGATTCTGCCACTGTACTCAACTCTCTTGAGACCTCATCTAGAGCATTGCTTCCAGCTCTGAGGCCCTCAGCATAACAGATATGCACCTGCTGGAGGAAGTCCGGAGGAGTGCCTTGAAGCATCTCTCCTATGAAGATGGGCTGAGAGAGGCTGCTCAGTCTGGAGAAGAAAAGGCTCCAGGGAAGCCTGATAGCAGCCTTCCAGCACCTAAATGGGTCTTACAAGAGAGCTGGGGAGGGACTTTTCACAAAGGCTTGTAGTGATAGGACAAGGGGAAATAGCTTTAAAATGAAAGTGGGTACCTTTGGATCAGATATAAAGAGGACATTCTTTGGAGTGAGGTTGGTGAGGCACTGAAACAGATTGTCCAGAGAAGCTGTGGATGATGCTTGACTAGATGTGTTCAAGAGCAGTTGGACGGGCTTTGAGTCACTTGGCCTAATGGAAGGTGTCCATGACAGGGAGCATGGAACTAGAAAATCCTTAAGGTCCCTTACAATCCAAACTATTCTATCACTCTGTAAATGTTTATTCTTTAAAAATGGCCATGAAATATGACATTTTGAATGCGATTGTAGCCTTGAAAGAGGGTGGTATCAGTTTCCATGTATTAAAAGAAATTGCATACACTACACAGCTGTTGTACCTAATCCTTACAAGCAGTGAAGCTAATTAGCCTTGGCACAGCAACACACTGACATTGCTGTGTTGCTTGGGTTCTGTCAGAGCAGCTCAGGTATCTCCACAGAACTTCACAGTTCAATGCAGGCATACACAACAGGAATCAAATTCTCACTTCCCATACTCCACTGCTTAGATAATGCCAACCCTGAAATCAAATAATGTCACTAATTAAAGGAGCATTTTTAGCAGAAAGGAAAGTCATGCTAGCAGATTGCAGTTGAGTAGGGAGGGGAAAGATATGATGAGGACACAAACCTGAGAAGTAAAATGTGAAAAAGCATGTACCAAAGTAATGCTTATCATTTTAGATTCTTGTTCTGTCATATAGCTCAATTTAATAATTTAAACCAAAAATATAAAATTTCAGGTAATACAGTAAGTCCTGCATCTACCATGAAGATGAATGGCATCCCAGGTGAGGAATGAGGCAAAAGAGTGCTCATGATCTTAAACATTGCTTCTAGTTACACAGGGTTTTTTTCCTCTGAAAAACAATGAAAATTTCCTTTTTTTAACACATCATTCACATACTTTCTGGAACTTGGCCTCACTATAGAATAAGCAATGAGAGAAAATTGTACAGAAGTATGACAACCTTTTGGAATAAAAAAAAAATATTATCACATCCGCATATATTATATATTTTTATCCCTACCTATTTCATATCTACACAACAGCTAAATATTTTTCCAGCAATACTATCCCTGATAAATGTCTGTAATATTACTAATATTTTAAATGAACTATGTAGTCTAGACGCTTCCCGAACATGGTCCCTTAAGTTCCAAGAGCACATGAGTATGTTAATACTAAGCTTGAAAAATGAAGTTTTATTTCTCTCACCCCAAACTGAGTAGTGGGTTTTTTCTATTTTGTGTTGATTTCAATGGCACGTGGAAAATATTCAGACAGGGAGCAGTAACTTATTTAATTTGTCCTTTACTCTAAGCAAGTAGGATTTCAGCAGGTCTGACTGGCAATGTGCTGTCCGAATCCAATGCATAAGATGACTATGTCTAATTTATCTCAAATGGTTTTTAAAACAGCTGTCAAGGCAACTTGAAAAGACTTTTGGCTTTTAAAGACTCCTGTGGAGGGGGCAGGTACCAACAGTTGCAAATTACCACAGGCAAGCAATCCAATCCCACTTTTGGGATTTGGCCCAATCTTGGACCGTCAATAAATGATTCTTGGGTGGATAAAGGGCTCAGTAGAGCTCACCTGGCACAAAGCAAATAGAAGTGGTAGAAGCAGATTTGACACAAGCCTTTCCATTCCTACATATCCCCCCACCTGTGCTCAGGGTTAATGGTTCGTACTGTCCTGGATCACACTGGATGACGTCCCCCTTGTCACCGAGGAAAGGCCTTTGTATACTTGCGTGACTATTTATACTATGAGATCAACACTGTAGAATCAGTTGCAGAAGCTGGTTTTCTGAATTCCTCTTTGGTTCTGTATTTTGTCACCATAGGTAATGGGGAAAAAATGGAAGGTTTACAGTGGAGCAGGTCATCAAAATTCCTCCCTGTCTTTTATCTTAATCTTCTTCCTTTTGGCCTGAATTCTTTCTGAGTGATGTGTCACAGAGTTTCTGGCAACATTATACCTGCCATTGTGTTACAACCAAAATACATCAAGCTCTTCAGGCAGTAAACAATTGTTTTCAGTTTGTGAAAGCAATCAGAAAGCCTGGACTCACAACATTAAAATAATGGGAACACTTAAGCAATGCAAGTAATTTTAACATGACCCAGCTTCCACTTTAGTATAAGGAATTGTGAATGGAAAGAGGGAAAAAATCTAAATGGATTAAAATATGTGCTCTTGTAGGAGGAAGAACAACTGAAATAGACCCCTTGGTTGAAGGTGCAATATATATTTAATTCTGTACTGTTGCATAGGAGGAAGTCATACTCCTGTCAACATATTTTTTATTTTCTTACTTCTCACAGTTTTTGACCAAAGTTGCTGCTAGTCAAAGTCTGTTTTTAGAAAAATGTTTCTGTGTCAGAGCATGGTGGGGGAGATGTTCTCAAACTCTGTGTGTGTGTGTGTCTATTTGAAAGGCTGTTATCAGCGTGTCAGGGTTTGTGGCTTCGGCGTCGTCTGGCTGTGAAGCTACACAATGCATCCTATGTAAGATTTGCAAGGTGATCTCGGTTTAAACCAAGCCCCTCATACCTGCTATCAAGGGTGACAGGTAGAGGGAATTTTCAACTAATTCATTATTTTTTTCCTGCAATTCAAACTCAGCATAGTATCAATGTACCAGCTCAAGTTACTCCACTTCCCTTTATCAAATATTTTAAAATTGAAAGGCGATGAAGAATATTTCAAAATTATTTCCTTTGCCCAGAAGCATGACAGCAACCAGAATAGTGGATATCTCAGGGTTAATAAACATTTGGTATGCATTTAAGCTAAACACCTGCTTAAGTATAAACAAATGTTATTCTCTTCTTTCCTGAACCAAAATAAGAACTGGGTAATCTCTTTAAAGAAGATGGTTAGATGTTTAATACTCTTATATTTATTTGTGTACTTTGAGATATATTTTGTGGAAGAAAAGTTGGAGATGTAGTTCTGGCTGTCTCTCTTCTTGTGTGGCCTTGTAATTGCTTTCATCTTGCGATCAGATGTTTGCAAAACAGTTACATTTTGTAAACTGGCAAGACCTCATGCTCCCCCAAAAGGGAAGTTGAGGATGTGCATGTCATTACTTTGGTAAGAGGGTATGAATACCCTCCCTCTACTGTTTCTTCCAGATGAAATATTTTGGGAAAAATATATTGTATCTATATATAAACACACTATATATAGCTATATATGCGCATAAAGTATATTTAATATAGCTGTATCTTAATCTCTGATTAAGGCAAAATCTGACCTAAGTGAAACCCACAGGAAAACTCCAGGATCTCTTGATAAGACACTATTTTCTTATCTAGTCAGATGGATACTTTCAATTGTAACTCTGATATATCGACATCTAGTGAGGCTGTTGCAGCTATACCTATACCAGTGAATCGAAATAATCAATAGCACAACATCCATGCCATTTATAATGCCAACATGATTCCTCACAGAGTTTTAGACTACAACACAATAAAATTTTTCGAAAATATCCAGTCATGACTCAGGGTAGCTTTTTCTGAAGTCATTTTGACCATATAAATTTGGATTATGTCATGCCATTTACCTTCTGGGATAGGTAAAACATGGTCATGATCTATATTATTATCCTTTTTATTATCCTCATATATTTTCCATAGAGAACCATTTATTTAAATGTAGGCTATGATGTATGAGTTTTACGATTTGTGAAGAATTTCGTTTCTTAAAAGTATAGCTCCCCCAGAAAGAGTTTAAGAATAAATTTTAATTTCAATAAAGAGAATTCTCTCAGGAATTTTATTAGAGATCTCCTGAGCTTTATAAATGTAAAATCTTAAAATATGGCCTTTTTTTTGGCCTTAAGCAGTGTACCTTGGTAGAAAAAATATTATAAAGGAACTAAAACTGTAAATAAAAAATTATTTTCTTCTGAGATTCAGTAAAAATTTTCCTTCTTTTATGTCATTTTCCTACTATAACTTCAATATGATTTTGCTCAACATCCCAGTATCTTAAAACAGGTTTTTTTATAAAAGTCTATCCAATAATTTATTATTATAAATCTCTCAAAGAGCTTGTATAAAAAATATGGGTGGCCCCGTCATGTAAAAACACCACCTTAGATAACATAGTCTTCAGATTCGTGACTCTGGCTTAATACCCAGGACAAATACTTAATCATGTAACTGACTAAAACTGTATGGAATTTTAAAGGCATGTTGATGTAGTCACATATGCAGATAGAAAGCATCCCATCTTTACCTACTGCTTTGATTTTAAAATGTTAATGCAATATTTTATTGACCTGAAACACAAATAAAAGACTGTGCATGCCTCATATCCTCTGTGCACACCCCATATCCTGTTCTTATGTATTGCTTTCTACAGTTCACATTCATTTAGAATTTAGTCTATTATAAATTATGTTGAGAAAATAAATAGAACTGGTCACTATCAAATGTATGATCCATGTGCTGTATCTGTGCACAAAGTGCTAAATCAAAGCTCTGACAGCGATCATTTCAAGGCATCTGAGAACACTGTTGTGGATATCAGACATAGCAATGTATGTTTTTTTTCCTAAAAGCTCCTACTCTGGCCTCCAGGCCCTGTTTTTGATAAAAAGCAAGCACTTACTTTATATACTAATATGAATAAAATGTTAGAATTCGAACAAATTATTCAAGCTGAAGAAAATCCTACCTGTTTGTTAGCCTAACATTTTTCCTATGAATCTTATTCTTGCTTATAGATAACTTTATCCTCAGAAATTAATATAGACTTAACTACAGACTATGCAAATATAACCACAATTCGTTTATTAGTTTATGGCATATATATATATATGCATACATATAGTTATGCACACAAATATACACATACTTTTCACTTTAAAATTCTAATCCAGTGTTTTACACTTGCATTAATAAGCATTTAATACATCCCACAGCCACTCTGCCTTTAAGATTTAGCTCAGTGTGAAGATTATTTTTGGTGAAGATGAGGAAAAAAGACAGAAATATGTATATTACAGTTTATTATCCAAAAAAGACCCCATAATCTGATTTAAGACAAATAAATAGTTAAACAAATTCAATTAAAAGGTTATTAAAAGTTAACAGAAGACATTTACCAAATGGATTGAGCCAACAAAGAGATATGACCCTCTGTGATAAATTTAAGCATCAGTGTGTTCCTCATTTCAGTCTGGAGAAAATTTAGGAAGGAAAGAAAATCCTAAAGTTAGGATTTGTAATCAGAACTAAATCAGAAAAATTCTTGGGGATCTCTAAATTACTTAGAAACGCTCAGGAAAAAAGATACTCAAGCTACTGTGAAGTCTCTAAATATGCCAACTCAATGCTTAAAACAAATAAACGGGGAAAGAGATTATAGAAATTGTTTGGGGGAAAAACCCCATAATAAAAAAAATATGTCAGCAAACTGCTGTTTTCTGTGTCACTTTGCCTCTGTCTTGAATACCAGTTGTAGTTCTGATCACCTCTTCTCTAACAGCAGATCTCAGAAAAAAGGTATAGAGTATTATGACAAGGATGATCAAAGATGGTACATAAAAGATGAACATAAAATCATTAAATATTCAAAAGGTTGAATAAGGAATATTTGCTCACTACTTCTGACAACAAAGGACCAAAAAGGAAACCAAATGAAATATTCAAACACTGTTTATTACATGCATAATAATATCCTTTTTCATGAGTGTGGAACTCACTGACTCTGGATGACAACAAAGAAGTACAAATGGATAAGTTGTTCATTGTGAATGCTCTCAGCAAATCTTTATTGTCCATTTCTGGAAGTGGCAAAAGTCTACTTAGGAATTTTCCATGTCTACCTGCCCTCTGCTAAGTTCTTTAAATGTTTCCAGTGGACATAACAAGCACAGACACTAAAACAAATTAATCTCTTGCATACATCCTAATAGGTGGGGACTTTTTCATATGATCTTTAACAACCCAAAAATACACATCAATGTTCTAAGAAATAACCATTTGAGAATGCACCATCGTCTTTCTGGTATATTTCATGCAGATGATTTCCTATAAACATTATCTTTTGAATTATTTTACCTTTGAATTAAAATTGAAAAAAAAAAAAAAATTATAACACTTTGGAAGACCAGCACATGGCATGTCTAAAGAAGTCAATTAAATCTCATGTTCTATGTCCAAGAAATGATATCTGCATTTTAAAATCAGAAATTTAGATGCAGGTAAACACTGTGTAAAACAAGACACAAGACAGCAATACTTCAGTGAGAAGTTATTTGAAGAAGTTTTGATGAGTATTTTATTTAATTTTCTTTTGATAGGTTCTTTTATAAATATAATAAAATATACAATTGCTTAAATAAATTTGCATCAATAGTTCATCTAGGAGTTTAAAACTGGCTCTTTCCTTTTTTAATTTCTCTGGGAGGAATTCTAAAAGAAAAAAGTCCTCATCAATTAAATAGCTCATGAAATCTGAAGTTAAAGGAGAGATGAACACTAATATTATGCATGTGAAATTAATTAAAAAAGATTCTAGGGAAAAACAGGAACAGAAAAACAAGGAAAGCCCTATTTTTCATTTCACGCAACCTAACCTTAGTCCATTATTACTGGAAGATGGTGAGGGGCAATGAATTGGAAGCCTTTAGAAAAGTGATATTTGAATTATGTCTGGAAAGGAGTTCTATGTAAAAGACTGCATGAATGGAAAAAGAAATTGTATAATTTGTGATGTTTATTGATAACAAAGTGACAATATTTTCACGAATGCAGAGAAATATCTCAAGAATTCCAGTGGAAACACACGATAATGAAATAATAGAATTACTGCCACTAACTCACCATGAGGTATGGTCAGAGACTGTGAAAGTGATATCCTTTTGGTCTCCACTGTGAAATCATGGACCTCAGGTTATATGAATGATATCTTTTATTAAGAATGGATCTAATAATACGAAGTAACTAAGGACAAGTCTAAAGTCCTGTCAGCATTTGTCTGTGCTTTGAGAGGTTTCTGCTGCCTTTCACCTTAAATAATCCATTATTTTAACATCACCTGCACTTCATTACATATAACCATGTCTGGAATTTCCAAAAAACAGCGAATTTCTCTATGGTTCCATTATGAATCCAATTTTCTGCACCATATATGGTTTAACAGCCATTTAAAATCACATTGGCCAGAAACTTTGCAAATATATTTTAGAGAATAACATCCTGACCATGGCATGGAATCCTAGACTATTTCACAGTGAGGACAATAAATAAGACACATCTGGAAATTCAGACAAGTGTCTTCAGTGTTCATTGGGATCAAGTCTTCTGTATCCTTTTTCACACAGAGACCCTTATATGTGCACCTACTCACACAAATCTTCTGTGGCTGTCGATTACTTTTCTACACCAGCTTTTGAATATATTTGAAAGAAAAGATCCATGCCATAGTATTATTACCACATTCTGCAGGAGGTGCAACATCAGGTGGTGCTGCTCAGCTTAGACTTCCAAATCTTCTATCTATCTTACTCTGTAGACAACCTCTTTTGAGTGCAGATAATCCTTTGTTTATTTAAACAAGTAAATGTTACTGGAGCAGCATTTTCATTGAGAGTGCAAACTTCTGACCTGCAAAGATGTTCATAAGCAATAACATTTGCCTTCTTCTTCACATCTACATAAGTTTAAAAAGACTCAACATTTTTAACTACTTCACTGCAAGAAAGTAACCTACAGGACTGGAATAGTGACAGAATACTGATAGAATGTAGAGAGATGCTTCTCATGTCTGAAACAGATGAGTAGCAATGGAAGAAGAGAAGTAAATCAGTAAAAAAATCAAAAAACCAAATTAAAAAAATATGTTAATGGTATGAGTAGGCTTTATACATTAGAGAATACAGTTACTTGAAAACTCGTTCAATTGTATTCCAGCTCTGTAAAAATCATCCTGGGATTTCCTTTCCATAGAAAATTCTAATATCACTGAAATATCCTTTCACCCTGCATTGGAATAAAAATTTAGTAATCCAAAATAGTCTTTCTAATTACTTCCATCTTTGACATCTCAAATTTACCTTCCTATGATGTGATTGTGCTAAATGTCAGACTATTTCAATAGCATTCATATTAGTAAGGAAAGAGAGAGTTGTAGAAAAAAGCACATAAAACTTACAGGTACCTTTCTTAATTTTTATTTTTTGAGACATAATAAGAGAAAATTAAATGGAAATATGCTAATACCACTAAACAATATATATAGTAGCTAAGGTTATCTGCTTTCATGTAATTTGTTTTATCCAGTCAGTTAAGATGGAAGAATTAACCCAGACTAGAACTTTCAGTGCAATCTATGAAAATACTCTGATGCTGATTCTAACATGAATCACAATTAAATTGGGGCCGATTGCAAAAGAGTTGATACAAATTTACAACTATATTGTGGCAAGTTTATTTTTTTAATGTAGTTGTCTTTTATAAAATCACAATCTGTGGGTCGTCCAGCACCTCACTTAAGAAAAGAGTAACATTTAAGTATAACTTTAACTTATATTCAAATATAATATAGTAAAAAATGGTGTAACTTTAAAAACATTATCATCAGAAAAATTCTAACCCCTTGTTATATATATATACTTTATGCACAAGTATTTTTCAAAGTGCCAGTGATTGTAAAATCACCCACAAAATCAGACACCCAGTCTAGAAATCAATGCCTTTCTAAGTTCTGTCAATATTCTGATATTTTGTGTACATACATGCTACTATGGATGAGCTGAGAAAGCTTCATCTTAATATGTACTGAGTCTTTATGGAGTCATTGGCACAAATAATTATTGCTTCCCTGTTTTTAACAGCAGCCAGAGCAACTGCCTGCAAGGAAGACAGACATTTGGCAAGTCCTTGATTGATCCATTGATTGTGCTGATATGATTTAGTGGTGCGGTACAGAAGCTGTCCAAGCCCTCCTCGGGATGACACTACAGGTTCTGCAGACCACAGCTGGTGTCACTTCCCAGCTGGACAGTTAATATTAACATGAGTTTGCCTGTGTTTAATTGTAATTACTGAGAAGTCATGCATTGCTCTTTAAAGGTCAGGCCTGTTTTTCTCTCCAATCATCTTGCTACTACTGAACATCTTTCACCTTTACTGACAAGAAATGGAAATGAAACAAATCTATGTATGTAACTCTAAAAGAAAACAATGTCTTTAAGGTTTTTGTTTTCTTCCTTGAAGGACCTGTGCACCAATACAATAAGCTAAATATAAAAAATTATAAATGAAGGAAAAAAACCTACCTAATCTCTCAGATTTAATTCAAGCACTCACAGGAACCCAATGAAAATTAATTGGGTAAAGAAAACTTCAGATATTCAGGTCTCCTCCATTTCTTTCTGGCACATTCTCTTTCAGGAATTTATCTTTATTTTGCATTGGACAGGCAGGTAGGAAATAAGAAATTAAATTAATTTGATGTGCTAAACTAAAACTCTGAAAGTATTTGATGACAGAAGCCCCTCTCAGATTTCTGGAAACAAGTTACCTAGGGTATTATGTTTAGTATTTAATAAAAGTAGAAAAAGATACTTCTCACATTTTAAGGTTGACTTTGATATTTTACTTTGAAGTTTTAATGTTTTGTATTGCTGGTCTTGAACACACATGTATGAGAGACGTTTTATTTTTAGATTTAAAAATTAAATGGCAAAATAATTTTTTAAGAAGGCAGTTCAATATGCAGGGGTTTATTCTTGCTCGTTTGCTTTAAATATTACTGGTTCTTATTTAGGGTTAGATGTCCATTTTTAATGCTATTAATCTAGACTTGGAATTTCAGTTAAATACCGTAAAGAATCTTTATATATGAATGTATATGTTTGGTGGGGGGGGTTTTTTCTTTTTTTTTTTTTTTTCCTTTTTTTTTTTTTTTAATTTTCAAGGAGGAGTGAACAGCTGTTCCATTTCTCTCTGTCAAGATAGGCTAGGTAACAGTGCCACTCATTTCTCTGATCCAGGATCTTAATAGTTTATAGTCTTCTATGTATCCACTGCTGGAGTCCACTTGCTCCCACCAACCTGCCTGTAATTCCCTTTAGATTCTTTTATGTCCATTAATATCTTCATCAACTTTGCAGTGCCTTTGTATTCCTAGATTTGCCTGTTCTTCACATATGCATTTGATATTTCAGATGTCTCTTAAATTTTACTGTACATGCAGTCTTATCCCCCATTTATCACATTTTTCTCTCTGCAGTCATGTGGCATTGGCAGCAGAGGTTACATCTGTACCAAAAAAAATCAGCAGGGGTAAGTCTCTAGCAGCGGTCTGGGCATGCAACTGTCCATATTGCTTGTATATTGGCACAAGGTTAGGCAAGGTTTTAGCCATTGGAAATCAACTGTCTTCCACACATAAAGGTCGGGCACAGTATGCTCTATGGTAGGAATGAGAGACTTGTTAGGCTGTATACATCAGACATATTTTAAGGAAGACAGGCAGGAGTGAAACCATATGCACTGTTCAAGTAGCTCTCAGGTCAAGGAGCAGGAGAGTGCACTGCAGATTCAGCATTACTTAGGTTGCAAAGGATCAAAGGCATGACCAAAGCCTTGGTGGTTACCAGCTCCAAGCCTTCAGTCAGTGTTTATTAACAGCCAAATTGTTAGCCATCAATATACATGCATTACTCTTAGACACATCGTGCCACATAGGTACCGATGAGTTAAATGCACAGATATAGACTTTAAAATTAGAACAAGACCTTGTTAACATCAACAAGATTACATGGTTAGTTTTACCTTTTTTCTTGGTGGAATATATTAAAAATGAGGAGCTGCTAACCATGGTACAAATCATGATGAAAAGGTACTTTTGTACTTACAATGGAAATTCTCAGAATGAATATAAAATGAAAACAATTTTTTTCTAGCTAGACACAGCAAAAGGAACAATAAAAAGACAAAAATAAAACCACAAAACAAAGAAAACGAAAACAATCCATAAAAGTCTTAAATTAATAATAATAAAAATAAAGTTGCAACCATGTTTTAGAATTTAAAAAAATATTTGCAAAGTGCTACAAACCACTCTATTTTAACAGATGGAGTCTACTTATATATTTTAGAAAGCTTTCCAACAAAAAGAAACCTTTCCCGTTATTTCTAAAATTCTTTTCTAATTAAATTTATTTTAAAGTTATTAAAATTTATTAATTTTATAGTCAGTGTGTCAGCATGCTGACATTTGTCTTCTTAGATTATTTTACCACAACAGTTCACTTATTGAAATGATGAAAGACAATGTGTGCTATATGGAACATAAATAATAAAAGTTTCCTAATTTACCTTAGCTTACCTTTTACATCTGCATTTCCATATTAAAATGCTCTAAAAGGCAAATGGTTAAACAAGTCTAAAATTAACAATAAAAGCTTGAAAATCATGAAGGACTAAGCAGCTGTGAGTATCCTGTCTACAGGAAAAGCAAAACCCATGTGTTATATTTAAGTACATAGCACCTTTCCAGCTTCTGACAACACTGTCACAAACACATTTAATGTAAAAAAAAAAAAAAAAAAAAAAAAAAAAATTATTTGCTTCTCAAATTTGATTTGGCAAAGGATTTTTGCTTTCAAGCATCTTTTCACATGAAGGCAGCCCCGATGAAATCTGTGAGAATGTTTTGTGTAAACATACTGGTTTTCAGAAGCACGGGGAGGCCTGAATTGTAACAGTAACATAAACTATTAAGAAAACTTCTGAAGGGAGAGAAATTACCTTGGTGTGAAACTTGGTTGCAAGTGACAGGAGAATCAGATCCTTAGTGTGTATCTGTTACGGTAAGTAGCACTTCATTGCTTTAAGTGAAAACTGTAGCTACATAATAGAAAGTGCATAGCTTCATCATTTCTCATTTTGTGAAAATGTTAACAGTGCACAGACATCAAAAACTAATCTAAACTATTAACACAATACTCAAACAAACTGAAGTGATAAGTGCAAATAAAAGTATCTGTGTTGGCTGAGTCTTGGAGTGATGGCTGATTTATCTCACACAACACTTAGAAATCAGTGTTTAATTCTTTTTTTCTCAGCTCTAGATCACAGGTCATGTACTTAACTACACAAATCTATTTAAATAAACAATGTGCTTATGTGTCATTATTCACTCTGCATGGCTGCAGTCCAACTCAAAGGAGATGGGGGCAGGAAGAGCAACACTGTTATCTTTGTCAGAAGAAATGAAGGGGGCAGATTTTCAACTGATATATCTTAATATATTCTTTTGCTCAAATACTTATTCACATTGCTGAGGGCTTTTGAACAAAGTAGTTTGATAAAATTTACAAGGCATCACTGGAGAAAATTGTGTCTTCTAATATCTACATTTCCATAAACATTGAGTCAAGTACTCAGATGTCCAAACTGGGGCATTTCCAGAATGTGAAGCAAACCAGGAAAGGATAGGTCACACCGACCAAGATTTTTTCACACAAAGAAATTAGTATTATTTCTCATAAATATGTAACTGTCACTGTTGGGGAGGTCACGACACACATGGACAGTGCCTCTTTCAGGGCCAAAAAGCCATTTATTAAACAAAGCAGCCTCTTTTATACACCTTTTGTATGTTATCATTCGTGTTACGGATTCATTGGCTGCTCAACTACTACCATAGACTCATTGGCTATTATTAACCAAAATATACTACCATTGGCTACCTATAGCATAAGCATTCAAGCATTCAGAAAAATAACAGGTGCAGATATGTTGCTGTTTTTCTCCTTCAGTTGTTTAACTTTCTTGCTTCTGTTGATACTACATTCTCATGAGTAAAAACTAATTGTTTTTCTTCTTATGGACTTTTCTCACAGTCCTTCTCTAGCCAAAGTAACAGGCCTGAGCCATAATTTTACAAAGGCAACAAGGCCTTCATTTTATAAAGTTTTACTTAAATGCCACATGCGACCTGTGTAAGAACTGAAAAAGAATGCCATTTGCCTTTTAGTTACAATTAATGCCTAACAAAAAAGGTGACATAGTAATTTAAATGTGCTTATTTTATCTTCTTCACATATTTTCCATTTAAGTTAGACTAGCATAAAATCCATACTTTAGCTCTCTGGGATTGTTCTAACATGTAATGGCTGCTAGATAAGGGACAGCCTTCAGTTTAGAGTAGGTGTGTGCTCGGAAGCTCCCACTAGCTCTAGCTTCTATCCATTGCCCTCTGGTGCCTAACAGTTTAGAGCACCCCTGTAGAATTTTATAAGCTATGTGAATTTTCCCAGTTAGTTTCTGGTAGCTTGAAAAATTGGGACAGAAAATATTTTTTTCTTAGCAGCCAGACTAACAAATGTAGAGGAGATTAATACTCTTTTCCCATCAGTTCTATCTTTTTCTATCAGTTCTATGATTCAGGTCTGCAGGTGAAGATGTTAGCTTCTAGTTTGTTGGTTACCTCCTGCACATAAGATATTGCTGTCTAGTGTTAATTGATCAGGTTAATGCATTAAGTTAAAGGACTGTTTAAAAGGATCCGCTTCTCTGAAAATATAAAATAAAATATCATGTTTTCTTGTGTGATTAGATATTTGGGGAACTTCTAGTTTTTCCTAATAAGAAATATGTAGTTTATGAATCATATTAGTATAGGTATAGAAAACAAATCAATTCTTATTAGTTATTAATTACATTGATATAGTTGTTCTTTCTAATTTCTTTTTTGGGTTGCACAATAAGAGCAAAATTCACTACTGGTCTTTTTCATTATGCTCTTCTGACTTGTGATTAATGTGTGAGAACAAATACCTGAATGTTAAGAAATTTTCCTCCCAGACATACACAATAAAGTTGCAGAATATGGTCTTTTAATATTTGATTATTATTAGCTGTCTGAAAATATACAACTGGCTTTATTCAGGTCTGGAATTCACTATACCTTCAACTCAGCTGCATGTACTGTATTACCACACAGCCAATGCTGACATAGACACATGCATTTATAAAGTTCTCGGAACTGCCTGTCTCACATTTGCAAGATTATAAACCCATGGTGGTGATCCTTGACATTCCAGAATACTGACCAGATTGATGGGTATAACTTTAGATAGTGCATAATAAGCTCATAGCTCCATAAAGGGCCCACCTCTCAGGGTAGCCCAGTAGCCTGGGACATTGGAGAGAGTGTGTTCTGTCAGTCTCTCAGATTGGGCTGTGCATGTACAGAGTGGGAAGATGAGAGTAGGCACATATTTCCTTCTGGTTCTAGGCTATCAGTATTTTTTTCATTGCATCAGTCATGTTTTTCTTTGACACCATGCAAAGTATTGAAAAGGAAACAGCACTGAAGTTGGATAGTTTTCTCTGTGACTGAGGCTGAAACACAACAAGTTATGGGCTCTCTGACACTTCCACTTGAATAATAAATATGCTTTTCAACAATTGCTGAGTATCAGATGGAAGAATGAAAAATTAATTATAATTTAATTATTTATCAAGGACATGAATACAGCTTCTTTTCTAGTGAAGGAGCTCAACATAATGATTTTTACAAAACATTGCCTTTCTGTCTCATGATGAGACAACTGTCTGTCTCCATGAGCTATCTGATAACTAAATAATGAGGCAATTGAAAAAAGGAAAAAAAAAGTTAAAAGTAATGAAATAACACATATAAAAATTCTTTCATCTGGAGTGTGTAGTGAATTACATGAGTGAATTGATACAGAAGATGAAAAAAATATTTTTGCCACTGAAGAAACTAAATGCATTCTCTGGTCACCAAAGTAAATCTCTGGTTGTGTCAAAAGTAGCTGATAAACTTTAAAACCATTTAAAATTGGTGTTACCGTAGCATCTTATTCAAGTGACACCAAGGTAGTAACTATATAAAACTTCATTAACAGTGAACAAAAGTGCACTACTTTTAACAGAACATCTGTGAGGTTTAACAAGAATACTTTCATTATGCTTTCAGGAAAATCTGTCTTAACTGTTAATAAGATAACAAGTTTAATTGATAAAATCATCCTGGAGGGGGGAACTTAAAAAAAAGGAGTGACATAAAAACCAGCTTGCATTTATCCTTAACACTTATAATGAAGACTGCATATTTTTTCATTTTTAAGTGAAACTTTTTGAGGAAAGCCTCATTGAAATGTACTTTTCAGTTAATTAAAAAGATCAATGAAACCAGCCCTGTGATTATCTGAACTAAAACATTGTCTGAAATTGTAACTGGCAAATACAATTTAAGGAGTCAAAGATAACCTCTCTAATTTTCGCACTCCTGATGTATTCTGAGCTGCAAATCAAGCCTAAACTGCATTTAAAAAAGATACAGTTTTGTTTCTTTGAAATGCATATTGCAATTTGAGACTCCAAAGTTCACACTTAGTAAAAATTCAGAAACGAGATGAGAAGGACTCTAAGTCATGTGACTTTCATGACACTGAGTGAATTTTAGAAGAAAATATTGTGGACCAGTCCTTTTATTAATTCGAAAATCCAGAGAGTCCTGCTGCTGCATTACATTGAACTTTGTAGAAAAAAAAAACTGGCTTCAGTTTAAGGTTACACTGCACTGCTTTGGAGAAGGTGGAAATCTCTGCTTCACAGACAATCTCATAACCCAAACCTCATTCTAACATAAACCTAAAGCAACTATGGGAAGCTATGCCTGAGATACTGCACCTCTAAACATTTCCAGATTCACAGGGCTGTGTGCTCTTGGTTGCACTCTCATTTAGGCTAAGCCCCTAGGTCATACAAGACCTTCTGTGCTGTTTCTCACCCATGGTGTGCTCCACCAGGATACCAGTGCAGCAATAGAGATGCTGAGACTTTGGAACATGCCACAACACATCCCAGTGAGGCCTCCACTGATCTGAGTAAAGACAAGAAAATTAATCTGAATTTCAGAAAAATTTAGGTAAGATGAATCCCCCAGCTTTTACAATGTACACCATCTTTTTAGTGTTTCCTTTAGCAAGGATGCTGAGGAGGACATAGGATGCCATTTAATGCTTTCCTACCCCCTCAGTGTTTCATGTAATGACCTGAAAGTATATGTTGGTAACATAAACATGCCTTTGGGAAACAGTGCTGTTGCTTCCTATGCTGGAGGAATCAGTGTCTCCCTATCACGGAGGATGTGTAACTCCTAGCCCTTTTATGTATCATTCTACCTCTTTTGACCCAGAGCTAGTCCTCACAGATCTGCTTTGTGTGATAGCAGATTCTCATGCTATCATACAAAGTAGTGACTGATATTAAAGAATTTTTTTTTTCCTTTCATATTGTGTTTATTTGTCTCAGCTGTTCAGAATAAGCTCAGTAACGTTGTTTTAGAAAGTTGTAAAATTCAACAAGTGTTAATATAGACAGAACAATTTGTTAACGTGTTTGAGAATATCAGTAGGTGCATTTCATGTAATTTATTTAAGGAAGCATACTCCTAGGATTAAATTTACTTCCAGCCACAAGAAAATAACAAATAAAATGTGAAATATGTCTCATAAGAATGTTGAACAGCTGCAGACTTTCTCTTGATCTTTACAGAACTTTTTACTTTCAATGTCTCACAGCTAAAACACTTGAAATGTTTTCGATATTCTTATATCATCAGACAGCATTTTACAAGTTGTTGGAAGTAATTTATAATATACATATTTATTTATTTTTTGTGCTGTCCATACATTTCAAGTCAACAGATACACATAAAGAAGAAAAAAGTATGAGTTTAAGAGAAACCTTAAGTATCATAGCAATTACTCTTTGTTTTTCCTGGTAAAATTATGACCCATATTTCATTGTCTATAAGGAGGCAAAGTGTAGCACATGACAGTCAAAAACTTCTCAAATAAAACGTATTCAAACAGGAAAGTAGTTCCATAGTGAAACAGGGGTTTACCTAGAGCGAAACATAATCTGATTTGAAAACGAGAAATTTCAGACAGAATGAGATCTAAAATACAGAGAGCTAATATAGTTTCAGCAGCTGTTTTAAAATACATAAATAAATAAATAAGCATTTTTTTCCTAGATAAGAAGAATATTCATAAGAAATTTTCACTGGATTAATTTCCTATTAATTTGTCTGTGCTTGCATTCTTAACATAAGTTAAACACTGTATCTTACTGCTCTGAGATAGTTCAAAATGAGTGCTTTCAAAACAGAGGTGGAATAACTGTAAAAAATCCTCATTGTCATTGTTAATTAAAACTTAAAAAGTGGAAAAAATATTAAAACTATCTATGGCTGCTGAATTCGAATGAGTTGTTGACTGTTATGCAATTACAAATACCTGTCAGATACAGCTATAGCTGTTAATTTAAATCAAATTGCTCTTAATTTAAACCCAGATCATATGACAACCTGGCAGGGTAAGCAACAATATAATAAAATTGCTTGAAGTCATATGGCTTAGTCAGCTCTTCTTCTTATATGCATATATGTGCTCTGGTCTTAGCACTGGAAGTAAATAATTTATTCATTAGTCAATTCAGAGAAAATAATGATACTCGGAACTTGGCAGAATAATTATATTTTCTTCCAACCACAGTGTAAAAAAAAATATATATATAATTATTCTTAACTACAATTTAATTAAAATTACTTTAGTACAATCTTTATAGATACATAAGTTATTACAACAGGAACAGAAGTTGTTTTGATTGACTGTATAAATGAAATATGACAAATATCTTGGGAAGCAATTATTTAATTATTTCCTAATTTTTTCTCTCACAGAATAGTTCAATATATAAGGTTATCATGTAGTTATGGAACATGTGGTGGCATTGATAATGGCTTTGATATAAAGCTACAGAAAAGAATATAATTCTATTGGAGTATCTCATGTGAACACATATCTAAAATTTTACTGAACTTAAGATGCTTTATTTGGTACTTATTTCCAAGTAGGCATAGTAGATCAACATTTGCTGTAAAACTTCACACAATAGGAGACTAGTAACATTAAAAACAGACAAAAGAAGGGAAAATCAATCACAAAGCTCAATACGATAAAAAGAATGACATGTATTATAATAGAAACAGAACGATAAATCAAGCAAATACTAAAGCTTTTAGGACCTTGACATTTTTCTTTGAATAGTTTCACAAAGAGATATTTACTGTAAAAAGTAAATTACTCTAAGAAGATGCAGAGTAAGCACTTCTTACAAATGCGTAGCTAAATAGTTTCTAGTAGCTGCTGGTGAGCAGAAATAAGATCTCACATTTTCACATTTAATAAAGAATAAAGATCATGGATTGTTTAATGCTCTACAGTGTTACATTTTGAATGCACTGTAGTCTAATAAGTCAAAGACCACACTCAGATAAAACACTTTTTTTCATTTTGTGAATCAATTGAATTACTGTATTATACAATATTTGGCACAGACACTTATGTGCATGCACATGCACAAATACAAAAGGAAAAGATCAATGTCAACACATATTACATACAACTAATTACTTAGAGTTCGACCTTCCCAATTTTAGATGGTTTTACTGAAATCCTGAAGTACAGTTATTTCCTTTCATTTCTTTCATGTTCAGACAGAGATTGACTACCTTTGCAAACTATAAAATGGGATCTATATTATTTGAGAGATATGCTGTCTAAGCTATTTCTCCTACTGTATTTTTAACACTTAAATTCTAATTTATGTAGGCATAAGAAGTGTTTATAGTGATTTTTTCTCAAAATCAGAACTTAAGAGATTTGGTGATGTGGCACGTTGAGAACGCAGGTAAAAGGAATGATCTAGTATTACTTTGAAGGTTTGATAACTAAAGCACAAAAAGGACAACGAAAATAGACAGGTAACATGAAAATTCTGAGGACCTTCAAGGGAAATATATATAGTCCAGAAGTCTATTTGTCTTTTCTGAATGATATTGACAGTGGGTCAACTTGGGTGAACTCATACATTTTTACAAGGTTGATGTTCAATTGAGTTTAGCTTATGCAAAAAGTATTTTGGAGTTATATTTGCTGATACTATCATATTCCTTTCCTTCTTTCGCTATTGCTTAGTTTTAAGGAAGGCTAGGAGTTTGTCCAAGGGCATATTTTTATTCATAGTTATTGTCAGATAACCTGTGAAGCACAAAGGCACTGAAAATTTCTCAGAATTGAAGAAGTAAAGAAGCGATTTAAAAGCTGATAAAAGCAGAGAACCAAAGCATTTCAGATATATAAATCAACAGTTTGTAACCATAAAGGGCTTCATGCTTTGGTCTAATGAGAAGAAGTGTTAGTTCTGTGGAAGTAAGAAAATGGGTTACATATAATGTGTTTGGGAGAAAGATGAAGCCCTGTGGGTTTTACTGCAGTAAGAATCCACAGTATGTCCCGCAATATGTCCCAATCTGAAGCTACAGGAGCCTGTAAAACAGGACATAACATACATTACATGTTTTTCTTTACAGAGGACAGCAAACATGGAAAAACACAGCAAATATTGCAACAGAGGGTGAAGAAGTCATGACTGACAGTGGTGATCAGAAGACAATTGCACAAACTCTACCAGAATTACTTTTATAACTCTTCAATGTTGTGTCCAGATATTTCCACTGTGGCATGTTTCCATTTCTTCTTCACATTCAACACCATGAAATTTAAATCTATATTCGGACTTACTCTACTGTGTAGTTTGAATGTGGTTGAATTTTAGAAACAGATTATCTAAAATACGTATAGTGAGAGATGATAAGTTGTAGTCCATTCTAAATCTTCCTTTTCAGATACTTACAAAAGAGGCTGAAGCAGAAACATACAATTAATATAATAAATTAGAGGCATTTTACAATTAAATAAGTAGTTTGTGCTTCATTGATTCAAGCAGTCAGTTTACACAGCCTGAAAATTCGTTATTTAAAAATGTATGCAAGGTTAGAGTCTACATCCATTCCTTCATTAATTCAGAAAAACTCACATTACTTCTATAAGCATACCATTTTGCAATTATCATTTTACTTGATAGATTCAAAGACTCCTAATGAACACAAAAAATTATTTCATTTTTCTCAGTGCAATATCCAAACCACAGAAGGATAACAATGACAATAAAAGCACATTTTTCATGAAGTTTCATGTGTAGGATTTTTTTCAGCTGTTAAAACGTTACTTATTGTGTTTTTCAGCCCAATCATTTTTTTCTAATTCACCTGGGCATTTTTTAACTTGTTTTTAATCAGGAAGCTAATTTGCAAGCATGAAACATCCCCACCCTACCTTTATTATTAATAAAAATTGGGAGATTTAACTGCCTTGATCGGACAGGAAGCTATTTCTTGTGTTTGACAATTGAAAGCATTTGTTCAGCATTTATTCTAGTACTTTTTACTCTGTGGCCAGAGTAAAAGGCCAGGAATCTTTCAACCTGATTTTTTTATGGGGGGAAAAAAAAAAAAAACCAAGAAAACCTGAAACTTTTCATGATTTCGTTTGCTTAATACAAAGCGTAATTTGAAGTGTTGAAGTGCTTTGATTTCTTGGGTAAAAAATGTACTGAAAGCTTGAGTCAGGTAAATTGTTATGAATAAATTATATAGTGAAAGTACTTTTTTCTCTTTCTCAGTTTACAATTATGGGATTTTAATTTTTTTTTTATTTATTTTTTACTGGTAAATGAGCTTGCTATTCCTGTATATATACCAAAATAAATATTTTTCGGTAAGGTGGGGTCTCTTGCTCTGTTTTGGGGATTATTCTCTTTGTTGTTGCTTTTACACTTTTTAGCTAAAGTGATTTGAGAGATCTGAAGGTACACCATGATTAAATAGCTTCAGTGCTAAATTGCAGGGGAAGTTTTTTGTTTGCTTACTCTTTTCACTAAGAAAATAAGTTTAATACAGCACTTAGAAAATTTTAAGGTTTCCTCTCTAATCTTATTCTGTGTAAAAAGGGATTTTTTTTTATCAGTCCTAGGATGTTTTGCAGTGCATTATAGGGAATGAAATTAATGTTCAGCATCTGTCTTAGCAAGAACAAAATGAAAAAGACACTGTCTTAATGGTATTTATTGACTGGTTTCAGTAAACCTTAATCTTAACTGAAAAGACCAAAACAAAACCAAAAACACAACCAAAAATATTTAGATCTAAATATACAATTTTATGTTATCGCATGCAAGAAATTAATCCAAGATTGAAATGCTTATATTCAGCACTATGCTTAGTTCAGGAGTCTTAACAAATGAAAGTAATATATATTAGATGTTAGCCTTTCTCTATTTAAATATAGAATAATGCCAATAATAATTCTTAATGCCATCATTTATGCATGATCCTTACTTTACCTTTAATTTTTAATCTTTTATGTTCTTCAGTCATTGTCAAATGGAAAGAAAACTGCTAATTCAGAAATTTAACCTGTGGTGGAGGCTAATGGCTTACTTATATGCCACTTAAACCTTATTTTGAAGGTTTAAGTAGAACTCAAGAGATGGAGTGGCCTGTGACATATCTCTGCACAGAAATAAATTTCCTCTTAGCAAAACTTACATGTTGCAAAAAATCCTGAATACCCTATAAACTAAGAAAAAATCCACACAGACGTCATATACAGAGGCATGTTAACTGTATTGTTCCTAAGGTAAAAGCCACATTCCTTTCATTACTGGTAGATTCTAACAGAAGTTGTTATGCTTATAATTCTGTGATATTTTATTTTATTTTATTTTATTTTATTTCATTTCATTTCATTTCATTTCATTTTGTAAAAGTAAGGCCACAGAATTAATCAGTCCCATCTGCATGCACAAAGACATGACACAGGGAACAAAAACCATCTGAGACAAAACTATGCTTCCTTTCACAAGCAATAGGGGAAATTAATGTCATCACTAAGCTGAAGACATAAAGAGATTCAAAATTAAAAATCCTTTGAAAGCTTCCAACAAGATTCCTATAATCAGCAGGAAGATAAGTAATGATCAAAGCCCCTTAAAATAATATTGCTCACCCCATTAGAACTGCTTAAATGTACCCTACCATTCATCAGAAATTATACAAGATTACTGCAGAAACTATGCCATTGTTTCAGTAAGAAGCCCAGATGTTTTAAGGGTAGACTTCACAACTCACATAAGGTTAAAAGCCAAGACTAAAAAAGAAACCAAACCAAACCAAAACATATCACCCCCTCCCCCACCCCCACCAGCTGCAGTTATAATCCTTCATTATTGCTAATGTAACACTTCATAGGTGCTCAATTGCTCTGCCAAATTGCCTCATATTGAAGATGAGTCATGGAAAGGGAAACAAAGTGAGTGCTTGCCCGATGGAGTGATATTAGCATTTTTGTTGTTTTGGGTTTTTTTTTTAATTTCCTTAAAAATAGATCGTATAAATCTATCGTTTTTTCTTTTCCCCTGAAGAATCATTCTTCTTTTGTTAGATTTCATCTCAGCTACACTGTGATTAGTGAAAGAAGAAAAGAGCAGTTCTGCATACTTCATCACTAATGTTGCCCTATGAAATAGCCCCAGGGACATTACACACTGTTAAGTGTCAATTTAGGATCTGAAAACATTTCTAAGTGGAAGTCCAGAATAATGTAGGTTTGACAGTTCTACTAAACATTTGAGATTTATTATCTACTGCACTGTGTGCTTTTAATAGCAATATTGTTATTGCTTTTGTCGATAACAATTTGAAGTGGTCACCTTGTCTCCTCCTTTAGACATTCAGAGGCAGCTCATATGGCATTGTTTATTAGAATTACTGGTAGATGGAGGAAGTTTGCAGTGTTTCAGAAATTGCTTGGTGCAAGTTGCTTCAAAGTGAATGTCAGCCTTTAGTAAATGCAGTGTGAAAACTCAATTTGATTGTCACATTTATTTACCTATATTTAAAGACCTTTACCATGCAAGTATAGGAACTACTATTTTATACTTCAGGTATGCTTGTCAATACAGCTGAAGTGCAAAAATATGTATGAATTAAAAACAGGAGCATACTTGCCTCACATACTCATACCCAAGTAAGACAAACACTATGAGAATAAAATCAACACATTTCCATTTCACCTACACCCCAAATATGTTTTATCCACTATGCCAATCTATTTTTGTTATTCTCAAATATTTTATAACAGCTTTGAAACCACAACTGCTAGTACCATGTGCATGATTACATTGCCTCGAAACCCAGAAAAATTCAGTCACCTCCAAAAAATGTCCAAGAAATCTTTCAAAAAAGTTTAATCTATGCCAGCAAATATCCAATCAAACATATTAGGCAACTACTGCAATGAATTAGAATAGAATAGAATAGAATAGAATAGAATAGAATAGAATAGAATGGAATAGAGTAGAATAAAAATCCTATTCAGTTGAAAGGACTGGCATGTTGTTAAGGGCACAGTCCAAATGCCTCTTAAACACTGGTGGGCATGGGACATTAACCACTCCTCCAGGAAAACTGTTTCAATGTTTGGCCACCCTCTTGCTAAGTCCAGTCTAAAGCTCCTCTGGTGCAGCTTTGAACGATTCCCACAGGTTCTGAAGAGAGCAACGAGATCACCCATCAGCCTTCTTTTGTCCAAAATAGACAAACCCTGCATCCTCAATCACTCCTGATAGAAAATTCTTTCAAGTTCTTTCACCAGTTTGTTGCAATCCTTTGGACACATTCAAGGACCTTCACATCCTTCTTAACTTGTGGGGCACAGAACTGCGCACAGCACTTGTGGTGAGACAGCAGCAATGCTGAATACAGAGGGAAAATCACCTCTTTTGGCCAGTTGGTCATGTTTGATGCAACGTAGGATGATATTTGACCTCTTGGCTACCAGAGCACACTGCTGACTCCCACTGAGATTGCTGATGACCAGCAGATCCCCTTCTGCAGGGCTGCTCTCCAGCTGCTCTGCTAGTTTATACTCAGCATTAATCCATCCTAGGTGCAGAATCTGGCACATGAACTTGTTAAATTTCATCACATTAATCTCAGCCCAGCGCCTCTGTGATGACAGATTCAGGCTATCTGGATCCTTCTGAAAGGCCTCCTGTCACTCAAGTGAGTCAACAGCACCTCCCAGTTTGGTAACATCAGCAAAGTTGCTAATGGTGCTTTCAGCTCCTGCAGCCAGATCATCGGTAACATATTGAATAGAACTGGCCCTAGAACTGAGCCCTGAGGAACACACCTGGTGACCAGCTGCCAGCCAGATGGAGCCTCATTCACTACAACCCAGCAAAAATATGTTGCATGGTAATGATGAGGCAGTTTTTTCTTCATCAAGAACATTACCATCAATTTTTCAGCATTGTCTCCAAACTTGTAAAGGGCCTGTCATTGGAAACATAATACACTATCTAATCTCATACAGAAAAAGGTCAGGTACCAATAAAAATGTTTGGATTTCATGAGAAACTGTGCTTGCTGAGGTCAATTTGGGAAGTAATTCTGGGTGAATAAAGGCAGTCCTACTCTCATTTTGTAGTCATCTGGAACAAATACGGGAATAATGACAAAAAAACCCTCATCATGATTTATTTCAAAGAGAAGATAATCTACCAAGTGTAGACAAGTGGCAAAGCAGGAAAAAACACCAGTTGAGAAAGAAAGCCAGATTGTTTTATTGAAGCTTCTTGCACAAACTTAAGCAGAAATGGGTGACAAAGTATGAGCTACTTGACACATTAAAAGGTAATTTTCCATACAGAAAATAAACATTTTTTCCTCTACAGCAACCAATTAATTTCTATATTGAAAATTAAAGTCTTTGTCAAAAACAGAGTCAGTATTTTCTTGGCAATTGCAAAAAACCGGGAAGAATAAGGAGTAAAACCTCAAAATATGGACCAGAATTTTCTCAAAATAATTGATTTTCAACACTAATATTGAAATAAGTAAATATTTCTCCTCCTGAGTCAGGAGGCACAGATTTTTTTATTCCTATTTTCTACATTTGTAAAGCTAAAAAGGAAAAAACATACCATAACTGCTTGAAGAACTTCACTGAATATTCAATGACACAAGAACAGATGTGAGATCTAGGAGATGCCAGCCGGGCAATTGCTTAGAGCTTCACACTACAGAAAGTCCCAACAGACCAAGCGAGGTAGTTAGCCCAGTGATTTGCAAGAATGATGGAAAAGGAGCCTGTGACTTAATCTCTTCCTTGAGCATTTGGTTAAGAATAGTGACAACGCTTCAATCTCTCCTCTTAAACTGAAAAGGATGTGCTACAAATTGTGTGAAATGTGAGAATAATCCAAGACTGATTTAGACAGAGTAAATCTATGGTGGTCTTCTGGATTTAATGGATATGCACCATGTGTGAATTTGGCTACTGAATGGGACTTCACACTTTCCATTTGGGGCTATTTTAAGCATCTAGCATTGGCACAAGTTAGAGGATCTGTAGGTAGGATCTGATAGTCTATAGATTGAAAAAAAAAAAAAAGAAAAAAGGTGTCTCCACAGAATGATCAAGAATATTGAAATTAGGAAGCCCAAAATTTGGCACTGTGAGTGATTTCCCCTTTCCCACTTCTTCAAATATATAATTTGTCTGTTTTTCCTAATACATCATTTTAATATGCAAATTTGCATATCCGAAATCCAATTATTGTTATTCAAAATGTTGCATTTTAAAGAGATGCATAAAGCACTCATATCTACCCAAAGCTATACCTCTGCAGGAAGTTTTAAATAAAATTATCTCCTATGTTCAGTTTATATTTAAATGTTTATAAGTTACCAACACTTGCCATGGAAAATGATTTAATTATTTAATAAAGAAATTATTTCATTGGCAAACAAAATTCCATAGTTACCAATGACATGAATTGTTGTGAAATGAGAAACAGGTAATATGTTCTAAATCTTAGTTGAAGATCATAGAATTTCACGACAGAAATCTGGAATTCTTATGCAGCTGACACTGAAGTTTTGCTCAGAATCTGACAATCATACATGTTTGTTTCTTAACCACATTTCCACAATCCTTCTAAATTAAACAGTAGAAAAATATTTCAGGTGCCATATTTTAAACTGAATTGTAATTGAAATAGATCATTTGACTAGAGTTTTATTAGCTGAAAGTAATAACTGAAAAAGTTTGAATCCACATGAAACACAAGTTGTAGATTCTAGTATTTTAACTTACACACAGAAGTGTAATTCACTCTGCTTTGATTCACTTGTCTTTGTAGACATTTTAATAAAAGCACCTAATATTCAGGTATTAATAATACAATGTTAGTACTGTATTTACTCAAATTCAAGAGAAGTTTTGATGTCTAAAGACAAAGTATTGAAAAGTGTCAAAGAAGTATATATGCTTATGAGCTCCAGTAAAAGATGAGGTAGAAAATTAAAACAACCTTCAAGCTCTCTTAGTAAGTGGCAATTGTGTCAAACTTTAAACAA
Source organism: Corvus moneduloides (assembly GCF_009650955.1). Classification (NCBI taxonomy): domain Eukaryota; kingdom Metazoa; phylum Chordata; class Aves; order Passeriformes; family Corvidae; genus Corvus; species Corvus moneduloides. The sequence continues at coordinate 85,442,483 of NC_045477.1, forward strand.
AGTGTGCTTAGGTATTCTACTTCTTGTGTGAGGGCTGAACCATCAATAAGCTTCAAAGTTATATTTCCTGCTAAAATTAATTAAGGCGTCTATTTGTCTACATAGCAATTAGAATTATTCATCATGGAGACACATTTAAATGGAGGACATGCACTATGAATATGACAAAACGTCATCAATGGATCATGGAGAACTTCTTTTTCTTTAGATGGGATTTTGTGTGTTTGGTGGTTTTGCTTGTTTGTTCAGGTTTCTGTTTTGTGAGAAGCACAGAGAAAACAATCCCTCAAACAAAATCAAAAGTGATATTAGGTCTGAAGGAAAAGGTCTGGAGTATGCTTTGGATAGGACATTGAGGAGTTAGCTGCGTGATTGTAATGTTCTTCAGAGGTGACCTTGTCCATGGGACCTGATGGGCACAGAAATAAATGAGAGGCATGTAATGGACTTCAGTAAAATCTGAAACTTGTTATGAATGATCACACACTTCACTGAAGTCACACTTTACAGGCAAGTATGACTAAGATATTTTAGTAAAATATTACATATGTGTTCTAAAACTCTTTACATAGAACCAAATATATTTTCCCCTTGTCCTGCCCTGATCTTGATCCCACACAGGGTAAGGGTACTGAAATCATAATGTTGTATTGCAACAACAGTCTTTAATTTTTTTTAACATGTATTTTGCAAAGATTACAAAGATTCCCAGAATAGTTCATTACCACTCTCCATCTTGTTAGTCCAGCTTCCATAATCACCTCGATTAAGCAGATTGTGGCTCAGATCTCATGCATCTATTTTTTGGTAGGTTGTTTTTACAAGCACAAGTAACATCTGTCCTTTTCACTTTCTTCACAGCATCCAACCACTCTGGCAGATGTTTCTAAAACCATACTGTCTGGTAACATTTAAAGGAATACAGTATTTGCATAAGCACTGGGAATTCCAATCTTAGTACTTTCCATACTGTTTTAATTTTTTTAAATCAATATTTTTTGTTCTATGCACATAATTTTGTTTTACTCCTCATAAAGCAGACATTGTATGCACACATCTGTTAAATCTGGGCTGCATTTATTACAGTTCTCCTCTTCCAGAAACAGGAAGGATTAATTACCACAGACCAGCTCTAGAAGCACCCCCGTGTTTCTTAACACACAAAATTAATTCAGAGTTGACAAAACTCTTTCAGACACAACCTGCTTCCTGCTGATGGCGCTTTATTAGCATATTCTTCCCAGAAAAAAAATGCCTCATAGACCCTTTTTACCTCTCCTCAGAGTTCAATTTGTAAAGCACTGAGTGACAGGCAGCAAAATGGCTTGAATATATCTAAGGCAAGTTGCCAAATCCTCCCAATAGAAGCACTTTGGAGCCTTTGTTCTGAGTACATTAAAGTCACAGAAGGTCCATGTACTGTAGACTGTACAGGGCAGGCAGGATGTTCACAGTAAGACAAAACAGCAGGTGATAAATGACATTAAATAACAGTGAGAATTTACCACAGACTAAATTAACTACTGGAGTGAAATGTTCTCAGCTCTAAGGCTATATTAACAGTGAATTTATAATCAGGTGATTATAATTCTTTTTAGTGTTCAAAGAAGTCTATATGTAAAAATGATCAAGACAGCTCTATTTAACTCCAAAGACAAGCTGTTGGAACGTGTTCTAAAAATGATAGAGAGTAACTCTCCTTTCCACTCTTATTGAGTAATTTATACAATAAGTACATAAAAGTGAATTTGATTGTTAGATACCTGACATGTTCCATTTCATGAAAAATTAAAGCCAAATTGAGTTGCTCCTACGTGGTCAAACACCTGAAAAGAGGATTCTGTAATTTCAATTTAAGAAACTTGCAAATGAATATTTGCTGGCTCTGAGGGGAGGGGGAAAAAAAGTGAAGTGCTGTCATCTATATAAAATTCTAATGAGATTTTTGTTTCGATATGAGACTAATATTATAATTTAATGTAGTAATAATTTCACTAACTGATATTACTGTCATTAAAAATTCCTGATATTGTTTATAAATGTGATTTTTATAATAGTAAAAATATGATTATTTATTATAAATAAAAAACCAGAATCCCCAGTGGGTAAAAGAGAAATTATTTATAAATTTAATTTAAGTTTACACATTGTCTATTTATGCATTTAATGAATATGGTAGCACTGATTTATCTAGTGCTTTTTTTTCAACATGGAAAGACAATTTTTCATCATACACTACAGACTTCTTTTTCCCTATTTTGGTTGCCTAAAGTTAACACAGCTCCTCTAGAATATCTGTCAGAATCTGCAAAATTTTTCTCTAGGAAAAGAACACAAACATCTAAAGATAGTAAAACAACATAAGCAAGCCCTGAAGATCAAAATCAATAAAGAAAAACAAGACAAATGCAATAGGCAAAGAATCACTGGGTGAGAAACATGTTGAAGAAAGGCCTAACTACTGTGTTCTAAGACTTGGTGTTATTTCCACTTAAAATTCAGGGGGTTTTATACAGGAACTTTGTTCTGAGTGCTGTGGGTATTTATTAGGGTGCACAGGATAAAGGAACAAATTCATAGAAATTAATATATTTTATATTAAGCTAGGCTAAATTAACAAGTTTCATTTGACCTGTAACACACAAACATTTAGACCTGGATGTTGTCCCTATGTTCTATCAGCTGAACACAAGTCTCAGATTCTCTGTTCCCCTGAGAAGTTCACCCATTTCTGAGAGGAGGAAAGATTGTATTGGCAGGTGGAAGACTCAAAGCATTTGTTTATTCAAAGTCATTCCAATCACTCTTAATTCCTCAGCTTGGGTTTGCTGCAGACATCACTCCCAAAAGGTAATAGGTGTCAGCTGTACTTCATGAGTATATAACTACTAGCTGTTACTCAATATTTGACATCCTAACAATATGATGCAGTTTATTTTCCACACAGTGTTCACTATGCTTCGTAAAACAGAGCTAAAAGGCATAAAATAGAAATATATCTTATTGGGTTCTTATTGATTCTATGCATATGGAATGTGCATTAATTCCGTTTCTCAAAAGCTTTTAAAATATATTTAAAGTTTATAATAGACTGCTTATGAACTGTGTTAAGTTAAAAAAAAAAAAAAAAGAATTATTTTCTAAACCCAAGTTTTGAACTACTCTAAGAGTATAAAACCAGTTTAAATAACTATACCATCAAATGGTGACAGTGGACTTGCCATCTTCCAGAGGAAACAACAAAAAAGTCTGAGTTCCTATGATTTCTCCAAAGGCCAATGAAGTGTCAGGATATTTTTAATTATGCTTTTTGTTCTTTTTAATGCATATATTTCAAGGGAAACAGTCCAAGAAGCATTTCACTCCAAGAAAAAGTTAACAAACAAGCTATAGCAAAGGTGACATGTTGTAAGCATTATCAAATTCTTCAAGACAGAAAAAATTCCTCCTGTGTACTCTAACAAGTTCCCAAGGTGTGTACTGGATCCAGCTGCCAGACACATCATAGCGGGTTAAATCATGTTTTTCAGTTTGATGCTTTAATATAAGACAAAATCTTGCCAAGTGTTCTGTTTTTTTTAAAAATATGTTCTGTATAGCAGATACTGTTACATGACTTTTTTTTAAATTAGAATGCTTAAAATATAGCTGTCTAAGATTGATATTCAACCAGTCATTTAAGCTCATAAAATTTCATTAAGAGCAATCATATGACCCCAAAGTGAAATTTGAAGCTAAAATGAAAAAATATAACTTGATTGAATATTGTGGCTTCACTATTTAATCAGTGAAAGACTATCTTGGAATTCACCCAGCAGAGGATTTTAGAAATGTCACATCTATATGTTAGAAGATTTCTGAATTCTCAGATTTCATCTAACAACATCATAGAAACCATGCATAATTTCTTCTTCTGGGTGGAGTACTGTCATCAGTGATCAACAGGCAAATTTCTTCTTCTGGGTGAAGCAGTGTTGACAGTGATCAGCAGACAGAGATAAAAACATATTCTGAATATGGTTTCCTTGGTTCCTCCATTTTCCTGATTCAAGACAGCCCCAACAGAATTATAAGTGGAAGAAAGTCTCCTCCCTTTGTACAGAGAATAAGCTTGATTCTCAGGGTGCTTTAAAATGCTATTGTTCAATTACTTTCTCTTTTAAAAACACGCGTGACCATTTCACCCTTTGATAAGGTAGGCATACAGTTTCTTATCTTTATCATCATTTCTACAAGGCACTTCCACAGCTGCTTTAACAAAACAACAACAATAACAAAAGCATGCACAAAGCATGTGAGCTTTCTATCTGTGCCTTGGAATCCAGACTGACTTTAGTCTTGGCTTCTCCATCAAAAGGTCGGGTTGCACCACAAGTCTTTCATCAATTGTTCTGTGGTAAGGTCTTTTGTATTTTTGATCTTGATTTTGTTGCTAGGGTAGACTTTTTTTCAGGGTTTTGTTTTGTTTAAGTCCCTGTACTTACTACATTGAGATAAATATGCATATGATGCAGCTCTCAGCAGACACAGTTCTGTGCCCTGTGCCTCAGAGCAAAGCAAAGGTATGTAAATTGGCAACAGCAGTTTGCTGTCTCTTCTCTGAACAGATTGGACCCCAAGACAGGCCCTCTGGCACTCTTTCATTCTGCTGCTGATGCTTGCCATTGTGGAGTTCTCTCTGGCTTGCTTCTTGCTGTTAACACTAGGAAATCTCACAAGCATTCAAAGGAAAAATGTCAAGGGTCATTTAAAAAAAAAAAAAAATCTCAGTGCGTGTTTTTAAGAAAAGTCATATTATTGTTCTTTAGAGGATATATTAAACAGAAAAAAAGGAATCTACAAAAATATATAATCCCTAATTCCATGCCGATTATTTTTGCTTGAAATGAAACTTTCGTAATTGCAAATATGAAAAGAAGTATCAATTATTAGGTGTTTCAGCAGTCCTTAAAAATAAAATAATGAATTTTTGATTGTGCAAGCAGACAGCATTAAATTTATCACATATTATTTTTAATGGACTGCCCAGGTTACTAAAGAGTTGGAAACACCTAATTTAAAACTCTATTGAGAATATTAATTAAGTTTTTTATGGTTACAATCTGCCAACTTTCCCATGACTGCATAGCAGCAAATTTAAATTTCCGACAGACTTTAGATAGCTGTACATCTAAAGTAATGCATATTCCACAACTCTAACATGCAAGAGTGGGCAAATATATAGACTACGTGAAGTATACTTCTGCTACCTGTCTCTCACAATGGTACATGTTTGGGAATTCGAAAACTAATTTTCTTGGCTCGGAATTCTATGTATACTGCAGTTCTTTCAATCTCTAATGTTAAAAGCCTGACAAATGCTGTGTTTGATAACTCTGCACTACTTGCAACACGCTTATTACACAAGGAAAGGATTCTACATTTTAATTTTTTTCAACAGAAAAGCAGTTCAGATCAAAAAAAAAAAGAAATCAAGGTTTAAATCCTTTATACTTTACTATCTAGAAGCCTGCAGCCATTAGTCTGCCTCTGTGAATATGGATTCAGAGAAAAGTAATCAGACACTGTATGCATCTGTAAGATGTTTCCTATTTTATACTTCCACATATTTTCTTCATGTACACCTAGTTACATCCAGCTGCCATAGTCAACTGCTGCTGAAACTGATCCTGACTGTTCTGGCAGTTTCAGTCAAAACCATTGCAAGCAATAGGCAGATTCTAACTCCATAACTCAATTAGGCTCATGGAAGAGGGTGGTGGTTTTTTGGCCCAAATTTACTCTTGCTGGAGCATTTCTGAGACAGGTGTAGACCCTTAAAATCCTGTTTCTTTCTTGGTAAGAAAAGCATAGAAGTAAGCTGACCTCAGTGAAAGAAACACATTCTTTATGTCTGTGTGTGTGGGAAAGAGAAGTGGAATCACTGAAGCACCGAAAAGTGACATGGTGCTGAGCACAGGCTATTTATCTTGCTAAATACACAGGCCAAGTCATACAATCTTTGTTCATTTAAAACTACATTGATTCCAAAAGAAACTGACTACATAATTTCCCTCACTATGAATAATTCTACTAAATGAATATATTTAATGCACATGAATATTTATCACTTCTAGCTTATGAAGTATTGCTAGTACTGAAATCATTGTGAGGCTAAAACAATATTCTGCATTTAAAAGATCTTTTTACTATCTCTGTGTCTGTCTGATGTTGAAGAAATCCAACAATAACTTCAGTGAGGTTGACACTAACATCTGCCGTGGAGTGCAGATATCAGAAGAAAACAAATGTCATTGGATGGCTTACACATTTCTACTGACATTAACATAGTTGGTGTTTCTCACCTTGTTCCTGTCCCAGTAAACTAATAATGCTGAACATAACTGTAATAGTTGCATTAAATACAATTGTGGGACATTTTATCTCTCAATATTCACCAAAACACTTATTCAAGTTATTGCTTTATAAAAGACATATCAGTTGCAGGATGTTTTGCACCAAATACTCCACAGAAATTTGTTTGACTCTTGGGAGCAAAAGAAATTACACATATTTTGTTATCTATTTCCAGAGAGTGCACAATACTTATTGTAGAATCTTTTGGGGGGAAAAAAAGAAGAAAATTCTCAAAATAGAAATTACAATTCCACTGTTTTCTCTACTAAGAGCAGTTTTATATTTATTTGCATTTTTTATTCATTTGTGGGTGTGCCAATACATTAAATATCTACACCGTTACTATGCCATATGGAAAAGTCTACAGCATCTAAACTTTACCATAAGGCTGGATGTTTTTAATGAAGTAAGGTTAACATTGGAAAGGTTCAGAGAGTCTGATAGAGCTGCTGGAAAGGACAAGAGACATCGTTTGGTTTTTACTTCCTGTAATAAAACCAAAATGCTTACCAAGCTGTGTTTAATTTGATTGAGGTGATCCAAGAAGCAGGGATAGATCCATCCACAATGCTGATGGACAAAAAAGTATCTCTGTTTTGGTACAACTTTTTAAGCCACTGCTAAGATAGACCATTTCTGTCTTCCAATAAATCTGTGCTTGAAATTCTTTTTAGTTGTATAGAACAGCAATTTTTTTTCAGTATTAATGTTTACTTGCTATTGATACTCAGGCAGAGGATTCCAAACTTTGGTCAGCAGGCTACTGACAGTCCCTATACAGATAGCTGGTGATGTGTGGCCTGGACCGGTCACATCTTACTACATTTCTTTTTAGGATAGCCAAAATTCTTGCTTCATGAAGGCAATAGCAAGGACATTATCCAAATGCAAAGCAAATGTTACAGGCATCAAAATCCTGTTGAGCTGAGGTCAGTAATTAATACTGCAGAATTCTAAGTGATGTCAGGAATGGTGTAAAATGAGGAAATTTGAGTATTGGATTCTGTGGCTCTCAATAGTATTTGTAAACAGCCACTAAGTATCTTTCTTTTGACCTTTACTGGAAGGTTTTTAGTTTTCACTTGAATGCCCTCTTTTTCTAAATACAATATTTGAAATAAATAATAAATTCAAATGTATTTTCTTGTTTCTTTTCAAAAGACTTTCAAGATTTATACTTCATGTGGGTTTCAACCACAATTCTCAAAATGGCCTAGGATTTTACTGAAAACCCACTCCATTTGTTTGTAAGACTGGAATATTTTTTGAATTTTAATCTTTAGGATTTTAACATAAAATATTATTGCTTTTCTTTCTTAATTTCTTCTACAACTGCAAAACTGTGTCTTAGCAACCATCATGGGATCAAAGCTTTAGGCAGAAAAGTTGTTGCAAATGCAAAATTATGAAATAGATGTCTCTGTTCCTCACTGCATATTGCCATTCCAACATAAACATTGTTTATTCCTACAAGATATTTTATTCTGAATTGCTGTTTGAATTAATATTAGGCAAAATAAGTTAGTTTTGCAGGGTAAAATGATAGTAAGAGAAACAAACATGGCAACCTCTTACCTAGAAGCCCAAGCTTAAACTTCCTTGTTTTACAGCTAAAGAACAGTACATACATGTTAGTTATTACATTAAAACACATTAGTGATGTCATATTCCTCATATAAAGGTTACAAGTCTTGAATTTTTCTGAAAATCACCCTCAAATTTAAGATTCATTTCATCTAAAAATATAAAGTTCTTTAAGTTCTTTCCCTGTCTGAAAGTATACTGTACCAATTATTCTAAGATTGTTTGAATTGTCCTCTGGAAATACATTCTATTACTGAAATCTAAATAACTGGGGTTTTATATGTAAGTAACTATGACTGCTTATAAATGGCATTTGTTTCTACTATAATTGAGCCATAACCTGAGAATTATAAAAGCTTTATTTTCCTTGAAAAATCTGTGAAATACCATAAGGAAAGTAGGATGAAAAACTTTTAGAAAACTAAATCCAGGGGAAATTAGTTCTGTCTGAGCTGCAAACCTAAAGCACCACAGAACACAGCCCAGCAGCGCACATTGCAATTCCATTATCTGAAATCCAGTTGTTTTTTCATGTGGCAAATGTTGGAACTGGACTCATAACAAGAAAGGCAAAAACTAAAATGGTTGAAATGTTTGGGAAATTTGCTAAAGTACATAACCAGAAATTCTGTGTAAATGTTATACTACAGAACCCAAGGTGTAACCTAGGAAAGACAAAGTTGGTCCCCAAATTGTTGACTTTGTCAAAGCTGCAGCAATGCTGTTCAGCACTTGGCCTTTCCCTTCATATTGGCAACGTTTCTTTCTCTCTCCTGTCAGATCTCAGATGGCAATCATTTCATATGGTACTCTCTACAGAGTGCTCTTCTACTCCCATGTTGTTTTGCATACTGTTTTGACTCTCCCCAGCATAGCTCTCAGTCTGGAAGCACTGCAATTCACACTGCTGAGTAGAAAAACCCTCTCTATGGAAGGATGGAAAAAACAGAAAAAACAGTGGAAAATAGAGTACAGCAATCCTAGGTGTGGTTATTCAATTACTCTGTCTTGTTCCCTGTTCCTTCTCTTTTGCCAGTCATGTCAGCCTTCAATGCCCTTTATCTCAGTGGAGTCTTCAGGTCCCACTTTCTTCTTTTTCCTTCATTACATAATCTAAACTCTTTTTAAAAGTCTAATTGAGCACTGGAACAGGCTCCCCAGAAAAGTGGTCACAGCACCAGCTTGACAGAGCTCAAGGAGGGTTTGGACAATCCTCTCAGGCGCATGATGTGACTCTTGGGGTGTCCTGTGCATCTCTTCCTGCTCAGGATTTTCTGTGATTCTGTGGTTCTTCAGGTTGCAGGACAACTCAACCTCCTCATGAGTATCTGTGAGGAAAGACGGATCCATATGTCATTAAACTCCTACAAAGGTTTTTCCCAACTGATTTCTAATTGAGCTTCTTGCAATTAATATTTTTAAATCATTTGTTATTCTTTATGCACATAATAAAAAAGTGAAACAACCTCAAATGAAAGAGTAGTAAGTATGTATATCTCAGTTGATAATTTACATAATTATATTGCTCTAAAGCACAAGCTTCTCTTTCATTCCCTGCTCTTCATTATATCTATTATTTTGTCATCAAGTAGAATTGTTTGAAAAAAAACTTCCTTGTATTACATTCTTCCATAAAAAAATGCAATTTTTTTTGATTGTAATACACAGCAAAGTTTAAAACTCAATTTGATGTAAGTTTTAAACTGTAGGTCTAACAAAAAAGTAACATTTTTTTTTCAACAGGAAAATTGCAAGGATCTGTGACATATTAATAAATGGAGATATTTAAAATGATACTGCATACACAACAAGTTAAAAGCACCATTAAAAGAGGTTAGAAAGAAAGTTATATATTTATTAATTCCTCCTCCTTTGTAGATAAGTTTGTACATATGTAGACAATCTTTTAAGAATATCATATTTCTGGTGAATTCATTATAGTATAATAATGTACTTTCATTTCAGAAACTTACTTTTGACAATCAATATGCTATTTCTGTAGAAGATTAAATTCTGTGTCAATTGAAGTGTTAGGACATACTAGCTGACTAGTTCTTAAATATTGTTCTAGCCCTTGTCCCAAATTTTTGTATATTCTTATATCTATCTGCTCACAAGTGGTTTTAGAAGGAAAAGTATCACCTATATAAAACAGCTGTCTCAGATTAATAGTGACAAAGTGAATAAAGTCCCATAGGAAACACTAACATGTATGAACATGCTTTCTGCAGGAATTGATCTGCTATTCAAAAAATCAGGATCAGGTTCAAGAATATTATGCGAACTTGAGGGAAAATACAACTGCACTCTCTGCATGGGCAGAGGGCCCACTCTGAGGTGGAATTGCTGTCATTCTGCAACCCTGTTTAAAAGGGGCTGAGGAAATCGAAGGTGATCAATAGCTGGCACAAAACTCACTTTAGTCGGGTTCGGTATGGGAGCATAAAGCCTCAAGACACACTTTTACAGACATCTATTTCAAAATGTTTCCATGAAAAAATACAATACCATCTGGATTTGGGCTGCTGTGTGAATTTTTGTGGAAATTCAGCATTTCAACAAAATCAATGTGAATGCAAAAACATTCAGCTAGGGGAAAAAAAAGTATGGAGAGGAAGAAAATTAAGATCCTGTTTTCTCCAAATTCGGAGCAAAATTAACTTCCTTCTCTTGTTAGTCATTAGATGGAACAATGTTTAAAAATTATCAATAAAATCCTTTCTTGACAGCAGTCCTCCAATGTTGAAAAGAATTCCCTTGGAATTATAGGCATTGAAAAAAGTTAATCCTTCTTTATTTAACTGCAATTTGTTCAACGTGAGTTTCAAAAGCACAAACATATTGTGAGAAAAAGCCTACCTAAGAATTCTTTTTTTATTATTAATAGTAATAATAAGTAATTAAATCCTAAGATGTCCTTTCATAATAATTATTGAGGGACATATGCAAATGACTACCTTTCCTGGTTTTGAAACCTACTTCAAACACAATAAATGTAAAAAAAAAAAGGTGTTTTTTCTTTAGTTTAAGTAGAACTGCACATTTCTTAAATAAGAATCCTTACAGGCTTAAAAGATGCCAGAGTACTGCCTATTTCCATTTTTTTTTTTTTTCTTACAGTCAGGGATATGTTTGAGGCTAAATAGAGAGAGGAGAGAGAGAGGGGGAGAAGGAAGTGGAAAAGGAGAGGGAGAGAAAAAGCATGCACTCATTATTATGCACAGTAAATGTACATAGAAAGTTAAATAATATTTTAGGGGGAAATAGATATTTTTTCATGCAAACACATGAAAAAAATTTAAATCAATTTATTTTATATTTTAACAGTAGAATTTATTTCACTCAAAATAACTATATCTATATATATGCATATATACCTGAAGATAACCTCTGTAATTTTGATACTTTTTTTTTTTTTGGAAACAAAAGTAACAGTAAAACTAAATGTCAAATTGAAACATGTCTTTGTTAGAACAGGCCATGTGTGCTTCCCTTTTGCAGAAGAACCTTAAGAGTATCTAGTAGCAATACATGTTTCCAGACACGTCTCCTTTGATAGCAGGCTTGTCAGGAGTTCACCAACCTTTCTCAGTTGGTCATCTTCTGTACAAAGGCCCATTTTGTTTTCTAAGGGTGTGCAAACATGAAATTAAACATTCTTTATGTTTCTACATTCACTTTCTAGATATTTAGGTAGGTAATGTGGGTGATTATTAGTGAACATTCAACTGCAAGGCAGACATAGCTCTGGATGCTCAGTAGTGGTGAATTGTGCTTATTTATAACTCCAATCTGTATAGAGGAGAAAAAAATTAAGATAGAGGAAAACTGATTGTGTTAATGATCCTGATAAGATTACTTTCCAGTTTTCTCCCTTTGCAGTTATTTTTTCATTTTTGAAAGTCTAACTTAACGCCACAATTAACAGTGTTAACAATTCATAATATTGGGTATTCTGCAGGTTTTGTCTTAATTTTTAGTCCAGTTTTGGAGGATTTGAGAGGAATTATATTCCTGTGTTGTGAAGGCATCGAGGTATTGAAGTCTTTCTCTCTCTTCTTTGATACATTTCCTTTGCGATTCATAGGATCTGCAGAATGCAAATCTTCATCCTGCACTGAACTGGGGCTGAAAAGTAGATTCATCACAATCCTTCCTTGGTTGACAATCTCGATTCCCTTTGAAGAGCTTCTCTCATGAAAAAGAGAAACTATCTGTCCATTGTTCAATTAAAGAACACTTTATACTGAGACTGTTAAAATTGTGGAATATAAATTGTTCATTTGAGATAAAATATATTATTGTTATTACTACTACTATTATTACCATGTGGAAACAGAAGCTGATACTTTATTCTTCAAATTTCGTTTCTACCAAAATTTATTACTATCTGAACACATACATTGTAATACACATCTCCTTTCATAGGAAAAAAAAAAAGGAGCACCAAATAAAAATGTCTGTTTAGTGTCAAATAAATGATTTAAATATTCTGTTTGGCTTTTTATCATCCATGAGTATTAACTGCATGAAGAATTAAGAAATAATTTTACCTATTCCCTAATCTTCAATTTTACTTCTATGTCTGTTAACTATTTTGTTCAAATTCCTCAATAACATTTAGACTTTATTTCATATTCAAGTTGGGGAAAAGAGAAGTGCTAAGTGGAACATTTGGCAGAAGGCTGGTGTCTAGCTGCTAATGCCTTCCAGATTAGTCATATGATCATGAAAGTCCTACCAGAAACTCATATGTCACAACATACATCTGAAAGAGATTTGGCAAGTTTGTTTTTGCTTCCTTAGCTGTGTCTTATCTGTCATCCTTATACTCTTCCTCCTTTGATAAATTCCGTCCTCTTTCCCCAACATAGCATGTCAGAAATATTTTACTTATCTGCCTTCAGTGAAAATGTAATGGGATGACAGAACTTAATAAATGTCTAAACCTAGCATAACTTCTCTGTATCTTAAATTCTATTTGCTTCTATTTGCTTCTCATGCACAGCCCCTTAAGCCGAGTTACTTCCAACATTGCAATGTGATGAATTTCACACTACCACCTATTTTTGAAACCACTCATGGAATTTTGTTCTAGGCAAACCTCAGCTGAGCTACTCTTTCTGGTAAATGTGATTAAAACAAATTATACTTTAGTTGCCTACAACTGTAAATGTTTTAATATAATTTTTCTTAGTACATCAGTCAGCAATATCTTCTCACCTCTTTCAGGTTCTTTCTAAACTATTGCCATCTCTACAGATGATAAAAGACCTGGTTTAATGACCACTCTGTCCTTCAGAGATCATTAGTGTATATTATCAATAGTGATACCTAGTGCCAAAGATGCAATGGTGTTATTTTTTTAAATGTACTTTTATTCAAAAACATAGCAACCAAACCACATCCCTTTGACTATTTTTGGAGGAATAATATGAATTAAATTGGATGCCCTATCCTTTTTCTTCATAGATACTGTTGTGGGGATTTTTTACTTGCTTTTTTTTTTTTTAATTTAAATACCCTCTGTATGGTCTTTAAAATTTTAAAACACTTCTATTAAAAGGCTACAGCCTGCAATCTTAAAAAAAAATGTGATGCCTCTATGGACCCTCTGTATATATTCTCTTCTGCTTATGTTAACTGAACCTTGACAAGAATTTATTTACTTTCTGAATTCATTTGTGAGTTAGAATGTGTTAGCCTGTACAGGTATTAGGAGACCAGTGTGAAATACATCTAATAAAGGAATAAAGCCACAGTCTAAATCTCTGTATATGTTCTGTTTTACTCCATGAAAAGGCAAAGCATATTAAGATGTGGCTCATCTAAAATGGGTCAGATTATTTAAGACCTACAAGAGATGTGCAAAGGAGATACTACATATTTATATGTATAAAATAAAGATAATCAATGGAAAGGACTGCTTTGGAAGTCCTTTTGGTTTTACCTATAAGTTTATTTACTTTCATTAAACCATAGAGCTGAGCAGATAAACAGATCTTCCACTTGATAAGAGTGGGACATGAGTTCTCTTTCACACCAACTGAAGTAGCACAGTACAGCTAACAAACCTTAAAAACACTGGATTTTGTCAACAAGCTGAGACTGCCTAATCTGGTATGTTGGCCTTGATGATCAAGGTTAGTATTTCAGACTTTTTAGAGAGGGCTATACAGATCTCTGCAGTAGATTTACCATGAGGATACATATCACAAGGTAGTTTTAATTTCATTGAGAATAATTAAAAGATAGATATTTTTCTCTTTCTTTCAGAAAAGAGAGTTTTCTCTATCTTTTACTTAAAAACACACTGTTCAGCAATTTCAGCACACTGTTGACCTCAGTTTAATCACAGATTTTGACATGTTTTGACCCAATGCTTTTAGGGATAATAAACACCTTGGTTTACGGAGCAAATGGGATATATGCCTTCATGTATCCCTGCTTCACAGGTTATGAAATCAAGCAATTCAGTATGTATTGAACATCAGCAGTACTGGAAAAAAATAAATAAAGCAGGAAGCACATGAACCACAAAGGCTGCTAGCAGTATTTCAGCCATTTGTATGCAAGCAACCTGTCAAAATGTCAGCATACAGTATCTTCTAAGACCTATAATAAAGTCATAGATTTGTAATTTTCTCAGTGCAAACCTTAGTGCAGATTAATGATAGGAAAGCCAATGAAAATCACTTTTGAAATTACAAAGGAAACACTAATTATACATTAAATTTTAGAGTTGTAGAATAATAACACAAATTGTAAGATGCCCTTTTTTCTGGCTAAAGGCAGAAAATCTGTGTATTTGTTCACAAATCATGCTCAATGAAGCTATTCTTTTGGCAGTGTCCCACCTAAGTACACAGATATACTTTTAACAGTGGCAATTTCTTGCTGATGAAAAGAGAAAAGTCACCTGAAGTGTCTAACTTAAGTCAAAACTAATTTTAGACTCACAATGATTATGTAAAGATGAACAGAAAACTATACACATTTCTTCTGAATGCTTTAGGAAAAATGCAGGAATCTGAGGATCTTAGTAAAGTGTACAAGCAACAGCAGACAGGCTACATAATGTTATTATCTGGGATTCACGGAGTCACAGAATGGTTGAGATTGAAGGGACCTCCGAAGGCCATCTTGTCCTCCCCAAACAGGAAAACACAGAGTCCATTGCTCAAGGCCATCTTGAGATTTTTTTTAATATCTTTAGGGACAAAAACTCCACAACTTGCTGTCAGTCAGGAACCAGTCAGTATTCCCCTACCTGTGCTGGTAAATGAAGTTACTCATGCACCCTGTGGTACACAGATACACGTGGACAATGTTGCACTTCCCCTTGTTGGAATCCATGAGGTTCCTGTCAGTTCTTTTCTCCAGACTGGTGAGGTCCCTCTGAACAGCAGCACAGCTCTCTCATGTACCTGTCATTCCTCCCATTTTTTAACATTAACAAAATTCCTGAGATTACACTATGCTTCATCATTAACAAAGATGCTAAAACTTAAATTTTTCAACTGATCTTTACTGACTCCTGCCAACTTAAAAACATAGACTGATAAACAGACTGACCAGTACAATATCTGAAATTCTTATATCTGTTGAAGATATATGACTGTATATGCTTTCTACTTCAGCTCTGTTTTTCCATCATTTTTTTCATATCACTCATACTATATTCCACTTTCAGCTCAGATGCCTGCTTTTCTGCTTAAGTTATTTACTTTTGATTTTTCAGTAACACAGAAAAATGAGTTAGTTAGAGAAGTTTTTACATGCAGTTAATTTTGTAGTTTTCAGGTACAGCACATTCTCTTCAAAGATTATGCTTTTGTTAATAGACTTACTTTACTGACCTTCATTTTTATTGCTTACCACCATAGCTTTTACTGAAACTCTGCGGGCAACCTTTAAAAATAATAGCGCCAATGTCAATCACACAAAAACTACATACAAAAACCTTCTGAAAAACGATCAATTAAGGCCTAAATACAAATGCAGCATAGCTAGGCAGACTGACTGGATTTACAGCCTCCAAAGCAAAGTATACAATTAGCTTCAAATGCCAAACTTCACATGCCATTAAAGTGGCTGTACATTAAAAACAACAACAAAAAATCGTAGTGAATTCTGCATTCATGATGAGTAGACTTAAGAATTTTGGTGAACAAAAGCTATTCTGCTACACTCATTTGCAAAGGATATAATTAGCTGTTCTTTCACTTTCTTAGATAAAGATGGCACATATGAAAAATAATAGGCTGTCAATAGCCAAAAGGGTTAGAAGTATAATTTTAACAAAGGAGTGTATTTAGGACAACAACAACAGATTTCAGCTGAATATATGCTGTGTTTCAGGAGATTTTATGCCAAGAAAGATTTACTTATAATTTATATGATACATGGTATTTCTGCTTTGTTTATTTTAGTCCTCATGTTATAAAAATGATTACAATGATAGAATAAATTTTGCTAATTCATTTGCTGCAATTTTAGGGGCACAAAGTTGTTCCAGCAAAAATGCACCTACAACTTATAGAATGTTAATGACTTCTTTGTGTACACATACCACAAAGACATTTAGACCACAGATTCTTTAAAAGTTTAAAAAAGGTGTTGAAAAAATTCATGTTGTCATTCATTCCAGTCTGTGTCCATGTATGTGACAGCATAAAAAATTAGGAGAAGTGAGTCAAATGTGGGAATAAAGAGCCATGATTTCTGCCCAAATTTAATTACAGTTAAGATTGTTGTCTTGTGGATTCATAATTAAGATTCCATAGTAAAAGCAAATTGATTTCTGATTAAATGTTACATAATTGTGAAGGCTACCAAAAGGTAATATTTTAATTTCATTTTTCTTGCTGATTTTGCAGCTATACTCCTCAAAGTAATTAGACACTAAAGACAAATAAATAGTTGTTTCATGTATGGGCATGGATGAGCAGGTTAGACAGGAATTTGTAAAAATTACTTTTTTTTCTAGTGAAATTTTTGATTTGGCTGTAAAAACAGAAACTTTTCACATTTCTTGGAAGTAAAATTGTTTCTGTGATGGTATTTCCAGACAAAATATGGGGAGGGGGGAAGACCTGTTTTCCATGCAGCAAATAGCAAGCCCCATTTTCAGACAATTTTAAAAATGTTTTGGACTCAGGATTTAAACATCATACTGCTTCTGCATGAGTCTTCCTATTAGAAATATTTATCACTAGCTAATCAGTTAATTTAGCAAGTATTGGAAACTGCATCACCATATTTCGAGTAAATATCCAGAACTATTTGATATTGTAGAGTTAGTATCTGTATGTCACTAAAAAAAAAAAAATCTCTTTTCTTAATGTAGTATTGTAGAATTTCATGGCTTTGTAACTTTATGGATCACGGAGTAAAATATCTTACTTGCTGTTGCAGATTGCTGTCTTTCACTGTACAAAGACAAATTGTGAAGGGAACGAAAGGTCTCCCAAAAGAAATTTAAAAGTCTTAAATTGCATTGTTAGGTCTACAGGGGAAATGGCTAGGCTGCTGACTTTCCCCTGGCTTAAGTTCATGCTGCAGAGCAGAATATTAGGAGTTGCTGGAGACGTGCCATCAGAAACTAGGGTGGACATGGCACACAACCATGCTGACAGAGG
This sequence comes from Corvus moneduloides, assembly GCF_009650955.1. Taxonomy (NCBI): domain Eukaryota; kingdom Metazoa; phylum Chordata; class Aves; order Passeriformes; family Corvidae; genus Corvus; species Corvus moneduloides. Next base: position 85,460,104 of record NC_045477.1, read on the forward strand.
TTAATAACAGCATCATGATAAAAAGCCAGATGTCATAGGTGGGTAAGGGGAAGTTACTTTACAGATAGCTGGGGTTGGGGAGTGGCAGAATTATAATAACTGGCAGCAGCAAGTTATTATCAGTATTAGCAGTCACTGTCAGTAATAACATATAAAGCCAAGATTGCCTAAATAAGTGTTTTTGGAATGGGTGTAGTGAATCTGGGAAAATGTAATTAGGGGCAGGATGTTTAAATAGCAGATAATTTGGATAGAGAAAGGGAGGTATGAGGTTAATGAAATGAAGCATAAGGAAACAGGACAGGAGAAAATAAAGTATAAATATAACATAATTGGGGTGCTCTGGAGATATTTGCTTCACAGACCTGAGCTTGATTATTATAGCTAAAGCAGGAAAGTAAGTCAACATAATTCTGACCATGCCACATGTGTTAAACCAGTTTCTAAAATCAGGAGCAGGGACAAGAGTAAATGGGATGAATTTCCCAGTTAGAAGGAGGATGCCCAGGACAGAGTGATCAGACATATCACTGTGTCAATGTCCATTCTAGGCTGATGTCATCAGCATCTTCTCATACACTTCCTAGCAGACATCAAGATGGATTGCTTCAAGAAGCAGAACAATTCACTCCTCCTTTCCCACTTACAACCCTTCCTCTGCTTTCACTATGTGAGACAAAGGAAAATGCATGGGGGTTTTTTGCAGCATGATCCGTTATCAGGTAGTGCCAGTGGGTGGTTTGCTATTTATCCTAGCATTCTCAACCAAGATAAATGTTCAATCTCAATTTTGAAGAATCCAGAAAATTACTGTATTTAATTTTTTTGCTAATAACAAGGTACTTCAAATTCAGTACAAGGAGCTGAATCTACTTATTTCACAACTTCTTCATTTTAAGGAGACACAGTCTCATCTTTTGCTACATGCACATACCTTCATCTCCACAGAACCCTCTCTCCTATTGATACCATTTTTATCTAGCAACTACCAATTAGACATTAGGTGAATCATTGTCAAGAAATGACTAGCCATCTAGCAGCTCTGAGTTGGAATAGTAGTATAATCATACACAGATGAATTAATATTTAAAAAAATCAGACAATATATATGTGTTAGAAAAAAAATTGTAATACACTATTTGTTGTCTCACTATATCATCCTGAACCTCTTATTCCACAGCTGATCTACCACAACCATTAGTTTCCCAGCCTTTCTAGTCCCTGTTGAATTATCTGAGCTTTGTTTCATACACTTTGTGCTGTTCATTCTACTTACACTTCCCCTCCATACTTTAGCCATATAAGTAATGGTACTTCTAGACAGGAGGAAGGCTGACTGCTCTGCAGATAGTCCAGGGCTGTGCACATACTGACTTATTAGCTGCTCAGTTTCAAGCCAAATGGAGAGTGGTAACAGCCTCATTTTATCTGCTTATCAAGGGAACTGACAGGATTTATTTTCATTTGGTTAGACATTGTTTTCACAAAAATTTCAATTTTTTTTTGAAACTTCAGACTGTCAAATTTGGTTGAAATCAGCCAGAATCCACCCATTAAGCGAAATGGCTAGTGGAGACAAAGAAAGATTACAGTTGCTTATGTCTTTGTTTTCTGACAACTGCTCCAAATCTTTGCTTTTTTTAAAAGACATGCAGCTAATGCCTCATAATTCATGATCTCCACTGACTTCACCTAAAGGCTCTCAGGTATGACTACGAGAAGAAGACTAGAAAAGTTTTCACAGGGACCAAAGGATCCATATTGCCAGCAGTACGAAGAAACGCCCCTACACACACCAAAATTTAAAAAGATACGCAACCCAAAAACCAAAAAAACAAACAAAAAAAAAGCCAAAAAAAGGGCGACAGTTAATAAATAAAAGCACTTACAATCCCTTAATTTTATTTTACCCTTAAGAGTAGATGAAACAGTTTAAGACACAGGAATTAAGCCTTTAAAAGAAACATCAGCAACTAAAAATCATCAGAGGACATGAGGGCCCAGTTATATAATGCCACTGGTTTGGGGTTTTGAGATACTGGTCAACATAAAGAAGTGCATGGGTTTCTATGCTAGCTAGGGATGCATGTATCATGTGAAAGATGGATGAGGAAAGCATGGATGCCCACTTGATAGCGGCTGGAATATCACTTTCTTAAGTAGGATATTTACACACTGAATTGCATTCACTGGCATCAACAATAGATAACAAAGGTGTTATCTAAAGGTGTAATATAGACAAAACCAAAACAATGGACTTCTTTAGGAGGGTTGACATTTGTAATCGTTATCCAAATATTCCATTAATTAGTCAATAAACGATACTACATTAATATCCATCTAAAATATGAACAGAAAATTCTAACTCTAAGTGACTCTAACTTTTTTTTAAAGTAGGAAACTACTTATTCGCATAGTGTATTTCCAACTGTTCATTTATATTAGTTTTCACACCTGATTCTAATGTTCTGCTCAAACCTTCCCTTTTTTCATTTTCTGTTGAGTGCAAGACTTTAAGCATTACCTTAAAAAGGTAAAAAGTACCATTGCACTTTGCAGAATAGAAAACATGGCTTAAAATAAGGTAGAACATAGCTACACAGTACTCCACAGACAGATTCAAGCAACCTGTGCTCCAACACATCAGGATTCAAAAAAATACTGATACAAAATCGTTTCAACCTCCCAGAAGTAAGGCATTTGAGCCTTACAATTCCTACACAAACAGGAATTAGAACATCAAAAAAACCTGCTGCCCCACTAGAGCACAAGAGAGATTGACTGACTTGAATGGGTGGAATTACCCATAGAAAAATGAAGCTGTTCTCACTTACATCATTAATTGACTTTTGAATTCCAAAAATTTGGGAGCATTTTGATCAAGTCAGTGCTTCAGAAAGTGTGATTACATCTATGCTTATACTTTCCTATTTTTTATTTAGACATGTTTTGACTTCTTGATTAAAAGTACACACTTTTTATTTCTACTTCATTCACTCAGTACCCATCCTTCTATAAACAAGGCAAAATTAGAAAAAGCTTATGAAGTTTTCACGTAAATTAAAATTTAAAACCCCACAATAAAACCAATAAACCCTACACAAAACAAATTAAATTGAATAAAAACCCCACAACAAATAAACAAACAAAAAACCTCAAAATAAAACAAATCACACGTCTGCAGATGTATATCTTGATCTTGATTTTCAGATATTACTCTGTAGAGTAGTCTAGTCAGTCAGTGTAGAATGAAATATTAGGCAACATCACAGTAGATTACGGTGGGGAAAAAAACCCTGTAAATTCATTTAATGCAAGTGACCAACATGTAAAATGAGCCAACAAAAAACCAGAAGACACTGTCCTTCACTTCTGGAAGAAGTGACAGAAGGGATTGGTGAGTAAGAAAAGAGCAGCTAGAAGATAGATAGTTAAAAGTAGAGCTTAAACTTTTTGGAAAAGCTCAATAATATGGCAGCAACAGTTTTCACGTATGAAGTTAAAACAGAGAACCTGTAGATATGACTTCAGAAAGAGTAGAAAAAATATAGTTGGTTATGTCTCAAGCAAAGTGTGTGCCATTACAGATTTCTGTGGGAAAAGTTATTTTTTCTTCCCCTACTATTAATTACCCTTCCACAATAGCAAATAAGATTACCAGGCACCAAAGTGCTATTATTTAAATATCAACACACTTACTTTCTTAATTTATAGATGAGCCAGCAATTCAATTACATTTATTTACGCAGCAAAGATATTACCAGTATGTGTAAGGAATACATGGAATCTTTTCAACACTTACAGTTTTCTGCAATCATTGCATAAGAGTCTTTGATTATTCCTTTATTACTTTTACTTTTGAATGCTTACCTTCATTCCAAAGAGCAGATAGTATTATCCAACTGATGAAGTTGGCAAAAATTGCCTTAATTTTCTTCAGATTTTAATGCAAAATCTGTTGATGAAGTTTCCCTTGAAGATAGGGATGGGACAGGAGCAACACTTCTGATACCTGAAATATCATTTCCAGCTTCTGAACCCTTTTCCTCTCAAACAGAACTACTGGCCGATCACATCCTGGGCTGCATCAAAAGAGTTGTGACTAGCAGGGCAAGGGAGGTGATTCTCTCCCTCGACTCTGCTCTTGTGAGACCCCACTTGGAGTACTGCATAGGGCTCTGGAGCCCTTAGCAGAAGAAAAACTTGGACCTATTGGAGCAAGTTCAGAGTAAAGCCAGAAAGTTGATTGCAAGACTAGAGCACCTCTCCTATGAAGACAGGCTGAAAGAGTTGGGGTTGCTAAGCATGGAGAAGGCACCAGGGAGACCTTAAAGCAGATTCCCATACTTAAAAGGGGTCCACAAGAAAAGGGACTTTTCATAAGGAGATGAAGTGATAGGACAAGAGTAATGTCTTCAAACTGAAAGAGGGTAGATTTGTATTAGATACTAGGAAGAATTTCTTTTTATGAGGATGATAAGGTACTAAACCCTGCTGCTCAGAGAAGCTGTGGTTGCCCCATCCATGGACTTGTTCAAGACTAGGCTGGATGGGGCTTTGAGCCCCCTGGACTAGTAGAACGGGTCTCTGCCAATGGCAGGGGGGTTGGAACGAGATCATCTTCAAGTCTCTTCAAGCCAAACCATTCTATAATTCTATGAAAACTGGGGTTTCACATTCGAATTTGAAGTGATCTTTTACAATTATGTTTTTTATTTTCCATCCATGAATAAGGATTAGGAAAAAAACCCTTTATAATTATAAAAATTATCACATAAAAAGAATATACTTTATGATTGGCTTTGTTAGTTTATACTGTAGTAGAAAAAAATAAAATAAACCACATGCTTTTAAATTATGTTTTTTCTCTCTTCTTTACTACTGAATGAAGAACATGTAAATATATTTTTTAAATTTCAACTGGAAATATATATCTGGGATTATTTTGTGGGGCTAAATAATACACTACCATTATTACATGAACTTTGACTGACCTCCAATAATTGACCTGAATGATCAATAGAGATACAGAAATATTGTAGAAATGATAAATATTTTCCTCAGTAGCTGGGTGGGGGAGAGAGAGAGAGAGTGTAATTCTTTATGTTGTTTGGGATGTACTATGAATAGAACCAAATGAATTCCCCCTGAATACATTCATATTATACTGTAAAATGCAATCATATGACAAGTGTCTAGGAAAAAGTGCTTGGAAGAAAATCATCAAGAGATAGACTTTTGAAATAGGTAGGATACATTGCATATTTTACCACTAGCAAAATTGCTATAATTAGAAAGTAAAACTCATGACTTGGTATGCATAACATTATATCTGTATCAATACACAGAAAAGGTTTTTTTTCATTTAAACCTTTAAAAAAATATTAATTTATGCATTCATACAATATCATGAAATATGTGTTACTGCAAAAGCAATCAGCTTAGACAGCTCATTAATCTTTCTCATACAAATATTGTGATCCCTCCATCTTTCCTCAACTATTTTTGTGTGTATGATTTAAAGATCAAAGAAATGATGACTAGTTTCTATGACAGCTTGAGATACAATGTGTTCTGCAATATGATGAACAATTAAATTCTGATTTAATTTCCTTTATTTTATGGTAACCTAACATTAACAAAATAAATATGCTCTGACTGTGCTATGTGGGGGAAGCAGTTTCCTTCCTTAACACTACATTCACGTATTTGTTGAAACTTACCAGATTTCTACTAGTCTAAATAATTTGTACTGACACAGTGTTCTTTCACAGAGCTTAAAATTGTATCTCCACAGCCTTCATTTTTTAATAATACCCAAACCAACTCTTACGGAGATATCTTGTGCAAGCAATGCAGCTGCAGCTCTCCTCCCAGGATATGTTAAGAGACTGTTAAATTGGCTCCAGTATTTGAGTCAGCTTGCTCAAAATTTGCTAATTTGGGTATTTCCAAGTGGCCCTACTAGGATAAATGCTCTGATAGAACTATTTCTGTTACTTCCAGTAGACTTTGGTCTAAAGTCTGAATATCATGTAGCAATAAATTGCATACAAATGATACAAACTCTGTGTAAACTCAGATTTTATTTTGTTCTTAATATATTAACCGCTGACCTGTTTGTTAAGATCAAGTGATTTGGAAGGCTGGGAAGAGGATATGTAGTTGTCAGTATTTATTGCAGAGATGCTTCTGAGCTTTTGGGGAGCATTCCCTTTGGATGTACTCACATTTTTCTACTTAGATATAATACACAGAATGTGCCATCATCTGCAAATGCGCTGAGAGCATGATCTCCCTATTCTGGAAATAAAATGTGTTGAAAATTTGTTAGCATAAGGACATAGGCAACTAATATAAAAACTACATCCTAAATAGAAGAAATGTGTCTAACAAAGTGAAATTTGTATGCTCCACATGCATAACTATATGTTGTACAATTTTATCTTCCAAATTCTTTGGTATCTCTATTTGTAATTACCAATACACAGTTAGTAAAAACCATTCACAACAAGTTTTCATTTGAAAATGAACACCATTTTCAGTACTTTATTTTCATTCTCCTCAGGAAAAGAAGTTATAAATGCTATGAAATGGGTAACTTCCTTTACTGTGAGATACAAATCATTCCTTTGTCTACTGCACCAGTGACGATGTGAACTCTTTAACTAAAACTGGTTTACAAGCTTTTCTCAGGTCAAGTGTTATAAAAACAGTCGCTGAGCAATAAAAACACTGTATGCTCTATCCTATAATCTTTTTAGCTATAATTATGCTTAATTTCATCATTTTGTTCCATGAAGAAAACTGTGAAAGTAATCAGTAGTTTTCGATATGTCGCAAAACACAAGTGCTCTGTAAAGAAAGGTCAGAACATTTTTGCCCAAAGGAGTGTCTGCTCACTTCAGGTGTAGTTGAATTTGTGTGTTAATATACAAAAACACTGTAGCTTTTTGCCCACTCTTTGCTCTGCTCGCTTTCCTTGGGTAGTTTGGACTAAATAGCTAACATATGCCTCAGCAAGTATTGCAGGAAACAATGACATTTTGAGCTACGTCTAGCTAGAATGTGGATGTCATACGGACTTTTAACATGTGCACAGAGAGAACTTAGTTACTGACTCGGTACTTTAAACATGATTAGACAAACTTTCTATCTACTGCAATGAGCACAAATAGTTATACTAAAATTTTCTTTGTTTAGTTTTTGGCCCACTGTGCTTCATTAAGCATCACTGATAGAGAATCAAAGTAAGGCCTAAGCATCAAAGACAGAATTTTCAAAATCACAAAAATCAATTAATTTATACACAGAGGGATAGATATGTAATTGAAATCTGAAATTACCATGAATCTACACAAAAAATACACTCTTTACAAAACAGAGTTTACAAGTGCTTAAGGTTTAGCTTTTTGTTTGTTTTTGAGAGGGTTTCCTTACACAGCTCAAAGAAGAAATCACATTCTTGTACCTGAAGGGCTCTGCTTTATCACATTTTAGGATATCCCATCTGACACTTACATATACAAATCATACAACACAGGGATCCTTCCACAATTAATTGATCTTTACTAAGAAAGGTCCAAGAAACTTTTTAATTTAAACTATTTAACTGTTTAAATTGCAACAGTCCCCAAATTAGTGAATGTCTGTCTTCCAAGGAGACATAGGCTCTGCCCCAAGTACACATTCCAAAACATGGATGCAAATAAGCAATTAAAATAAGACTACCAGAGGCTTACTTGATTATAGTGATGTAATCTAGGAAAAACACCCAAAACACATGCTCCCTTCCCAAAAACCACCAAAACCAAACATGTTTTTCAGACTCCTGCATGCTTTGATTCAGATTCTGAAATAATAATCAGTTTTAGTTGAAATCTTATTTTAAATTAAGAAATCTGATTTCATGTGCTCAACTAGATCTGAAAAGATCTGAAAAGGACAGATAACTTCTGATATAAATCTTTTCTTGAGAAGAAGCCTATAAAAGAACCAAAATTCTACAAATGCAATAAAACTATCACCAGTATTTTAGTTTTAGCTTAAATATTGAGAATGGATTTGGTGAAAGATTACTTTAAACTCAAGAGAAACAGAAGTTATGTGTTTCATTGAGTTCTTTTACTAATAAAGAGAGGAATAAAAAAGAAAAATTTTTGTAATTAACTGCTATCCTAGTTTCACTTGCATACATCATATTCTCAGAAAATCTGAATTCTATAGGCAGGAACAAATTTTCAAGACTCAAAACCCTTGAAGCTGGCTAAGTAATGAATAAAGACTGTCCAAAACCAATAGAAAATACCAATTATCCCTATTCCCTTATAAAACATCTTTTGAATCTAGTGATCTAGTGCCTACATTGTTCTACTAGTGCTGTTTCTAGTATATTCAACAAAAATTAAACTAGAATATTTTATAATATCAAGCCATAACTCATTACAATTAAATTAAATCTTTACTAAACAACAGAGAGGATCATAAGATCCAGATAAAGATGTAGAAAGACAACTCTTAAGTATGGCACTTATTTTTTAGCTGTAACCAGAAACTTAGATCACTGTATCAGTACCTCGTTAGTGACAAAATAATGCAGAGATTATTTTCCTCATGGTTCTGTTAAGAAATTTTCACTGTCTTTTGGAAAAAATAGCAAGAATGGAATTTAATCAACAGAGTCAATAACTGCAAGTCTTTAAAAACAAAGGTCCGTTTCCCTTGAATCTCTAAGTGCAGCTTCTGTAAATAAGAATAAATCAATGGCAATTACCAAAAATTTACTCCTTAGGCTGTTGAAAAATACCATACAGAAATCTGTCATAAACCGTCCATTGATTAAAATGCCAAAGAGAAACACATTGTGGGACAATATATACCAATATAGATTGCTGGCAATTGCCTTCTGCTGTAACCTCTATCCACAGCAGGTCAAATTGTGGTCTCACTTATGTCACTGTAACCTTATGGAAGTTAATGATTTGCATGGGCATTAGAAAAAGGATTTGAGCCTTGAATAGCCAGTGATGTTGTAGTTTATTATGTATAAATGAGCTCTGTATGAATGACCTCTGTGATGAACATACTTTTCAATCGATATTTTAATTTAAAAAAAAAAAGGAAAGTAGAATCCCTAGAGACATACAGCATCAGCATTTTCTTTTCAGAATTATGAGGAAATAGTGTAGTAAATTTTCTCCTCTAAAAGCAGATTTACTTGAGATTCTAAACCAAACTTTTTAAAACAAAGCAAGCCCATATGGAACCTTGGAGCACCTTTGGAATGGAAGGAGCCAAAGAAATAGGAAATCTACATGGAAAAGAAACAAACTGGTTTTGTTTGTTGCCATTGATTATGTAAAGACCTTCAAATTTTAGGAATCATGCAGAATTTTACCTTATTTACAGCTCCCTGCATCATATATAATTGTAGAATTCTTGGATTGATGGTAGGAAGATGAATTTTTAAAAATGACAGATTTTGAGAAAACATGTAAGACAGCAATCTACATATCCTCAATTGCATTTTGTGTTTGAATATCTACCTTTCTATATGAGATATGCTCTTTCTCAGACTACTGCTATATTCTTAAACAGCCTTTTAGCTCTTGTCCAGTCTTTATCTCTGGTTAAAGAGCACAAAGTCTATGTAAGTACATCAGATTTAAGAAAAGAAAAAAAGTTATTTTAATCTTTTTTTACCTTTTTCTTTGACTGTGATATGGTCTTACTAAATACATTACTTATAAGAAAAATGAGATGATATTTATGTTGTTAGAACAAATCTGGAACACACATGCTGTTGGGAAAGGGGAATTGTTTGTGTTGTCTGTGAGATCACGTCTGCAGAAATTAAATTTTAAGAAAAAATGACATGAAATTTGTGTTTCGTATCACAGTATCAGTCTCTAATTTTTCCCTTAGGTGTAGCCTTCAATTTTTCTTCTTTCAAGTGCTTTTATTAATACTCATTGTTATGTTCTGAGGTTTTTAATGAATGAATTAATGGATGAGTGGCATCAGATGCTGGGATCAAACTGTGAAAAAAAAGAGCTGCTGAACAAGTTGAAAATGTAGAAGAGATGGACTACTGCTGTTATTAGCTGTACAGGTAGAGAAAAAATTGACATTGCTTCCAGGAAAATGTAATAAAGCTGAATACAAGACTGTAGGGCAATGCTATCAAATGCATATTAATTCCTTAAGCACAATGGAAACACACAACCATTTGCTAATATAAATAGTCATAATCCCAAGTAGTTTAACAGAATTGCAGCAATTCAAATTAATTGGGTCTCCTCAGAACTTCCTAAAAGTCACTGCCATAATGGTAATCCTTTCCAGAACTTCTGAACAGCTGATACTAACTGGATGAATAAATGCTGCAATGTACAATAACAAAATAGAAGAGGGTTTAGCATTGCACAAAATCTTTTGTAGACTAATAGGTACAGAAAAGTAAATTGAAACTGAGAGGAGTATTTCAAAATCCATAATGCTTTGAGTCACAGGTGTCAGATAATGAGTTTGGTTCTGAATTATGAAACATCACAGAAGCTACAGAAGCACAGACTATCTCAAAAAAAGTATACACTTTTTGTCATCATTATCTTTTTTATAATAAATGCTCAGTCTGTTCAAAGGTAGATTCACAGGTTCTCAAGAAAACTAATTACTGATGTGAATAGTAGTGCCTTCACTGTGAAAAAAATCCACATAACAGGTGTTGATGGAGATAAAAAAAAAAGTATGTGTCTAGCAGTTCTCCACCTTGAAAGGGAAGTGATGAAACTGTTTTCAATTTCTATTTGTTTTTGTAAAAAACCTTACAAATTCTGATAGAAAAATATTTTAAAATTGAGAATAGATTATAAGGTTCTGCAATTTTAAGTCATCTGTTGTCCTATTTTTGCCTGGGATAGAGTTAATTTTCTTCCATGTAGCTGGTACAGAGCTGTATTTTTAATTTAGTGTGAGAATAATGTTGACAACACAGTGATATTTTGGTTTTGCTCAGTAGTGCTTGCTCTAATTCAAGGACTTTTCAGACTCCTATGCTCTGACACCAAGCAGGTGCACAAGAAGCTAGGAGGGAGCATGTCCAGAACAGCTGACCCAAACTGGCCAAGAAGATATTCCATACAATACAATGTCATGTTCAGTATATAAACTGAGGGGCACTGCCTGGGATCTGCCAATCCTTGCTCGAGGATGGGCTGGGCATGAGCCAGCAGGTATTGAGTAACTGTATCCTCATCACTTTTTTTCTTGGGTTTTATTCTTCTTTCTCCTTTTTGTTACAGTTTATTATTATTATATTTTACCTTGTTTTAATTAATAAACTCTTCTTCCCTCAATACCTTTTTTTAATTCTTCTCCCTGTCCCTTGTGTGAGGGGAGACTGGGAGGATGGCTGAGCAGTGCTGAGCTGCCGTCTGGGGTTAAGCCATGACAGCTGCACAATTTAGGAGCTCCTGGGCTCCTCAGGCAGAACGAGCAAAACCAGTAAGCTATCAAACTGAGAATATTGAAGAACACCTCAACATAAAGTCATCATACTGGGCTCACATTATTTACTTTGGGTGATAACACACAGTATGGGAAAAATTCACCGGAGACCGGTTTCATTATCATTTGAGCAATGCCAAGGTTAATGTCATTGAATGTTCAAGAGCTATGTTGCTGCAAACTCTGCCTCGAGATGCTGAGCAGGAGTGCTTTTCCTACACTGCTCAGCTGCTGTTCAAACAGCAGGAGCAGGAGAGGCATCTGCGCTGCTAATACGCTGAAAGCAAACAGGCTCTTTACAGCCAGCTCTGTTTTACCCTGATGTTTAGGTGGTTTAAACTGAGAGCTGTTTCTACTGCTATTAAAAAATAATCTGAGAGACAAAAAAAATCTAGAAAATACAGAAGTAGCTTCCATTACATAGTGTGGTTTGAGAAGGGAAAACAAACCAAACCAAGCTGTTGGCAATTTACTTTGTAACAGCTTTGTGATGGAAATTAGTAATTCGAGCCTGCATAGAAGTCTGTTTTTCCTGCGAAAATATCAGAAATCATACTGTATTTTAATGATTTTGGGGGTAAATCTGTGTGTGTGTGTGTGTGTCTAGGCAGCATTAAATCACATCATTACTGAAATAATAAAGGAACTAGTATTTGGGATGTTGGTATTCTGTGTCTTTCTGAACTACTCTCATTTAGTAAATTGCATAAGCCATAAATAACCTTGTTGATACAAATGTGACTTGAGAGGATGGACTCATCCACATTCAGACCATTTCCAGTACAAAACAAACAGCCCCCAGACACCCCACCTCCCTCTGAAGTCTTAAGAAAATCCCTTTGTAGCCAGATAATTTATTGCAAAAACTATAGTCTACAAGGTTTTTCAGCACAGCCTTGCTGATGCACAGAAGACTGCCACATATGAATTACAACAAACCTTACACACATATTTTCTCATCTAAGCAATTACCAAGAGTCTTTACACTTTCAATGATGGAAAGGCAAAGATAAATATTAAACTGGATGTCTGACAGCTGCTATTAAAATCAAGGCCAAATGCTGTCCCACAAAACTGGCAAAGTCATTCAGGTTCAACTCTTAGCTTATTTCTGATTATTCAGATTTTTCTAAGAACTTTTGGCTCCCACTATTTTTTTTCATGGTAAAGGAAATCTTTACCTGAATTTTTACTGACTTATTTTTTTCCAGCTTAGTGGAAATAAAAAATACAAAAGGCTACAGATACTCATTAGCCTTCCAACAACAGAAGAAAAATTACTCCATTCTCTGTTTCTCTTGCAGAATAATGGCAGCAAGGAGATGTTCAAGATGCACATATGGGAGAGAAGGTAGAGACTGATGTTAGAACGATGTGCTTAAATGCACCCTATAAAAACTAAATCATGTGAATTACAGTTTATCATCTAAATAGATATTTGCAATCCTATCAGACTTCAACATAACCACACACCCTGGAGTTTCTCTTCCAGGGTGGTTGTTCTTTTTTTACAGGCTTTAAAATTCTAATAAAGGTCAGTTATCAGTCACATGGAAAAAACCCTACCATGTACATATGATCCAATGCTGCAACTAGATCTCAGTGCTATGCTGAGCTTCTCTGCTGCACTTGTAATTGCATCAGCGCTGTCTTGCTTTGCACTCCACACTTATTCAGCAGTCACAGCCTTCAGTTTTGTTACCTCTGAGATCTTAGTCTCTTGTCCTTGCAACTTAGCTGAAGTTGAACTCTAGAGCACAGTCCTTTATTCATTGACATTGTTGTTCTGCTGTTTAAAAAAAAAGGTACAAGCGGAGGGTTCAATTACAGAGGGCAGTTGCATTGCCCCAGGGGGTGGAGAAACCTACAAACTGTGAATCAGAGTTACAATATGCCTCCTATTTCTCTTCTTCTATAAAGTCATTGATGTATCCCCCTACACAACCCCTATACTTAATTATATACTAAGGCATGTATAATTAATTAATTATACATGCTCTCATACAGCTGCACTGGCCATAACACTGGGAGGGGAAAAACTGAGCCTACCACCTGTGCAGGAGGGGAAATAATAGCTCTATTGAGGCTGTCTTTGACTTGTTGTACTGTTCTTAGATTATAACTTTAAAAAAGGAAGAAGAAAAGAGAAAATGTTAGAAAGTAAGAACTTTTTCCAGGAGTTGTTTTTATTTTACTGGGCTTCAGATCAAACTTTTGGTTTGAAAATCATGTGGATGTAAAACTAGTTTGTCTAGCAGGATATACATTTTCTCTCAAGGGATGTCTGACAATCTGTTAACACAGTGTATAATGGAGGGGGTAGGGGGCAGATCACAGGCCAGATTGTTAGCTAGTATAAAAGAGGTGTTAATGCCATTGACTTTAATAGGGCTACGTCAATATCCACCAGCTTAAGATTCTCTGTATCACAGCCCACAGACCACTTGAGGCTTGCAAAGCCTTTGTATTCAGTCCACAAAGGGACTTTTTAATTGTAGTTATACTTGACAGAATCATAAAAATGTACTATTATCAGTTTACCCAGTGATTCTCTAGCATTCCTGAGGATTAACCTCTCTCTTTGGAAGCATACCGAGTTGTGAGAAAACCTTCTCAGCTAAATCCAAGTTCAATTCAGAGGTGACCACTGGAAACTTTCATTAAACCATTTATATTGTGATAACTCATTTTGAACACATGCTGTCTCAATTTATTAGGAAGGAAATTTAGCTGTGAAGATTCTGCCTTTGAGTATATTAAGAAAATATGTTGGGTTTTTTTTTAAAGTAACTTTTTATATGCAATATATCGCCTTATAAATGTAAGACAAAAAAGCAGCACAGTTAATGTAAACTTTGTAATGCTGTTCGCAGACTGATGTCTTATCTGTCAAGGATTCCAGCATGAACAAAACTTTCAGGACTTTTATTTTATATTCTAATTAAGTAAAGTTAATTAAAGTATAGGAAATATTTAACATGGAATTATTTCTGTGGAATGGAATAGCTCTCTAGAAGTTAGTAGGAAAATAAACCTGAATGTCTTTATGCAACTAGAATTGCAATGACTTCTCTAGAGTTTGAATACATGCCATGTTTGCTTATTCTTCCTAAAGAATAGCATTCACAATATTAAGGATTTAAAAGACACAGTGGGGCTCTCCAAATTTCCCTGCACAAGTTTTTCCTTCCCTCCAGATCATGTCTACTAATAAAAATTAAAGGGTGATTACTTTATATTAAGTAGTTGTGGGCTTTTTTGGCTAAAAGCCTTTAATGCTTCAAGCTTTAAAGCTTCAAGCTTCATTTTATAAACAGCCCCAAACTCTTCCATTGAGTAGTAAACAACCTTTATCTTCTCCAAATAAAAGCTGTATCTGCATAGTTGATGACTAGAGAACAGCTGGGCCACAGAGAAATTATCAAATATTGTGGAAGTTGGCAATATCAAAACTGTTTATGTTGGAATAACTTTTCCCCAAGAGGTGAGTGTGTTTTGGTAGTCAGTGAAATGATCCCCAGATACCCATGACTCCCATTGCTGTTGATATATTAAATATGTACGAAATTGTGTATACAGAACACACACATGTCAAAAGTTGACATCAGTGGGGAACAGATAATCCTCTAAAGGCAGCATGAGTCAAGTAATTTTGTTGAACTATCTTGAAGTTGCACAGACTTCTTGGTCAGTATGGCAAAAAAAATTAGAATGGCAAAGAGTTACTGTTATTAGCAGTGCTAGCCTTATATAAGAAGTTTAAAAAATAAGGAAGGTTTATCACAAGACTGTTAAAAATTTCTGCAATTATATTTTCATCAAAACCTTGTTTCCAATATCCAATGTTAACCGAATTTACTCTAGAGACTAGTGTCAATTTTAATTTCTTGTCATTTTTTCCCACTAGGGCTCAGCTGATCACTCTTTTCATGGTGCTGATGTCTAATATGCCACATAAAAAAGACTCTTTTCGTTTGTTTTTTTTTAATATGTGGGTATTATAAATAATTAATATACATAGCTGTATATCTTTCAGAAAATTTCCTCTACTCAAATCTGGAGTGAAAATTTGACAAGGTAATGCTAAATTTTCTTCGTATCATTCTTTCTTTGTTCATGCAGATATTGGTACCTGTTGAGCCAACTTAAGATGATGGTCAATAAAATTTACATGCTTTTAAAAACACTTCGGTCTTCAAATAAATAATTAAAAAACCCTAGAAATATCTGACTGTAAACAATGTTATAATAAAATTTATTCTACTCTTGATGCTTCACATAAACTTTTTTCTTTTCCTCTCAGATTTATGCTATAATTTCTTCCTGTTCTAGCAGGAGAAAACATTAGCTATTTTAGCATTTCAAGAAAGAAACTAAACATCAACTAAACAAAAGAAACTTTTTTACATTATAATACATAAAAATTTGTGCAACAATTTAGAACTTTACCTTTCCAGTCTATTTCACTTCTATTGACTGTAGAACTAAGAGGGTTATGAATGCCATCTGGAGCAAAATGTGAACAGAAATTCAGAGCTTTTTTTAAGTTTCTGCTGTTTTGCAGCATGCACATATTTAATTTCTTATGGTCAAAGACAAAAAATGAAACCCAAATTGAGTTAAAAAACTCAAACTCATTCAGAATTTTGTGTGGAGTCAAACAATTCCAAACACCTAAGAATGGATGCAAATAATTTATTCCACTTGTCATGCCGGAAGAACTTTTTCAACGGAAAATAAAGCTCTCCCATTTTAGTGTCTCCCATTTTATCAAACTAGATAAAAAAGGGAGTTGACTATAGTAGCTAATGGGCTGTATACTTCTTTATGCAATTAAAATACTACTAACAATATTGAAGCCTGTTTCAACCTATATAGGACATGTAATACAAAACAGAAGAGATCTCTGGTATTCCAAGTCAAGGTTCACCTACTGAAGTCTCATAATGCATAAGAGAGTATCTGTAAAGCAAAAAGTAGTAGACTGTAAAAGCTGGCATGACTTCACAAAATTTACAACACAAAAAGCATTCAAGAAAGCCCAGAAAACAGTTGGTGTTTGAAATCCTTTTTCCCTTCTATGGTAAAAACATTCCTAACCAGATTAGTTTCTTAGCTATATCTGGTTTTCATCATATCTGAGATGATCCAATGGAAAGAAAATTCTAAGCACAAATACTGGGCCAATTATTTATACAGCCATACTTGTGAAATAGTACATGTGTAATTCTCATTTTTCCAGTCTTTTTCAAAAGTAAAATTTTCAATAGGCTTTCTAGCTCTGTCCAGAAATTCTCAGTTCAGTTTCCTTCTTACAGCTCTTTAGCAATCTGTAGTTTACTGGGTTGCTGGATATGTGCAGAAAGGCACCCTTCCAGAGCACAGCACATTGCAAAATGGCCTTATCATTCCTGTTGTCTGTACCCTTTCAATTCCTCTGTTCACTTACTCCTGTACCAAAGACATACTTATATTTTTTAAAGAAAGAATTATATTCCTCTTATTAAGTCTATCCTGCCTTTTGAGTCAGCACCGTTGTTTACGTGGAGTTCTTTTGCCAGAGCCTCTGATTTTCCTCTGTTTTTTGTGACTTGTACTTTCTCTCAGTTAATCTGCTTCAACAGCAAATTTGCACTCTCTGAGACAAATAATATCTTGATTTAATGTTAACTACCTGATTAAATACAGCACATTTTGCTGTTCATAAACATTTGCAAGAGGGCCACTAACAAGTTATAGGCTCTTCTGAACATTATCTATAAATTTTTTTACTGTGAATAGTAAACACATGCCTGGAAGGAAAAGAAGAAATATTCTTCTCTGATTCTATTTCAACCCTTTGCATGTTTAGATGTCTAAAACATCTGATATTTATCTTTCAAAGAAGGTCAGAAGGTGATATGGGAAGCCAGAATATCCACAACCAAGTCAGAGAACTAGCAAGTGGTACAGATTTTTTTTATCTAAACACCTCAAAACCTTTGTTTTCCGGTCCTTTCTCTCCAGCCATTATTTCCTACTTTGTGCAATTCTCAAGCACACATTTTCTTACACAAAGATTATTGTGGGATGACATATGGGAGTATGTTCTCTCTGTAAATTAAACAGTTCCCATGTCCATGCAATGGCACCAAGAGCAAACAATATAACTTCTTTTAAATTTTTCTTTAGTTACCTCACTGTCAACCTCTGATAAACCAAAATTTGTTCAATAGCAACAGAGCTTTGTAAGGGCATACAGAATCAGAAGTGGGACATCCAATCAGAAGGTACCAAAACTACAGCTCATTTAAATAGATGGCTCCTGCGTGTGTCCAGCTGTTTGTGTCTTCTCCTTCCATGAATCACTTTGAAGATGAGGTCATCCTGAGAACTTGTGAGAGAGCTGAGGGACTGCCTAAAAATTAGGAAAAATGATGGTAAATCAGTCCAGCATAAATAATTTTCAAAGAAGAACATTACTGAGGTTGGGAAATGCATGTTACTTCATCTTTTATGAACCTTACATATTTTTCTGATGGAGACAAATAGCCAGAAAAACCGGTAAGAGAAGCTTGTTGTTGCAAAAATTCCTGCCTGCTTGTACAGATCCCTGGTCTTGGTTAAGTCACAAAACTGACTCTGAAATAGCCTGAACACAGAACAGACTGCTGGAGTCAAGGCAGTCACCAGGTTCTGTTCATCAGAAATTCCACACTTAAGCCATGCTGTCAATTAGACAGGTCCCACTGTAATGGTGTGTCTTCTGTCAAACTTTTCTGAATAGGCCCTTGTTCCATTTGATACTATCCTGAGGAAGCTTTATCACAGTTCTGATGCATGGTAACCTGATAAGACTTCATTTAGCACCCGTCTATCACTATTTAACCTTAACATGTATCTGAAATCTACCATCAAAATAGCAGGTTTTTTGTAGAGATGGAGTGTTCACCAATGGTTAAAGCAGATTAACTAAGGGTTTTTATTACAAGATAGAGTTTGTATCCTAAAGCCTTGATAAATCCTTGCTAACAGGAGTTCCATCATCTAAAAGGCTAGCTGTTCATACCTGATAAGGTTTCTAAGAGCATAAAAGTCTCTAAACAAACCAATTCTGTGAGAGAGGCATTTGAAAAGTGTCAACATTATTGTTAGATAATGTTTTAACTGAGCTATCTATATATTTCTTAGTACACTAAGAAAATACCTTATTATAATAATGCTTGAGAAATTCAGATCAGCTATTTTATGGAGGATACAAAACAATTAACATTTCAGGTTAGTATATTTAAATCTAAACCCAAAACCCCTTAACATTTAACAGAATATGTATAGCTTAAAATATCAGAAAGCTCTTTAGATGGTTCATAAAATATTGAGATAAATTATTTAATCTATGTTAAAGTTATTAATCTGTCAATCAACAGTACAAGATCAAATGTAAAAAGAATTAAGATGATGCTTCAGAGTCATCAGATTCTTTTATGCTTTTCCCTCAAAAGTACAAAATGCCATTCAAGAAATTAAGTGATTAATTAAATGCATATTTATATAACTTAAGTAACTTCTCATATAAATATAATATGTTTGATGTATACATTTGTTTACTTTATTTAGTCAGCATTTTGGAGGCAGGGTTGTTTTTAAAGCTTTCCACTGCACCAGGTATGCTCTGTACCGACTGCTGCATCTACACCTAGGTTATGTCACCCAGACATCACAAGCAGTGATAAGTACTTTATTCCACATACTATCTAAATTTCACTGTCTCCAGGAAACCTTTGTTTTAACTCCACCATTCAAAATATAATACTCAATCCTTGAACTTAAACTAAAGTAGACATGTCTGTGTTTTTAGGGGAACGACCTTAAGGTAAGTGGGGATGTACAAGGACACAAGACTTTGCCTATGCAAAACTTCAGTAATAAAAACCAGTTTCTGTTTATAGAGTACATGAAATATAGGTGATATGAAGGGCATTTCAGTTGTACTTCTGTAGTCTCACTATTTTAAGCTACTGCTAATAAACATTAGTATCATTTTGTGGAGCAAAGGAGATTATTCAAGATGAAAAAGTATGTCAGAATCTAGGAACTATCTATGGAGTTCAGTATGGCTTTTCAATTTATAATGCTAAAAGTAAAAAAAAATACTATTTACATATATAGTATATGCTTTATACTGTTTATAAATAACACTTGTATTCATGTACCAGCATGTATGTTTATATGTGCATTTGTATAGTAACTCTACAGGAAATTATTCAATTTTATCGTAAATATTGTTATTATGATCTATTTCATATCTTATGAAAAAATAAAATGTTTTAATCAGTGGCCTTTTAAATCAAAGATTTTAACCACAATTTTCAAGTCTTAAAATTTTAAATCATTTTTCAAGAATTAAAAAAAAAAAAATCAAAATTAGCAAACTGTAGATTTTGATCTATATCAAAACAGGAAGGAGTTATTTTCAGTATCCATGATGTAAGTGGTTACTAATATATCCATGCAGCTGGGGGAAAAGATATTAAAAAGGCGCTTAAATAAACTACATTACTCTGACAGTAACTTAGTTGTGATTCATAGTCATAACAGCAATTATTTTCTGGTCTCAACAGGATAAGGAAGAAGGGAGTGCAACTTCTTCAGTTTGGGTTGTGGAGGATGGCAGTAAACACTCTAAAAATTGCTATTCCCCTTACAATCTTGTGTGCCTTAAACTACCTTTTGTGAATAGAGTTAAACAGTAACAATGCCACATAACGATGTATTTTTGTGATTTTATCTGTGTTTAGGTTCACCTCCCATGCACTCTCACTCATCAGATACACCACAGCATCTTAACTCTAGTATTTTTAGCAAAAATAAGTAGAGCAACTGTTAAGTTGGTTGAGAGCTCTCTCACCAGGTAATAACCTTCACCTAGTGATATCCTGAAACTGGAGAAGGATTGCAAAAATCTGTTAAAAGTTTTCTTCATTAAAGAAATCCTATACTATTTTACCAAATATATCAAATTTTGGAATCAATGTCAGTCATTAATAGAACAGACACATTTTATAACAGTACACAAGCAGATGTAGGAGATGTACTGGATCAATTTAGAAGAGTTTTCTTTGAAAACTCTGTTTATTTCCATGGGGTGGGGGGGAAGTGGAACAACACATTTTCTTTTAAGAAATTATTTTCTTAAAGGCTTTAAAGATCATATTGTAAATCCTACTTAGTAGTTTATATGTTTTCCAAAATGTGTAGTCTGGAGCAATATATGTGAGATGTTGATGATGTTTTATCTCCCTCAGTACTTCAGGTCTAGTGTCTAATAATACAGTGCATAAACCACACATCAGCTGGAAAAAAATAATCACGTTCATTTATAATCAATGACCTTCATAGCCAGTAATAAGGATTTTCTTTGTTTGTGTAGGCAAATTTTGAAATGTATCATCAGCATCAAGAAATACTTTTTAAATTTTTGTTGATTTGAGATTTTTTCCCAAATAGATTATATAAGTGAATGGAGCAAATCCTGTTGGTTTTATCCATATGACATATGCTACATATGTGTGCCTGGCTCACCAGAAAATAAGCACCAGAGTATTTGTTCTTATTTTTTATATGCTGGTGGAAACGCCTTTGGTGAAAATACCTTCCGTGAAAATTTGCCTTCAGGACTATAAAACCCTTGTACGTATGCACAAGGTTATATGGGACCTAAACTTATAGCTTAGAATTTAACTGGGATATTGCAGCAAAAGGTTTTCAATGTTTAATTGCTTTGCCTGTGACCACAAAGTGTGCCGCCACACAGGTGAAATGTATTATTTTGTCTAACCAAAGTGATCCATTTGCATACCTGAGCCACGTCTATCTGTATAGCTGATTACTTTGACACCCATACAGAAATAGAATTAAATGGATCTCCATTATTGTAGACTATGTATCACTATTGTAGATTAAGTGTGGTAAAACTCAGCAATGTTTTTCTCTGTCGTTAAAGTGCTGCCTACTGATGGCAGCAGTCTGGTTTTGACTTGGTTTATCCCTTTAGGAATATACAATATAAAAATTTATTGTATGTGATTTGAATCTAATTATTTAAAAGTTCAGAATAAAATGTTTGTCACAAATTGATGTTTTAATATGTCACAAATCCTTCTATGAAGTTTTGTTAGAAAGGAGAAAAAAATATATATTTATCATGACAGTGATTCTTTGATGTGGAATTGATTCTTCAGGCTCTGAAACTTCATCATAGTTATAAAAGAAAATATCTATTTTTCAACACTGTTTAATGAGTGAGTACAAGGTTTTTTAGCTAACTGCTAAAGTATGATTGCTTTGATCTTTTAGCTACAGTCCTTTGGAAATGACAGCTTGCAAAGAAACACAATAAACCATTCAGATTGAATACCTACTGAGAAATACTAGGGAATAAGGGTTTTTCTTTGGCTGCAGGAGACATATTGTGTCACTTAATGGTAAGAAACCTGAACCTGTGTCATTACTTTATTGTAAAGCTAGACAGAGTTCCCTGTGGTCCAAAAAGTAAACTTACACCATATCACTTTAGATGAAACTAATTTTGACTTTTTCTGTGAATCCTACACATTCTGAATGGAATGTGGGCAACTCTGTACTGTTACATCCTATAGCCAGGAGATAATAAATAAGGACATAAAACTGGTAGTTATCAACTCATAAGGCAGCAGAGACCACTGGAAAGTGATTTTCCCTCTTGAATGACAGATCTATCATTTGAGAACTGGTCCAGCAGCTAAAGGAAATCAAGGAAATTCATCTTCCTTTTTCCCTTATTTATTTTGAAACCCTATGCAATAGCATATAGAATTTAATTGGTGCAAAAATTTTCTGGACAATTCTTTGAAAATCTTACTTATTCCCTTGCCCTTCTGTGCAAAGGGTTACTCACAGGAAAATTCTCATTTGTCTCAATGAAAATAGTCATGACTTACTGCTGTACAATGGAAGAAAGGTATTTGCAGTCTGGTCATTTGCCATGAAATATTAATACATATGAAAAGCACTGATTGGCATTTACATGCTTTTGGAAATCTTGGCCTCTTTTAGCAGAACTTCTTGTTCTTTGAAGGAAAATAGCAGCCTGGCAGTTCAGAGACTACTCATTAACAGCTGTAGCAGTGAGTAGCAACACTAAGATACAGGAAACCGAAACCAAGAAATCCATTGTCACGATGTTTAAAAGAGCTTTGAATGAAATCACCCACATAATTAAATCTTAAATGCCATGTATGCCTCAAAAGATTTTCATGGTTTTGTGATGAAAAAAAGCAGGTCCTTGGGCTGTTGCAACTTTACTTATTGTCATATATGGCTGATATTATTGCAATATCTACACAACTAAGGATGTGCAAAACCACTGCTTTCTTTTAACTTCACAACATAAGGATGATTTGACTTCTTTCCCCCTTTTTTTTTTTTTTTTTTTGTGTGTCTGTATGTGTCTAGGAAAATTAGGGAAATTAGAGATAAAATGGTTGGAGGAAAAAGAAAATGCTTTTTGAGAAATAAATAATTGCAAGCAGCAAAATAAAAATTGTTAAATGACAAAACTAAGTAACTATTGTTTTCTGTCATCCTTATATCTGCTAAGTATTATTAGTTTCAGATTCATTCTACATAATCATGGGATTTAGTGCTATTTGGCATGAGTATGAACAGCAGTAATTGTTACTTAAGAGGTTTTTAAAAAGATCATCTGTAGGCCGATATCCCAACATTAATTTATTTATTTTAACATTTATTTAATGGTTAAAAACTAAGAAGACATTCACATCAGATTTTAGTGTCATTTATATTTAAAATTTTATATAAGGCAAAATATTAAGACACTTTTCATCTGCAAATAGCATATATATCAAACTCCAAGCTTCCATAATTTCGTAAATTATGCCTCAAATATGTTAAAAATTCAAGGTGTTGCAGCTATGTCTATTTATTTCCCTTAGCCCTTTAAGAACTTAATTAGTCAATGAATGTGTGTATAGAAGAGCTTGGTTACTCCTGGGCATATCAAGTGACATGATTGCCATCTGGATCTTCCACTCTTTTAGGAAAGGGTCACAGTGGAATTTCTTGACACTTTGAAAAACTTTAGTCTTTTATATTCAAAACCTTTAGCCCAGACATTTATTTCCTCCACCCACTTATTTCCTCCAGCCACCTCTACCACTAATTTTTGCTGCTTTGAGCCTCATGAGAAACACTGGATTAGTTTTCTTAGATGCATGACAGTTTCATTCATATATTGGTATTCAAACTTCCCAGGAAAGAATTCTGAATATATTATTCTCATTTCTGTCTTTTACTTAAGTTCAGCAAATACCTTTACCTAATACTGCACCAAATAATTACCAAATTCACATTCAGAGGTGATCGCTGATCAGTACTCCTCTAAATCTGTTAATAATTTTCTAACAGACCTTATACCTCTTGTGCACACAGGAGAATGTAGGAACAAATCTAGCAGTTCAGATACCTGCTAGATTCCTTCAGGAAAAGTTCTTATGTTATCTAATATTCCTAAGCATAGAGAGCTAGAAGAAGAAACATTGGGAGCTTAAAAGAAATCCAAGTGTTACTTGCATTTCTTGTCTTGCTTACCTAAATATCTTGGACATGAACCAGATCTCTGAAGTGATCCTTATGTGTTGAATATTCACTGAGTTAATCACGAATTAAAGGATTAAACAGGACAGCAAACTGAAAATGTGACTGAATTCACTATTACCACCTTTTATAAAGACACGCTACAAATATAGAAATAGAAACAGCTATAGGTTTCCCAGAAATATTTTTTCACTAAGGAAATTTCTCTAGAATAGAAAAAAGTACTTAGATTTTGAGTTGGGAAAAAAAAGAAAACAGATAAATTGTAAGGGGTTTTTTTCTGTGTTTTAGAACAAAGTACTAAACTTTAAATTCACATTTCAAGTAATATTTTGGATAGAATTTTATTGGCATTTAATTCAAAGCATAGATAAATATACAGGAGATGAAAACTGCTGGAATTTAAAGCCAACTATTTTTCTTTCCCCATTCTTACCTTCAAGTGCTAAAAGAATCCAACTTCGGGTAAAGTCAAAGCATTAGTCAGACGGAGTATGCTTTTATTTTGTTATTAATTTTTCCTGACCATATTGTCTATGTTGCGTTTCCTCACATTTGTTGTGCATCTTGTTTTCTCAAGAAAAACAAGATAGTAGTAGTGTGAAGTCAACATTGCTAACACTGTATCCACTATATTGTCAATACTAACAAAACCTTTCTGTTCAAAAGGATTTTTTTTGTTTATATTTTGAATGAGACATGCATTATTTCCAATTCTCAGTAAAAGGAGAAGGATAAGACTGTGGTTGTTTAACATTTATTAGGAACAAACAGTAAGGTTCACCATTCATAAAGAAAATCTGAAAGAAAAATGCAAACTTGCTTGTAGAATTTGTTCTAAATCTTTCACTATATAATATAGAAGTCACCTATCTGTTTGAAATTAGACTGATGACGACATCAAGATAAATAATTGGCGACTTCTTCTTAAGCAAAAATGAGGAAAGAGTTTAAAATATTTAAAACATTAGAATTATCCTTGAGTACAGATAGTGCATTAAATCACAAATGTATGGATTTGTCCTTTATGAGAGATCATCTGTGGCACTCTTGCCTGCTATATTTTAAGGCTTATTTTTCATGTGATGATGGTGACGTACTTTCACTCCCCATATTCTCAGCCGAATCTCGATGTGATTTTTCTCAATGCAATTTTTTGAGCACAAGGGTCAAATTAGGTTTTCAGGTGTCAGCATTATGAATTTGGAGTAATCCTATTGATTTAAAAGTTATGAAAATTAAGATGGACCTCTGGACCTCACTGGAGGTGAAATATGACCAAGTACATATGTACTGTAAAATACAAGAATGTACACAGCTTAATAATGGATATTTGGCTCTCAGTACTGAAAAATTATTCTTGCAGTGTGAAAACCAATATAGAAAAGATTTAGATAACAAAAGATGGTTATTTCTTTCCCTAATTGAAGATTTCATGCATCGCAGCTGACCAAAGTCAAGGAATTCTGCTTTAATAATAATTCAATCTTCCTTGATAGGTTTTGTGTTGCTTGGCCTAATAATTGCAGGTAATATTTAGATAATATACTTATGTTTCTATATATATGTATGCATCTGTGGCTGTCTACATGTGGATGAGTGAGTTTATGTGACTATGAATGTAAGTCTGATGTCTAAGATCCCAAACAGAAGCAAAATCCCATCATTTCTCTATTAGATTTTGGAGGAGAAGGCAATTGTGCTTTATTACTTTCTGATAGAACTAGAGGGACAAAAATGGAGAGAAAAAAAAAAATGGGGGAAAAAAGTTTTCCTTGCATTTATTGTTAGGATTTCATTTCTGTTTAAAAGGGAGAAGCTTGTAATGTAAAAAGTCTTGTCCAGTTTTCTAAAAGTTCCTGAGGTCTCTAGGAACAGTAAACTTCAGCAGTAACTTCCAGCATAGGGGCATGAAGGGCGGAGTCTGTAACAAGAAAATTTAAGAATATGCTTATAGTTTTCCCAACAATGTATGAGACAGCAAGAGCTCCTTTAACACTTTCTAAGGTTCTCCTGCATTTTTTTCTAACCCTTAAACACAGTAACAACCGTGGTTAGCCAATCTTCTGCCATTTACTAGAGCACAGAGGAATGAGGACCACCATGAGCTGCAGTGGAAGGATTGCACGGATAACAGGAGTAATGAAAGGTAAGAGGTGCAGCTTGTTGAATGCAATATATTTCTGAGTACTGGGTGACACTGGGAGGTGTAGAGTAAAATCCAGCTAATGGGAACAAAGCTAAGAAGCCAAGAACTGCTGGTGCCACAAACCCCAGCACTAGGGAACGGCTGTGTCATGCAGCATTGCATGTGCAAGTGAGTGCTGGGACATGGCATGACTCACAGGAGCTTTAGCAGAGTCAGACTTTGCCTACAGGTGCAGCTCAGAGGAGTAACATGGGACTGTTAGCAGAGTTGGCTGATGAAAAATTGTAACTTGATGGATCAGATTGGCTTAAACCGTGCTACACTACCCAGTGGAACCTCTGATTGAGAGTTACTGCAGAAGAGAGACCCTATGTTGTACCAAGGTACAAAGTGCTTTGCCTAAGGATGTTCTCTTCTGAGAAAAAGATCATAAATTCTTACTCTAACACTTTAAGAATGAGTTACTATTCCCTCACTGATCCAACAACACAGAATTTTATTTTCTCTGTTTAATACAAATGTCCTGTTAGCCATTGGATTCATATTTATGAATGGGGCAAATTTTCTCACTGAACAAAAAAGGTGAATATAAAATTTGAGGCTTCTGACAAACATTTTCTTTCTTTTTTATTTAATGAAAGCCTTGAATTTAGTTGTGTTACTTCCAGGGAAGCCTCATAGTAAGGTTACAAGCATAGCATATATTTACATTATATATTTATACATGCACACAAACATTTTTTATTTTAATAATTTTGGTTTACTTCATATTCTATAAACATGTCATTGTCGATTATCTTATGGAGTACAATCCATGGTCTCTGGCACTTCCAGACTTTTATGGGTAATCTGTCTCTTTCTACTCATCACTGCAAGCCAATAGTCCTTTGTAACTGAGTTTAAAAATCCATTGTTTTGTCAGATCATTCATTACATATTTCCAGATCACTTAAAAGTCTGAAAGCAATTCCATATAAAGTTGCATTTTTTACAATGGGAAAGACCTTTGCTAGTATTTCAGGTACCGTATTCACCAATGACCTGAATGAAGGGACACACTGCACCCCCAGCAAGGTTGCTGATGATGCAAGACTGGAAAGAGCGGCTGATACTGCAGAGTGCTGTGCTACCAGACAGGGAGATCGGGACAGGGTGGAGAGCTGGGTAGAGAGGAGCAGAGTGCAAGGTCCTGCACCTGGAGAGGAAAAACCCCATACACCAATACAGGCTGGGGGCCAACCTGCTATGATGCAGCTTTGTGGAGAAGGACCTGGGAGTCCTAGCAGACAACCAGCTGTCCATGAGCCAGCAGTGTCCTCGTGGACAAAAATGCCAATGGTATCCTGGGGTGCATTAGGAATAGAATTGCCAGGAGGGTGAGGAAGGTGATCTTGTCCCTCTGCTGTTCCCTGGTGAGGCCACATCTGGAGTGCTGTGTCCAAATCTGGATCCCTCAATTCTAGGAAGACAAGGATCTGCTAGAGGGGATCCAGTGAAGGATTATGAAAATGATTAGGGGATGGGAGCATCTCTCTTTTGATAACAGACTGAAGGAATTGGATCTGTTTGGCCTGGAGAGGCGGTCTTATTTAGAAATATCTTAAGGGCAGGTGTCAAGAAGATGTGCCCAGTGACGACCATTTTCCAGTGATTTCCAGTGATGGGACAAGCGGAAACAGGCACAAACTGTAACACAGGAAGTTTGATCTGAATATAAGGAAAAACTTCTTTACTTTGGGAGTTACAGAGTGCTGGAATAGGCTGCCGTGAGAGGTTTGGAGTCAGTCTACTTCTCCGAAGATATTCAAAACCTGCCTGGGCACAAGTGCTGGACACATACTTTAGCAGAGGGGTTGGACTAGATCATCTCCAGAGGTCCCTTCTAACCCCAGCTATTCTGTGATTCTGTGTATATGATAACATGTTTTTCCTGTCATAACATGTTCATATTCTTGGTTTTTCCATTCATATTACACATACATTGAGACCTACTAAAGTGATAGTTATGTAAAGTTGTCAGAAAAAAACACTTTCTAAAACAAGTGGTATTTTGGTTTGGTTTGGCTTGTCTTGGTTTTCTAAAGAAGAAAGTTTGTCCTTATGTCTGTCTTTAAAGCATGTGACAGTGTAGATCAGAATTTTCCTTCAGAAAGCCTCTGCTCAGTTCTCATCAAGGAACTACCTTTCCAATAAACAGGAGTACAAACACACTCATTAGGCTGGTAAAAATTCCCTGTGTGTTAGGGAGCAGTGTTAGTACCTTTGTAATGAGAGTTTCCTACTTCTGTGCCGAAGTTTTTCATGAAATGTAAGTAAACATGAACAACAAACGTTGGCCAATAGTGTTGTCCAGGATACGTATCTACAACGTTGATCAAACAGCCTTTTATATCAAGGAAGTT
Source organism: Corvus moneduloides (assembly GCF_009650955.1). Taxonomy (NCBI): domain Eukaryota; kingdom Metazoa; phylum Chordata; class Aves; order Passeriformes; family Corvidae; genus Corvus; species Corvus moneduloides. Next base: position 85,488,796 of record NC_045477.1, read on the forward strand.
TCTGATTCCTTAAATAATTTCTAAGAGTTTCCTGAAAAATGATGTTGTAAAAGTTATTTTTTTGCTATTGAAACTAGCTAAAAATGAGGATTGTTTGCTACATTAAATTCATTCTTTGCCCTGAGCATAAATTTAATCTGTGAAATCCCATTTGGGTATATACTATGCAATGCTCAGACACTCAGCTTGATATTCTAGTCCTTTTAATTTTTTGTACTGAGATGAGAGATTTCACTTTCCTGACACATCAAAATAATTTGCATAAAACCAGTATTTCCAACTTCAAACATAGCCTTCAACTCTTCTTCCTCTAAGCTAAATTTGAATATTTTCATATTTCCATAAAAAACAATTTTGCTGTTTTCATATTTTGTCTTTGCAACAGTGAAAATTCATTTTTTCTTAATATTCCTTGACCATTTTGGTTTACAATTGAATCTTTATTGCCAGTTTTCTTTATTTTTCCCTAATTTCTACAGATATACTTGTATTTTCCAATCTCTATTTCAGATTATAAAAAAAGAACACATATCAAAACAGATTATATACTCAACAGATTTTTCAGAAATGACTGACAGTACAATATGATATTTGATGGCCTAAATTGACATAGCATATGCTTCATCTCTCTTGCTGTCCAGATGCTTGGTATTGATACACTTGTTAACGTGAGTCAAGCATCTCCAATGCTGACTGACTAATACAAATGACAGAAGGATTAAATAAAAAAAAAAAAATTAAAAAAGGGAAAGGAATCTTTTCTTTCACCATTATGCAGCAAACTGCTTTTCATTTACTTTGTTACTGCTCATAAGCAACAAAATCTGAAATAATGTGTTAGCAGGCTGTGTTAGACTGTCAGATAGTGCCTGAGAGGCTCCGTTCTTTTGAGATAGAGCAATTTTGTTACATATATTCCCATAAGAAGTAAAGTGTGAGAGTCTGCTAGATAAGCTCAGCCACTGACTAGCCAGCCCTACACCAGCAAGGACATTGCCCAATAAAATGTAGAGGGAGAAAGTAGCCACTGACATGCATAGAAGAAAACACAGAAGCCACATTTCAAATCTCAGTGAAAGGTTTTAGTGCTCACTGCTTACATGAATTATAAATGGGTGAACACCACGAAGTTCTTGTCCTTTCAGTAAAACACAAAATATTTCATTTAAGTGAATGTCATGCAACCCTAAAGCAATTAAAAAAGATAACAGTGTCTAACATTTGTAATTTTCATTGTGACAACGATATTTCTATAATACCACAATCTCTGAAATGTCTAGGAATGCTGTCTCTGATACAGATATGCTCAATAAATCACCTGAAGTTACACATAGTATTATTATGAATTATAATAGGTAAGATTCCATAAAAAGTCTCTAAAAAACTTCCTACCCCAAACACAATTATTATGTATTATTATTGTATCATCATAAATCACCAAGACAACTGAAATGGATGTCATGGGCATAAAAGGATAAATTTTAAAATCTAGTCCCAGAGTAAACAGTTTATGTTTACCTCAGTAATAAATTATGCTCAAAATTACTGCATTAATCCTTCAAACTAATTTTTTTTACTGAATATGTTTCTTCATTTATAGTCTATAACAATTTAACAATGTCAAACTAATACAAAATTCTGGAGATAATATTACCTTATTATGGTTTATATTTTATTATATTTTCTGTCTCCTTCCTTCCCCACCTTCTTCCATCCTTTAGTTCTCTAAAATAAAATCTGTGGCATATGTCCCATTATCATCATTTCGTGACAGGAAAAGTATTCATGTTCAAGTGCATATATCCTGCAGATAACTAGAGTTTGTGCTATAGTTCTTCACTCTTTGTCTGCTTTTCTTGTTTTTAGGTTTCTATACTTGAGGTCCTAGTAAAGCATATAGAAAAATATTTATGGAGGTGTCCTTTCTCCCTCCCTCTCTCTCTCCCCCTCCTGATGAACAAAGGTGGAGGGTTTATAGAGCCTAATAGTGAGTGCATCTTCAGATAGATTGTCTTTTAGGCTCTGGATATGAACAACAGATGGGTCTCTCTCTTGAGAACAGTTAAGAGCGAGATATCAAGTGTCTTGGATCATGTCTGGGGAAGTCTATACCAAAATACTGAGATAAACTAAAGTGGAATAAACTGCTATAAAGTAAACTCAAAGAAATGGTTTGACATAACTAAAAGTGGGTAAACTAGAGGTAGTGAACTAGATTATTCTAGAAATTTCAGAAAAAAAACTCTTACTGCATAGAGAAAATAAAGATACCTAGTTTAAACAAGAAGGAAGAAACTAACCTCTAAATTTAGATACCTAAATCTCTGTTTAGGGTTATCTTTACTGCTTCTTACTGAGAAAACCAGGCAAAATAGCAATCCATTGTCTTTGTTATTCTAAATGAAAATGGCAGAAATCTTATGTTGTTAAAAGATTAAGAAAGATGGAGTGAGATACAAGAAATAAACCTTTGCTGGTGAATTTGTAAAGCTTCAACACTATTTAGAGCATTTAGACAGCACTCATTGTGAGATATGGCAACTCATTGACATTTTCACAAGTGTTGTTTGTTGTTGTTAGGTTTGTGGGTTTTTTTTTACTCTCCAATCTCCACAAAATGAGAAACTTCCTTGCATCCTTAAAAAATCTGAAGTGATAACCTGCATAACAATTCAGTCAGTTTTAAGTAAATAGGAAATTGCAGCACTAGGGTGTTGATAAGACCACTTGGGACAGAAATGTCAGTGTCTAATGCTAAGTGTTAAATTTCTTCTAAAATAATTTAAATTAATTTTAACACATAATAATTAACGGATTTATTTATACATTCTCAGAGGTCTTCAGTACTTGGGGATTAAGGATTGCAAATCAACAGAGGAATTAAAGCATTAAGTTCACATAGTCACAATTTTTAGAGTTGTATTTGTTATATGAGCACAGACTGTCACTCTGTGTTGTTTGTGCAATAAGGAAAAGGATGTGAGCAAGGACATGATGAGGAGAATAGATTTCTGTTACAATACTCTTCACTTGGCACTGCTGTATATTACAGGGTCTGGAGAGCTGCTCCTACTCACTGCAAGGTTTGCAGCTGTGAACACAGACAATACAGAGTAAAGAAGTTTTATGCATTGGGGGCTTTTTATTCCTTCTCTCACAGTTTGTGTTCTGGCAGTGCAGATAAGCCTTCATTAGGGATTAGGGTGCCATTTACCTTGGCATTGTACATGCTCAAAGGAAATATATTCCTTTTCCCAAAGAGTTAATTTAAACATTGGCAACCTTTAAGATACGTTTGTTCATGCCTAAACCGGGTTTGCAAATGGATACTTTATTCACATCAGATACAGCTGGGAAGCTAGTTCTGTTGTGTATATTTGGGATATGGATGGCCACTCATTTTGCAGCTATTTACTGCTTCTATTTACCTATATCTACTACCATTATTTACCAAGGTATTAAAGCCTAACATTTTTTCTTTTTTTTAACCACATAATTTTATTTTTCAGACAATTCTTCTTTCTGTAAATGTCTTTCCTGTTTTCCAATATTCATAATATAAGTAAAATACTTAATTGTGTGCAGGCATTCATTCTTTATTGACTTCCATACATTAAGTACTGTCTTACATAGCTGATCAACTAACTTCTCCCTTTTCTATCCCCAAATGAAGCCCCACTATTATTATTTTTAAAATATAGGAAGCAAGGAAAAACAATGAAAAACAAATTATATGCATAAACTATGGCAAGACTTTCAGAATTACTTCCACCTGTATGAATCTTTGCTGCATCTGTAAATGGAACAGCAGACCACTGACTATCTAGACTGTATGCATTGTTTCAAGCCCCAAAAAATACAATATCTTCAGCTTTTTAACATACAACCAAAAAATATTATTAAAAGAAATTTTCAAAATCTGATACCTGCTTCTCACTCTTGATTTTACATTTTTTGATATGACCTAAAAAAAAAAGTAGTGCACTTCACTTTTCCATTTTTTGTACAAATAGAGAGTTACTGTACTAGAATTATCACTAATTTCATCCCCACACCCTGAACTTGTAACTGAACTTTAAAAACAAGCCTTTAAAGATGCAATTTAAATGTTCACCTCGTGTTCGATTTTAAGCAGGAAATAAGTTTTGAGTCTTATTTATTTGTTGGTTTCAAGTCATTAGAGGGAATTAATATAACATTTGCTATTGAATGTGTCATTCTGCAACACACTTTGGTTGGCTTCATCATTTTGGCTCTCTGATGAATATTCCCTTATTATTTGATCTTTCTCCAGGGAATAAATCATCCTGATGATATGTAGAACTGTACAGCCACAATATTCTAAAAGGTACTAAACCAGTTTTAAGAGTATCTTTTCATAGGTTTTGAATGCTGCCATTTACATATACTTCTGCCTGAAATAATTGCTTGTTATTTAACAGTGTCTTGAGCCCACAAATGGAAATATTGGCTTACTGCTAAAAGCTGACAGTTTTTCAACCCTCTTCAAGGGATGCACATTTTTTCTTTCTTTCCTTCAATTTTTTTCTAATGTGCTATACTCTCAGCTTTTTTTGGTAAGTTGTATTCCAATGACATTTTTTCCCTCCTGCTTTTATTCTTTGTAATAATTTTCCTAAATCCATGCCTAATAATTCTAGATGGAACACTGGTCACTATAACACAATTTCGTTTACAATAAAAATTTTCAGGAGATAGGAAGTGCTGAAGGGGTTTTATTTTGCATACTTTTATTAGAATTGTTCTTAATAACATTACAACAATTTTAGCAGCAAACCACTGTGCAGGTCTCATTCTTCTAAATCTGATATGCGCACACATTTTAAGGTGTTCTTCCCCAAATGACTTAGAAAAAAAATCAATGGCTGTGGTATGGTGTGATTTTCATATAGCTTGTGATTTGCTAAAAACTAATTGATACATTTTATTGGTTTTTTTCCCATGAATGTCCAAAATTAGGGTTTGGTTTTTGACAATACAATTTTTCTTTTTCTTTTTCTTTTTCTTTTTCTTTTTCTTTTTTTTCTTTTTCTTTTTCTTTTTTCTTTTTCTTTTTCTCTTTTTCTTTTTTCTTTTTATTCATTTCTTTTTTTCCATTAATAGAAGTTTAAAGATTTGCAACTGAAAACAGTACCAAAGAAACCTAAAAATAATATTTAGTTTACTATAATCTGTAGAGAAAAAAACCCAGATAAATAAAAGCAAGAAAAGATAAAGTATGTGGTCCTTTAAATAACATGATACCTTAGTCTCTGAAAAATGAAATAGTTTATTTGCTTTCCTTCTTTAATTTTTTATCTAGCTCATTGTTTTTACCTTATTCTAAACATAAATGGAATTTTCACTGTCTCTTCTCATTGCTTCTCATCTGTAATCACAATTCAATTATGAACAATCACCAGTTCTTTTCGAGTCATAATATATTATGGTGAAATATCACAAGTGAAATACTATGCCTCTAGGTGTTTGTCATTGGCTTCAGTGTAATAAATTTTCACCCACTGGCAGAACAACCTGTAGTTTTACAATCTGACTACTTTGACAGGCAGTGTGATTATGAGGATAAAGTATTTTGAAAAATTACTTTCTGGAAACTGGAAGGTTCTCTTAATTTTGAACCCATCTCTGAATGACAGAGTAGAAGTCGTGTGAGCCATATATATAAAAAATGACCTTGTTTCTGTATGAAAGCAATTGTGTGTATGGCAGTTTGATACAGAGACAGCATTTACACCTGACAGTTGTTGAAGTTATTTGATATTCTTAAAATTCATTAAGAGAATTTCCAAAAGCTACTGTAGTTCCTAGAAAATTAAGCTTCTAGCTTGCAGTGCTAATGAAGGTCCATAAAGTCATCCTCTTCACTGATAATGAGTTCTTTCTGAGTTAGGAGTGAAGGTGTCTGAAATACTGACTAATATGTCAATGTACTTGGTGCACTCATGGGCAATCCTAGTCTTTCAAGAGTTCAGAAGATCATGACGAATCATGTGAAACAAGACAAACTGATGTGTTTAAAACTAGTTTTAAATTTAAAAGTAGCTGGTGTGGGGGCTGTTTGAAAAGAATAGTTTGAAAAGAATAAATTCAATTACTTTTCATCAAAAAAATTATTGTGGATGCTAGATATTATCTTGTAAAATTAATAAAACAATTCAACTTTGAAAAAATGCCATTAGAAAGACATTCTTTGACCTTCATATCCTTTTTTTCCTTTTCACCTCCAAATTTGTGCTGGAATTATTTTGTTTCTGTAGTGCTTGTTAGCATTTCTCTTACTTCATAGTAGGTAAAATCTAGCCTTGATCCCAGATATTATCTAAACTAGCCCATGAGTCTGTTTGATCCAAATAATTTTTCTTCTATTAACTTTGACATGTTCATTATCAATGGATTGAACAGATGCAACTGAAGAAACGTGTTAGTGTTAGAACAGATACAGAAGGCTCAGTAACTACAGGATTCCTTTCTCCATATTTGTCATAAGAACTCCTGGAAAGTTGAAAGTCCAGAACTACAACTCAAACTACAATTACATTTAATACCTTGTTATGTACCAATGCCACATAACTCTGAAATCCATTATCTAATCAATTACTGAGGAAACATGATGTTATATTCTATCTCTTATCTTTTCCCTTAAGAAGAAATCAGAAATGTGAGAAACATCAGGCTGCAATCATCTTATTCGGTGTAAGTCCTAGGTTCAGCAGCACAAAAAGAACATGTCATTCTGATGATCTCTCTGTTGTTCTCTCTACCTGGGTGGCATCAAATCCACTCCAAGGCCAAATGCTGGCCCTATTCTTCAAAGTCTTGAAAGGACTAGGCCATGACTCCTCATACCTGCTGCTTACTCTGCCCCAGTGTGGCAGCTGTAGTCTTTTAGTAACTGTGACAGACGGAGACCAGGGTTAAGATCCTGGCAACTGCCTTTGTCTGCTTTACAGACAGAAAATTTCTTTTAATCAAAAATTAGAATAAGTTCTGGACCATAGCACCTTACACGTGAAAGTGAAGATCCATCTCTTTTCATTTGCTTTCATGCAGTCACCTCTGAGTGACCCAATAGTATTCCCGTGGAGAGTAAAAAAAGGGAAAAATATGCTATGTTCAGATGATGTAAGCAGAGTGGTTAATTTCAGCCCTCTGACTGCTTTGTTGTAAAAGACTGTTAGTATTGGATTCTGTTCTGATGGATTTAAAATACATGCACAGATTAGATAAAATACCTTAGATAAACTGCTTATGCTTCCATTTAATTTTCATGCCAAACATACTCCTGCAGGAAAACACATTCCTCTGGGAAATTAGTTCATCAAGACGAAAAGCATGCTGTGGCCATTAGCTGTTTCCCAGTTTCATCTTTTCATTCCCTCTCAGTACGTTAAGATCCAGATCCACAGAGCTTCTCTGCCACACTTAGGTCCATTCTTTATTACAGATGATCTACAAGTTTCTGCTTGTTCTCACCTGACTCTGTCACATGTATCTTGTACTGAGTTACACTAATTTTGTAAAATATGCTCATATTAGCAAAAGTAAAAACAATTTCCTCATTCCATTCTACCTAAAATTGTATGAGATTGCCTTATATGTACCTTGGTCTCTGTGTTGTTTCTTTCTTTTATGTCAGTTCATCATTGTAAATATGGTTTAAGCAAGTCTATTTTTCTGCAGCTTGTAAATTTTGGCAGTTTTCAGAATAATCTTAAGCTTCACATGTTTTTCCCCAACAGAATGAGTCACAAGTAATATAGGGTGTCATCTGATTTTTTTGTGTGTGTGTCTAGTATGTTTCAGTAACTTTTTAGCATGTCAGGAGTTAGAGGAATTTCCAAATTCAATATATCAACGTGTGAGCATAACAGGGACTCTTGCAGGGAGGGGAAGAGGGGGGTCTTGTGTCTTTCTTGCACGTGTATCAAGTCCTTTCTCTTAAGACTCAATGAGTTTTTATCCAGCCCTATGACTGTTCATTTATTCACAGCAAATAAATTACTTCTTCCTTTGTCGGAATTGTAATTTAAGCAGACAGTATATTGCCTTAGTTTTCAGTTGCTTTCACTATTTTTACACGACATAATCTGTCATCAAAAATATATTTACATTTATGATATCGTCAGCTGCCAGGTTTGCTCTATACTCTTTTGCATGTGAGAAGGACTGGGGGTACCTACCTCAGCTTAATTAACTCCACCTGGCTTGAGACTCTCCCTTTCAACAATCTGCCTCAATGCCATTATACAGGCACAGCAGGAGAAAACCACAAATCTAGTGAAATTAAATCACTCTCCATAGAAACATCTTGAACAATAGCATGAGAACATGGAGCCAACGAATCGTGTTCAGGCACATGGAAGTTGCAACAAAGATAAGTGTATGGCAGCAGCAGCAGCAACTAATACAGAAAAGGAAAAAGATATTAGCTTCACAGTGGAATTTACTCTCTAACAAAAGATTTCATAACTATTTCCACCCTTGTTTCTATTCCCCCCCAACCAGTTGCAAGAAGGTCATCACCACTGCTTGAAGAGAAAAAAATAGTGAAGTGATTCACCTTTTGCAAATGATATATACCTCGGGTATGATCCAGTTCTATGTCAAGCGCCACTAAAGGGCTACACTGTCCTTAAGAGGGCTCAGAATGTCAGGGTCAAGTCTCCACTCTCACTGAATCAATGTCAATTTTTGTATTGCTTTCAGTGGTTCAAGAGCGAAGAAGAGCAAACACAGATGGTATTTTTCTGGTTTCACAAAGAGAGGAAGAGGTCTTATCCTCCTAAGAAGAGAATGCTACAATGAGTGGCAAAACAAATGTACTTACAGAAAAAGAAAAAAAAAAGTATTGGAAAAAAACCAAAGTTTTTGGCCAGTAATACACAGTAAATGCCAGATTCTGCCAGGCTTTCTCACACTAATGCCCTCAGTAAGTAGAGCATTACTGTTCCAGTAATCTTATTGATCTCACTAGGACAACTTCAGAGTAAAAAACATCAATACAAGCAGGTTGGCAGATTTTGCCTCTAAATTATCATCTTCCTTACATTCTATCTCTGTAGGTCAATACTATTCCTTGCCAAATGTTTGAAGTAAAAATTTGTAAAATTTTACTTTGCTAAATTTTCAGATCATTAAATACTGTGAACATTAATATACAGTATATATTTCTAATTGCAAAATTATATTTTTTTGGACGCTGTCTATTAATATGTAAAATGTAATTTTATGTCTTTGTAGTCTTCATCTCAGCAGAATCCTGAAAAGGAAAAGGATGAGAGGTACATGTTTTTCACAAGGTCTGTACAAGTAATTTATACCTAATAGTTCAATTTTTTTAGTATTCTTTTATTATGCATTATATGCTTATATTTTTTTTTAAATAGTCTTGATTTTGGAGTGACATTTTATCCCTTGAGGGAAAATCACAAATTTCTCCCATGAATACTCACAGTTAAAAATATAAAATCAACCAAAATCTCATATCTATAATTTAGAAATTGAAGGAGAGTGAATGTTGGGCTCAATGAATTTTAACTTTTCAATATTTATAAAAAGCAGACACAGTAAATGAGTAAACAGCTGAAAGAAAGCCTGCTTTAGATGAAGAAAAGGAAAACACATCAGTTTTAGTTCACCTCTAGTTAGACCTCTCAGAATCAGAGTGATACAGGATCCCACATGGAAAATTTGTATATTTATAGGCTGAATGTATATAAGGAGGTTGATTTGATATCAGTGAGTTAATTTATAACAGAATTTTTATCAAGAAGTTTAATAGAATTTTGTAAGTTATTGTACAGCAAATTGGATGAGCAGTCATTCTCTAGGTAACACTCCTGTAATGAAGGAAGGTTTTTTTTACAAAAATATGTATATTAAATCTGGTTTTAATATCTGTTATGATTTGTTGTCATATATTGCCTAAGGCATTTCTCTTCTGTACAGTTTCTTTTGCCTCAGTGTTCTTTTGCTAATGTCAAATCATTAAAGAAAACACTGAAACACGTGTAATGTACCTACATGAATAAATTGAATATTTAATGGTTCAATGCCCTGACCTTTGAGATTACAATACAGGACAATGAGCACACTTTGCTAAACATTGAGGCGAGTGGGTGTGTGTATTCTGAGTGAAGTACTTCAGCAGGGAGAAGCAAAGTCAAGTTAGAACAAATACTCCAGTCCCTGAAGGCCTGTTGCTGAAATCAAATTATAGGCTTGGACTATCAAAAACTATTCCTCAAAAAAAGTCATGCTGCACAAGAATATATCATGCACTTGGATAAACAAGTTACAAAGAGCCAAGTGTTAAGCAATGAAGTGTCAATCAGGCAAAGTGGCACACACATGCAGCCTGCACACAGGTTACATGCGCTATCTCACCCCTGGAGTCTTATTGCACAACTCGTATGTGCCTTAAAGTGAAAATTAGCCAGTAAATTAGTTTTCAAGAACCACTAATGCTGAAAGACCCCTGTATCTGTCCCCCTTTCTTTTTCCAAGCTATTTTCTGACTACACTAGAAACCCGGCCTCTTACCAGAACATAGTGTTATTTTTGAATGTACCAAATCTGCCTTCAGAAGAAGATTGCAAACTCTTAGAACCCTAAAAAACCCAGATTAAGCTAATTTTTCATAAAGAAGAAAAAAAAAATTAGACTGGACTTGTGCAGTAGGAGTCATTGTCACCATCATAACTTTGCTTGTGATATAGTTCCATCAAATTATATTAGTTGAAGACCTATAATGCTGTGCTTTAAATCATAATGTATATTTTATGTATCACAAAAAAATTGTTGTCATGGACCACAATCACACCACATGGTACAATGCATCTTTCTTTTATTTATTTGATGAAAGAATTCTTTACGCTTTTCTAAGTTTACAAATTATTATGCTTTCTGAAGAACAAATTATAAAAAGATAGTGTGCTCGTTACACTGAACATCAGGAAAATGTACTTCAGACAATACTTCCATATGATAACTAAAATCATAAAATCATAGAGTTATAGAATTATAGAATCATAGAATGGTTTGAGTTGGAAGGGAATATTATCTAGTTCCAACTCCTCTTCACAGGACAGGGACACCTTCTGCTAGACCATGTTGCTCAATGCCCCATCCAACGTGTTCTGTTCTTGTAAGCCCCCTTCAGGTGCTGGAAGACTGCAGTAAGGTCTCCACTGAAGCCTTTGCTTCTGCATGTGGAACAACCCATACTCTCTCAGCCTGTCCTCATAGGAGAGGTGCTTCATGAGTCTCCTCTAAACTCACTCCAAGAAGTCCCCATTGGTCTTAGGCTGGGGTCCCCAGAGTTGGATGCAGTAATTCAGGTGGGGTCTCATGGGTCTCATGCTAATGGAGTAGAAAGGCATAGCTTTCCTTGCCCTGCTGGCCATGCTGCCTTTGATGCAGCCCAGGATACATTTGTCTTTCTGGGCTGTGAATGCACATTGCTGTCTGATGTTCTCCTTACCCAAATCCTCTAAATTCCCAAATTCCCTCTCCTCAGGGCTGCTCTCAGTCTGTTTTCTCTCCAGCCTGTATTTGTGCTTGGGATTTCTTTCTCTGGCTCTTTGGCTGAGTCAAGACACTGTGATGACAATTTTATGATTCATTCTGCTTGCTTATTCACCATTCTCTGCTCTTAGTTGTGCTTTACATTTTTTTTATTTGGCAGTTTTGTCACAGTGTATTTGTCCATGTGATAACCATCCTAACCCTTTCACTACGGAAAGAAGTTGTTGGTCAGAGGCAATTATGAACAAATATGCAGCAGTAAGAAAGTGAATGAAGATGGGGAAGTAGCAACACAGACATTATGAATAAGAATATTTCCACCTTTACTTTTATTTCTAACCAGATAGTTCAGAATTATGTTCTGTGTCTTCTTTTAACCACATTAGGTTAATCCCAGCTTTCTGCAAAAGCAAAAAAAAAAAAATTCAATACTTTTTAAGGTAAACACTGAAGACACAGACATACTACACGGCATCAAGTACTCTGAGAGATGTAGGGGTGTCCTGCAGTATTCACAAGAAGTCTGGCAAGGTCTAGGCAGTGCCATTCACTTTTGTGTCTTCTCTCCAGACTTCTTTCACTTTCCAGAGGAACGTGTGCAGAAATTTGGTACCATCAAAGCAGTCACCTTACAAAGCAGACTAGAAACATTATTATGTGAGTTGGTCACTCTATTTCTTCTCCTCTTTCTGTGTGTGATTCCCTGTTATTCTGAGCATCAGGGCTCTGTCAGGGTGAGAGGATTGCGAGGCATTATCCTGGGACCCTATCACAGATAACAGGATGCCCTCGATTCTGATGGCCATGTTTAAATTCTCTTTATGATTTCTCACTGGGAAAAGGTTTTCAAACTTTACTAATGTAGCTTTTCCTTGCTCAGAGATGCAAAACAAATTTTGGCCCTGGGCAGCCAATGAAAGAGATGGATAAGGAAAACAACATAATGTGTAACTACCCTTTACTATGTACTAAGGTGCCTCTCTGCACCCCAACTCTACTCCTAGAACTTAATCAAAGAGTAAGGATTTTGTAAGAAATATAATGTTCAGTGTTATTTAATCATTGCCCAAGATATTTAATACCTAATAAATGTGTCAGGAAATATTTTTAGTTTCCTGACCCTTTGCTAATCTTCTTGCTTAACAATAAAAATAGACCAACAAAAGCAGACATTGATGAGAAAATTTCCAGCAGAGTGTTAGGAAAGACAACTATAAATCTTACAATAAGGCTCCACTTCATGTGAGAAATATAGGGAAATAACAATAAAAATTAGTGTAAAATGTTAAGTAATATTTTATATTAAAGTTCCTAAACATGTATGAACATTAAGTTTCAGATATTTTTTTAAATACCCCGTGATTATTACCATCATATTTATTGGCGGTTTCACCATTATATGATTGATCTTTATAATTTTTCAGATACTGCTTAAACCTTGCGTGCTTTTCACATTAATTTTTTACATCAAAACATACTACAGAACTTCCCATCCTGCAAATGACCTGAAATCCACCTGCTCTGAAATCTTCCCTCTGAAAGGTATAAAACTGTGAGAGGACACTTCAGAAAACATAGCCTATTCAATAATACATTTTTTCCCTTTTTCCTCTACCACACATACTGAAGAAAAAAATGTGATCACATTCATCCTCTTGGACCTAGTCTTGGCAATCCAGTTGCCAGAAAACAGCAATTTCATTTTATAAAATAATGACAATTACAGTGATGACTGCAGCGAAGACAGCAACAGTATTAATAAAGATGATATCAGTTAGTCTATGTCAAGTATTAATAGATCACAGTTATGTGACTTTAAAATTCAGTTTACAAAAATGCATGAAAGAAGTCAGACTAGCCCTTTCTCATCTAGAGTGGAGTCTTCAGCATTAGTTTTCTTCACACAGAAGCCGGCCCTTGGCACATATTTTTATCTTCTGTATATCTGTAAGGTACCTGAGTGATTGTTTCCACCAGAGTATTTGTTATCCATCAACCAATTAACAATAAACAACAATTCCTATAGCATTTAATTTCCCCTAATTTTTCACATATTCATTCCAGTCAGGTCTGCTGTCTCCTGTGGTGTAGGTAACCATCTCATATAGCATCAGAAAGCAGTGGTCCAATTAGCACTAGAGATCATCCATGGCACAACAGTATCTTGAAACCCTTGTGGCCAGCAGCCTACACCTCTTCGGCCACCAATTCCTGCAAGCTATGGTTGAGACAAAGCAGCTGAGCCTAGAAAACTTGTTAAACAAGCAGCTAGCCTTTCAGACTGCAACTCAGACAGCAGGGTGGGCAGGGGATGGGGCAGGAATAAGGGATACTCTCAGATTGAATATGGTAATGGGTGCACTTGTCACTGTTCTCAAATTTCTTATGCCTAGGGACTTCATTATGATCAGTCAATGTACTAAATCAACATATTAAAGAGAACATAGAAAACAGAAAACTGTTCTTCATCACAATAATTATTTATCATTAGTATTTTCACACTTTGTTTTGTGATTTCTCCCACTAAAATGTTCTCACAATGGAAGAAATTATACATATGCTAGCACTGAAAATAAAAATAACTGAAATTCTAAAGGAAATAATTTTTTAATGGGTTACTATGTCTAATAAAAAAGATGCAACTGTTCACTAAATGAACTATGCATACTCCTACATGAGAGTAAGTTGTTCATTTTACATAGAAGACATATGGATATAGAATATTAGTTTGGGGTTAACCACACATAAGACAGTCAAATAAACAGTAATTCTGTTGGTACTTTAGATTTTTTTTTCCTCCAAAGCTCTGCTTGCTTGAAGCCCCTGCTCTTATACCCCAGAGATGAAGTTGGAAATACTGGTCTGGAAGGCTTCATAACTCCCATCAGCTTCAGCAGAGCCAGAACTGCCCTTGGCTCTGTAACATGGGATCATGCATTCTGCAAGTTTAAATAGCACATGAGTGACAGTTGCTCACATACTGGGCATGACCCAAAGATCATTAAAGTAAAAAAAAAGATTAGTGTTGCTAACCTTAATGGGCTTTGGATCAGGCCTGAAAACAGACAACACCTGAAATATTCTGTGAAGGATCTGTAAAGGATCAACGTATAGATTTCACTGTTGCGCCATGAATTTTATTCAAAATGTCTCAAATTTATAGTTTTGCCTAAAAAAAATGAAACATTTTTAGGAAGGCATTAAAAAACAGTATTTGTATAATTGCCCTCTATGTCAACATTTTCTGTAAAGTAAGTGGACTGACCAGTGTCAGCAAAGCAATGCATTAAAATCTATCTCTCACAGATTCAGAATGGTTTTTGCTACCCCTGGGGACATTATTTGTGTCTGTCAAGAACATTTCAGTCTGACAGCTCCTAATTTTCAACAGGGAGGGGAAAAGGCAGATCTAATGGATTTGAATGAGCTTAAAAGCTAGCAAACTTATCAATCACAGGAAACAACTGTATTTTGGGAAGGAAATAGAGGTACTTTGGAAAAAAAAAGTCAATAGGTATTTTTTTCAGACACTGATAACTGTGATCAGGTTTTGATCAGACTATTTTTGGTCTCATGGCACTTTTGTCAGCATTGATTATCACAAAAAATTCCTCATGCACTGCATTAAATAGTTCACATACAGCAATATAAGCAGGTCAAATTCAGAGAGGTCCCAGTTAAGTTTTAACTAAGATAAAATGTTTTTTTCATTCAATAGGAGCTTGTTTCAATAACAACTGAACAAAACTGAATAAAGCCTTGGGATCTGAACCAAAAAATCCAATTATATTTACACAGTTTTTGCACAGCTAGTCTATTATTGTTGAGATGGGTGAGTGCTCATGAATGTGTTTGAAGGCTTGCATATTTTGCATCAGAAGGAATCAGATATGATATTGCTTTACCTAAGCAATACTTTGACAGCTCTTTCCATAACACTTACATGAATGAAGTGAAAAAGAAGCTCTGATCTACTACTATAATAACTATAACTCGAGTTATTTTCTTGACATGGTACCTGGTCTTACTCAGGTATTATAAACAAATATTGACAGAGATGAGAGCTGTGATGGCTTGGAGAATGACATGGATCATTTTTAACACATGACCCTGATTATGCTTAATATAGTGGGAACCTTCTCAAACCAGACTTCAGACAAAACATTTAAAGACTTAGAAAAAAACCCAAAAAGCCTAAAAAGTAAAACTCAATAAATGCCAACCTTTTACAGCTATAATTAGTTTAATAGCTAAACAAAATAATTTTGAACTATAAAACATAATATTTTCAATAAGAATGTCAAAATAAGACATTGCGAAAATTTTCCAAGCTTATCTTCCTAATGTTCAGAATTGACAGAAATAATGAAAAAAGGTTTGGCAAATCAGAACTGTCAGTGGAAAATATATGACGAAAAAAATTCAAACTCCCTAATATTCAATGATTTATTTTCGCTACGTGCTATAAAACTCAGTTGCTGAGATTCTTTATCTGTATTTTAAGGCTTGATTTTCATCAACTTCAGGCACTTTCCAGAACCTTCTGAGGGAAATCTAACCATTCAGAGAGAGGCTTGCAATTTCTTCTTGCTTTAAGGTCACTTAATGCTGGCACATCCAGTGTAAGTTTTTAAACTTGAGCATTTGGGATGCAAATTAATTATTTAGCAAGTATTTGTCAGTGGATCATGTTTATTGACATTCGCAGCACTGTTCTTTACCTCAGCTGAAATAGGCTTGCTCTATCCCATTTTCAGAAACCAATGCAGCCTTATTTCCCTGGCTGCACTCCCTGGACTAGACTCTTTCCATAGGCCCTCAGGCTGAAGTGTGTTTTACAAAGCAGGGCCCTGATTTACAGCCCTCTCCCACTACCTTTTGCCTGTGGCTGTTGTAACTTAGATAGTGCTTTGAAGTGGATCGTTTGCTACCAGCTTATTAGCTCATCTATTTTCTTTTTCTGTGTACATATTCCTTATGACTACCTTCAGCATTGTAGATACAATGCTAGCTCATTCTTAACACACTCTTTAATTACAACCCACATCCAACTCCAGAGAAAAGCTTTTCAGGTGAGTTAATATTCACATGAATGCAGAAGCAGGCAGTTGAGCCTGTCTCAGTGATTACTGAAGAAAGTGAACATTTTCATCATTAGAAATGAGTGAATTCCTGGATGCTGCTGAAAGTGCCCAGTCACTGACAGGAGACAGGGAAGGCAGACATCAGGGTTGAAAGCTCACAACTGGGAAGGAAAAGACAAGCTGGGCTTGCACAGAGCTGCCCTGAATAGGGTGTCTTTTTCTTTCCTCATCCTGCTATAAACTTCTAATCTCTCTTAAATCCTGCAGGGTGGCAAGTAAGGGGCTGAGAGGCCCCAAATTCGCAGCATGGCTATAATGACCTTGCTCTTGAACGATTTATCTTTGAAGCTCAAGTTGACTACATCCAACTGCTTTTCTCACCAACGGTCCCCTGTTTCTGAATTCTGCATCCTAAAGTCCTAATATGTTCTGAGAAACCCAAAGTGCTCTGTATGCTATTACTGTACTCAGCTGGTTTCTTTATATTCCCTCAGGGCAATCTGAAGGGCCACCACTCTCCACGCAAAGCCAGTACTTTAAGTAAGCTGTGTAACAGATGAACGATGGGAAACTAAGTCAGAAGAATGAGAAAAAGTATGAGTTTAAATTTTCAGGGGGAAAAAAGATAAATAAACAGCATAGAATTGTTTCTTTTTTTGTACAGGAAATGTTTCCTGATACACAATGAGCTCATACTGTTTCAACTTCTACTCTCCAAAAATCCCCAGTTTTTGCTTTTTCCCCCACACCATTTCATAAACAACACCTATTTTTCTCTTCCTCGGAATACCATTGGATGTGAAGTCAAGCTTCTTCTTTTCTCTCCTTGTTTTCAGTCAACCCCCCCAAGGGTAGATGCAAGCTGTTTCACTCCTGCTGAAGGGATACTTCAGAGCAACAATAGTCCCACTGAGACTTAGTGACATGTCATGCTGGGGACAAAAAATGGGGAGACAGACAGACACACATACACAAGCACACGCATTCACACAAACATTCATATGGATCTCTATATAACTAAGAGCAGTCCCATACATTTCAAGACATGCCCAGAAATCACGGAGCACATTGCACCATCTGAAAGGACTGAAATGTCAATTTTCTTATCAAATAAGCTAGGTTTTGTGGTGAAAGGCTTACTGTTCCTGTTATCTGTGGGTTATTGGTCAGTTAGTGATACTAGGCCATGTCCAGAAGTCACACCTGGCAAATGTTACTGTCAGGATTTTCAGTGGACCCTCAGGCTTATTATTGACCTTTACTGTTGAACCCATTAATCTAAATGTGTCCCACAGACAGCACTACAAACATTACAAACTGAGGTTCAGATTAAGGAAAATATTAGTCACTTTCACTTATTTGTGAGATTAAATCGAAGTATACAGTAATTAATAGCTACTAAAACAACTCAGACTAGCCTTTGCTTGTGGGCCTGGGTCTTATCATTTTTCCCACCATTAAGTGTAATTTATATGCATTTAAGGTTTCTCAAAACTAATAAACAAGGCTTCCTGGTTGCTAGACACAATGATAAGAGGTTGCAGACTATTTTTACCTCTGTCATTTTAAGGCCACATCAACTAGTTACTGTGTCCAAAAAAAATACAAAGCCAAGAATGTATATTGAGAAACATCCAAAATGCCAGATGAATCAAGAAATTCCTAAACAGAGTCTGTTTGAAAGTGTGTGGCCTAAAGGTACTTACCATAAAGATATTTTCAAGTTGCTTCTCTCTTCCTTTAAAACTTTTTTCTATTTTACTAAAATATTTTGTGCCATAATTACTAGATTTCTATTCTATTGGTTTCTCCTTCCTTGAAAAGGTCAATATTTTGCAAAGTACTTAAATTTGAATGGTACCTCTTACTCATCAGTGTTGAATAAGTTTTGAAATAATGTAAACAAAAAGTGTTAAGTTTTGCAATTTTAGTGAGAGCTCTCTCATTAAAACAGTAGCAACAACAGCAAAACTAGAAAAGACAAATTTGTCACACTGCACCAGATGATATTCTGCATGGTATCTACATTTAAAATATACTACTGTGTATATTTATTTACCAATTTTTTTATTTATTTCCATTCCCTTCTGTGACCTACCTTTCTGGTTACTGTTGTAGAGACTTTGTTTCAGTAATTTTAAACATCAAGAAATTAAATTCTCTACTTTGCGGTATTTGCAAAAAGCATTTTTCTCTCTTAATGATAACATAAAACTCAGAAAGCAAAATTCTCTGCAAACTAGTTATATTTTTCTGAATTTAAAACAAATATGTTTGTTTTAATTGAGATTTTTTCCCCCAATTATTGTGTCTTTGTATTAAGTATTGTATGATAATAACATGGTTTAAAACCGGGATATGACATCCCCTCCCTTCAAATATTCAAAAGAAACATTGTACATATAAAAAAGCAAATGTATGTTCTGTAACAAAGTGGGACTGAATTAGAGTCTTAATTCAGATGTTCACAGCTACATCAAAAGCAGAAAGAAATGAAATGCATAATATAGCTCAGGAATTAGGAAGTAGAGTGGTGATTACTGAATTGAGATCAAGCAGGAGACCTTATTCCCCTTTTTCACATTTTCATAACTGAGACCAAAGAAATTCAATGTTAAAAGGGGTATGTATATTAACTTAATACTGAATTTTTTAACAAAAAATATTGAAGTTACTTTACTGGTGGCAAGTAAACTGGATATACATATATTTCCCTTAAAAATATGAACACATGAATACATGTATGAATGCATTTTTTGTGATGTTAATGTAACAGACAATAGTTATTTCCTGTGAATTTTAGCCCTTTAAAACCTTCATCTTTATAGCCCCCTGCAGGGACAATTGTGTTGCAGCTAACCAGGGAAAAAAAGCTATTATCAGATCGATGTTTTCTCAGTCATGGAGATTTTAAAACCACGCTCTTAAACTGCATGAAATTAAATCTGTCAAGATCAAGAAGTATTGCATGTGTTTTATGTTTTTGGAAACTGTAACAAAACCAAGTAAAATGTCATTTAGTATTTCAAAAACTACTGCCTTAGCATGCTACAGAGTTGATGTTTTGCATTGTTTTATTTTAAATGAAGTATTTGGAGCAAAATTCAAAAGAGATGTAGAAAAATCTATCAAGTTGCAAAAAATATTGGCCTTTTTTCTAATTGTGACATTCATGATCTCTGCAGATAGTGATGTGATGATATGAAGACTGGAAAAGAAGAATAAAAATGTCAGGAAGAAATATTCCAAGTTGTAAATAAGTTTTGGCACAGTTAAATGAGAAAATCATGATGCATGGAAATCACCCCACAGAATATGAATACCATGTGTTAAGTTACAGCATTAAACGCTAACAAAAACATGTAGCATTGCAAAATGATTCATAAATTCTTGGCTATATGATAATTATGTTGCTACTGTAAAAGATGACAGACTAACATCAACTTACAAGAAAAGCTAAGTAAACGCAAAATTCTCCTTCTTGGAGGGACATAGAATATTAAAAAAAGGAAAAATAAAAGAACATTAAACACATCCCTTTTGGTCATATAGGCTTTTACAGCTTTTTCATATCACAGTGTTTTTTATGTCTTTCACTCCAGTGACTCAGAGATGACAATCACTCCTACTGCAGACTTGATAATCCTTCGCTCTCTCAGTGTTTTGAGCTCTTCACACTAAATCTTTACTTTAAGTGGCAAAGTTTCCATCTCTCTCCAGCTGGTGCTGCCAGTCATTCCCCGGACCTGAAGGCTCCCACTTTTTAATGTGCATGCACTCCACTATTATCTATCACATGGAGGCTGCACCTGCAGAAACAATTATTGTAGACCATTAGAATGGATTTGCAAAGCAGACCAGCTGGTGCCAGGGACCTGATGATCACAGAGAGATAATATGAAGTGTTTTTACTTCAGATCAGTCCTCATCTCTCTCCAAGGGTCCAAATGCCCATCTGCAGATGGAAAGTCCTAGGTGAGCTTCCCAACATGTATTCCTCCACTGTTTCACCTGCAGTGAATCCAATTCCATCACCTGAGACCACTCCATTACATAACTCCACGTAAGTGTGGAAAAGTAGAAGTCTTACTTTAAAAATGTATTTTTAATGCAAGGTAGACTGTAAATGACAACTGAATCTGCTAGGGAATATAGATGTGTAGTGTTTACATTTAAAATTGCCTTCTGTCTTTTTTTTTCTTTTTTTTTCTGAAAAGAAGTTATGTCTTTTATAGAAGTATATGAATGCTTTCCCATTGATGCAGTAAATCCATGAGAGAGAGTACTGGCTTTTGAACAATCCACCAATAGTTTTTTGGGGCTATTTGTTTAAAGTTGGTCCAAAAAGCTATCACCAGTTAAACAACAAACCTTTTATTACAGATGTAAGCTTCAAAGCTTTTCCATGAAGCCAGTTGCTATTAAAGTATTTCCAGTAAAAGTACCTATTGATAGTCATTATTCAGAAAGTACAATATAAAGTAGTTCCAGCTACTGCACTGAAAAAAGTCTTGGCCTCAATATTTCACATTCAAAAGAAATTTATCACCTTGTTGTTCCTGCCAGAAAGACTAATTAATATTAAATCTTTTGAATTTCTCTGGATAGAACTGGCATCTGAGAGCCTAGTATAGTATCAGAGTTCTTTAAAATAAGTCTATAATAGAGATTAGTACCTCTTGTGTAATGCTGTATGCATTGCATTCTGTTACATTTATTATACAAATTGAAATGAATAACAATATGCAGCTTAACATCCCATGAATATTTTTTAGCATTCTCCAACAGTAGTTAATATGCTAACCAACTTCACTGAAAGGCATACAGATGTGGAGAGAGTCTATCTAGGGACTTTAATTATCACCTTGTCAAATTCAAATTATTATCTTGCGAGTTCATTTCCATAAAGTATCCCCTTTGCTGTTGGATGATTTAACATGTGTCTGCTTTTTCTTATCTTATTTGTATCTATCTGGAGGCTTTAAACCTTTCAAAGTTGGCCAGCTCTTTGTCAGATCATGATGTTTACTGTAACTGATTTTGTCAAATACATTTTTGCAAACACTCAATTTTGCCAAAGATGGGTCTGTAAAATGTGAAGAGAAACTGGCACACACCACCAATAATGTTACATAAATCAGACTAAGACTTCAACTATTTCTAAACAGGATTAGCTTATAGTGAAGAACCAAAGAGCCTGGGGAATGATTTACCTGACAAAATTCTGGAGACAATCCTTCTTGGTTGGTAAATCATTTCACATTTCAAGAAACCTGGAGTAATTCCAGCCGTAAGAATTGGGTAGATATTATTTTCCATGCTAGTCTGGATCACATGATAGGGCAAAAATATCATATGAAATTTAATGACAGTGTCTTTTTAACCTATTTAAAGGCAATGAAGCAGCAATGAAAATAAACAAAGACAGAAGAAAAATGCCCTATTGGATAGGATTTACGTCTTGCACAACTGAAAGTTTAAATTGTTTTTTTACAATCTGAGATTGAGATGGAATGCAGGATAAAAGTGTGTACAGTGTGGTGGATGTCTTTGCAAGGGTGGTGAGGCACAGGAACAGGTTGTCCAGAGTTGTGGATGCCCTATCCCTGGAAGTGTTCAAGGCCAGGTTGGATGCAGCTCTGAGAAACCTGCTCTAGTGGAAGGTGCGCCTGCCTACGGCAGGGGAGTCGGAACTAAGTGATCTTTAGGTCCCTTCCAATCCAAATAATTCTGTGATTCTACAATTTTCTGATATAAACACAGAATTGATCAATTCCCCAAATTTCTGGTTGGAAAAAATAAAAGGCAAAAATGCAGTATATTTACATAAAATCCACTAGCCTGCATATAAAGTTAACTAAATCTGGAAACAGAAAATATGCTACATTTTTTCAATTTGAAATTTTTGAATTTCAGTTGTGTGAGAACTTGTGAGAATTGTGTAATCATGACTCTTATAATTAAATTAAGATGCATATAGATTTTTAATAATAGTAAACAGAAAAAAGAAGAATGGCATATTTGAAAAAGTAAAAGCAATAACATAAATGTGACTCTAAAAACAACCAAACAACCCAAACCAGAAAGAAAAAGACAACTAACTAGTTAGGTCTTTGTAAATACATCCATGTATATTTTCCAAAAGAGACACGGACTCTTCCTGCTCAGGGCCATACTACTCACTTGTTTTAGTTTAGTTTTTATATTCTTTCTTACACCTGTGCTACATTGGAGAAGAGTTTAATATATT
This sequence comes from Corvus moneduloides, assembly GCF_009650955.1. Classification (NCBI taxonomy): domain Eukaryota; kingdom Metazoa; phylum Chordata; class Aves; order Passeriformes; family Corvidae; genus Corvus; species Corvus moneduloides. Next base: position 85,511,677 of record NC_045477.1, read on the forward strand.
TAGCAGAATAACTTCCACTTCTAAATAGATACATAACACCGAATAAAAACTAGGGATCATTATTATTAAGGATTGCAATATTGGATAAATATTAGTTTAGAGGAAGTTTGCAGGAAAAGGAAAATTTGCAGGGAAAGGAAAATCTGCAGGAAAATTAACAGTCACAGCACTGGTGACTAGCAGAGGATGGAAAAAACATCATACTCAAGGCAAATTTGGCTTCTGTTTATCATTTATTAATCATTACTTCCTTTTTATTCTTATTTGTTTTCATGGATTTACTCACTTTAGATTCAGAATTGATTTCATTGGGAATTTAGAGAGACTACTTTTACATGTACATGTAGAGACAAAACGTGTGTGTTAAATGTGTTAAAAATAACTAAAACTGCTTCCACTGCATCTGTGTAAACCAGAAGTGCAATTTAAGCAGTTAGTTCTTGCATAAATTTCAGTAGAGTAGATCAAGAAATTGTATCAGGAGGGTAATTATAATTTATTATGATTTTTAAGTAACAGGCTATGCTCCATGCTCCCCAAATTCTTTCTAATTATAATTAGTGAAAACTACAGTGAAAAAGATTTGCATAGTTTTCAAAAAAAATGCTCACTTCTTAGCAGTAACCTTAATAAAGAGAGCGATGTTAAGTAAGTGCTATAGACCAAAATGCAAGTAGGAAGAAAATTTGAAATATGATTGTGGCAATTGCATTTCAAACTCCTGTGTGGATAAAACTATAGATTAAGATATAAGAAAGAAAACACAACTTGAAGTTTAATTATGATTTTTGACATTAATACATTGCTGAAATGATTGAAGTTTCAGAAGCATATAATTGAATAGGGCTTGAAGTTATCTCACTACACCTGCCATCCACATCTCTCACTTCAGCCCTAAAATAAAGCTGATGGACATTTTTCTCATGGTTCCATTCCTCAGTGCTACCATCAAAGCACTCTTTTCTCCTATGGGCTAAGGGACATCAGAACAATAAACTTCAGCAAAAGAATATGTTGTCCTACATAATGGTTAAGGTTATAACCTCAGGCCAAAGTACATATTTCAACAGACTTTGCTGAAGCTTGCAATCATCCTCACCAGTCATGCAAGCGTTCATTTTGCAAAAAAAGTTTCCGTGACATTTGATATAATGTAAAGGATACAGAGTAGAGTGTGCTAAACAGTAGTTAAACACAGATAATTTTCCTCAAAATATATACCATACTGAAAAATGGCTGAGAACCAATAGCATAATTCAGATGCTGTGACCATACTGCAATGAACACACCATAGTGGGAAATGCAGCTGTCCACATTGCAAACACTGACAGACAAATAAGTGTCCAATCAAAACAGATTTTGCACCCTTGACCTTAAGGTGAACACCTATTTAAAATCAGGGTACTCATGAATGAAAGAGAAAGAATAGTTAACACAGCCTAACAATGTAGTCACCTGATTATTTCATGCAAAATTCATGGAAAAATAACATTTAAAAACCTACCTAACTTAGTGCCAAAAATTACTGCATCTTCAAAAAGAATTTAATTTTTCATTTTAGCAATTTGAGCAGTTCCCCATTTAGTTCCTCTGTTTGAAGTATAGATGACTTTTAAACAGTCTCTACTAAAGTTATATTTTCAACGAATGCAACAAGTTACTGCTGCATGACACAATGACTATGCTAGATGAACTCTCCTTTGGGTCATTTCTTTTACTGGACAGGTAGCATTTCTTCGTATCTGTTATACCCTGTATTTTGGGATTGAAAAAAAGGCATTCTAGGCAAGGGAATCCAAACTGTCTTGGTTTTAGACATAGTCAACATGACTTTTGGGAAAAAAATAGAGTATTAAATATAAAGCATAAATTACTTTTTCTTAGCCCTAATAGTTGTTTGATACAAGCTGTAATATATTTGTTATAATATAAGCTATAATATTTGTTATAACCAACAATAACTTTTACAGCAAATTCAGAAAGAGAAATGTAACATAAATTAATCAACTGTGAATGCATGCATAAATGCATATTTTTGAAATGTTATGGCAAATTGCATATTTAGGGGATACACTAGAGACACGCATGTACAATACTTAATCTATACTGAAACTACCCATAAGGAAAAATTTGACCCCCATTTCCTTCTCTTCTCTGTGTGAAAAGGGAACCATTGATTTCTGCCCACTGACAGGCAGTCAAGCATACAAAACAAGTAGCAGACCAACCCAGACAGTAATTCCTGTTAATTCTCTCCCCGGGGTTTTTTGGGTTTTTTTCTGCAAGGGAAACATTGATTTGAATATGTTTTAGTGGATTTTCCAAAATCATGCCGTTTTAATAGTTTCCCTTCCCAGAATACTGGGATCAGATACCAGGAACAAAAACCACATGAAACTTCATTAAAAGAAAAACCAAACCTCTTGTGTTTCTCAGGAGCCATTCTATCCACTGATATTCTGTAGGGGTTTTGTTTGCTTCCTTTATATATTTTATGTTAATTTTTTTTTGGTAAAAGTGCTTAGTCTGGGTTTGTTGATAAGGAGATTGATTAAGTGCAATGAAAACGTGATTTGTTATTGTCATTTAACGGTAATAGGCTTCTATTTTTTTCTCCTCTCTTAAAATGAGTAAACAAACCAAACCAATTAACAAACAACACACACCCCACCCACCCATCCAGTATGATAAAGACGATTAAGCACAAGAGGAAAATGAAGACTGTGAAGATGTCACTGCTGTTTTGAAAGGAAGTGCGCTCTGAAGTCCAGACTCCAGCTCTGTTACTAAATATTTTTACCACCAACAAATAGGGTAAGAAGTCCTTTCTAAAATTAATTTGAAAGAGTTCTGTCCTCTCATCATCTTTTTTCTAGAATCCCTAGTATTATTCAAATTTTGGATTGCGCATTTGTAACTTCTGCTCTCCTCAGTGTGAATATGCATTAGATTAAGTGACCTGGCCACTTCAGCAGCTTCTCTCTCTCTGCTCTCCTTGCCACACACCAGCTGCAATATTCTGCTCAGGTTAAGAGCAGTGATTGGCTCTTGCTAATGATTTGATCATTCTTGAAAGCTCTGTAAAGAAAATGTCTAAAGTAAATAAATTCTTTTAGGTCCTCAGGTGTGTTTTGCTGAAGAATCTAGGTATCCAGGATAATTAATTTTACATCTGTCTCTTACAAACTGTTTTGGACTATACATTTTTCATTAATGAGGGTTTCTTCATTCCTCCCTTAAGAATTGGGAGCCCTTCCCTCAGTTATAATAAAATAAATATGCTGTATCTGTTCTGCAGAAAGCCTACTAAGAACTTACTTTTCACTAGCTAAATGTTGGTCACTGCAAAAATGAAATGCATTGTGAATTGTGGATTTTTTTTCATGTTTGTTTGGGGGTTTCTATGGTTAGAGTTTAGTACCAAAAAAGGAAGAGAGAGGAGTAATTATTTAAGATATTTTTATGAACATAATGTATCCATAAAAATAGTTTTAATTATTCTCAACTTTTTTCCCTAAAGTCTTTTTCCTTCCCCTATAAAAGACATAGGTTGAGGTTGGGATTCTGTAAAAGCCCATTTCTCTAGACACTGAAAAATCTACATACTGATTTTACGCATTCTTCCAAATGTAACTTTTTTTTTCATAAAAAGATAACTTTGCTAATTCTGGTCATTTTCAGTATTACCCTCCTTTACTTTACAGAAAGAAGAAAAGGAGGGCAAAAAAGACAATCAATTATTTTCAAACCTTGTGTTATATAGCTAGTTTGTTTGAGTGGTCTTTATAATTCATATAACTGTATTTTACTTCCTTTTTTATTCCTTCTAATAGTATACCTTTGGAAGACTTTTATGCCCAAATTAATAAAAATAAGACTATATCAAGATTAATGCTGTTCCAAATTTGCTCTAAAACCAGCACACAAAAGTCTTTTACTACTTGTCAGTGTATAGGATACTGCACTTTAAAAAAATGTAGCAATTCAAGACTGTGAACATAATTATTGCTTGAAACTGGCAGATAACCATACCAAAAGGTTGGGGATTTTTTTGTAAAAGTCCTGGTACTTTAAACTTCAAGTGTATGAACTAGTAACCAATCAACGTACTTCGGTGACCATTAAGCTGTGACCAATGTCAAATGTTTTTAATTAACTAGTTAGTCAAGCTTAAGAAAGCCTGCTGAGGAAAGATGTATGATGTCAAAGGACTCTCTTCCTTTGTCACTTGTATTAGGCAGAGGAAGAATTACGAAAATCAACGGCAAAAGAAGAAGAAAAACAAACCCTTTACTCTAGAGCAGAGGTCAATCTGTTTATAGTGGAATTAGGCGGTAATAGTAGAATAGACAATCTGAAAAAAATGCTAAAAATTAACACTTGAAGTGGTGATAAAATAAAATATGCTGACAGAAATTATTAAAAATCCATGTTATAGTAAAATATATTTTTCTTTTTCATCAATATTTTAATCAAATTAAAATCAGATAAAGCTGAGAAAAATGCGAAATCCCATTTGAAAGTCATGGAAGTTCTGCATTCAACATGTGACACTATCATCCCTGGTACAGACATACTGTGGTCTCGCCAAAAGAAGTGGCTTCCCTCATCAGTAGTATCCTGTATGAAGTCCAGAAGTATCCTTATTTGCTTTGGCACCTTGAAAAGGAAGGAGAAGCATAGGTACTTATGACTCTTTTCATCCACTGAATGCTTATAACCAATGTCAATGAAAGTGAGCATACATTAACAAATGAGAAACTAGGAAGCACACATCAATTCTGTCCTACTATACTTGCTTCTATTGTATCTCCTTTGTCATATAAGTTGCACCTACTCAGCCATCAAAAGCCTCTATAGAATTTAAAGTTCACCACTGGCCACCATTTTACCTCCCTAGTATAAGATCCTAATTTCTAGGTTAAGGAAGTGTTTAGGTCAGTGTCATATGCTGATAGAGTGCCCTGAGGAGAGGTTAGTAACTCTAACTTGTCTTCCCAGGCTGCCTTTGAGTGCTGACCTCCCCAGGGCAGCAGGTCAGGGCAGTGGTGGAGGATCCCTGTGGTGGGGCAGGCACCCAGAGCACAGCCACTCCACTTAAGAGCATTCACTGCCTCAGTCACGGGCACACCAGGGCACTTCTACAGTCCAAGCTGAACCTGTTCCTCTCCTCCTTGGCTGACACTGGGCCTGAAACACAAGAAAAAGCAAAGAAAGGAAAAGAGAAGGGGGAGTGGGAAGGGGGAGGGAGGGCAAGCTCTGCTTTACTGCTCATTCATTCCTCTGCATTCAATCACTCCAAGGCAGTAACTAGCTCAGCCCCAGGCTCCCCTTACATGCACAAAAGAAAAGCAATCCCATTCAGAAGGAGACCATGAGTTATTGATCTCATGCTGAATGTTATGTTCGGTTCAGCAGCACTGTCAGCTCCCTCACATGGAAAGCTTATGTTTCCCACCAACTCTGTTGAATGATACTCAGCTTTTTTGAAAATGAAGTGTTGGGGACTAGGGGTCAAGGGCAGAGACATCTCAGCTTTCATCCTGGGACTTCAGGACACATTCTGGGTCATGATGAAGGGTAAGCCTGCCAGGAATTAATTGTAAAAATACTGTGGATCTTGTTCACCGGAGGAGCAAGCAATTCATGATTGCTTCACTTTCTAATTCAGACATTAGAAAATGAGCCATAAAGCCATCATTCGTTAATGTACATTAGATTTATTTTACCCATTCAAATTAATGAACAAAGTTTTTTGCTAAGACACTTTATAGTTAATTTATTTAGCTTAATATCCTCATTTGAAGAAATATGCAGAGATTTTGTTTTAATCAATGAAGACATTAAAGTGAAAACTTAAATTAAAAATTTATTTCTTATAACATGTTTCACTCTCAGCCTTTCTTTACATGAACTATGCATAGCATTACCCCATGTATCAATACTCAGTAGTCTATATAGCTACTTGACAGAAAGCAAGAAGGATTTTTACATTAGTTATTGTTACCACAATGGAAACATGAAACATTCAGACCATATCAAGTCCATATTAAGTCCTTGATTAAAAACTTTAAAAATTGAATTTCTTGCACTTGTTCCTTTATGAGAATTCTATGTGCAAGGAGTCTAATTGTGGCATGAAGATAATTTCTTATAATCAATTATCTTTTTTGTTTGTTTGTTTGTTTTCACAAATATTCTCTCTCAGTGGTATTTCACTTATTTAGTCAATTAGTTAGGTTGGAGTTTTAATCTATTTGAAGGTAGGAATGATCTGCATCTGGACAGGCTGGATTGATGACATCATGCCAGTGGTATGAAGTTCAACAAGTCAGGTCCTGCGCTTAAATAACAACTACCCCATACAGCGCTGCAGGCTGGGGGAAAAGTAGCTGGAAAGCTGCCTGGAGGAAAAGGACTTGGTGCTGGTCAACAGTGGCTGAACATGAGCCAGCAGGTGCCCAGGTGGCCAAGAAGGCCAATGGCATCCTGGCCCATGTCAGCAATGGCATGGCCAGCAGCACCAGAACAGTGATTGTCTCCCTGTACTCAGCAGCAGTAAGGCCACACCTTGACTCCTGTGCTCGATTTTGGGCCCCTCACTACAAAAAAAGATGTTTAGTTTCTGGACTGTGTCCAGAGAAGGGCAACAGAGCTGATGAAGGGCCTGGAAACAAGCCCTATGAGGAGTGGCTGTGGGATCTGGGGTTGTTTAGCCCAGAGAAAAGGAGGCTCAAGGGGGACTTTACTGCTCTCTACAACCACCTGTAAGGAAGTTGTAGCCATGTGGGGGTAAGTCTCTTTTCCCAAGTAACAAGCAACAGGATGAGAAAACCACTTCAAGTGACACCAAGGGAGGTTTAGATTGGATATTAGGAAAAAATTCCTCATGGAAACGGTGGTCAGCCATTGGAACAGGCTGCCCAGGGCAGTGGTGGTCACTGCCCCTGGAGGAATTTAAAAGATATATAGATATGACATTTAGGGACATGTTTTAATGGTAGACTAGGCAACAGTTGGACTAGATGATCATAAAGGTCTTTTCCAACCTAAATGATTCTATGATTCTATGATTAAGCAAAGGACTGAGTAGGCATCTAAAAGAAGGAAGAGATGGATGAATATAGACACTTCAGAGGAACAAAATTAATTCACAAGAAAGCAAAGTAAAAACCCCAGTGAAAGTAGGAGTGAATATTTAATTGGACCCCAGAGCTGAGACATGGAAACCCTCTTACAGTCTTACTGTCTTTACTTCAATGCAAATTCATTTTTCCTGAGTAATAAGTACTGTCAGAATGTCATTCCACAATCATGTTCACATAATCAAACTCTTCTAAAACAAAATTTTATGAATGAGACTTATAATTCCATCAACTCAAACTTAAACATCAAAAGTAAAATTATATGCTTACTAATGTTTGCTGCAAATTTAGTCCTTTATTATTCTCAAAACACCTTCAATCATACCAAAGTTTTTATGCTTTAAAAAGTATCTTAATTTCTGAATGCATTCTGCTAATCAATTCAATTTTTGTGTTTATGTTGAAGATTCCCTTTTTTCACTGGATATAATTGATTCACCATTCCATGCACTTGCTTGGTCCTCTGAATTATTCAACGTTCTTTTTTTCTGTGATTGGATAACTAAAACTTTCAAATGGAAAAACATATTTTGAAAAGTTCTTCCTGATTAAAATATTTCTTAGTAATATTGAAAGTAATAACATGCATTCTAAATACAAATGTTATGAAACTTTATATACAGACAAATAGGAAAAAAACTTATCAAACAACTAAACAGAGCAAATAAAATACCCTGATTTCACTAATGAATATGATAATGAAAATTTCTAATAATTGGTTTGATGTTTTCTTATCTTGAGTTTTCTCTACTGTTTCCACATGATGAATCTAAGAGAAATATAGAGATACTTAAGCTTTTCATAGTTTGACATGGAAATGTTTTTTGTGGGTCTTTTTTTTATATCTCAGCTTTTAACTATAGATCCATTACATGAATGTAATTACTTGAATGTAATCATTCTAAATGAAAACTAGTAATATTTTTAGCACTACTTGTTTTGTCCACACCAATTTGTTGTGCTTTCTTCCACCCCTTTTCTCTAGTATTTGCTGAAATTAAGATTCTCCTATTTCTGACTTGGATCCTCAGACTCTGATGAGAGCAAATAGTAATTAAAATAGCATAATTGCTTTATTGGCATTCCATAGAAATGGCTGTCCAAGGATTTTTTGAACATTATATCTCTACATCTAGGTAAATACATTCCAAATACCACAAAAGCCTATTCTCTTTTACTGATTTCCTGAGAGAAGGATCGTTCAAGTGGAAGGAAAAACCAAATCCTGTATTGCACTCTGATTCAGTACTCAATATGCTGCTGTCATGCAGAAGAAGAAACACAAGCCAGACAGATGAGTAAATTTGCAGTCTACTATATGGATCTTTTAACATGCTACATATTAGCTTTACAACTACCTTATACCAGAACTCCAATAGCATTGTGTTAGCACTGGTAGTAACGCTATGTTAATACTGGTAGTGTACATAACAATATTTATCCTGTTATGAATACAACCAAAGTTACAATGAGAATTTTCTTACTCATTTTTGGTCAGTTTGCCACAAAATCGAAAAGGAAAATTAAATATAAACCTACTTAATTTGTCTTCTATTCTCATAACTCTTTCTATGACAATAATGTAATTCTGTATCACATATTTCAGTTTACATGTTTTCCTTCCTTCAACTGCAGCTGATTCATACGTGATTCACATGTGATTCACATATGATTCAACCCATCTAGTTGCCTGATCATTCTGTTTCTAGTAAAATGTTGAAGAACATTGGAGAAAATTTTATGGTCATTAATTTACGGGACACGTGTCAAAACTTGTCTGGGGAGATGTGATAAAGTCCATCTAATCTCACTACACCACCTAGGCTTTATTTCATACAAATATTAGTTGACAAGTACTGTGAAGCCAGAGAAGATTTCAGTTTTTCTAGAATAGTTCCTAAATTCCTTACAAAATCAATCGTAGCCACCTTCACTTGGCACAGAAATATGCTTCCATGAACATAAAATCAACAGAAAATGCAAAAAGCTAATATTTCACCTACTACATGTAACATTTTCCTGTGTTTCTATGTTCTTTTTTCTGAGCATCACTATCTGTCCACAGACTATTTGACGATACTTGAGATTTCCAGCTAGAGCATGGAACCTTACAATAAAACTGAAAAACTCTTGTCAAAACAGATTATGCAGATGGAAGACTGTTCCTACAATCAAAATTATAGCACATATAAACAGGGAAAAGTTTAAATTCAGTCTGAAATACAGTCTAGTCTAAAAACTAATTTAAACTGAGTAGGAGAAATTATTCTCTTAAAAATCAAACCACACAAAATATTAAGAATAAAAGCAGAAGTTACCTAGATTACAATAATAACCTTTTTGATAGTTCATTTTTGTTTCTATTCCCTCTTATGATTCTGAGCCTTAACTCTGATCTGAACAAAAAGTCACAGACTTTCCTCTAATCATAATTCCATTTATGATTTTTTTTTTTTCTCCCCAATTCATGGCTCCAGTGGTTTATTTTACAGTTTCTCGCTGCTTTGCTCTGTATTTGAATTTTTCCTTGTATAAAGACAGGCTGTTGGAGTTGCCTCTCAGCTACTACCCCGTTTAACCTCAGATCATGACCTCTTGTTTTGCAGCTAGTTACTATCTCTGCTGCTTGCTGATATCAATTTGTTTCCGCTTCATTTGGGAGCAGTCATCTGGGCTCTTGATCTCTTACATGCCCTCACTGGCAAACATCTTTCAGTACCCAGTGAAGGCAAGAAACTCCCAAACTTAAATGAAACAAAACTTCAGCAGGTAACAAAAACATAATGTCAATCTGCCCACCTCTTGAGAGATGATTTAAGAGCAGATAATGTTTATTCACAGATTGTCAGTTAATAGATGAATAACAGATCACTGTGGGGTCAAATGACAGAGTTTTTAAATTTCAAGAGACAAATTTCAGCTGAGAGAAAGAGGTGTCAAATAGAATGTACCACCACAGCATATCTGATTGCAGTATGAATATAGCATAAGCAAGAAATAGAATTTTAATTCTAATCTGTCACTATGTTGAAATGGTAGGAAAGTCTCTTCTCCTTTCAAAGCAAATACATGTGAAGTGAAATAAACTGTAGGGAAATGCTTTGAAAAAAGGTCAGAATTTATTAAATTACTTTTTTTGTATCATAGGGAACACAAAAAACTGAAATGATCAGGTTGAAATAAAGAAGAAAATTAATTATAATAAGATAAGGATTTTTGTGATATAAGTTTAATTATTTAAATAAAACTATGTTTATGCTCCCCCTGTTATAATTCATTGCCATATTATTTAAGTCAACAGAAAACAAAATGAGATATTTGTTTTATTTCATTTTATTGTCATAAACTTGAATTATCCTTACCCAGTGATGTAACAAGACTGACACACTATCTTTTATTTAACTAATAATTGCTATGCAACAACACCTAAACATTGAGTAATAAGCTACATATTTGTAAGAAAATAGAATTTGAAAGAAAATAATTATTTGCTGACATAGTTTTAAAATTTTAAATGAATTATTATTTACTATGAATGTTTGCTCAGTTTCAGTAACAGTGCTGCCTTGTCAGAATTCAGCAAGGGGAAATTATGTAGACTAATAAGATTTGACATACCTCATTGAATTCCCAATCCACCTACTTCTTCCCTAGTCATCAAGATTAGACAGGATCTTTCTAATCACTAGATGATACATGCTCTCCAGTCACTGGAATGCTACCTGATATACTCTTTTATTATTATTTTCTACAGTATTTCAACTGTCATGGAAACAAGAACTAACACATATAAAAATATTTGCACTTCTACCATGATACAGTTAATGGAATGCATCCATACAACTTGATGAGTACCACATACAGTGTGTAGCAATACAACAGTATTACTTCAATTATAAAATAACTTGTTTTAAAATTATGCTTAGGGATTTTATAACTTTTTTGGACTATTTTGCATGAATCAGGTATTTTCAGAAATCTAATCACAGTAAGATTTATATACCCAGTCAGAAGGGCTTTTGTATTAATAATCTCGGTTTACGAGAATGTAACCTCACAGATAATATTCTATTATGAACTGTCTGATATTATAAACAGAAATCCCTGTCCAGTTCTTTATTTCTTCCCTATCTTCCATTCAAATATATATCCTCATTTAATGGGCACCCATAATTTATTAATCCATGAATTGAAATCCCATGAGAATTCTGAAATCTGTTCTTGGGTAGAATTATGGTGACCATTTTGCATGGGTTAAGGAGACAGTTTAAACAAATGGAGAGATGTGCTGCATCAATAGCAATCAAGGCAAGAGAATGAGACTTTAACCCTTTTAATTTATGAATATAGATGTAACAAAGGCTCCAATCTGCATAGCCATACAGAATTCCCTATTCAAGAATAAAATTCAGTTTAACTAAAAACTCCATGTCATACTCTATAGAAAATCTGAAAAAAGTGTAACTGGAACTTTTGACTGAATATGCAAGCTCAGAAGTTCTTGGGGAGCCACCTTTTACTCTACTTTAGGTGACACGTTCCTGTGTTTCCATATAAAAATGAGAGTTGATTAGTAATCCTGGCCCACTTTATAGCTATTACACAAAATCCCTTTCCTGAAGTTCTTATGCCAAAACGCTGCTAGCACCAGCATAGAAATGCTCTTGTATAATGACATATAAAAATGTTTCTGAAATCCACATTAATTATTTCCACTACTACCTCTTTGTTCACAAATTTAGTAAATGTATATTTTTAAAAGAAACAAAAAAAATTAGTCATGTCCCTTATATGCCATTGTTTTAAATGGCTCATAATCCTATCTTATGTGCTCCATTCACACTATTCTTCTAACTATTGCATGCTTTTCAGGTCTGTAGTTTGGAATCTTTCATAGATCTTTTCTTACACTTTTAAAGAGAAACACATTTTGCCACCTCCATTAATTCATTAACCTCAGTGAGTTATCAAAAATATCTGACACAGATTTTCCTAGTTCCCCAAACATGCCACAGAACAATTTATCTGAGCCTGGCGCTTTATCATCCTTTAATCATTCTAATTTTGCAAACACTTTATATGATCTGTGGCTCATAAACCTCTTGTTGTATTTCACTTTCACAGAAAATTTATTCCAGACTTTAGGTTATGGCCTACAGCTGCACTCATAAATATCAAGGCAAAGCATTCATTCATGTTAAATTACTTTCCAGAGATGTGCAGAGTTATTCATACCACTCAGAAGAACACCAAAATTCATATTTCTGTCAAGTTCCACAAAAACAGAATACATGGGATTGCCATGTAAAACTTCTTTGCCAATATGTTTTGAAAGCATGGAAAACAGTCGAACTCCACGCAGGTCTGCTATTGAGAACACATTCAGACAACTCAATTAATGATTGTCAGACTTCAAATCTATACTTTATCCGGATATACAGATTTTAACTGAAGTCTAAATAAAAGTATTATAAATAAAATCAAGCAGTTGTGGGAAAGTTAAAGCAGGAAACATTGTGTCCGTATTTTAAGTACTTATTGTTCATCCTCAGTTTCCAGTCTTTCAGAAAGAATGTGTTCTGCTTGTCATTGGAACTTTTCATATCAAGCACAGCAAGCCCCAAAATCTGTGGATCCTAGACCACGTTCCATAATCACAAAAATCTTCATTAGTTTTGAGTCATTTCGAGTAAAAGTGCATCTTCATCAGTTAACTTGAGCCAGTTTCATTTTTTCCCCATATACTCTTGATAACATTTCGACAAGAAAGAACTACGAATTTACCATCTCCAACTGAGACCTATGGCAAAATTACTTCTTCCTGTTTTCAGATAAACACTGCATCTAGATAAACAAGAAACATCATCATTCACATTAAGTTCTAAATTTACAAGAAAAAAATGCTTTTAAAAAGAAAATTCAGCAGCTTTCAGTAGAGTAACTCTTACCATTTAAATACATACTTAGAATATCCTTTCTTTGGTTTGGCCTAAATATAGTGAAAAGGCCAAAAAAGTATCTGAATAGAACTGAAAAGTATGAATTGTCAACTTGATTTTCTTGCAAGCTTTAAGTTGCGAATTAGAAGAAAATAAAAACAAAACTCAAGATGCAGCATGCATGATAGAAAAAATTTAATAAACCCTGACTGCCAAAAAAAAGCCATGTAACCTTCTGGGAAGCCTTCATTGCACAGGTGTTAGTGTCAGCTAGAAAACCAACAGACCTGTGTTCATTAGAAATTTGTCTCCAGTAACTAATAGCAACTTATCCTTGCAGAATGAACATATTTCTTCATAACATTCATGATTAATTCTATCTTAACGGGGTACAATTTCTTTTTACTATTCATCTTCTGAAATTATTGAAACGTATAAAGAGTGGTAAAATCTGGGGATTAATTCACATAAGAATATTGTCCAATTTAAAATTAAAGCATCAAACACCACATCAGATGTCTGGGATATAATCACTATGTTTACACATTTATTAATCCATCAGAAATGATGTGGTTATATATAATATTAAATAACAGAGTTTTAGCTTATAGTTATTATTTAGGGATCATGCAGTGCAAATACCTTTAAATCCAGTACTGTAATTTGCCATATCTGAAGGTGAGGGTAAACTTGCTCAGCAGTATAGCCTGCTTACCCTGTGCTCTTTCAGTATGTAGTTCATTATTTCATTCTCTTCACTCACAGAACATGAGCAGCAGTAGCAATAAAACTCTGCATGCGTATGCCAGTAGAAGGTTTTTATTGCTACTTCTGTTCTTGTTTCCCATGAGAGGAAGAGAAAAAAAAAAGTATGGAAAATTTTTGATTTTTAACAGGGATTTCTGCTTCAGAAGTGAAACAGGGGTTACACTGCTTTTAAGGAATTTACCTTTCTTTGTTTCTGCTTCCCTAATTTGAACTCCCCTAATTTTTAACAAGCAGATCTATAGCAATATTCCAAATATTATGAGCCACCTTCTTTCATGATCCATAGGCCACCAGATACTCCCAGGAATGCCTGCCTCCATGCTGACTATGCACAGGAAGTCCACGTGTTGAAGATCTTCCATCCACTGAGTTTCTGCTACATGACCCTGCTCTAATTCTCCCATGCCTGAGATCCCCTCAGGTAAAATGGCACAGCTTTCCCCAAATTTGTTTTCTTCCTCTCCTCACAAGTATAGAGCAAAGTATATTCAAATATATTCATCACTTTTTTTTTTTGGAGAAATTTCCTATGTAGGACATGAAATAGATTATATATGGACATAGGAGATTCAAAACTGCAAGACGTTCACAGAAGAGAGCGTGTCAGTAAAGACACACCAAAACCAGTGTATCCTAGAACATTTAGATGAATGAATTTTAGTCAACCATAAATACATTCCCTCCAGCAAATATACAATAACTTTTTTTTTGTGCTGAAAGTAAATATCTGCAGCCTTTCAAACAAAAAATAAGGCAGTGTTTTTTATGGGTTTTACTTGTGTTGGTTTTGGCTTGTTTTGGTTGGTTGATTTTTTTACAGATACTGATGTTACTTTTATTTCCTTTTGTTTATTACCTTTGTTTTACTCAGAAATAATTGTGCCTTCTTTACTCCCTGTAGTAAATTAGGCGTTAAAATGATCTATCTTGCAAGTGCTGAAAGTCAAGCCTCACTCCTCCCAACCATATCTCACCTCTCCCAATACAGTGCTTGAGATGCTAGAGGATGAAATGCCTGATGGGATAAGACTAAATCATAGTTTAATTGATATGAATGCTGTTTGTGGAGCAACTCTGACATTAAAAAAAAAAAATAAAAAGGAAGGTAAAGTTATGTGAAATTAAAATGGGATGTTGTCATTAACTAGGGAAATTATTTTTTATTTATTTTTGTTATTGCCTCAAATGGCTGCAGGTCTGCATGACCTGACATCTATTTGACAAGATATTCGGATAAAGTCACATGGTTCACCAGGAGAGCGGCAAATAAGTAATTTCATACAGTGTTCATCCAGCTAAAGGAACAGGCTTCTACTTCTTCACTTGTTATTTTCAGTGAAATATATTTTTGTTAACTTGGAGAAGAAAAAAAATCATGAGAGGATTTTCGTGATTCTGGATATCCAGTGGTACACTGAAATATTTAACTGTGGGGACTGCTGATCCAGTAGGATAATGGTAAGTAAACATGTTTTAATGTGCTTTATCTTGAAGGTAAAACCATCATACCTGAATGTATTTATAAGACAACATGCAATAAAAATTGAAATAATTTCTGCTATTGTCCTTGAAACTATTTAGGAAATAGTTAGATAGTCTCTGAGAAGCTGGGTGAAAGGGAAAGAAATAAAATTATTTTGTTAAAGACTTCATTTCAGTAAGGAAAAAAATAAATCAGTCAAACAAGAAGTTTTTGTTTGATCTTTGATCTAAAACTTCTATATCTTTATTCATGCATGAGAAAAGTCTGTAAAACTGTTCAATTTAGGAAAAATTCCCTTCATCTAACCTGATAAACTTTCAGTAATACTGTCTCTTCTACAATACGCAATCCTGGTGCACAATATCAAGAGGAAAGGAAGGATTTAGTAACCAGAATTTCAATAGCTTGCTTTGTGTGTTGGGGTCCCTCCCCTGCCATGTAGCCCTGGGAGAGGGGCCCTGAGGGCACAGACACGGGGCTTCCCTGCCCCTGCTCAGCCTCGTTCCCATTGGTTGGTTTGTGTTCCCTGCGCGGGCAGAAGGACCCTTGGTCCCGTGACTGGAGCAGTTCCTGGGCAGAGCTCCGGCCATGCGGCTGGAGAAATAAACATCTCTGAAACAGCTATCAAGAATCTGTCTGTCCATATATATTTCCTTTCCACGGGACTCCTGGTTTGATATATGCGTGTTGCAGTATCCCCACTGCAACAAATGGTGGAGAATTGAGAGCAGAACGATCCCCAATCCCTAAGCGACTGATTTGTGTGAGTAAACCCTGGAAACTTTGGATTCCTCTTCTTGGTTTTGCTTTGCTATTCCGTATCTAAACTATGGAGGAACAGTGGGAAGACTCTTGGCTCTCCGAGCCGCATATGGACATTTATCTTAAACTTAAAACGATTCTTGAACAATGATTTGTAAATTTTAGCTTGATTCAAGCTCAGAAAGAACTGAAACACTTCCTGGCATGGTTGTTTAAGAACTTTTTCTATGTTTCTTGGGATTTAATTCTTACCAAGGGCTTTTGGAAAACCGTTTGGACACAGTTGATATTTGAGTCAAAATATATGCCGATGGAAGAATATTTTCGTGAATATTATTTAGTTACCGAGACTGTTGAGCAATGTCAGCTGTGTCCTGGCGAAGGGAAGCCTGGCTCAGGGACCGTGCGGCCCAGGCCACGTGCACCGAGCGCTCTCCGAGCAGCAGCGAGGCAGTTCCCGCGCGCGGGCGGAGCCACGCGAGCCGCAGTGTCGGTGGTGGAGCGAGGCGCAGCGGGACTCGGCGGTGCCCGCCCGGCCCCGCGCAGCGCGTGGTGGAGCGAGCCCCGTGAACGCCCGACCGAGAGGGGCGGTGCGCGGGCGGTGGCTGGCGGCAGCGGCGGTGGAACGGAGCCGCGCCCAGCCGAGACGCGCGCTGGAGCAGGGCGCGGGGGGGTCATCGCTCAGGGGCCCGGCCGAGACGTGGGTGCAGCGCCCGGCATTGGCAGCGAAGCTGCGACCAGAGGAGGCGACGCGCGGAGAACTGAGCGGCCCGGCCCGGCCTGGCCCGCGCAGCCCCGAACGCGACCCCGGGAAGAGCGCGCAGGCACCAGCAGCCCCGACAATTCCAACACGGGAGCGACCGAAGGAGAGAGCAAAGACGCAGCGAGACAGAAAACAGCAGCCACTCGGAAAAAGGAAAAGATCATAGAAACTAAGATCTTAGGGATAGTAAAATGGTATAATGTTAAGCAAAATTATGGTTTTATAACAAGGTGTGACAACCAGCAAGACATATTCGTGCATAGAACTGCTATTAAAAAGAATAACCCTGAAAAATGCATCCCAAGCTTGGGAGATGGAGAGGTGGTGGAATTTAATATTGTACTAGGGAGAAAAGGGTTACAAGCATCGCAGGTCACTGGGCCTGATGGTGTTCCTGTAAAAGGCAGTATATATGCAAAAAATCGTAGTCATGTTAGACAGTATCTCCATTGTAAGTCCCCCCTACAGTCTCCCTTTCCTAATCCCACCTTTCCCTTTTACCCTATGTCCTATTACCCCCAGTGTATTCCCAATCCGTTTTTTCATCCATGGTTTCCCTCACAAAACCATGCTTTTGCCAATTGTTTCCCCAAAAATCCCTTTCCAATGCCGAGTGGGGGATGAAAAGGGGGAGGGAAGAAGTTAAACCCTCTCCTGCCTCAGTTTCCCCACAAAGCATGCTCAGAGAATTCTGTCTCCCTTCTGTCAGCCCTAAGATGTTCCAGAGAATCTGTTTGGACATTTAAAGACTCAGGAGGGTGGCTTGTTTTGTTCTGAAACTGTTCTTGTTATGTTTATCCAGTTGTTTTCATTCTCCTTTTATTAAAATAAAACGAGTGAGGTGTTGGGGTCCCTCCCCTGCCGTGTAGCCCTGGGAGAGGGGCCCTGAGGGCACAGACACGGGGCTTCCCTGCCCCTGCTCAGCCTCGTTCCCATTGGTTGGTTTGTGTTCCCTGCGCGGGCAGAAGGACCCTTGGTCCCGTGACTGGAGCAGTTCCTCCGCTGAGCCCCAGCCTTGCGGCTGGAGAAATAAACATCTCTGAAACAGCTATCAAGAATCTGTCTGTCCATATATATTTCCTTTCCACGGGACTCCTGGTTTGATATATGCGTGTTGCAGTATCCCCACTGCAACATTTGTGTACCACAGTTCACAGAACATCCTGGTACAAATCATCAGGGAATCAAAATAATCACCAGTGAAAAGGACACTATTTCCCATCTCATTTCTATCAGCAGCTATTCAAGAACAACTGTAATAATGTAAAAGTATATCATGAACTTTGCAATAGCATAGAAACTAACCGTCTTAAAATACCATCTTCAAAAATTATTTGTCATGACAGTCGCTGATGGTCTGATGACCCATTTAGTCTAAAGGGTGGAGCTGAATGAGGTGGCACAGTGTGGGTTAGTGGTGATGTTGCAACCTCAAACTAGCACTGCTGCTTTTCAGTCACGAATTGTGGGTTAACTGCACCAAGCCAGGCTAATGCCTGTGGGAGGAAAGTTTCTACTGCCAGACAAATCCAGTGCTGGACTTTTTGCTGTGCAGTATCTTCCTAGGGGCAATAAAAATTCCACATGATCCTTTGAGTAACTGAGAAGTGTATTTCCACACATTGAAAACAGTCAAGGCAAAACTGCCTGCTGGCTGTCCCTAGAGGCTAGACACTATAAACTACATTAATTTCTAGAAGCACTCTGTAGGGAGAGTATGCAGATAGATAGTATAAACGGCTTGATTTTAAAAATACTGGGGTATTTTTCTTGTGGCTAGGTGAAGTGACTGAATTATCAGAAAATAGTTTAGTAATAAGTGTCTTCTGAAGTATGTATCAGATGTAAGATTTCGCAATATAGTATCATCTACTTTTTGTCAGTAACATTACTACACTAGACTATTAAAAGGTCTGACAAGCCATGACTACCCACCCAAAATAATAAGTGCTCTTAATAATATTAATGGGGTGTGCAAAAGACATATAAAATCTGAAACAAAATTTCCAATACACATGTGCCGTAGACTAACTCTCTGAAAAACATATACTGTACGAATTAGAGTATACACACTGTTTATTAATGATTGAAATACAAAGATGTCATTATTTCCTTGTAATCTATTGAATACTGAAGTGGAAGGAGGGGAGTAATAAACAGTTTTGGCAACATTTCAGCTAAGTATATGTATATGGAGGCAAATGAAGTGAAAAAAATAGATGATAGTTAAAGACTGTGTAACAACTTTGCTAAGCTTTTCTAAAATGTTTATACTGAAGTAAAATTAAAAAAAGGAGGGCATGGATTAAATTTACTTCTGTACTAGACCAAATCTGTGTTTCTCTTTTTAATTTGTTCAGTGGCTTGAAATTTGCAATGTTTAAATTAATTTTTTTCCTTCTCAAAAAAGGACAAATTTAAGAGACCCGACAAAGCAAGCCCTAAAAAATATTTATGTAATTTAAATTCTTAAATATTTAATGATAAATTAAAGTAACAACACTGTATTTCAGATTATATGTAGTCTAAGTGCAACATAAAATCTTGATAAAAAGGAAAAATATAGGCCAAAAACATTTCGTTTTTTTGTTTTTTAAAATCTGTCAGCTGTTTATCAAAAATTAATATTTCCATGTATTTGTAATATAAAAACATTATTCGGATGAAAAATTTTAGTTCTTTTTGCTTTTCCTTGAGACTTCATTGCTTACAAAGCCTGCAAATTTTATCCATCATATAAAATGTCTCAATAGATTTGCTTGCTAAGGGTTCAGTGTTTAAGTTGAGGAAGAAAAAAAATAATCAGAAAACAGTAACAAGTTTTGTGGCACTATTTATTTATTCTTGGTGCTTACAGATTTTTAAAAGTCTCCTACTAAAATCTTCCCCTCTCAAAGTTCACAGGCTCTTCCTCTTAATCAAAACTACTGCCAGGATCTGTTAGCCCTGGCCACAGGACTGAAATTAGTCTTCAGCTAGCAAAATGTTTGTCAGGTTCAGTAAACAGAAAAGGAACAGAGTAAAAGTAACTGCCTCTTTCTAATTTTTCACCATGGCTGGAGCTGATTAAGAAGAAAAATGTACTTTAAAGAGTTTGAGCAAAAGAGATCTAAAGGAAATGAGAACTTAGGGGAAAAATGACGTTATTATTAACAATAGAAATTAAGGAAGTGAAAAGAAATACAGTAAGAGACAGAACAAAGGAAAACCTCTATTCGAGAAGAAAAACAAACAACTGATGGGACAGAAGCCTGTGAGAGAAACTGAAGTAAAGAAGCAGTAAAAAACCTAAAGAGCAAGTGGTGCTCAGTAAGAGGGCTGTGAAGGATACTGGGTACTCACCCAGTATGCTTCCATGACCTTTCAGCTCAACTAATATCATGCCATGTGCCTCCATAAAAACCATAAGCTCCCACCACTCACACCCCCAATAAGACAGAAGAAATAAACAAATTGCAAAACTAAATAATAAATTTCAATTTCTCTTACTTTAATTGTGCTATTTGGTTGTATGTTTAAGCTGTGTTTGATGCAGTGCAGTAATGCAGAATTGTGATTATGCACCAGCCTGAATATCTTTTTTTATTTGGTCAAACAAAATTGTTAGGTGAGAGCCCGTAATCCTTTCTTTATTCATTTCCTGCCCTTCTACTGTAAGATTTCTCTCATTTATTTTCTATTTATTTATTTTAGTCCGATATTCAGGTAAAGAATGAACTCAGGAAAGGACTCAAAATGAAGTTTGCAATCTAGCATACAAATATATGCAAAGTTTTCAGTATCAAACATAAATTCTAAGGAGTATGGAAGGTATCACAGTACATAATAATGCAAATAAATTGTAGTAGAAGTAGCACTTTCATTGTGTTATATAGTTCTAATTATTAGAAATATGAAAGATAACAATTTCTGCATTCTAAATGCAAACTGCAGTTATCTCTACAATTACAGAACTATAAAGATAACAAGAGTTTTCTTCTCCAAAGTAACGTTCCTCTCATAATTCGTACTGTCCAGTAGGACAACAAGCATACATATAAAGCATGTGTAAAGACACTTTAAGCTGTAATACTGCTTCTATGAACAAATCACCTGGATGGAATCTCACTAGAACCTTTTCTTGCATTAATATTTTGTACAGATCCAGACCAAACAGCATTTATTCACATGGCTAATCCTGTGGACGTTTACAAGATCACCTGTTATTGTACGTGATGGCAGAACCAGGACTTATTTTTACATTGTCAAAAAAAAAACCAAAAAAAACAAAAAAAAAACCCCACAGTAAACCCTGTACAAATCTAAGTACATGTTCAAACTGTCCTAAAATATAATAGTAAGAAAATTATCTTAGGATATTTTGCAGTATAATTGTATCTATCACATATGTACGTACGTATGTATGAACCTTTCTGTTCTCATGACTCTCTTACAACTGTGCTGCTAGTGACTTTATTCAGCTACCAGTACTTGTTCTGATCATGTTCTTTGTTGTTAGAATAAGATTTTGTGTTTTTGAAACCTAATCTATCATGTTATAATTCCCCTCAAAATAGTGGACATGTATCTTCTAAAAGTGTCTCCGAATAAATCCATTTCAATGAAAAATAAATAATGAGAAAATTGTACACAATTAAGCTATTCTCAAAACAATCTTTGTATGTTAATGAAAACTGCAAATTGTACAAAATTTTTGCAATCCTATGAAAAATATGACAATGAAAATAATAAAGAAAAAAGCACATGAAGAGGACAAAATATAATATTTCAAGCCACAAAGGTTCTAACCTTCCTATTTTAATAAGGTAGATAAACTGTGGGTCTGTAGGGTTTTGTTGATTTTAGGTGGTTTGTTTTTGGGTTTTTTTAGTTGGGGCAAGTTAGGGGGTAGGGTGGTATTCTTTAAGAATCTATTTTTCTCTTTTAAAATTGTAGTTTATCTGCCACAACTTTTAACAGCATTTTATTAATTAATTACTGATTTAATGCATTCAGATATCCTTCTATAAACATAACAGTTCATAGGGACTGTTACTTTGGCAGACTTATAACTGTGACATCAAATAGTTTGGCCGTATCTGAGCAGCTAGAATTAATAGAATCTAAGGAACATGGCAATGCTTTAGCAAACATGGAGAATAAGCTCAGTCTTAGTGTTTGATGAGTCAAAGGCCATCTTTCTGAATCAAACAAATAAAGTAGTACAGATCACAAATGCAGCATTTGTGTAAGCCTTGAATACAGCACTGGCCATATCAAGCTGATAATTCAGAGCTTTGCTAAACATCCATTTTCAAGCACAGGAAAAGTGGAATTGAAATTGCCTTTTTTCTTCACATAACATAGGAAAATTAGGTTAGAGGTTAGTTTTGGGGTCAAAAAAATCAAAACCCAAAACAAATGGCCATTAAGGTTCAGATTTTTGGCTAGATCAAAGAACAAACACTGATACTACAAGCATCTACACAATCCCTGCATTACAAGCAGTCAGAGGTGACTATGACACACAGATTTTTTTCAGGTTTCTGCCATAGCAACTGTAAGTCACAAGGATATTTGGAAAAATATGATTAGGCTACTGACTCATCCCTGGCCTTAGGTTGCCTTGTAAAGAAAGATGTGAGGAATTACTGAACAGGTACTGGTGGATGGTCACATGGCTTAGTGGAACTTGGCAGTGTTAAGGCTTATGGTTGGACTCCATGATCTTAAAGGTCTTTTCCAACTTAAAGGATTCTGTGATTCTAAAAAGCAACCAGAGATAGCTGTTAGCATCACGAGGAAAAGCTGAATATCATGGGTGGGTAAGGGGGAGTTACTTGAAAAGTGACTCAACTTTGTACATAGTTGAGAGGGAACACTGGGAAACCTTCTGGAGAGCAAAATTATTTAAGGCAAGTAACCTAGGCAACCATACCAGTAATAACATACAAGGATGAGACTGCCAACATAACAGTATCAAAAATAATTCATTTTCTACAGATAAGCAAACCTAGGACAAACCACAATTTCAGACTCATCATGGAATAGCTACCTTCAAAGATCAAATAGTTATGCCCCTTCTGCCATGTGCAGAGACATCTTTCACTTGATCAAGTTGCCCAAAGCTTCATCCAGCCTTATCTGAAACAGTGCCGGAGATGAGGCATCCACAGTTTCTCTGGGCAACTTGTTCCTATGTCTCACCACCCTAATCATGAAGAATTTCTTCCTTATACCTAATTTTAACCTATCCTCTTTAAGTTTAAAACCTTTAATCCTTTTTCTATCGCTACAGGTCCTGGAAAAATCTCTCAATCTTTCTTATAAGCCTCCATTGAAAGGCTAAAATAAGGTCTTCCAGAGCCTTCTCTTCTCCAGGCTTAACCCCAACTCTCTCATCATTTTTACACAGGCTTGTTCCAGCCTTCTGATCATTTTCATGGCCCTCCTTCAGACTCACTATAACAGGATTTTCTTGCACTGGGGTCCCCAGAGCTAGATGCAGTACTCCAGGTGGAGACTCAGCAGAGCAGATGAGCAGATCAATCACTTGATCTGCTGGCCACACTTCTTTTTATGTAGTCCAGGACAGGGTTGACTTTCTGGGCTGCAAACACATTTGTTCTTTAAGCACATTTTATGTTTCAAACTTCTGCATCTTCCTAAGAGATGATAATTTTTACTACTGACAGTCTCCTGCAGAGTAGGCAATTGGTTCTCTAGAATGGATACCAGTGGGATGATGGGGAATTAAATCTCATCCATGCCAACCTTGACCAATCATGATGTCACAAAATCTTCAGTTTTACTATTTGGAGAAAGTAGATGGGTTAGCATAAAGTTTCTGTAATTAAATTTATATTTACCATAAAGAAAAGGAAAATTAGCCAAGAGAAAACTCCTGTAGAATTTCAGCAAAATGAAAACTGATTTCTCTGAAGGATCCTTCTGGTGCTGCTAAAGATGAGTCTTGAATACCAAAGGAAAAGACTTGATCTGCAATTTAACTAAGATATTAAAAATAAAGAGGTTATTATTAATCAGAAACCTAGTCAGAACAAAAAGACTAAGAATTTAGGAAGAAAAAAGGAGCAGGACTGGGAAGAAAGTTGTGGAATTCCTGAAAACAAGAGTCTCAGAACTCTGCATTATGGTCTTCTCTGTCTGTGGAAGGAAAATTCACAGGAGGGAATAGCTGTAGGTGCAGATATTAGATCCAGTAAAGGCATGCAAATGTTTTTGCAAAGGCAAAGTCATGAACAAGTAAACAAATAAATGATGTAGGATACACGACTAAAAGATATTTTCTAAGTATTAGTTCGACACATCCAAAAATAACTAAGTAGATTGGTTTAAATCTTGAGTTAGTTATGTATTATTAATTTAGTAAAGTTGAGTAAAAATAATCAGAATATTTTTTTTCATTTAAATTTATGCTAATACTGAGGACATCATACAAAAGAAAGCAGTAGCACTTTCAGCCCTGATAAAGAAATTTGCATTAAAATCTGAAACTAAAACTAAACACATAATAGTCATGAAGGCTGGAGAAAGAAATTGCAAATAAACGTGAAGAAATTTCATGCTTTACTGATACATCAATTGCAACATAAAACAGTAGTTTTAGAGAGACTTAGAGAATAGGTAGACTAGTTTTTGCATTCCAGAAATCATGTAGAGCAGATTAAATTGTACTACTATTGTTCACACAGACTGTAAAGATGCTTAAAAAAGTGACACTCAAAGAAATGTGAAAATCAGGAAGTCTGAGACAAAGTCCCAAAAAAGAAGGAAAGTGGACAATCTCTTGCAAGTGTGTACCTCATTATGTGCAACATATGTGATAGAGTCTCTTAAGAGACTTACTGAATCAAGTAAGCCTTATGAAAATTCTAGGAAGTAGTCCAAGCTAGAGGAGAGCAAAAGAGTCCAAATGTTTTTCTGGATCGGTGTGGGATGAATCTTTTAATTCTATGTTAAGATACAAACCCAAACAGCAAACAAAGGTGTCTAGACACTGATTGGTTCCTAAACGCTTGTTTATAAATAAATTAAAAAATCAACAAATAAAAGCAAAACTAATGAGCAGTAACACATAGAAGAAAATAATAAACCTAATGCCTTAATGACTATCTCACATTTCCTTGTCACGGCATAAAATATTAAAACACTTTCTAAGTAGTTGAAGAAGAAAGCAAGTCTACTGGGTTCGCCTGATTTCTTAAGGAAAGGATAACTGTTTGGTCATGCTTTATATCCCTGGGCACTGAAAACACCCTCAGCAAGTTTTCTGACAACCCCAAGGTGTGTGGTGCAGTTGACATGCTGGAGGGAAGGAATGTCACCCAGAGGGACCTTGAGAGGTGGGTTTGCACAAACCACAGGAAGTTCAGCGAAGTCAAGTGCAAGATCCTTTACTTGTGTCAGGGAAAGCCCAAGCACAAATACAGGCAGGGAAGAGAATGGATTGAACCCTGGGGAGAAAGACTTGGTGGTGGTGGTGGATGGAGAGATCAACATGAGAGAGAAATGTATGTTTGCAGCCTAGAAAGCCAACTCGGTCTGCATCAAAAGCAGCATGACCAGCAATTTGAGGGAGGTCTCATCCCTCTACTCTGCTCTCATGAAACCCTGCCTGAAGTCCTGTGTCCAGCTCTGTGGCCCCCAGCATAAGGACATGGACCTATTGGACTGAGTCCAGAGGAGGTCATGAAGATGATCAGAGGGCTTGACCATTGCTCCAATGAAGACAAGTTGAGAGAGCTGGCGTTGTCCAGCCTGGAAAAGAGAAAGGTCTGTGGAGACCTTATAGCAGCCTCCCAGTAACTCAGTGGGGCCTGCAAGAGAGTGGGAATGGTACTTTTTATAATGGCATGTAGTGATAGGATAAGGGGGAATGGCTTTAAACTGAAAAATGGTAGGTTTAGTTTAGATATTAGGAAGAAGTTCTGTGCTGTGAGGGTGGTAAGACACTGAAACAAGTTGCCCAGAGAACTTGTGGATGCACCTTCCCCAACCTTGAACAGAACAAGCTGGATGGGGCTGTGAGCAACCTTGTGGAAATCATCCCTGGAACTCAGAAAATAGTCATGTTTTGCAGAGATTTTTCCCAAAGAGACCTCACTGCAGTTTTGGGAGTTTTTATTAATGCAGTCTTTTTAAGCTTTTAATTTCCTTTTTTTCTTTCTTTTTTTTTTCAAATGTGCTATCACATATAAGACATGGTGAGAAATCATGATATTTAAAATTAGAAGATAACAATTAAATTGCTATAAATAAATATGTTGCTATATTGTTGGAGTGAAAGCTCCTCTGGACCCAGGCCCAGAGGAAAACCAAAATACAGGGGTTGAATGAAACCTTTGGATGATATACATTAAGTCACACCAAAGTGAAATAGAAATATAGATTTTTAACCTTTAGTAGAAATATATACTAAGTGCTTTAAACATTGAAAAGCTGCAGCAGAGACCTTAAACAAAGTTCTTACTGTAGCAGTGTTACCTTTTCACAGAATTCTTTACTTTAAACAAAATATAGATAGAACTACACTGTTCACATTTTTTAGATAGAGTGTTCACATAAACAATAAGAGCTGATAGAAACTATATATGCAAACCTGTGTAATACCTATGTAATACTTGTGTAAGATTTATGACTGTTAGAATTAGACCAGTATAGGTTAAGAAAAGAAAAACTAGAATCATGTGTTAATTTCATTGGTCAATTAACAAATATAGTCCACACTTCTGTAAGTTTAGATAATAGAAGAAGAAGCTGTTTTCTACTTGCTGTTTACCTGCTGGTGCTGCTGCTGCTGTTGCTGCTTGGCCTTATCATGTAACCCCTTCAAACTCTCCCTTCAGAAAATCATGAGACTATGAAATAAAGAACTTAGCAGGACAGTAGCCTCCTCTGCTCTTTCACCCTTGACCGAAAAGGAAGGATATCCCATCAAAAGCTCAACACTATATCTATGCATTTCTAAATTTTTTTGAACCTTTGGAAGCCTGACATACTATTTCAATATATTCCATAACTCCTTATAATCTTTAGACACTTTATGAATCTTTATAGTCTTTAGACACTTTATATTACATATAAATTATACGTAATAAAGAGTGAACTGTAATACTATTTGTTTATACATTTAGTTTAACATTCAGACACAATCTTCTGTTGCTCGATTTTATGCAGGTTTTTTTTTTCACATTAGAGTCTGAAACATTTCTCACTGAAACAGAAAATAAGTGATTTATTTTACTTTTTTGTTGTTTGTTTGCTTTGGGGGTTTGGTTTGTTTTTGTTTTGAACAGACTCAAAGGTTAGACCAAAAAGTGAAAAAAAAAGGAGAATCTCTTTGCCCACAGTGAGGCTGCCAAGTATGGCCAACTATTATGGGAGACGATCATCACAAAACTAATCCTCTTACAAGGTATGTAGAGGAGGAACATCCTGAGTTGACCGAAGATATACAATCTACACATTCTGTGAAAAAACCTTCAATTTTGGTTCATAGCCACCTTCCTGTCTTAGGGCTGAATATGGCTTCTATGGCTTTTGAATGTTCATGCTTAGAAAGTATGGGAAGAAATGGAAAAGAAGGAGTGCAGTGCCTGGGAACCTGTAACTGAGGCTGAACAGAAAACAACTTTATGCATGAATTCATACTCATTCCTGAAGATTTATAATCTAAATCAGACAAAAACTAGTGAGTGTAGTCATACATCTTATTTTAAAATGAGGTGAGCCAAAACATGAGTATGTTAACTATAAGATCATAAACCCAGTGTCTGAGGGAGTTGTCTAAGAATCCTAGATATATTCAGAAAGTCTACTAGGCATCACTTTCAATGGGCTGAACCTTACGGTAGATTCTGCTTCATCTTGCATCTCACAAATGTACAGTAATAACATGGTTTGATAGATTTAATAAAGAAAGAAATAATATTCACGTACCTGTTGATTAAATAATGAACTCTTCAATGATCTGAAAAATAACAAAAAAATATACATAGTGAAGAAACAAATTTAGATTACCTAAAAATCTAAAGGAACAGTGCAGATAAGTGGTGGAAAAAAACCAACAACAGCAACAAAATTCTAAACAACAAAAAGTTCAAAACACAAAGCAAAATGCAACTAATATTTCAGAGACAAAAAGGAGCTTTTAAAAAATATATCACTATTAATTTAAAGTTGAATTGCTGATATGTTTTATTTCTGATCGATCAAAGAAATAGTGTTCAATTTCTATTTTTCCTGTCCACATTAAGAGCTCAAAGTATGGTAGATACTTAAGACAAATAATAAGAGTATGGTGTTATGATCTTACAAGCTAGAGTTTGCTGACATTAAATGGAAGTTCTACAGTTTTTGATATGATAAGTTTGATTTTTGCCATTCTTAAAAATGTTTGAAGCAATCTCTTCTTAGTGAAAAATGATCAAGAGTTCTTTGAAAAGGGCAAAAAAAATTATTGTCTTCAAAATCAAAGACACAAAAGCAAATGATTACATATCAGGCATCTTCAATTTAATATTACCAATAATCAATATCTCAACTTTTTTGAACATCTAGAAAACAATGGGCAGTGTGGCAAAACCAATTTCCTAAAAGAAAAATAATTGTATTCAACCAGCATATTTTTATTCTATTGCAGATTCAATTATAGCAGGCAATCAATTAAGAAAAACAGTAATAGGTCCATCATCTCTTTCTTTGATAACATTTCACACAATATTTCTGTGGAAAGAGTGGGTAGAATAGCAACACAATATTGATGGAAATATTTTGACATGAATAAAAACCTTCGTCTTCAGTATTTCTAACAGTTGCCTTAGAATTATTTCATGGAATCATTTAGGTTGGAAAAGACCCTTAAGATCATTGAGTCCAGCCATAATTTTCTCAATACAGTTTGCTACCAAAAGGGAAGAATGGTGCAAAGAGGGGATCTACAAGTAGTTTCTCCTAAGTGATGGATCAGCGATTAAACTTGCAGATGGTATAGAGCTATGAGGAGCTGCAAAAGTGTTAAAGGTCTCGATTTGATCTTAGAATGATCTTGATAAACTGGAGGAATGACTTAGACTAAACAAGAAAAAATAAAGAAGAATCTCAGTATAGACAAGAACATTTTCTGAGAACATTGCAATTTTGAGCGCAGTACTAGGAACAACTCATTAGGAAGTATCTTTGTAGAAAAGCAAATGACCGACTATAATCATGAAAAAGGGAATAATACTGTTTTTATAGGAGCAAAAGTAAAGCCTTTTACTAAAATGAATAAATTTTCTCTTATATATTTTATATGTGTCAAGAGAGATAAATTTTGGAAAGACTAGAGGAGAATGATCAGAGGTTTAGAAAAAAGTATCTTTTAGAAGATTGAAGTAGATGCATAGTTTGACATGAAGAAAAGGAAAACTACAGAAAAGTATGAACTACAGTTTAGGTATGTAAAACACCACCAAAAGAAGAAAGGAAATAAAGACTTATCTATTTCATATCGGACCAGGCAAGTAGTATTAAGTTAAATAAGAGATTTGGTTTGACTCCATAAGAAATTAATGCAGGGATAGCAAAGCACCAAGGTAAATTGCCTGTGGAGGTTGCAATATCCATAATCAATGCTTTTCAAAAGTGACTTGGAAAAATTTTGGATAAAATGGTGTAGTTGATACTACCCTAGGTCAGGGACTGGATAACACAACATATCGAGCCCTTCCAATCCTGTATTCCAAGTCTAAAATGACCACTGCGGATTTTTTTAAGGCAATTTTAGTTATATGCTGTTGCTCTGTTTAACAGAACCAATTGATAACTTAACACATCCATCTGACATTGTCTGACAGTATAATATGCACTTGCACAATTAGAAACATTTACATGTCAATACAATAAATCTCTTCATGAACAACATATGGTATTGATTATTTGTGTACTGCATGTTGTCTTTCTAAAATCTATTGAGCCTCCTTGTTCAAAGTTTCTCTAAAAAACTTTTTGGTGTGTTTTATCTAATTATCTAATAAATTATTACAACAAGGGAGCTCATTAAATTCAGAGTAAGGAAGAAGGAAAAGGTGTTGCTAGAACTTAATTAGCAAGATACAAAGATACCAATTAACACCTATAGCTCAAGAAAAGGAAAAACTTTTTCATGCAGCATACTAAAAAAATACATTCACAGCTGGTTACACATATTTAAGTGGCATGCAACTAATTTTGGTGCTAGTGTTGATATTAAGTAAAAAAGATCATGTAAAGGAAAAAACAACTTCCCCAGGGTAGCAACCAAGATTCCTTTTTATTGGTATGAATACCAACTATTTAGCTATTCAGATTAATGAGAAAGTAATTAGGAAAAAATTGTGCTACAGAAATGGCTGAGAATGATATCATCTTTTTTCTACCAGATGTACCACACTAATGCATGCCAATAATAATTTAAATATACAGTTTGCAATTAACACCTCTGAAAAGCTAGAAAACAATTATTTTCTTTTAAGATAATAAACTGACTGCTAGGAATAAGATCCTTCTTAAATATAGATCCTTCTCTTATTCTTGTTTTGAGTGATATTATCATGAGACCTAAAGGTCATTCAATTTTAAGTAACAGAGGGAACCATCTAGCTCTATAGATTCAAAAGTATGCAGAAACATAACCTATAAAGGAAATTATGATTATTTTTCACATGCTTTCCAATCTGCTAGAAATCATTCATTCTGGAATGAATGAAGAGTCTTAAGTGTCTCGATATTAGGGTCCAAACTGCAGCAAGAAAACTTTAGGATGTACAACATCCTGCAAATAGATAGCCAGCAAGCAATACTGTCTTCAGAGTGCAAATGAAATGCAATATTTGTACAGAGCTGAAGCATGGAGGCCTTCAGGACATTTTATTATATCCATAAAGGATTTGGAACAAACCCATCCCTGAAGGAAAAAAGAATCAATAAACACTTTTTTAAAGCACTGAAAAAGGCTTGCTTTTTCTTTTCAGGTGTGGCAGCATGTGCACATTTAAAAATTAAATAGTATTTTTCTATGGGAGAAGGAGGGCAATCTCTATTCTTTCTGTTGAAACGGAATACAAGTTACACCAGACTTAAAATCCATAAAATGGACAGAGGAATCTAGATTACCTGAACTAATAACTGTCTCTCTTAGGAGCCAGAAGCTTAGTATGCTTTGCCATTCAAGATCTGTCTGAATAAATAGCAAAAGCAGAGACGATGTTCCAAAGTGAGTGCCTAAGTACTGGGATATACAAAGTACAGAGGCTAAGAGGCCACATTTACTTGCTTATTTGTGAACTCAAACAGTGGATGCATTATTTTCTTAGTCGGTTGCAGGGTTTCTTTGAAGGGTTTCTTTTCAGTGCAAATTTAGTTTGCACTTGAAATCTTACAATACACACTTGAGCTGGGCTGCTGGTTTTCTCAAAGCAGTTTCCCTCCTGGTCATGCAGAACCAAAGATATCCAACTGGGAGCCATCTGTAGATCTCTCCTTGCAAATTGAATGCAAGATCCTCCAGCAGTTAGCACTCTATAGATGTGCAATTTATGCCTAGAACTCACAGCTGTCATTAACTTCATTGACTTAACTGTGAAAACACAATATGGATGTGTACTCCAAGAACCACAAAGAACTATACAAAAATAAATTATGGCCCTTCCTTTTACATGCACCAATACTCCATGATGTAGATGCATCTGCCACCAGATAGCTCTGACATAGTAAGAAATAGGCAATTTTGGGTATGTACTGCCTGATAGACTTTATTATTATGGCTCCAAAAATTAGTTTTTAACTACTAATTTTACGTATTGCTTCTCTCTATTTAGCCAAGACAAAACACTACCCTCATCACACATTTTTAATCACGTTGTCTTAAACTTGACTAAGCAAATTTATTAGTTTATTACAACTTTTTAAGCCCAGCCATAGGATTCAAATGCCTAACTACTGATGTCTGATGATATTTCTGAGGCCGTGCTGTGTCCTGCTGGCACTCTAATGGCTGCTTCAGAAGAGCATGAGTATTGCGTCACATTGGCCATTCCTGCCAGCCCGGGCAACCTAAACTGACACCAAGTGTGCCAATTCAAGCATCTTAATTCCTTATTAGTGTTCTTGACTTAAAGAGGGATGAGAGAGGCTTGCCCCTATGAAAAAATTTATAGCAAACTTAATTCACAAGGACTAGCCTGGGATTCTCAGATAACACACAACTTAGTTACTTTCTTTTGAAATGAAAAAGGAGCAGTTTATTTTAGAAGACCAGTCCTGTATTTAAAAGTTCATGAAGCCCAGAGAATTCAAAATTCACATTTACTGCCTCTCGGGAGAATGTTGTTTGCATCAAGCATCTACACCATGTTCTTGTCTGCTTCATCTGGTTGTCTCCCTCTGTTTTCCTGAACAAATGGTTTTATGCTTGGAATAAAATTGAAAAGCACAGAGGGATGGAAACATATTTCACCTGGTGTATCTGAGGAATTGGAGGAAAACAACAAATAAACCTTAACAATGGAGTATACTTTACACCACTCTGAATTGTTATAATATAATTTAGCAGCACATTGATGAACAATTTCGAGGGTAACTTAGCAAACATCAAATTATAATTCTGACAATACAAATAAAAGATGAATTTCACTTTCTGCTGAAAGTGTGACTGTTTACTTGAATTTCTCCAAAATTTGCTGTTGAAGAATACATCTGGTGCAGGTTGCTTGGTTTGCAAGCTAGAGAGGCAGACTAAGATGCAGACTGGGTTCTAGAGAGACAAGAGGCTGTGAACTGCCAATTCTTTGGGCATGAAGACTAGTGGCACCAGCCAGATGAATGGACACTGAGAGACACATCAGGAATGAAAGACTTGGGAGGAAGAGCAAGACTTGTGTGCAGGTAAACTGTGAGGATATAAAACCCCAAGAGTTCTTTTGTCCTCCTTGAAGGTACTGGCTTGGTCTGTTTCTGTGTTTATGCACCGTGAATAAATGTCTTTATGGAACAAGACATCTGACACTCCTCTGTGGCAAACCTGGGCTCGAACTGGTGAGGACACGTGGTCTGACTGTGAGAGAGTGTGATATGTGGGAAGTCAAACAGGGCTCACATCACTCCCTGGAGCCACCTCTTCTGAAGGGGCTTCAATCCCAGTAGCAGAAGTCTCCGGCCTTGGGAGCGTGACTGCCAGAGAATGTCGTGAATAGTCAGACTGGGAAGTTTCCTTAACATGAGTGTGTCTCAAAGAGATAGATACAAAGGAGAGTGCTCAAAATGGAATTGCAACCAATTAAGCAATTCCAGCTGTTCTGGGTAGTCAGCTTATATAATTCTCTCACAGTGGATATTCTTTCAGCTTTAGGTCATGGTAGAAAGTTTCATGACTGAATGACTCCTGATTTTTCAGAATAAGCTAAGTTAATTGCAGATCAAATACTCTTACAAAATTACAAAGGATAGGATATGTCTTTATTGTGAGGGTAGTGATGTCAACTTTCTGGCTGGGGTAATAGTTGAAAGACTAACAATGAACAAATATCTTTTTTAAATATGACCCAATCAAGACCTTCTCACCACGCATGCATTTTTAATAGGAATTACTTCAGCAGTTATTAAGATATTTCAATAAAAATTCTGAAAAGAATAAAAGAAATAATATATTCCTAACTTGACCTAATGGTTTTGAATGTTATTTGAAGCCTTCATTCTGAATAACAAAGGCAGATTTATCAGAACTGATTCTTAGAAGGCAACTAAATTTTTGAAAGACCTAAAGTAAATTTAGGACATTTTCATCCCAACAGTATTCTCCACCTATTGTCATCCCCTCTTCTTACTGTTCCTTTATTAAACCAAACAAAATCCCCTACAATCTACCTTCTTTACAAACTCTAGCACAGATACTTCTTTATCTTATTCTGTCTTCTAGCAACTTTTCCAGTTTCTGGTTTGTTTTTTTTTAATGTATAGTTGACTTGAAATTGATCACAATAATGCCAATTCAATGGCTGTTGCATGCTTTCTTACATAAAACCCCCATGAAATTTAGTGAGCTGTGGAGATTTTGACAACTGCTTCTGCAGCATCAGCAATTCATGTAGTGAGTTGTATTCATACCTATTCTCAGAGCCAAATTTTGTTTTGTTTGTTAAATAGCAGTTTAAAGTTTTCCTCTCCCAAAGAGATCAAGGCACTAGCTTGATCAGGCCACTGGGCACTCTATCCACTAGCTAACAAAATATAGATCAAATGATAACTTACTAAACATGACTCTCTTTTTGTATGATTTTTCTGGCAGCTGTGTTTAGTGATCCATAAGTACAAATATAAATAATGTAGAAGATATTAGAAACTTAATTCTGTGAGCATGAATTTCATTTTCTTATGTAGATTGAAAAGTGCATATTCTCCCAAAGAGTATAAAAAAAAGAACAGGCATTTGTTCACCTTCATAAAAATACCAACCCTAAGTGAATTTTCACTCTATGTATTCATTATATCCCTCCAAACAATGTATTTCACACAGCATTATTTTCAATATATTTCAGATATAAAATGTTTCTTGATTGCATTCATTATTAAGAAGAGACAAGGATTTCAGTTCTCCATATCTGTCTATCTTTAATTTTACTGTATAACCATAATTATTTAAAATTAAATTGATGGGGACTTTTTATATTTGAATCATATCCAAAAATAGGAAAAAACCTTAATAGCTTGAGAAAAACAAGATAAAGAATATTCTGTCATTAGAGGTGGAGGTACTGAACACTTAAAAAAACCCCTGACTTTTGTGTTCAGGCAGGAATTTCGGTTGTCTTTCTTGTAATAGCCTTATATAAGAGCACCCCTTCTCTGAATTTCTGTGAACAGTTACACTTTTTTGCTCTGTTAATTGACTTTTTTCTGACTTCTCTTCTTAGGTCTACAAGTTTTCTTGAGCATATAAAGCTATTTTTAGCCCTAAAGCAGAAGACTTCAAAATATATTGTTTGCTTATTCCTCAGACATTACATGGGACATAGACAAACAGGGAAAGTCTGTAAAGCAAAAGAATATTTCAACTAAAATTATTGGTGACATTTATTTCACTAAGAGACATGTAAACTTTAATAAAATATATATTACTTTGTCTAACAGTTGCAAGCACCTTAAGTAGTTTTTAGGGTTCATTTCTTCTAGACATAGTTAACTGGAAGAGAGAAGAATTTTCCATTGCTTGTGGTCTAGACAATATTTTTTTTACAAAGACATGGCTCTGACTTGAGATCAGACCTCAGACACAGGAGATTCAAGGTCAGGATCTGATATTAGTCAAAATTCCATTTCTAATATTGGAACAAGTTTTATTGTAAATGTATTTTTATGTCCCTAAGCAGTTTTTTTTTTTTCTTTTAACATCCTCATAAGATTGTTGGTAATCATAGGATTATGAAACTGTTCTACTTTTTCTAGTTCTTTAAAGATAGTTAAAGAAAAGGACAAAATTCCCCTCAAAGAAGTTTCTAAGAAATGGTTGTTACAGGCTTCAAAACCTATCATCACAAAACAGTGATATTAACAATACATCCTGATCAGAATTTCATAAACAGCACACAGATGGCTGCTAAAAATAAAATTTAATAATAATGTGGAGTACCTATGCAGTGTCTTGAAATAATCGAAAAGAAATGCTAAAGCTTGTTAATAATTTTTTTAAAAGACATTTTTCTTCTTTTTCTACTTCTTCCTCCCTAACCTGGAATTTTGGAATACAGTGTTTTTACTACCTAACATAATGAAATTAAACTTTGGACAATAATTTTCACTTTTAAAATATACTTTGACATAGTATATATACTTCTCTATCTCAGTGCATGTATCTAAGACCACGCTTTGTACTTTCATCTTTCAGTACTTAACTGGTTACATGGTCTATAGTGTACCATATCTCTCCTGAATATCTTTAAAGCCTGCAAAGAAAAAAAATCATATTTTTAAAGCAAAAAATCCAAATGCTTTTCTCTTATCTGGAAACATAAACCCAGTTACTTCTTGCTAGCTATGTTCACTCTTTCAGTTTCCAGATGCATTTTTTCCTTAGCTCATGCTCAGATAAGTAATTGTGCAAGAACTCATACTGTGCCATAGAGTCTCAAACTTTCTATCCCTGTCAGAATCAGCTGCTTTCATCCAACCAACAACAATTCCAGCACATACTTATATTATCTGCTCTTGAGTTTCAGTTGGCTCAATTCATGATCTGCAAGTATATGGATGTTCATCCCTGCTGGATGACACTGGTGTCTCTTAACTTCAAGGGAACTGCTGAACAGTCTATTAGTACATGTTTGTCTTCTGAGTAATTTTGGGTACCCTTTCTAATTTTCCCAGTCTTGTTGTATATGAGACACAGAAGATTCAAATAAATCCCATTTCCTTCTTACTTCAACCTCTTTTTGGAAGTGGGTTATAGTCAGTATACCTATTATTAAAAAAGAAAAATAGAACATGCTACAAGAATGCCCATTTTCTTCTTTCCAGGTTTCTTCTCCCTGAGGCTTTAAGCTCTTCTTCTTCAACCCTTAACTTATTTTAAATGATAGTTTGGGAAGATTGCAAAACACTGTTCCTATAAAACTAACCTAGCCTGACTAATTTTCTAACAAAACACAAGTTTCCACTCTCTGTTTATACATCATTATCATTGAAATGAAGCCAAAAAGTGATAGTGGTTCTTAGCTTCTCAAAACAAACTGCTTAAATTCTAGCCATAAATTTTCAGCTATATAACTTAGATTAATGTGATAGGAAATACAGCAACTGGGATCCATCAATATCTAAATTACTTTCGTAGAGAAAGGGAGAATATTTGTTCTTAATGTTATAATGTACTTAATTTTATAATATTGCCTGACCTACTCTGCATTCTGACCAAGTACTAAAAACTGACTTCTACAATATTGGACCGTATCTATAGGAAACATTTTAAAAAACTCTTGGGTGGTCTAATGCTACATAAAGTTCAGTGCATGTAATCTCTATTTAAAAGATTTCAATTAAGAATTTAAGTGTTACCAAACTAAAAAAAAAAATCTCCTGGTTGATATTATATTTTCCTGTTTGGATGAATGAGCTCTGTATGATCTGATGTATGACTAATCTCTGTAGCTACAGTATTCAAAATCATTAAAAAATATGGCAAATTTACTTATAAATATGTTGTCTTTAAAAGAACATTAAAGATAGACCTTTTTGTCTTCTCTTACTCTTCTGTGGCTGTAATAATTTTTATGAGCTACAAAACAAGAGGATGAGGAAGAAACTAGGATGTAAAGGAATGAGTTCTATTACAGTCTTATTACTTGGATTTTATACTTGAATAAATTAATTACAAATTTTCAGTAGTAGGAAGGAAGGTGGATTTTACTATTTTTGAATAAAATAGTAAATAAAATAAATAAGTAAATAAAATTTTTGGCAACAAGGGGAAGAAAATCTGAGTCTTCAGTATTGCTAAACATAGTATTCCTTACAACAAATGATGCTTCCAAAATTGGTAAAAGGATGATTGGTTGATCAAACCACACCGACACCACTGTATATTGTCACTGTTATTTCTAATATAACTGTCATACACTTCTTACTCAATAAAAAATGCAAAGTTTGCACCCAAGAAGGAGTAACCTCTTGCAATATTACAGACAGGGATGGATAGACTGAGGAGCAACTTTGGGGAAAGAGGCTGGTGGTCTTGCTAGACTGCAAAACTGAACATAAGCCAGTAGTGAGCCCTGTCACATAGTTTCAAGGCAGTGATAGATCACACCTAGAGTACTCTGTCCATCGAATTTTGGAAGGACAGGACAAATTTCAGTGAGTTCTTCAGAGGCCACCAAGTTTAGGGCTGAAGTGAATGCATGGGTCTTGAATGATTAAATCATCATCTCCTACATTTACTTACCATGTTACCACGCTCCAACACCACTTATGTTTCTAAAGACTTCAGAATAATTTGTTTTCTCTAAACCAATTTGTCTCTTGTCAAACTGAGATTTCAGTTTTATAACCAGCTGGGGAATAAGTGATCCCCTTCCATAAATAACAGAGTCATCTGCATAATATGTACTAAGATGTCCCTGTAGACTTTAGATATTGTATATGAACAGAAAGATATAGACTCAGTTAAGAGATTTATGCAAGAGAGACTTCAGTTGATATGTCTAACATTTTCTAACACAAATCTTTTTGTAATACTATACAGAAAAATCTGTGTAAGTATTGCAGATGTTAAGATAGAAAGGTAAAAGAAAATACAATTAAATTGATGTTTAAACAATGGAGACTTATTCTTGGTATTAAGATGTCCAAAGTCAGGAATATTTGTTGTTGGCAAGAGACATGATAGCTATAGAATAGTAGAACGGCCTGGATTGAAAGGAACCTCACCAGGTCATCTAATTCCAAGCCCCCTGCTGCTGTGTCAGGGACATCTTTCACTAGACCAGGTTACATAGAACTCCATTCAACTTGTCCTTTAACAGTTCCCGGGATGAGGCATCCACAACTTTTCTCTGGGCAGCATCTTCCAGTGTCTTACCATCCTTTCAGAAATATGAATAATATGAATAATGCAATTTTCTAAGAAAATGCATGGAGTATATATAGTATATATATATAGTGTCTCATATATATAAAATTCCAGATTTACTCCTTAAAGGATTCTCTTAAAGGACTAAGCAATTTGGATTTTATGTTTCTGTTTTTAAACTATATGTGCTGATCTTGGCTGGGGTAGAGTTAATTTTTTCACATTAGCTGGTAGAGGACTATGTTTTCGATTTGTGCCGAACACAGGGTTGATAGTATAGGATGTTTTTGTTATTGCTGAGCAGGGCTTACTCAGAGTCAAGGCCTTTTCTGCTTCTCCTACTGCCTTGCTGGCAAGAGGGGTGGGGATGAATGGGAGGTTGGGAGGAGACACAGCTGGGACAAACTGTCTAAAGGGATATTCCTGACCATATGACATAATGCTCAGTATATAAAAGTGGGGGGGCCGTAGATTTGTACCATCCACCTGGAGCAGCAGATCTGTCACAAGTTCAAGGTCAACTGGGAATGGCTCATGCACACAGTCATGGTCCTCCAGATCAGGGCACTGATACCCCCTTGATCTGTCATCCATGTTGAAGATGCAGTCAAAGAATTCGTTAAATACCTCTGCCTTGTCCATGTCCCTGGTTGTGAGTTGACCAACCTCATCCTGTAATGGGCCAATATTATTTTTACTCTGCCTATTGACATAAATATATTTGAAAATAACTCTTTTTATTGTCTCCCACAGGGGACAGGCAGCCAGCTTCAACTCCTATTGAGCTGTGGCTGCACAAATTTGTCATTGCAGTGGCAAGCAACATCTCTGTATTCTTTCCATGTCACATAACCTTGCTTACACTGGGCATACACCTCCCTTTTTGCCTTGTTCCCAAGAGAAGATTCCTGTTTAGCCAAGACATCCTTCTGCCTCACCTGAT
This sequence comes from Corvus moneduloides, assembly GCF_009650955.1. Classification (NCBI taxonomy): domain Eukaryota; kingdom Metazoa; phylum Chordata; class Aves; order Passeriformes; family Corvidae; genus Corvus; species Corvus moneduloides. The sequence goes on from NC_045477.1 coordinate 85,551,057, forward strand.
TCATTTCTGACATTTGGGAATTGCCTGGTCCTGTGCCCTTAGGAGATAATGCTTAAAAGTGACCAGCACTGATGGACCCCAGCAACTGCAAAAACATTTTCCCAGGGGAAAATACTTACTAATTCCCTGAGCAGCCTGAAGTCACCTCTCCTCACATCTAGAGCTGAGGTTTTGCTGGCACTTTTCCTTCTGTCAACAGAGATTATAAACTCTATTTCTTTGTGGTTTCTGTGACCAAGACAGCTGCCAATCTCCACTTCACTCAGAAGATTCTCTCTGTTGACAATCAATAGACAAGAGCATCTTTCCAAGTCGTTTCCCTCAGGACCTGTTCCACTAAAGTTAATGAGAGTTTCTTCAAACGCATCAGTGAGTTCAGACTATGAAAACTCAACAGTTACACTATCCTTAAAGGTAGACTAAATTAACTAATAATTCTGAAATCATCTAAAATCCTCCCTTACACTTGTTTGAAAGTAGCAAACCAAGAAATGAGTAAAAATATTAAGCAAAATAATGTAAAATATAATTATTTTTACAAGTCATTTTGATAATAATTTAATAAGAACAAATTGAAATAATTTCAGAAATACTATGAAAAAGACATTTGATAAGCACTCTTAAAAGGCATGGGATAAGAAAACAGTGTAGCTGGGAAATAGCAGGGACAGAGAAGTGTAAGACCACTTAGAAAATTGTCAGAAAAAGGGAAATAGTATGGAAGAGAATTTAACATAATATTTTTTTTTAAATACAGTGAGTTTTCTATCTTTTCCCAAAGAAGGAAAAAGTAGCTAAACACTGACCCTGATAGTTTGGGGTATTTTCAGCTTTTGTTTCACTCTTAACTAGAGCCAGAGTACATCTGGATTTCCTCAGATATGTCCTCCCTTTTCTGTCAAGAAATTTTCTCTGTCTGGGAACTGGAGAAGTTTGTGCCCCCAGCTTGGATGTCCAAAATTTCCAGACATATTCACCGTGCATGTAAAGATTAAGTTTGCAGCACAGGCATAGTGAGCTTGCTGCTTCTGGGAAACATCTGTACACTGTGCATGTGTGATATTGTGGATCTGCACACATGCAGCAAGCCTTGCATGCTCCAAACACATTGTATTTATCACAGAAACTGTGGCAAACAGGAGTTTCTATCCAGGATTTCCACAACAGAAATATTTTAAAATACTTTTTGAATAATTTTTGAATTTTCTCCTGCTTTCTTGACAAAGCCAATCTTTCCATAAGAACAGATGGCACTGAAAAATCCAAATGAAGTAATCACACAAGTTGAAGAGGCAAGATCATGATAACCCTAATGAATGGAAACTGGAGGGAAAAGCATCAGAAACAGCTTGCTGTGATTTATGGACTTGGCTTTAACCAAAAGTTGAACGCAAAGTAAAAGCTGTCAGTATGCTGCTAATAAGGACATCAGTCTAAATGGATAAATGAGATTTTTTTTTTTTTTTTTTTTTTTTGCTCCTCTGACCTCCAGACAAGCAATATATGTTTCTGAAGAGCAGTTGTTGCTTCCTCCTTAGGGCAATCAATACATCCTGGTTTCCAAGAGTGAGTTACATGTGGTATACAGCTGTACTGAAGATCTACAGAGAAGATGCCACTTCCTTTCAGCTGATCAAGATATTTCCCTCATAAAAATATACTTCAGCTTCTTTTATCATTAGCACTTAAGAAATTCCGGGGGGGGAAATGGTCACTTTACACTGTCAGTATATTATGCTTGAACTGAATTAGATTCTATATGCAACTATTCTAATTATGTGAAATACAACTAAGACAGATCTGCCCCACAAATCTATATGAAGAAAATTAATTGTTCAAAGTCAGTCTTTATATGTATTGTGAAGGAACTCAAAAACTGAATTGAAGCACAAAGATCCCAGTACTCAAGAGACAATTCTTCATCAGAAATTGCATTAATTTGTATTAGGAAGATGACAGTTCCTCCTGGTTTATACCCATTTAGTCTTTGGTTAAAGTGATAAAATGGACGGCCATAATTCTATGATAACACTGTGCCTGCAGGATGCTAGTGATAAGTGGCAGAATTACCATTAGCATAATATGACAATGCTGAATTAATTCTAATTATCTTGATTGTTGAGCATTTAAATGAAAATGAAGACATTAAAAGTAACTAATTGCTTAAAAGGCTACTTCTGAGAACAAAATATGAAAGATTTTCCAAAAAGACAGTGCAAAACAATGGGCCTGAATTATCTAAAATCTTGTAAATTTGTTTATTTCTTATGAACCTGCTTGGAAAGTAGTATGACTTTTCAGAAAGCTTGAAAAATTTAAAGCACCATTTTGCTAATTACATATTTTATCATAATTCATCAAACTTATGGACATTATTATTAAATTAACTGATAGATTATCTGTAGGTTCTCAGACCTAAAGTCCACAGTTCATAGTGCAACTTATTGATCATAAAGGAAAAGATGAAATTAATACATGGTAGAAATTCACTGATTTTGAACTATGAAAAATACATTCCTTGCAAGGCATTAAGCCCTAATTTTTCAGTAAAATCTCACATGGAAAATATATAACAATTTGTATGACAAAAAATATTTTAAAGCAATTTATTTTGTAGTTATCTACAGATATTAAAACAAATTGCTTAAATCCATTACTATATTATTTTCATGTCATTATCTGATCATGTTATCTCATTTTACTTATTTCTAATCTCTATTTCTTCAAAAAGTAGAAGCTGTCATCTATAACCAGTCAATCTTCTTCTTAAAAAAGAAGAAAGAAAAAATAAATCTTGGGAATTCTTTTCTCTCTGTACAAGTAAAAATTTAAAACTGTGTGCCTATTTAGAGTTGGGGGGGGGGGGATGAAGAAGGTTTAGAAAATTAGTGTACTACACACTCTCAATCCACACAGACAAACCATAACACAACTTCCAAAATAAAATGCAGCTGTTCTATAGCAGCCAGCCTGTTATCTGTATGCCTGGGCCCTGTTTCCAGCCCTGAATATCTCACAATGCAACCTGATTCAATAACGTATTGCCAAGAACAGGCTAGCAAGAATGAGCGTCACAAGGGTTGCAACAGCAGTTAAAGGAATTGCATGCAGTTATTAGAAATGTTGACTTTCTACCCACACTTTATACAGTTTGCTGAATTGGAAGGGAGCTGCAAAATCCCAGTTAAAGTGTTTTTATAAAGGTGTGGGATTTTCTGTGATGTTGTTTTCTCTCCACAACAGTTTTCCTAAATGGCTGAAACCTGTGTTTTGTGCAGGTCAAGTGTCTCAGTCACTCCTCAGCTCCACCTGTTGAAAGTAAGCTCTACTGCCTGAGAATTTAGAAGGTCCTCACTGAAAAAAAAACCAAAAAAAAAGAGAGAGAGTGACAGACAGTTTTAGTTTCAGTGTAACTTTGTTGAAATGCTTCTGCCCTCCTGCAAGTGCCACAATACATTTCATTTGAAATCTGTATGACTTTTCACTCTGACTCTCTCTGTCAACTCATATGGGAGTTCTGATGCTTGTGATACTCTCTGAAGGAAACAGGAATAAGTCCAATATGAAATTGAGAGAACCACTGTTGTATGGCATCATGCTGTAACTCCTGAGCCTTTTAAAACAGGTCTGGAATTAAGTAGCTGAATTTCCTCAGTAATCCAGAGGGAAAGCTGTGCATCTCTGAACAGCAATCAAAAAAACTCTTCTCTGAGCACAGATCCTGCCAAGAGGAAAAATCAAACACAAGGTCAGAGGGATGTAACATCCTCTCCCAGCTGAGTCAACTGTACCAGGACTACAACTCCTATTGAAATTGTCGTAAGTTTCTGTCCACTCCAAACGAGAAAGTAGGAATCATCTCCTGAGAACAGACCCATAATTAATCTGTTTTCCCATGAAAAGTCAAAGAGTGGGTAAGGACAACTTTTCCATTTTACTAACCACTTTCTCAACGCAATCTTCTGTTACTAGTCCTCTAAGCTCCCCTCTCCTAGGGATTTATCTACCCATGTACCAAGGGGCTGAGACCAGCCCTGATCTGGACTGACTGTATAAACTGTGCTCACAGCTGAGCAAGGGCTATGAGAAAGGCTGTACAGAGATGAGGAAGGGCAGAATTTGAGATAAGAGTGCCTAAGTGAGATCATCAGTGGCTCAAGGATTCAGAAGGGAAAATACCAGCACGGAAAGCCGTGAGAGCTAACAGGCAAAGACAGGACAGGCAAAGGTGATGAGATCCCAGCCAGGATGCCATTGATGGAGCTAGAGTCAGAGGCCTGAGGTAGTTCTCTGGCACTGTGAATTCCCTGTGGAAGCCACAGGGTTGACAGCTCTTTGAGTGCCTTGTCTACCGAAGTGGTGAGCACACAAGTGCTTAGTAAAACACCTGGTAACTCCTGTGTATCTTTTGTGGGTGTGTCTTGGGGTGACTTTCTGATGTGTATCCCCTACCGCCTACTCTATGCCCAGACATGAATCCTGTGCCTTTTCTATAGCTTTAAGGCAGACCTTTAAGAGGGCAGGGGGAAACTGGTGGAATTCCTTTGGCGCTGTGTTCAGAAACAGAGATAAGCTCGCTGGCTTCTGTCTGGCTGCTCTGCTTCTGCAGCAGAGAAGAGAGTTACATTCCTTTTGCTTTTTAGCTAGCTTCCTGTTCATCAGCTAAGGTATGGAGCTCTGTGACTTTGGAACTGTTCAGAATACCAGAACATCAGAACCTCACTGGGAGGCCTTTCCACTGAGGCCCAGAAGGGCCCATACCGAAACCCCAGCTCTGGAGAGGAGAAAGCCACACCCACAAAGGACTCTGAAATCTACCCAGGTTCTCTTCACAGTGAGAGGTTTTATTATTTAGCATTATTCTTTTCCTGTGCCTGTGTGCACTGTGTTTGTTAAATAAATAGTTTTTTTCCTTTCACTTTCCTCCAAGGAATTTTCGTTCCAAAGCTGGTGGGGGAGGATGGCTGTAACCTGCCTTCTTTGGAGGGGACGTTCCTCCCAGAGCATTCCCCTTAATTTGTCTCAAACCAGGACAGGGTGCTAGGCAATGAATAACTATTCCATGTCTTTTGTTTATGTATATTCCTCTTGTGTAGTCAATTATTCTCTGCCTAAAGACACCCAAATATAACTAACCTAAAAACAGGCAAAACAGGCAAAAGACCATTCTCAAGAGCCACAGGTAAATTTTTCTACCTTTGTATGCTGGGTTTAACACCAGCAGGGAAATTAAATTCCAAATTAGCCACTCCACTTCATCCACTCCTTTCAGTAAGCAAGAGACAATAAATGAGAGATTACGAATTGAAATAATTTACTATAAGCACATGTCCTGGGTTGCAGTGTATTCTATTACCATCCCCATCAGCTGTTGAAATCAGGTGGGGCAGTGTTTCCTTGCCTCCTCCCCCCAGACTATCTTTCTGTTAATTGCCCATCATTGTCCTGCCGCATGACTCAGAGATAACTCCCTCCGGACTATCTTCTGTTAATGAGCCTAATCAACACTTGGCCTCATGACTCATTACCCCATTGTTAGATGCTCCACCCAGAGGGAGGAAACAAGCATTCCATCCTGGATATAATCTGAGATTCTGAACACCAGAGACAACCTTTCCACTGGATTTCCAGAGGACAGGAGCTACACAGCCACCACTGGACCTTCTGAGGAAGAGCAGACCCTTTTTCTACAGTATCATCACTTCAGAGGACTGCAGCCACCATTCTATCAGACTGCTACCACTGCCCTGATTAACAGGGTGTCAGGTTGTATCCTGACTGCCAGTTTAACCCAGTCTTTTCTGCCTTTATTTTTGGTTTTTTTTTTTCCTTATTTTATTTCCCTATTAAATTGTTATTCTGACTTGGTGTCTCCCACTAGTTTGTTTTCAAACTAGTACAGCACAGTAACAAGAGCAGTACTAATAGCAAGAGTATACAAAAGAGAAGGTATTTTACCCACAAAAAGGTATTCACCACTGGGAAAAAAAAAAAGCTTCCTGAAGACAGCACCTGTGTTACAAGATACCCAAGAAACAAAGGCAATATGATGTGGAGAGCTCCTACAGCTTAATGTTACCACCCTTAGCCTGAAACAATGGAAAACAGGGACCAACAAATTCTGAGAGCTAGTTTGTCCAAGTAAGGATCGTGCAGCTGCTGGTTGAGTTCAGATCTCTGCAGTTGCTTGTCATACCTCCTCCAACTCTCCAACTGCCCTGTGTGTGCGGGTGGGGGAAACTTCTCTGCTGAGGTGTCTTTTTAGAAATAATCATTCATTTAAAGACAAACAAAGGCTGATTTATGCCTTTGAAGCTGTTGAGGCATAAGTTCACCTGGCAACTAAGCACCATGCAGCCCCTCAGTGACTGCTCCTCTCTTCATCTTCCCCAGTGGAATGGGGAGGAGAATCAAAAGTTAAAATCTGTAGGTTGAGATATGAACAGTTTAATAATTGAAACACATAAAATTTAATAATAGTAATAGTTAACAAATTAAAATTCAATAATAATAGTAATAGTTAACAATAAAAATAATAATTATAATAAAATAAAAAAAAAATCAGCAAGTGGTGCAGGATACAATTGATCACCACCTGCTGGCCAATACCAGACCTCATCTCTGAACTCCAATCTGTTCCCCTTCTGGATAACTCCACAGTTTGTATAATGGACATGGTGTTCCACAGTGTGGAACATCCCTTTAGCCAGTTCGGGTCATCTGTCCTCCCTGTGGTCTCTCCCAGTGCTTTTTTTCTTTCTTTCTTTTACCTCCTGACTGGCAGAGCAAAATATGTTCTTGACTGAGGATAAACACTACTTAGCACCAACCAAAACATCAGTGTGTTTTCTTCTCATATGCACCATGAGGGCAAATCATTTAATTAAGTCTAGAATTAACATTTTAATCTTGGCACTTAGCCTCTGAAACAGAGCCTCAAATATTGAGAAATAATGCCTTCATCCCCTTAAAATTTCATTCCTGAAATTTAACTTCCCAAAATCAATTCCAAGTATATGAACAGATCACATCATGGCTATTTTACTGAAGAATAGGGAGGAAGTCACACCTGGGTATTTGCTCAAGTTACTACAAAAACTAAACTTTTTGTAGAAATGTTTCTAATTAAATATTATCTACTTGCATCTTTCACCTGGAGCTGTACTGATAATACACTCAAGAATATGTTTTAAGTCTCCCAAGGGAGAAAAGAGAAACAAAACCAAAACAAAATAAAAAGGAGCAGTGGAGAAAAAAATCGGAATACTATATCTACTGTAATTGATCCCATAATTACCCTAATTTTGCAATTAATCAGGGTTTGAAGTCAGGACTTCCCTTCCTCTACCTAACGACTTTGAAATTTGTTTTATTTAATCCTATACCAGCTGACTGTTATCTGGGGTTAAAATTGTTATACTTTTAACAAGTAGTTTGATATAGTAGAACCTGTAGAAAATGTGGGTGTCTCATAGAAAAATCAAATCTGCAAAGGTTCATTTGAACTGCATTTCAGTATGGCAGTGTTTTTATCAGGTTAATAGGGAAGTTGGCAGTCAATTACGTGATAAAATTACCTCTACATTGTTGTAGAATTCAATCCTTTTGCCAGCTGAGAAATCAGGAATGAGAAAAATACACAGCTTGAGTAAAAAAGCAAAATCACTGCTGTTACTCTGTTTACAGTTCACTACAGATTTGATGTCAGAAGAGCTGCAGAAAATGATATCAAGCAGGTAATGAGCTTTCTGAGTATTAATCACATGACAATCTATAAAGCATTAGTATGAAATAACACACTATTTATGATCAGATATTTACACTGTGCAGCTATAATCACTAGTGAGCAGAAAGCATGACTACTTGTCTCAGGTCATTGCGTACATTAAAAGGAAGTCATTCTATCAAGACCATTATGGAAATAGACTGCAACTTTTTTTCTTATTTTCCGTTGCATTTCATAACTGAGAAATCCTCTCAACAACTATCTCAGATTCCTCAGAAATGTGTTTCTGATCTTCCTTTCTTCACTATAACCACTCTCAATCGTTAATTTTCTTGGAGAAGTCTAATGTACTTTCTCAGATCCTGTCATCATGTATGGATTTTGAAAGAAAGCCGATCAATTTATTATATTTGCATGATGGGTAAGGAAATTACCCATCTGTCTGTCTGTCTGTCTCTTACAGTTCTTCTACCATATCCTCATATACACATCAGGTGAAGAACTACTGGCATACCTAATTTAGGTTACGTTAGCATTTACTTTTTGCAAACCTGATTTTAACTACGTCTGTCTTTTCAAAGTTTTCTACTTGGCTTCCCTTAGTATGGTCCATGGCCAGTGCCAGCTTTCTCTGGAAACCTGAGAAACAGCAATTAAACAGCAAGACTCATTGCATAGGAGGCAGCGTAGGCAAATGCTTGTGAGCCAGGTAATAATTTGGGCTCTTGGGCAGCTTGTACACAATCTGTCTTCCTTCCCTGTTTATAATCAGGATCATAGACAAATAAATTTACTTCTCTGCTTTTGGTCAGAGCATACTCTGGAAACAACCTTTTACCAAGACTTTTCCCAAATTAATTGTATATGCCCATAAAGAAGCAAATTAATATCTCCCACAGGAAGCCATTTTGAGAATTGATAAATATTTAAAGAAACAGATCCAATACATTCTCAGCAACAGCCTAGACAGCCGAACAGGCATTTATCCTGTCCCTCTGAGCTATCTAAGTTAAATGTTAGATGTTTTCCCCAAATCACCTAGAATCTCTCTATGGAGCACAAGGAGAAATAGGTACCTTCAGAGAACAAAAGCACTCTGTATTTTTGTTGATGGTGGTAGTTGAAGCACCATCTTACAATTAATATTGTAAGACTAACTGTTTTTCAGTTAAAGGCCACTGCTCCTTCTGGATAACTTTATTTCTAAATGAGAGAAATACTTTTTTTCATTTTATTAACACAGTTTAAGTTAAGAAGTGAGCCTTTGCTTCTTAGAATAATTCTCCACATTCAACAAAACTAATACTTTCATTCAAACTTTTATTTCTGATGAAATCAATAACTTTAAAGTGAAAAAAAAATCATTCATTTTGAATTTCAGCAGTTAGACACAAAAGTATATGTCTTTCATTTACTCTTAGAGCTCTAGATGCATCAAGGGAAAGAAAAATCCCTGTTTGTGTCATATAAAATAAATTTCTATGCCTTTCCTCTGAAAGCTGTATTTGAAAATACTAAAAATAGACCAGCACCATATAAGTCTTTTCAAGGTTTCTTTTTTTTCATATTTCCTCCCACAAGGATGCATATTATTAAATCCTTGCCTCAATCCCCTTAATTCAGCAATTGATTTCATATTTTGTTTTCATATCTGAATCATAAACCCAGAACAGGGACCAAGAGCTTAATTTGTATCAAAATACAAAATGCTGAGCCCAGTTGAGATAGCTTAAAATTTTATTAAACTAAAAACATTTGAGAAGAATGGATCAGTGTTGTGGGAGTTGATTTTGTTTCATCTCTGTACTAAACATCAATTGCTTTATTAAAATAATGAAATGTCAAACTATGCATATATAGGTTTAAAAATCAGACTATAACTTTTGTTCTTTTGGCAGCTTTTTTTGAGGTTACTTGTTGTTCAGTTTTTTTTTTTTTTTTTTTTCTTTTTCTTTTGGGTTTGGTTTGGGTTTTGGTTTTTGTTTGCTTTTTGTGTTTTTTTTCTTTTGTGTCACAGTATTCAAGGCCAGGTTGGATGGAGCTCTGAGGAACCTGGTCTAGTGGAAGATGTCCCTTTCAACAGCAAAGGGGTTGGAACTAGATTATCTTTAAGGTTCCTTCCAACCAAAACTGTTCTGTGAATTTATGATATGTCATGTTGCTTAAAATTTTGATGTCACTGCTAGTTTCTCACTTAAGAAACAAATAATACCAAAACACATGACATTTGAAGAAGGGTTACCCCATTTCTCAACGTGTTTATTTTAAACTGTGTATAATTTAATGTTGGAATATCTATGTTACGTTCAGCAGCAAAAAAAATTAAAAAGTTTTAAATGTTTGTTTTTTTAAACAGCTTAGACCAGCTTCCTGATCTTTTATGTTTCTTTTCCTCTTCTCATTTCCTTGTGTTACCCCCTTTCCAATGCAGTGAAAGGATGCTTGGCTAAATAGAACTCATGGGACTAGATGCTTCATTACAATACTGTCTTCTAGTCGTCCCCATCTGAAATTATGAAAGCATGGTTTCTTATTTCTATCTTTGCAAGAAACAGAGAAAGATGAAGGGGAGAGGAAAACCTTCCTAGTCTTGGAAATGGAACTTCTGAAGGCAAAAAAAAATTGCCTCTTTTTTCACTATACCCCTTAGCAGTGGAAAATAAAATTCTGCCATTCTTTTGGCTATGGTTGACAACTGCCTTGGAAACACCAGAGTACCTTCCGTGGATATGAGTGAGAAAACAGTACAGACCTGGCTATCTGTCTGTGTACTCACACACGTGTACTGGAAAAAAAATCACTTTTAATTTCAGTAACACAGGAAAAACAATTTATTTTTGAAAAAGAGACAGAAAGCAGTGCTAAATAGGAGGCTTTAACAAAAATTAAAAAAAAAAAGAAAAAAATCCCCAGACTTCTATAAGTGAAGCTATAGTACATGTACATTCATTAGAATGAGCAGTCAGGGATGAAAGATGAGTACAGAGCATAAGACAAAACTATATATCTATAGGAAAAATGGGAGAGGAGAGGTAAAAAAGAAAATGAACAAGAAAAAATGCAGCTTTTTGAGGACTTTTTTTCATTGAAACAAATTCTTCCAGGTGCCTTTTATATTTCTACCCTTAATATTTTGATCCTGAAGTATTACTGTAATTAGGATATGGGTTTCCTACCAGTACCAACATCTCTGGCCCTAACATACTCTCCTGGTTTGGCTGGGATAAAGTTAATGTTCTTCCTAGTAGTCGATACAGTGGTCTGTCTTGGATTTAGGATGAGAAGAATGTTGATAACACACTGATGTTTCAGTTGTTGCTGAGCAGTGCTTGTGCTAGGTCAAGGACTTCTCAGCTTCACATGCCCTGCCAGCAAGCAGGCTCAGATTGGGCAAGAAGCTGGGAGGGAACAGAGACAGAACAACTGACCCCAACTAACAAAAGCGATATCTGATGCCATATGCACCATGCTCTGCATATAAACTAGGCAGAAAGCTGGCCTTGGGGCCATGGCTTGGGAACTAGCTGGGCATCAGTCTGATGCAGTAAGAAATTGTTTTCATTTGCATCACTTGTTTTTCTTGTGTTTTACTTCTCTATTTGTAATTTTCATTATTATTATTATTGTGTTTTAGTTAAGTTGTTTTCATCTCAACAAAAGTAAGTTTTCTTACTTTTACCTTTTGATTGTCTCCCTCATCCTATTATGGAAAAAGGGAGTGAGCACAGAGCTCTGTGGTGCTTGGTTGCTAGCTTGGGTTAACCAGTGCACATCCCTAATAAAGGTTTTAGTATCCTAAGTCCTGGCCATCACAGACACAGTCTATTCCACTAAGGTCAATTTAAAAGCCAGGACAGTTTTACTGTTTGAAAGCTGTTGAATAATAACTCAAGGTTATTACTATTTTGAATAGTTCTGAACATGATTACCCCAGAAAAATGAGCTGTTATCTGTTGATCACTTCCTGTCCCTGACAAAGATGGAGCTGAATAACCAGAACTCAATATCCCTGCATGCAAATCCCACGTATCATTAGCTCAGCTTGTGAAAACAAATTTTACTGTTCCTTCTAATAGTACTGAAGGGAGAAAGGGCAAAGTGTTAATCCTTCCTTCTCTCTCTGATAGGAGAGCTGAGTATTTGAAATACTGTAAACCTAGATACATTTACAAAATTATGTATTTCTATTATTTAAGTAAGTCAGAATTATAAAGTATGCCTGAGCTTTGCGGATATATATAAAAATATTGCCAGAGGCAGGAATCCCTTCTGCAGTATCACCATATCACTGGTTCACCGCTTCGCTGCACATAAACCTTATTTCCAATTAGTCTGAGCTCCCTGAGAATCAATCGGAGACGATATAAACATTCTAAACACATACTGTGCATGCCACTTCAAATTTACCGCTAACGCTTTACTATATTTCTGTCAATTATTCACAGGAAATAGGCCATATTGCACCAAAGTCATGGTTTAATAATGTTTCATTTTTTTTTCTCCAATCACCAAGCACACAGAGAAATCTACAGATAAACTATTTGTTGTATTGGCTATTTTTTATCGAACAATTACAGCACACAAAAAAAGATAATATTAGCAATCTGATTATCAAGGAAGTAAAATTAACACTTTGGTGCTTACTCAGGACCAATGACATGCAAATAACATTCTTCAAGCCTCATTCACACAGAAATGGCAGGCCAAAAGTTTGCTAAGGCTAACCAGCTGCTTTCATCCCACCCTCACCCCAACACTACAGGCAGCATTGGATCCCCTAGAGGGGCTAAGGGCTTCCTTCCATGTAACCAATAAATCCATGTTGGGTCCTTCTTACATAATCTTTAAAACTGAGTTTATACATTAAATTTTACCTCAGAAGAATTGCTTGAGAGAAAATTCAAAGGGGCAAATTCAGTCTGCTAAAGTTCACAGTCTTACTTCTCCCTAATGACAGAAACAGCACCTGTAATTTCCCAAGTGAAAAATCATATTCAGATCTGGGAGCTGACACCTAGCACCTCTTAAATCACAACTCGGTAAATTTTCATATGAATTATTTTCTCAGTCAAAATTCTTGTGTTCACGTAATTCTAATTAAAACTTGATCCCCACAACCCTGATGGACATGAAGCATGCTAAATACCTCAATCAAAAGGTAAGGAGGGATGAATTCCATGTTAGCAAGAAATATATAGTGAGGTATAAAACAACAATGAAAATCAGGTCAGTGTAGAAAGGCATTATAGGATGCTATAAATTTATGATAAAAATATAAAAGTTTTAAGGATCACATGACATCTTGTCATTCTCTTGGCTGGAGAAGAGGGAACCAAAGGGGTTAGAAACATCAAATTGTTTAAGTTGGAAAAATCACTTAAGATCAAGTCGAACCCTTAACCCAGCACTGCCAAGTTCACTACTAAACCATGTCCATAAGTACAATATCTACACACCTTTTAAATGCCTCTAGGGATGAGGATTCCTCCACTTCCCTGGGAAGAGTGTTCCAATCCTTGACAAACCTTTCAGGGAAGAAATTTTTCCTAATATTCAATCTAAACCTTCCCTGTAGCAACTTGAGACCATGTCCTATAATTGCTTATTACTTGGGATAATACACCAACCCCCACCTGACTAAAACCTCCTTTCAGGTAGTTGCAGGGAGTGAGAGGTTCCCCTTAAACCTCCTTTTCTCCAGGCTGAACAACCCAAGTTCCCTCAGCTGCTCCTTACAGGACTTGTGCTCCAGACCTTTCACCATCTCTGTTGGCTTTCCCTGGACACACCCCAGTACCAGCATCTTTTTTGTAGTGAGGGCCCAAAACTGAACACAGCACTCAAGGCACAGCCTCACCAGTGCTGAGTACAGGGGTACAATCCCTGCCCTGGTCCTGCTGGCCACGCTATTACTGATACACACCAGGATGCCACTGGCCTTCTTGGCCACCTGGGAACATGCTGGCTCACGTTCAGCTGCTGTTGACCAGCACCCCCAAATCCTTTTCCACCAGGCAGCTTTCCAGCTACTCTTCTCCCAGCCTGTAGCACTGCATGGGGTTGTTGTGACCCAAGCATAGGACCTGACACTTTGCCACGTTTAACTTCATACCACTGGCCTTGGCAGACACCTCTGCAGAGCCTTCCTGCCTTCCAGCAGATCCACACTCCTGCTCAGCTTGGTGTCATCTGCAAACTCACTGAGGGTGCACTTGATCCTCTTGTCCAGGTCACAGATAAAGATATTAAACAGGACTGACCTGAAAACAAAGCCCCGGTTAAGACCACTAGTAAGTGGCCACCAGCTGGATGCAACTCTCTGCACCACCACCCTCTGGTCTTGGCCATCCAGAGTTTTTTCCCAGTGAACCATGCACCCATCCAAGTCGTAAGCCGCCATTTTCTCCAGAAGAATGCTGTGGGAGACAGTGTCAAAGGCTTGACTAAATTTCATCTAGGCAATATGCACAGCCTTTCCCTCATCCACTAAGTGGGTCACTTTGTCAAAGAAGGAGATCAGGTTGATCAAGCAGGATCTGCTGGGCCTGATCTACTTGTTGTCCTGCACGTGTCCATGATGGCAGTCCTGCACATGTCCATGATCTTTCCTCAGGCTAAGGCCAGGCTGACAGGGCTGTGGTTCCCTGGATCCTCCTTTCAGGCCTTGCAGATGGGCATCACATTGGCCAGCCTCCAGTCAACTGGGACCTCCCCAGTGAGCCAGGACTGCTGGTAAATCATGGAAAGTGTTTCAATTAAGCTTTCCACCAGCTCCCTCAGTTCCTTTGGGTGGATCTCATCTGACCCATAGATGTGTGTGTCTAAGTGGTGTAGAAGTCAATGACCATATTCCCTTGGTTTATGGAGGCTTCATTCTGCTCTCTGTCCCCAGATTCCATCCAGCTCAGTGAATGTACTCTGAGAACAATTCTTACTGTTACAGACTGAGACAAAGAAGGCAATAAAGTATCTCAGCCTTTTCCTCATTCATTGTTGCTATGTTCCCCCATGGCCAGTAAAGGTTGGAGATTCTCCTTAGCCTTCCTTTTGTTGCCAATGCATTTATGGAAAGATCTTTTATCTTCTTTTACAGCAGTTGCCAATATGAGTTTTAGTTGGCTTTAGTTCTTCTAATTTTCTCTCTGCATAACCGTAGGAAAACTTTGTAGTCCTCCTGAGATTCCTGCCTCTTTTCCCAAAGGCTATAAACTCTCATTTTTTTTCATCTTGAGCTCAAGAGAAAGCTAGCTCTCTGTTCAGCCAGGTTGATCTTCCTCCCATCTGACTCATTTTTGCCACATGGCCATGGCCTGCTTCTGTGGCTTTAAGATTTTGTCTTGGGGTGACTTTATGATGTGTATCCCCTATCACTGCTCTATGCCCAGAAATTTGTGCTTTTCTGTGCCTTTAAACTGAGCCTGAGAGGGGGGAGAGGAAAAAAACCAAGCAAACTTCTCAAAGCAGTTGTTCAAGGACACAGATACACACTCCTCTGCTCCTGTGGTAGCCAGAGCCGAAGAAGCACCCTTCTTGCTTTTCAGCCAGCTTTTGGCTCTTTTACTCCAGAGGGAGATGGAGAATTGAACTTTGTTTTCCTGGGGCTTCGGTTTTTCCCTTCTTCTCTTCTGGACTGTTTCAACATCAGAACACATCGGGAGAATTTTCAACCACGGCCCTGGAGGTGGGCCCATGACCCAGCTCCGAGGAGGAGGAGAGAGTCCACACCTACAGAAGGACTCTGAAATCTATCCAGGTTTCTCTCCACAGTGAGAGGTTTCATTATTTAGCATTATTATCCTTTTCCTGTGTGTTTCTTAAATAAATAGGTTTTTTATCTCTTTCACTTTCCTCCGAGGAAAATTTATTTTCCTCAAACCTGGTGGGGGAGGTGGCTGTAACCTGCCTTCTATCAGAGGATATTTTCCTCCAAATTTGTCCAAACCAGCACAAATAATTAGTGGTGCCCAATGTGGCATACTGTACTAAACCTGTACTGATTACATTTTGGTTTGAACTTAACTATTTTGTGTTGAGGTAAAGCAGTCAACATGTTGGTTGAGTTCATAATGTCTCTCTGCCTTTCTGGTTCCTAGGCCTGTTTGAGGTACTAATGCCTTTCTGGTCCGTAGGCCTATTTGCCTATCCACAACTTGCTCCAATCTTGTCCCTGATACAAAACTTTTGCCGAGCAGAGGCACAAATCCGGATTTCTATTTTGCTGTGCTCAGTGATAATGATTTGTAAGAAGTTAACAGAGGTACAGGCAGTTGTTCAAAGTGTGCATGATACATGTTTTCCCCGTCCTAATCCCAGTACTAGTTTCAGTAACCTGTTTTGGGAGTTTATTAGTAATTGCACCCAGTTTGTTAGAAGAGGAGGAGATGGGGTTTCCCAGCCTTTCATCTCCTTCCCCTGTCAATTTGATACATCCATGTTGAAGAATGTCCAGCCTTCCTTGATCCCTTTTTCTTTCACAACTACACCCCAAGGGACTGTCTCAAACAGTCCCCTAAAGAGACCAAAGTGCCCTCTAGAAGCTGAAGGTAACAGTTCTGCTGACCCAACTCCTTAGATCTCTGAGAATTGAAAACTGTCCTTTTGTGCCCATAACAACCTCCAACCATCACATCACCCAACAGTCTTTCTCTGTGCACAAGCAACAGGGCCAGTGGGGTGCCTTCCTTAGCTGGCTCCCTCACCAGCTGTGTCAGTAAGTTCTCTTCCAGGAACTTACTGTACTGCTTCTATTTTAATCACTGGAGAAAAAAAAAAAAAGGTGTTGTAGAAGACATATCTGTGTGATACAGTGATGTTGACTCTCTCTATATGAATAGTTTAAATCTTAAAAAGAATTTTTCAATCAATTCTATTGACTTTTACAAGTATAATTTTAGAAATGTCAGAAATCAACTTACTAGTCAGTTTTTTCATTTCACTTACATTCATCATATCTCACACTACTTTGGTATGATTTTGAATTGCTTCCCTTTCTTCTGTTTCTAAATAAAATGTGCTAAAGAAGTGCTATTCCAACTCCACAGCTCAATTATTTGTGCAGAAAGAGATGAATTTCACACAGTGTCAGAATTTGGCAATATTTTGATTCTGCTTTTAACTATAGAAGAATAAGATACCCTGGGGAATGCAATGATGAAGAGTTGACAATAACATTCTGTTGTTCAGTCCTCATCAGAAAATGCTGTGCATCTGGTTGTGGAGTACACTTCCATTCAAACCACCAGAAGCAGAACTTATGGTTAGCCCTCACAACAGTGATTGTTCAACATCCTTGGGGATTTTTCATTTATTTGTTTTTCTATTTCCCAGCCCCTCTATATACATTTTCCAGAGGCAAAAAATCCAGGTTTTGAACTCATTTGTTGCACTGTATTCTCTTGGTCTAGGGTAAGACGCAATTCTCACTTCCTCAGTAGATACCCTTAGAGCTCCTGAACTGAACACTGATGTCTCAGTAGCTCAGTAAAGTTATGCATGGATTTTCATCTGAATTTCAGAAGACTGGTGCCCCAAATCAGTGGGCTCAGAATTTTACCTAATCTGAGTTGAAAGGGACCCATAATCTATTGAGTTCCATACACGGAACTCCCGACAGTTCTCGATTGTGTAGAGAATTTATTAGCCATTATTCAGCAGTCTCTGCCTCTCTCATTAACTGTATAGAAAACACATTGACTTAATACAGTGTATTTGCAAGGATGATTATGGAACTTCAATATTTAGATACTGATTTTTCTAATTTAGGTGGTCTGCATATTGCCTTGGATATTCAAAGAAAAAGAAAACAAATGTATTTAAAACCCATTTGAAGCCTGATGGGATGGCTTCCCCTGCCAATGCCTTAAGATGTTTTCTCATTAGATATAATGATTTCTGAAGACAAACTGTAAAAAACCTATAAACCCAAAACCACATTATACAAAAATAAATTCAGTGTAAATACTAAAATATTATTAAAACACAAAAGTATTGACTTATCTTAAGTTTGCTTCATGTCAAATATTTTCATTTTCAACCGCTGCTTTTTCAATTGTGCATGTTATACAAACAAATCAAAGCCAACCTGAAAAACAGAAACTTTGGTGTCTTGTGAATGAGGCCATGCATATAAAAATAGGCAATTACAGTGAAATCTTTCTTTCTCAGCAAAAGAATGATATGAAAAATAGGGACAAAAATACTGGAATTTGTTGAGTCTGTGGATCTTAAAAACACTTGAAATATTTCTGCACTGTTAATTTTTAATTTTAGGCTACAGTAGAAACATTATGAGAAAAAAAAAAAACTTACCAAACAAATGGTGTTTGGTTTTTGAACACATGTAGTTTAAGCAAAAAAATAGAAAGTAAACAACAGCAGCTGAAAAGACTTTAGGAGGGAAAATACTTATTTCCAAAATTACTTTAAAAAACATGTTTTAGTTATGTCAGATCAGAGACTGCTGTTTTCTGATTAACTCTTTAAGAAGCAGTTTCCCAAATATTTATATCTCTGTGCAATCTCATATTTTCAAAGTTGAATTTCATCTAAACAGTAAAAATATGTTAGAATATGGTAAGATAGAAATAACAAAAATGAAAGTAAAAAGCACGAGGTGTATATATATATATCATACTGAACCTGGGAGTTCATTCCATGCAAATCACAAATCATTTATTTAGTTTAGAAAGCATGCCTGCAGGTTGAAGAGGCATAAATGAGAGGTACTGAGGAAGGTATTGAGTTTTTTTGCCTTGTATTACAAGGCTACTTCTGCTGTCAAAGATGATCACTTCATATAGTAATTACAGGAAAAATTCAGCTACAATATAGTAGAAATCCTTTGTGGCTTGGGTTGGTTTTTTTTTTGTTTGAACAGCACGTATTTAACTTTTTTCCTTGAGAGAAGGCAATGTACTATATGTGTGGTTAAAATAGGAATGCTACTGAGAAGATTCTGTCCTATCACAGTTTTTTTTCCAGTAGCAAACATAGTAAATGTAGTGATGACTATAACTTTGTCTACTGTAGCTCATCAAGTCCTCAAGTTGTGATGCTTCCTTTAATCCTTCTAGAAACTGTTGATTTTTTAATTTCTTTGGTATGAAACTTTCAGATTTGTGGGAGTTGCATGGCAATCTGATTCCAGTTAAATTACTGTACACCATATATCTTTGAGAAATACAGACAACTGTATTATTAAATGAGACTTTAAGACATTTCATTACAAAGAACATAAAATTTCCATGGTATATATTACAGTTCTCAGCAGAAAAAAGAGATCAAAGAGTCACGTCATCAGAAAATGCTGTATTAAATGGTTGTTTACAAGAAGCCTTTTAACTCTATCTCTGCAACAAGAAATCATACAAGGCTGAATGGCTGTAAAGACATATTGCAGACTAAGTGCAGACAATTTATTTGCTGCAACCCTGCATTCCTGTAATGTTTCTCTGTGTGTCCTTTAGAATAAAGTGGAAACACAAACAGGAAAGTGCCTTGCTTTGTGATAAATGAGTGTGTCTGAAAACAAGAGACAGTGAGAACAGCCAAAATAAGTGATCTAGGGCTGTGGAGCACATGAAAGAAAATAGGAGAGAATTTCTTTATAATGCCAATTTAATCAGAATTTCAATCCCAACAGCCACAGCAGCCAATGGTTGAAATGAAGATATCATGTTCAGAATTAGATCCTTTTTTGAAGGAAGGAGACATGCCCTTACTCATAATGTAGCTTTAGGTTTAGAAAGCTTTAAATAAAAATTTAGCACCCATTACTGTGTATCTGATCCACTCGCACTCCTGAATATCTCGTTCTAATATGATGGTGCTAATATATACTATCATACACGTCTTCCTGCTCTTTCATGGTATCATTGCTAAAGAGTCAGATTTGATAAAACAGGGTTAGCAGAAGGAGTTGGGATTATCACTGCAGTGGAGGATCTTAAAAAGCACAATGTGAAGTCTGATCTGCCTTAGTCTCATTATTCTTTAGATTATATATTATATAATCTCATCATTTCCTTTCTACAAATATTTATCTATAGGAGTAATTGTTTACTTTTATATAGGGATCATATAATGAATGAATGTACATTTATCAATAATTGGCATCCAGTTATTCTTAAAAGGAAAGTGATATTGCACATTTTCTTTGTGCTATAATTTTGCTAGATGGTTGACTGTGTCCCTACATATGTACTGTGTTGACCAGGAGTCCCTGAGAAAATGTGGAAGCTCTATGAAGCAGATAGATTGGCAAGAGACGGAGCACTTGAAGTAGCTAACATTTTACCACATTCTATTGAGATATCAATGTGATGGTGACATCTGTAATGACAGGTCACAAATTGTGACACCAAACATAGCACCGACCCTTTCTCTGTGACTCACCTTTCTCAGTTTTTTATTCAAATGTTAACCAAATGAACCTCCAGGTGCCTATGGCAGGTGGTGTTATATGTAGCAGGTTCCTTACGCTAGTAAATTGGAGGTCTTCTGAAACTTCTGTCTGGACAACTTGTCCTTAAAGGGCAGAAGTCACTGTGATCCTCAGTGCTTGCAGCCTTGAATGACAGACTGATTCAGTGATAAGACTACTTGAATTTGTAGCCAACAAACATGAACGAGGGCCAGAATCTCTACAGAACTGCAATAAAAATTATTATGCCCTGAGACAGGTACATGGAATACACGGTTTCAGAGAGAATTTCTAAATTCAAAGGCCATAGGTAACAGTGAATCATCCAGAGGTACATGTACTGGAGGTAACCAATATACTTTCTGCAAGACTCCTGTGCCAGCCTGTTGTCCTGTGTACAGCGGCACTCTTAGAGGAGAATTGGCATACACTAGTGAAATTAGGTTATTCTGCAACTTTGAACCAATCAGTCATGGCTTCCAAAGTTCTGCAAAATGTTGAGGATCAGTGCCAGTAGCTTTCTGAAACTTTTCATGCCTAACACAGTGAAGGTCATTCATCATATTTCCAGAATAAATTGTTTTGAAGGTAATAATAATCTACCAACTCTTGGACTGCTACAGCTGTTAGATATTAGAGAATTGCTCCACTTGAAAACCATTGAAATTACAGACACCTGAAATCAGATCCAATTTTCAAATGGAAGTTTCAGTCTATGCTAGAGATGCTAAGGGAACTATTTATCTATGGTTTATATTATAGAAATGTAGTGATAAATTAACTAAAAGCAGTATTAGAATCTTATTTGGTCAAGGGAAGACACAGGAAGGTGAACACAGGAAAACTGTTAATGCTTTGGTGTTTGGCTAGTACTGGATGTCATTTCCTTTTGATATTATGGCTTGGACATTGCTAAACCTCATCAGCATTGATTTATGAAGCCAGATATAGATAAGATGGGAACACATGGAATAAGCATTTCAGTATTAACAGGGACAGAATATTTGAGATAAACCCTTTTCATCCAGACAGATAAGTTTCTATCTCGGGATGCCTCACTGTGTCTCTGTGTACAGGCAAATTTCTCAGAAATTCTAAAGTATTTGCATATATGCAGACACACATTATCTGAATACATTATTCATATTCAACTTATTTTTAGTAATTAAAATAAAATCATCCACTGAAGGAACATAGTTCTGCCAGAGATGATCAAAATAAAAGTGATGTGACTAATAACCAATCATCTGACAACATACTGGTGTGCAAAATATCAGGGCTTAACTTTCTTGGAGTAATTTTCTGGACTGCCTGCATGAAGTTATCTTGTGGCAGTCTGCCTTTCTGAAATTTATGGATTGGTTGTGTGAAGAAAAAAAGCAGTGATTTGTCTGTCGAAAAATGTATTGATTAAAATAAGCTTTCTTGTATTTGCTGTTTGAGAATAATGTAGTGCCAATTTAGTGGTCTATATAAACTGTTTCATCTGTTATTGAAGTTCAATGTATTCTTTCTGGAAAGACTTTTACCGTAATTAGGCCAGTAGGAATAACAGCTTCAACAGAGAGCTTTAGTAAGCTAAAAGACAACTTATGCTTATAAGCAACAGTGCATGATAACCAAATAAGTGAAAATTAATCTAGCCAAAATGGAGAGAAAATTATAAATACCAAAGAAGGCTTAAATTTTAGGGGGAAAATAGGAAGGAATATTTATAGTATTTCTTGTCTTCTTTTCTTCTTTCCCTTTTCCTTCTTTTCCTTTCTCACTTCTATATCCCAGTGTGATACAAGACCAAATAAGAGTGGAGTTTTCTCATCCTTCCACTTGTTCAGAGCTGCCTCTATGGAATAACACTGGAGTTCTGGAATGATGCATTTGGGGACCGCATTTGAAATCTAGATAAGGTCATGTTCATGTGATTCTACAGGCATTTTTAGCTCATCAGCAGTGTAAAAAATAAGCACAGTAATAGTTTACAAATATCACCTTTCTCCAGCAAGTCACTAGGTACTCCTCCTACCACCCTTACTCTGCCTATTACAGCAGCTATGCTTGGAAGTTGGCTTCTCTTTGCTGCAGCATTATCAGCAGTTGTCTCAGTTTCAACATTCACAGATTCAGAGTGAGAAGAAATGAATAGATTACTTGGATGTACCTCTCTCAATCTTAACATATTTTGTCCCTAAAAATCCAGCCAAAAACAGAGATGATCTCCCTCCTGCCAAGATGAACTAGCAAGGGCTGCTCACACTTTCAATGAGTCAAGAGTTAAAGTACCTCATTGGCCTTTGAAATTCTTACCTAGACTTTAATTTGTCCCTGACATGCATGAATGTATATATACATAAATGATTTTGGAGCAATGCCTGCATGGCAGCGTGAGATACTACAGTCATGGAGACAGTCCTAGTAAATTTTTCTTAGCGTGGCACTTTTTTTTAGCCACATGCTTCTTGGTTTTGCTTATTTTTCCATCTGCTTCAGTAACATATTTACAAGCAAAGATGAGGGGCAATCACTGAGCATTGTCACATTACCCCTACATAATCCCTACACTAAATAACCACTGAGAAAATTCAATGAAAGCAAAATCTCTCACAATATATTACCTACCTTCTTTCTTTACATAAAAGACATAACAAAGATGTTGTCTAATAGATACTGTACATGAGAAGATCCAGGAATTTTCTGATAAAGAGATGGTCCAAGACTGCTACTGTACCCCGATTATGGGTTCAAGAGCTACAGCTTGAACCACTCACCTTTAACACCCATCAGACTTCCTGGTCCTCTGCCAGACAATTCCTAGGCAGAGTTCGAGATTTATCTCAATTCAGGGGCTCATCCCAACAGACAGGCTAGATGCAGCTGGCCTGTTTTAGAAGACAATTGGCCTGATGATATACACCTGAACAGGCAACATCACTTTGCAGCAGTGCCAGAAGCTGTTTTAATAAAGAATCCATCCAGGCTGCATAATGAAGAAGGGATGTCCTGGCTTGACTGCCTATAGGACCACTGTAGTATCAGGTATTTTAAGAGTAGTCATGGCCTGAGATGGCAAAAATGTATTTCTCTCCTTTCATTTTCTCTGTATGTAAAAATCCTTGTCCTACCAGAGAGAGTTGTATGAAAGCAAGGCACTTGGATCATTGGCATGTTTTCCTTTATGCTTCTTGTGGGAAAAAAAAAAAAAAAGATGCAGCACTAAACCAGAGAGTTTCCTCTTATAAAGAAATTTACTTGTCCTAGTTGTCCTTCTGACAATTAGATAATTGTCCTTCTGGCATTAGATAATATGATCTAAATTAAGCTTCAATGGTGATCTGGCTGTCTTATAAAATTATGGTTCTTCCCAATAGATATCAAATTGAGACCATGTTTTTCTGACCATACTCTTCTAAAGGTCCTCAAAAAATTGTAATTCTGGGCAGAAGGGATGCTACAAGCATTTTAGAGCAGTCTGAAAAGCAGATAAAGGCAGAAAGAAATTGAAATGACGCAGAGCAAAATTAGAGGACGATAAAACCCACCTCATGGAAAGACAGTCTGTAAGAGAGAACTACAAACTAGGAAGTTTCAAGAACAGTAAAAATTGAGCAGAGGTCCAGAACTGGCCTTTGGCTGGCTTTTGCTGTGCTGTTAGAGATGGATAGGCAACGTTTAAAAATATACAACTAATGTAAGCCCAGATATGGGCACAGGCATATGTCTAACAGTCATTGTAGATACCCAGTGAGAATTTAGACATGGTTATCTATTCTTTCCAAGCAGACATCGCTTGAACTTGTGAAATTATTTAAAAAAACCAAACAAATGCAGACTTCTGAAAATATTATGTTGTTTATGAAAAGGTAAAGTCTTTATCAGGGTATTGTGGAATGAAAATTAAATTTATACTTAGTTGGAAAAAATAATTTGTATTTGGAATGCCTAGTGGGGAAGAATCCTTTTGTTATTGTTTTGCTATGTAAAAAAATAAAATTCATCTTGACACATTTATGATTTTTTTCCAGTATTTCATGCATTCTGGCAAAACATCACACAGTAACTATCAAGATAGTGTACAAATCTGTTGAAGAAAAGTATATATTCTGTGGAAAAATTTCATAGCTTTGAGAGCTACTTTCTTGAGTACATATCTGATGTGTGAAAACTGTATATAATAAATGAAAAAGTAGTATTGATAAATTTATTTAAGGGATTCTAGGATGTGATTTATCAAATGATAACAATTACTGTTCACAAAATTTTAAGTGATACACTTTGGCTTCCAAAAAATGTGTGTAATTATTCTACATGATTTGGGTAGGAGAGATTCCTGTGACCATGATAGAAATTCCAAATTTTTAATTTCTGAATGAGTAAATGAAAAATAAATTGAGCTAGAAAATTTGTATTCTAAGAAAATATTTTTATGATCCATAGCAAAATAATCGATGGCCACTAAGAAAATGCTAATGTTTTATAATTTTTTAGAAAGTTGGTGGTCTTTCACTGCAGATTGAATGTTTGACCAATAAGAGCTCCATACACATTTTAAAAGCAGCTTTTGTTTTATTTGCATAAGTGTTGTGTTGAAAATTTAAAATATTGAAGTATTTAATTTCAGCATTTTTTGCATTTTATAACTTCTACCTAAAAATGGTGTGACATTTCGAAATTTGGCCATTATCATAGATAAAACAAAATCTCAAAAATATATTTCAAACTGTATTTCAATGATCATTTTGCATTATACCATTAGATTTAATTTTTACCTAGTAGTAAATATATGCTGTATCATTTTAAGCTTCAATATTATTTTTAATCTTTTTCCTGCTTCTTAATTAATAATATGGCTTCTCATGGCTAAATGCAACTCTAAGAACTTTAACTTTTCATCTGCTAAAAAGCTCATTTCATCAAGTGGAATATTACTGTTTTCAAGCATTTTTTAAAAAATAGGTCTTTATATAAATCTATTCTGTGATTCTAATAATTTATCATTTTTTCTTTCTTCCTTGAGTCACTTTTTTGCATGTCGTACAACAACTTGTGTTAACAAATCGCCATATCTTTTTCTCTCTTAAAAGAAACCAGAACTCAGTCAGAGGTGAATCCTGCTTTGTGTGGGATGTGTTGTTTCTTTCTCCATTCTTCTCTCGTGTATAATGCACAGCCGTCATCTCCTCTCCTGTACACCATTTTTGCCCTTCCCGTTTTCCTAATCAAATTATGAAAGAAAGAGTGCTCAGTTTCTCAACAGTGGCTGTAACACATCAGAGAAATTGGGGCATTTCT
Organism: Corvus moneduloides; assembly: GCF_009650955.1. Classification (NCBI taxonomy): domain Eukaryota; kingdom Metazoa; phylum Chordata; class Aves; order Passeriformes; family Corvidae; genus Corvus; species Corvus moneduloides. The sequence goes on from NC_045477.1 coordinate 85,576,490, forward strand.
GAATGATGCTTCTCTTTGCTGTACATTGCACATGCAAAAAATGAGTGTTCAGGACCACCTATTTCTTCCTCACTGGGTACTTGTCTAATACGCTGTGTATCTTATGTTCAAATGAAATGCATAGTTGCAGCACAATAAAAATTAACACTGTCAAACACAAAAGAACAAAAGTAAAAATTAATCCCAGATTCTATACCTCAGTCACAGCATAAATTCTATCTGATCAAAATCTCTTTTAAGGAACTATGTCTGCTCTTCTCTGCAGTCTATATATCTTTTGTGAAAATTAGGTTTATTGGTAAAGCTGTTAATAATATTCACTATGGTGACATCCCTATAAAAAGAAATTATTTATTTATAGTTGGTTGCCATGTACTAAGTATTTTCTATATGCTTTTATTTCAGAAGAAAAGGGAGGTAAAAATATTACAAGAAACAAAGTCCAGGGTTATTATTAAGTAGACCTCAATCTTTTACTTCGTTCATCCTTTTGAGGAAAAAAAACAATACAATATGAATAAATTAACCAAATCAGTTTATAAAAAAAAATAAAATATTTTATCAGAGTATTAAAAACTTCCTCTTCAACAGTGCACCTCTTCTAGATTTGCAGGTTGGGGATTTTGTGTGTCTTAGTAATTGTAGCAGGCAATAGTTAGGGGTATTATCTACATGTTGTCCGTTCCACCTTTCACCACTCCCTCATGTTCAGGCCTTGCATAACCAAGCATAAAAAGACAGAAACACCCATGGGTTTGAAAATATAAAGCATTTAAAAAAACATTTACATTTCTATTATTAAAACTATATTCATTTTGAAATCTCAATATATTTAATGTCTGAAATAAGTAACAACTCCTACAAAATTGCCTTTCATAAAAATTTTGCCTAGTTGACTAAGTAGCTATAATTGAAAATTCATCTATGCGGCATGCATGTTTGATATGACTCATCAATATTCAGTTAAATGAAAATATTCGAAAAATACTTGTCATGTGGGCTCAAATTGTCACATACTGAGAACGGCAGTGTGGTGCTATAATATTTCCTTGGCAACATAAGGGTTATTCAAGTGAAGAAAATGAAGTCTGATTACATGCCATGTATTTTATTTCTGAAAAACTACACTAGTATCATTAAAATTATGTTAGAAGGAGAAACTTTTATTCAATGATTGATGGATAATTTCCCCTGAGTAACAGATATAATAGATATCAGCCATTTTTAATGTCTATAAAGTCCAGTGAACAAAAATAGTACTAATAGCATCTGAAAACGTCTATGTGTGCCTGTTTCTTTAAAACAGTCTCTTGAACCAACCTTTTTCAAAAAGGAAAGCACAGTACAACTGAGTTCATAGCGGTGCAAGTTGCTGAAAATAGATTTTCATAAATAGGTTTATATAGACATTTCTATCGATTTACATAAATTTTTATATTGTTATCTATTTAGTGGTGATATTTACAACTTTAATGGTAAATCTGGCTTTAAGCCAAACATTAAAACCTTTTTATTCATTTTCTGCCTTATTGTTTTGATTTTATCCATTTGAAAGTACTTGAAACTACTTAAGATATCTGAACACCTTTTAATACACCTCTCCTTATAGAACAAAGCCTCAGAGCATAATTACTTAGAGAACAAGTAATCATACAATTTATGGACCGATAATTGTCTCAGATATGTGAAAATTATTTAAGTGCATCTTAATAAAAAAATTTTCTGTAAGCAAATCAGTTTATCTTATCTGATGACTTTTTCTAGAAGAGATTTTGACTTTGTGATTTATTTCTTTGTGCAGTTGTGAAGCAGTACTACAGAGGTGTGTGTGACAAATAAGTACTACTTTGAAACTGCAAGCATAAACATGCCTAGATATTCCAAACAAATGTGGAATATAACAATGAACACAGAAAGCATCATATACATTTCAAGATTAAAAAAATATTAAAAGAATGACAAGACATCTGAACACAAATCACTTTTTGCCATCTGCCCCATGTTATTAAAACATGAGGGTGTTCAGAAATTACTAGCAGCAGCTCAGGACTGGGCTATGCTCAGTTCTATGAACAAAATATCCTCATTGAGTCTGAAGGCTCTTGGTACTTCGAGAATAAATTACTACGTTATGAAGACAAATACTGGTTGCTATTTATTTTGGATATACAGGGGAAGGTTTTATCTTCTCTGTATCATTCCATACACTGGATATTTTTTGATTGCAGTGTAAAAGCATATGATGCTGACAATATTCTGTTCGCAAACAGTTATCTACAGACATTCTTTTTTCTCAGTTTGTTTTTTGTGTTCAAATCTAGAACAAGCAATGATAAACCTTTTTTCCCTCCTCTGCCTTCTTTTCTCACTCCCGAATTTGTCATACTTTATTTTTATTTATAGTGACAACACATTAGTACAGAAAGAGCAATGGCATGGACTCATACTATCTCACTTGTGATTCTAAACTGACACAGAATTAGGAAGCCTTATAATCCTAGAAAAGTCTCTGAAAGCAATTGAGAGCAGCAAGGATCTGAGTCATTCTTGTGAGAGGTTTTGAGTATCTTCATAGGATGTTTTTAGCAACTTGATCATCTTCAAAATGTTTTTAGGAGCTAGGTCATCACTTGTTAGCTTCAGCTAAATGCCTGAAGTTGGCCATAAACTGCAATGAAACCAGGCCATAAGTCAGGTTGTCAAGTTTAGAATTGAAAATAATAAGACCATACTGAAGTTTGTAGAGAGAAGAATATCACTTCTTCATCCCAAAACAAAAAAGAAATCCTGAAAACATTTGAAGGGCTATTAGAAGTGTCACAGTGCTATAACAGAAAAGTGTCTCAGGAGTCACATTATTTACTAAAACCAGGCATGTAAAATACCTCTTTCTAACAAGCAAGGTACATTGGTTACAGATTTTTACCTTTTTTTTTTTTATTTATTACTGAGTTTACTAATGTCTTTTTTTTTTTTTTTTTTTTTAAATTTTAGAACTGCAATAGATTAAATATTAGTTTAACAGGCCATACTATCACTTTTTTCTTTATTAATCTAGCTGGTGGGAACTGGGTACAATCCAATACACACATCTCCAGCCTATATTTCTAATATTCCACGTGCTCTGAAACCCAAATTTATTCCAGTTTCCATGCTTCAAACCTAAACTATACAAATAAAAATACATCCACATGTTTCAGCAGATTGTGGTACCATTACACATGATCAAGTAAAGGAATAAATTGCAGTCAGTATAATGTCTAAGATGAAAAAAATATTTCCTTAAATCCTATAGAGTAACAGCACTGAAACAAAGTGCAATCTAAATATCCAACTTCATAAAAGAGGTACAGAGGACTACAAATCCTCCCAGTATAATCCTACCTGTATAAATGTTGACCAGGAAACACTTGCATTAGAGATTCTGAATTGTCATATGGAAAAAAAGTTCTTCAAATTAGGAACTCAGTCTCCTTAGATTTCCTCTACACTGAAAAGTGACAGGTGACTTGTAAACAGAAGTATTCCATGTCAGAGAAACCTCTGATTTAAAAAAGCAGATAGACAGCTAAAATTAAGGAATGTGATTTACATTAAAGGTAAGGGTTCATACCTTTGGTCAAAGTATTTACGGTGTATTCTGTCTTGACCACACACAAAGGTAATAGCTTTTAAAATACACTGGTCATATCCAAGATGACAACTACTATGTGATTCCTTTTCTACCCAGCTCTAGAAAAAGTACCTTACCTTTCAAATGTTTAAAATGTGCTGTGATATTAATCAGTCAAAGTCATTGAATGTAAGTAAAGAGAGAGTAGGTTACAAAATGTGCATCTTGATTTGTTTTCTCTAATTTTAGTAGTATTATAGACCACCTGTGTTTCAACAAGCTCTTCAGAAAGGTGTTTACCTTTGGAGCATATGATTTGCAACAGGAGATGTAAATTTCAGTCATCAAGTGATCTGCACTAGGGACCATTTTGATTTTCAGTCATATTTTTAATTAATCTATCTAATTATTTTATTTTCAATCAGTTTTGTTTGAAAAAATATAGACACTTTTCTTTTTTAAAAATGTTCAAAGGGGAAGCTTAAACTCTTACTTTAGATAGTTTATATGTTAGGGACCTAAAAATAGGTAGCTGGAGCTTTAATCTAGATAGATACCAGTATAATTGCTTTTTATCTCTCATTTTGGAGGTCATCTCCCACAAATTATAATGAAGTGTCTGCAGACATTTATTGTAGGTACGATTTAAGTATGATCCACCCCATTAATTGTTCCAAGAAGGGACATAACTTTTAGCAACATTCTCATTTTGTGGTTTTGGTGTTGATAAACAAATATTTATGGTTCTGTCAGTCTAATTTTAGTGTCCTCTTAATATAAAGAGCTTAATATTTATAGCTTATATAAAATATACACCTGATATGCATCCAGACAATGATGATTTGGAAATTTAAATTAAAGAATTGGGAGGGGAGGAGGAGGCTATCAGTATATTTTTCTTTTTCTTTATATGGATATTTGAGAGTAAGAACAGAGAGCAAGGAGAGGGAGAAGAAACAGTCATGTTCAACACAACAAAATAGCAATTCAGTTTCTGTTTTGTTTGGGAAAGGATAGAGAAATTATTTTCCTGTACATTTGCTAGACCAATACCTACATTAGCAGAAAAAGAAAACATTAGCCACCTAAAGACAAACTTGTGTCAACCTAGATGAAGTGTCATTTGTGCACTTTCTATTGGCCTTTGCAAGATAAGAATAATAACTAACCCTGCAAAGAATATAAGTTTCAAGTTTTTGTACACAAAGGGCAAAAGGATTTGAGGTTCTGTGAGCAAATCCTGTAGAAGGACATCATGGGTTTGCATCTGATTCTCACTTGCTTAACAAATATCCTAGAGAAGTAAGCAGGGACTGATCTAAAACTTGTCTTATTGCCATTTGAATTTTTATTGGACCCTTTTAAAATGTCTGACATTTCTTACTGATGGGAACCTTACAAGCCCTTGTTTCAGCTAAATAGTGACCCATAATCTGATACTCAAATGAATTTGATGAACTTCAAATGGAAAAGTAGGAAACTGAAAATCCAGGACTGCATTAGCTGTCGTTCTAGCCAAATACCACTCTGATGTGCTAACACTTCATATCTATTTTACTTTCTTGAAAATGATGCCACAGAATGAAGAACAACGATACATCTGACCTCAATCCTGCCTAGTTTATCTAGTTGTTTTCTTGCAAGATTTTGTAAAACAAACCAAAAAAATCCCAGAAAGAACAAAAAAAGAAAAAGAAAAGTAAAGGAAAGAATATACAACTTCTCTATTATATGTTTAAAGCATTTTATATTCTAGAGCTCTACACAAATTCTCCTTCTTCATGAACAGATAGGGAAAGAAAGAGAGAGAGAGTCTGAGAAAAAAAACCCCTGCTATATTCTAAGCTGACATAGTTTAATGTATTTTCTTTCATAACATGAAATTATTGGGTGTCAAATGACCTGCTAAACAAAGAAGATAAGCAAGCCATTTAGGTATAGTTAATAGAGTGCTAACTAAAACTCCAGCAAACTGTTACAGTTCACCAGCTTAGTAACACCATGTAGGAAACAATACTCCATGACCCTTAATTAACATTATAAAACAGCTTCAGATGTTTTGGAGATTGTAATTGCAAGGTTTTGCAAAGACTAAAGTGGTTAAAACTTACTGTGCATTGCTGTGTACTGCATATATAGGTTAATAAGATCTAACAGGGAAAACATTATGAGTCCCAATTACGGAACAAAAGCTACCTTTTCTGTTCACAATGAGTGTTCTCCATAGACCTTTAAATTTTATTTAAAGGCTAATTTCTGCTCAACAGCTTTTCCTAGGTTTTATTGTAGGCTGATACTCATACACTACATTACATTTTGAGACTTACAGGCATTATTTAAAATAAAATGAGCATTTCTCCAGATTATTGTTTTCTGTGCATGATGAGACATAAATTATTATTAGGCGAAAATATGGTTTTTTATAAATAATTTGAGATTTTAATGTATGAGTTCCTTATTCTATGTATTTATATGACTAGACAGGAGGAAAACTTAGATTGCTTCTCATATTAATCAATGTCTATGCTGCTGTTAGAGATTTACTACTGTAAAAGATGATATGTATATTGCCTCAATCAATTATTGTATTTTCAGTAACATGAAAAGATGTTGTTCTTTGCATACGTGAAGACCAGGAAGTCACAAAACAGAAGAAACTAAGCTAACAAAATCAGTGACAATCAGTCTCTTCTCCAAAGTAACAAGAGACAGGACAAGACAAAATGACCTTTATTATTGGATATTAAGAAAAATTTCTTCCCTTAAAGGTTTGTCAAGTACTGAAACAGGCTACCAATGGAAGTGGAGGACTTCTCATCCCTGGAGATATTTAAAATATATGTAAAGCAGACTCTTAGGAACATGGTTTAATGGAGGACTTGGTAGTGTTTGTTTTGGAAGTGTTTGGACTTGATATCTTAGGTGCCTTCTCTAATCTAAATTATTCTATTATTCTATTATCAAGAATTAATCTGCTCAAAATTTACTTGTTGTGTATTAAAATTTAGATTATCCAAGTTATATTAAATACTTGTAAAAATCAATTCAACACAAAACGGATGTCTACAGATATCTGATTAATCTTTCTAGGTTCTTGTACTTCTGATATCCTTTAGAAAGCCTAGAGTGAATAATTTAGATTAACAGACACAGTTCTTAGGCATCATAGGCAAGTCCAAATGAAGGTCAATTTCCATGCAAAAGAAAGTTGATGTTCTCAGATGCAAAAGAAAGTCGACGTTTTCAGATCCAAAAAAGGCACTTGCCAATCCATGGGTACATACAGTGAATCTGCCTCACAGAATCACAGAATGGGTAAGATTGGAAGGGACCACAGTGGGTCATTTGGTCCAACCTCCCTGCTCAGGCAGGGCCATCCAAGAGCAAATTGCACAGCATTCAGGTGGTTCTTGAACATCTCCAGCAAAGGAAACTCAACACTCTCTGGGCAATCAGTTCCAGTGCTCAATCACTTCCACAGTAAAGAATTCCTTCCTCATATTCAGGTGCAAATTTCTGGTCATCAGTTTTTGCCTGTTGCCTCTTGTCTTATTGCTCTGCACCACCGAGCAGAGCCTGGCCCCATCCTCTTGGTACCCTCCCTTTAGATACTGACAGACATTGATAGGGTCCCCTCCCAGCTGTCTCTCCTATAGGCTGACCAGGCTCCCTGGACAGGCTCCTTCAGCCTTTTCTCATAAGAGAGATGCTCCAGTCCCTTGATCTTCTTTGTCTTGTCTGCTGCACATGGTCCAGGAGCTCCATATCTCTCTTGTATCGAGGAGCCCAGAACTGGACACTGCAGATGTGACCTCACCAGGGCTGAGCAGAGGGGCAGGATCACCTCCCTCAGCCTACTGTCAATGCTCTTCCTAATGCATTCCAGGATACTATTGGCTTTCTTGGCCTCTACGGCACTGCTGGCTCCTGAACAGGTTGTCGTCCACCAGCACCCCCAGGTCCTTTTCCTCAAAGCTGCTTTCAAGCACATCACCCTTCAGTCTGCATTGGCGCCTAGGGTCATTGTTCTCCAGAATCCTGGATCTTTTGGATTTCCTGAGTACATGCTACTCAGGAGATACATTTTTTTTTCTCTGGTTAGTATTAGTCAAAGTGATATCACGCTATATTCTTCACAAGTTTATGGACACAAAGACCAAAGCTCAAAAATGGACCCTTGGGAAGAGGACAATAAAAATAATAGCTTTAACAAGTAGTTACTCTAGAAAGAAAAATAATAATAACTGATCCAATTTCTTTTTTCTGTTGGATCCTTCCCAGTGTTTTATACAACAGCTGGGGACCAGTATGCTGTGGTAGTGTTTTCATTTGCAGACATTTTGTTTGAGTAACAAATAGATATTTTACATGTTATATTGTTATTTAATAGGTTTCCAATAATAACAGGCCATTTTCTAACATGTAGCACTTTTAATCATAGTTATATGTGTTGTAACAGTGGCCACAAGTTATAGATGGTAAAAGCACTTTATATTTGCTCTACGAAATGTACTAGTCTTCGGTATTGTACCTTTACCCCTCCAGCACTTTGCATCACCATTCAATATTTTAAATTGCATTCATTAAGGAATGATTTCTGAAGGTACCTGCAGAATCATTATTAACACGAGACTGAAGCTCATGAGGAAGAGTCTCTCTGGTCTCTTTTCTGAGGGTCTGTAACACAGGCATGGAAGAGTGCTGGACCTCCCAGCCAGTCTTGCACCAAGAGAACAAGCCCATAACAAGTCAGAAACCTGATTGCTGTACGAGAGGAACTCAGATGCATCTATACCTGTCTGTGAAAGCAGTTTGGACCTTGTGCAGGTAAGTGCTTTATTTTTCTCCTAACTAAATAGGCACTGAATGAGATCCTGTATTTGTTAAATCAGTGCCATCTGTGTTATATTTCCTCCCATCCTCCTCAGCATAGGCATATTTTGATATTATTCTACTCTGGCCCACACACTTTTCTTTTTAGTTTTAATTACTTTATTCTGTTTGCCATATGAGATAAAGGACCAACCACATTTTACATAGATGGTGCTTAGCACTTATTAAAGTTTAAGTATATTGATTTTTTTTATACATCTTCAGTCTGGAAACTTTATATTCATAAAAAGGTTATGCTAATAAACTTTAACATTTTTATTAATAATGCTTTAGTCAGCTGCCTGGAAAATCCTAAGTTATGACCTTATTATAAATGTTAGAAGATTAGCTAGATCAAATCATTACTTTATTAATCTAGCCAGTCTTACATTATGAATGTAAAAGTGTTATAAGTGTTATATTTATTGGTAAAATACGGACTGGTATACTGTAAGAGAGAGATGACATTTCTGTCTAGTTTCATAGATATTCATACTGTTAATCACAGATTTTATTCAGTTCATCCTACACAGACTATATTAACACCAGCCCCAGAGCTAGACTTGTCCAAAAGAAAACAGTCCATTTGTGATATTTAGAATCAATAGGCGACTAAGTTAAGTTACTGTTTGCCTGCATATGCTCTTTACAACACACATTTATAACATGTTTCTAGATAATTGGTTTTCTGTTCTCCCTGCCTAGGAAAAAGATAAGTGATGGCATGTGATTGTGCAGAAACAGTATATCAGAAAGATAAAATTTTTACTGATCACTGAAGGAAAGACATTATTCCAGTGAATATTGAAGGAATGGGAGAAGACAGGAGTGATTTTAACCAAGGTCCTTCTGGTTAGTTACAGAAAACAGGCTGAAAGGGCTTGTCTCAGTATATGGAAGAGAGAAGGGATTTAACCTTACATCTTGTAGATTTCCAGAAGCGTAGGAAGATAAAGTGCTTCTGCATGGTTTCAGGTGGTCATTCAGATTTTATTTCAAACTGAAGTCAATCAGAATGGGTCTGACCTTCTCTTGGATTTTTCCCTAAAAGGATGAATCTGAATAAAGTAGGGGTAATTTTGTAATAAATGAAATCTCTGCTAGAAGGCTTCAGCTGTTCCCAAAAGAAAACAATTGCATTTTTTCTGTTCTGCTATTTCCCGCCACTCTTCATACCTAACTGCAATGATGAATAATGAAGTGATGAACAAATAAAATGGAAAGAAAGGATGGAAAGGTGATTCAAAATGTTCACCTATGACAGAGTTCTTAAGCAGGTTAGAAAATATCCTTCCACATGTCTGAATTCACATTGGGTCTGACACTGGTTTTACCATACTAGAAGTGTTTACACACCAAAATAATTAAATAGTTTATCTGGATAAACCTTTATCATAAACTATTATTAGACTGTATATTTCTTTTATTACTCCAAGCCCGTATTTTATTTTTAGAGAGTAATTTTAGCCACTAGTAAGAATTTCAATTCCATTTAATGAACATTTTTAATCAAGAGCAATATGTTATTATGGCAGCAGGATCTTAATTTTTAGCCAAGAAGGCCAGATTGCTTAGAGGAAAAGATTCGGCTGGAAACTCTTCATGTTTTTAAAATCTAAACATTATGCGCCTCACTATGTGCAACAACTGGTCAATTTCCTTCCTCCTTTCCATCCTCTCTTACCTCATTCCCTCTTCCTTGCTTTTCTTCTTTACTTCTGCATTTTTGCCTTCTTCCCTTCTTTTCACATGATGGAGCTCAGTAATTCCTTTTTCTCATCTTACAGAATCACCAAGATACATAATACTTCAAAATACAAGAATTGGCAAGTACAACACTTGTAAAATCTCTGTAGGCTGATTTTATTTCAAACTGAGGTCAAGTGCATTAATCTACATCCTAGTTTTAAAGCCATGCAAAAATAGGAGAAGGGTTCTTTTCTCCTCTTTCCTTCCCTTCTCCCCAGAGCATGAAATTATTGTGAAATGTTGCATAAACTGGAGAGAAAATTTCCATCAAGTGCAGTATAGCTAAATATAGAGGTAACTCAAGTTTATGCTGCACCAGAAATGCACAGTTAAATTCATCAAACACTGGCCAAAACTTTAAAAAATTGAAGAACACTTATGATGCCAAGATATATCTTAATATGCAATCTTAATTCATATTTCCTTTTCTTGCAGTTCTGCGGTCACTATCTAAATATATGCAGGCACTGACTTTTCCAGACAAAAAACCAGTTCCTGTCTCCCTCATTCCTAAGAGTCTCATAAGTGTAATAGCTTAAACAAACAGAAAGGAAATGTTCAAGAACATATGGACTTTTCAATAGTTTGAGCTAACTGTCTACAGAAAAATAAAAAGCAGTATGATGGTAGCAGTAAACAAAAACATTTTCATTACCAGAGCTTCCCAATAGCTCTTCACATGAAAGAAGAGAAAGATTTATGTATTGTTAATGTTCCCCTTAATAAACTGGATACCTCCAGGTCTAACTAAGGAAAACTAGTAACCCATAGTTATTTCCTGAAAATTTATATTGATTTATTGTGCCTTATACCTCCTACGGAAATTTGTAATCCCCTATAAACCTTGTGTACTGGGAACTAATCAGAGAATAATAGAATGGCTAGGGTTGAAAGGAACTTTAAAGATCATCTAGCTCCAACACCCCTGCCATGGGCAAGGAATCATCCACTGGACCTGTTACTCAGAGTCTCATCCAAGCTGATCTTGAGCACCTCCAGGTGTGGGGACTATCCAACTTCTTTGAGCAACGTTTCCGTGTCTCACCACCCTCACAGTAAAAAATTTCTCCCTGATATCTAATTTAAACCCACCCTCCTTCAGTTTAAGGACATTTTTCCTAGTCCTATCACTTGTGAAAAGTCCCTCTCCAGCTCTCTTGTAGCTCTCTTTAGATACTGGAGGGCTGTTGTAAGGTTTCTACAGAGCCATCTCATCTCTGGGCTGAACAGCCCCAACTCTCGCAGCCTGTCTTCATAACAGAGGTGCTCCAGCCCTGTGATCACATCAGTGGCCCCCCTCTAGACTCATTCTGACGCCATTTTGCCTTTTTTTCCTTTTATATGTTCTCTGTATTCTTCACACACATTTGTAGCTCTGTAGTCTATTGTATTAGTGGCTAGTTTTCCCAGTAATTTTCCATGGCCTTTCCCTAGGCAGAAAGACAAAACAAATTCCAGAGCTCTAAGCCCTGAGGTGTACAAGACCCCTATCCTATCTTAGTTCTTCCTGGGAACCAAGGCTGAGAACAACTCTTTGAGATACTTCTTCATAAAGAAAGTACAACTAGTACAAAGAGGGGGCTCCAGAGAAGGGTCTTGACCTGGGGGGGAATTTCATCACTAGTCCTCCTAAATGATGCTTTTTTGTCAATTATGCTAATTTGCTAAATGTACAAAAACTGTATTCACCCCATGTGGGTGGGCTTTTGTGGACTTTCTTCATAACTGCCCCTGGAAGCATCCAAATAAAGATCCACTTTTATATTACCTCCTATACTAAAAATTATTTCGAGTTTCATTTCTAGGTTGAAAAAGGCAACAGTTCCAATAGATCAATGACTTTCTTTTGTTGAGGGTCGCAGAAGTGGACACAGTACTCCAGGTATGGTCTCACAAGAGCTGACTAGAGGAGCAGAATCACTTCCCTTGATCTGCTGGTCACAGCTCTTTTGATGCAGCCCAGGATGTCATTGGTCATTGGCCTTCTGGGCTGTAAGTGCACATTGCCAAGTCATATTGAGCTTTTTGTCCATAAATAGCAGGGCTTTCTCCCAAGTGCTCCTCTCAATCCATTCTCCTCCCAGCGTGTATTGGTGCTTGGGATTGCCCTGACCGAGGTGGAGGAACTTGCACTTGGCCTTGTTGAACTTCATGAGGTTTGCAGACACCTCTCAACCCTGTTAAAGTCCCTCTGGATGGCCGAGGGTGCACTTAGTCCCACTGTCCATGTCACCAACAAAAATGTTAAAGAGTGCCGGACACAATGCCAGCTCCTGAGGAACATCACTCATCACCGTTTTCCATTTGGACATTGAGCCATTAACTACAACTCTTTGAGTGTGACCATCCAAACAAAATTTTTATTCACCAAGTGGTCTAGCCATCAAATCCATGTCTTTCCTGTTTAGAGACTAGGACGTTATGAGGGACAGCGTCAAATGCCCACTGAATATTTTTGTCTTAATCTTTTCTTATTTGCCATCCGTTATTTCTGTTATTGCTTCCACAGCTTGGTTACATTTCCTACTAAGCCTAGGAATGGAACAGCTGTGGTTCTGAGATTAGTTGATGAACCCATTTATGTCCTGATCTTTGTGAAGCAATCAACTAACATAATTAGAAATCTTTCTTCATTCAGTTGTCTGAATGCACTATCCTTCACCTAGCAATTATTTCTCATGCTTAAATAAACTCGTGCCTCTGACAATAGAATTTTGTATAATTTATTTAATTTTCAGTCTGTGATGTATTATGTTTCTTAAACATATTTTTTTCTGATTTTTATATAGTATCTAAAACAAAATTCAACAGCACGAGCAAAATCATTAATGATATAAGAATTCCAAGATTTTTTTCACAAGTACCTTGATACTTGTGTCGGCCTGAGGTATGAAATTCTTCATATTCATTACTGTAATTTCTAAGTACTTGTGTGTAAACATATGAGAAAAAAAATTACTACAGGTAAGTACAGTGCATATCTACAATGTGTTTAAATGGAAATTTCTATCATCATAATATATGAGAACTTTAAAAAGCATATATTTACTTTCATATTCAAGAAACACAGCTGATGCATACTGAGATTTTGGTTTTTTAATTTCATATAGTTAAGAATATATTTCCATATTGAACACTATACTAAGGACATACTTATAATCCATTTTTGCAAAGTATGATATTTTATAATGGCAACTCAATGAGAAACAGAGTTGCGAGAAAGTAATTGAATTAACATCATTGAAAAGGAAACATATAATCAATCTATTACAATTTTTTAGCTGTTAAAAGCACCCTCAGAAAATGCACACGGACATCTGCCCAAAAGTGCCAAGAATCTTTTCTTTGTGAGGTCTGCACGTGAAAAATAGCTAAATATTAGTCAGGTTACCAAAGAAACAACTGTAAAATGGTACAACGAGGAATACAAGATGAACTTTTATCAAAGTTATTCAGTCTCAAGAAAACATAGCATCATCTATTTTTCTTATTTGGCTTTATATGTGTTTATGAGCAACAACAGCAACAAAAGCCGTTTGCATGTTATTTTCATATTATTTACTACTAAAATAACACAGACCATCTATTTATCATGCAACTGGTGTTCTTAAAGACTGGTAATTTTCATCTTGCAATATACCATATAAGTGTGTGCTTTACCTAATAAAACAGAAAAATATTGTGTACACCATGCATAAAAGGAGTGAATTTCCATTTTCTTTCATCACTGTCTGATAAATTGTGTAGCTACCTTTACTCCATTTATAAAATAAAGTAAATTTCATATAGAATTTTTTCCAAACATAGGATTAAATATCAAAAGTCAAGAGAGAAATGAAAACCTGATCCAGAAAGTGTCTCAGTATATAGTCTGCCTGACTTTCTTCAGCAAGGTAGTTAAGCAGGTAATTTACAGTTGCCTTCTAATTAAGGTGTCAGAGATAAACAAACATTTTCCCAGGGATCTGGCAGACAGCAAAAGCAGCATGACGATTAGCAGGTTATCATCAGGTAGAAGATATGGATGTGGATGATGGGTCCTGAACTATATTCTGTGAATGACCCTGAATTTTCTACCATGTACTGGTTTCTCTACCCTGGCCTCACGAGACCTCACCTGAACTCCTGTCCCCAGCGCAGAAAAGACATGGACTTGTTGGAGTGTATTCAGAGGAGGACCATGAAAATAATCAGAGGTTGAGAACAACTCTCCTATGAAGAAAGGCTGAAAGGGCTGGGGTTGTTCATCCTGGAGAGGAGAAGGCTCTGGGGAAACATTATTGAGGCCTTTTAACACGTAAAGGGAACTTAGAAGTGGAGAGAGACTTTTTACCAAGGTTTTTAGTGACAGGACAAGGGGCAAGAGTTTTAAACTTAAAGTTATTTATTTAGAAATATAAGGAATATTTTTTTTACCATGAGGGTGGTGATCTGCTGGAAGAGATTGTCCAGAGAAGTTGTGGGTGCTTCATAATTGGAAAAGTTCAAGCCCAGTTTGGCTGGGGCTTTGAGCGACCTGGTCTGGTGGGAGGTGTCCGTACTCATGGCAGGGAAGCTGATCTTTAAAGGTCTCTTCCAACCCAAACCAGTTCAGGATTGTGTGATTCTAAAGCAGATATTACTAAAAGAAATTTTTATATTCCACTCCCCTTAGACAAATATATAAAGTTAAGAAAATCAGTAACTTTTCTTCTTTATAGTTGGTGAAACTGCCGTAATGAATCTCGGCACATCTAGATACTAAGACTTATTCCAAATCTAGTTTTAATTTGAACTCCATGGCTTAAGTCTATGTTTAAATGATTCAAAATAGATACTCTGAAATATTCTGATGTCTAATGTGAGATGTCTCATTAATTTTTGGGCACACTGTTCGTATAAATTCAGATTTATGCGTATATGCACACAGGAAAAAAACCCCATAAAATAAAGAGCATAACTCATTTGTTACCAACCTATTTCTGATAGATCAGCTCCCTGTTTTCATCCTTTCATCAATGCAGAAGCTAGATCAAGTGTTTTAGCTACACATTTCAGATTTCCTTGTCCCAGTGAAAATCCACTATTTTTATGACATTCATTATAATTTGATATACAGAAATAATTTGCATTATTTTATACTGACATACCATGCCTTGAATTGAAATTATTAAGGAAACAATAAGAACTTTTGTCATTATTTTTCCAGCAGTTGGTGAGAAGACAGTTGCTATTTATTTCCACAGGAAGAAAAATATGCTTCTGTTAAATATATATCATTTGATCAAAATTTGAGAGAAGATGAAGCAATTTAAGAACAGGAAAGGTGAATAATCTATTTAATGACTTTTTGACTTTTTTTTTTAATATACTCCTTTTTATTTCAATTTTCATAAGTAAGTATGATTAGTAGGAAGATGTATTTTGCTTTCTTATTTTGAAAAATGTGTCCACATATGTGAATGATAAAAATAGCCATGCTATTTTAAGACTGTGATGTTTTAGCAAATGAGGAGCATATCAGTGTGTGTGCATCAGTGTGTATGCTTGTGGTTGCACACAGACATCTGTATGAAAAAAGTTAATGTATAGAAGCAGTGAAATTTTTTAGAAGAATTTATGCTCCAACAATTTTGTGGGAAACTTGTTCTCAGTGGGAGTCAGCAATTCTCTCTCCTTAGTCTTGTGCTTGACTCCTCCAAGGTGCAAAAATGGATTGGAAAACAAATTATTTTCCCTGTTATACTCTTACTAATTCAACTCCTGGTTCACAGGACATCTTCTAAAAATTTCTTCTGTAAATTTTAAGAAAGATATGAAAAAAAATTGTGCACATGGGTTTAATTAATGGTGAACAATGGGAAGAGAACACTAATTTTAGACTTTCATGGTTTACTGGACATTTTCACATACAAAGGGGAGTCAAAAGCCATAAATAAGTCTAATTAAACTTTCAGAAACTGCCATTCTGAAATAAATAGTACTCAATGTTAGACCTATCACTGGAAGATAGGGTTCTTTTATTTGTTTGGCTGGTTGTTATTGTTGGTTTTTAAAGAAACTTTGTGTTTCTTTTATTTTTTTTTTTTTCAAATATTGACTGTTTTCAAATATTTATGAGAGCCCAAGGGTACTGAGAAGCCTACAAATACTAAGATAACTGTATGAAAACTGAGGCAGAGAAATTTTCTATTTCAGTTTTGAATCTGTGAGTTTTGGATCTGTTAGTATCTCTATAGATACTTTTGCTGTTGCATTTTTTTTTTTTTTTTGCTGAAAAGCTGGAGTTCAGTTTTGCTAAACTGACATTTTTCTGAATGAATCATGGAAAATGCAAAATTTTGTCTGTACTTCAAGACATGAAGAGGGATTAGAATACATCAGGCATGATTGCACTTTTCTCAGCTTAAATTATTCGCTAGTTTAAAACCATTACAACATTAAAAAGCAACTTCAAAAGACAATTGACTATCTTGAGCGAGACACTAGTTTTTCTTCTAAGGAAGAAAACACTCTTCATATAATATTGAACTGTTATCTATGCATATAGATGATCTTTTCTTCCCTTTTCAAGAGTTAATTATACTTGCTTGTTTTATCGTCTCTTTTATTAAAGTGTAGTGTGAGTTATCAAATACATGTTTAGTAGTTAAGCACCTAATTAACATCAAAAAACAAAGGTGGGTATATTCTTGGTTGCTACCTTTCACTGTTATCTCTAAATTTTTATTCTTTTCTCACGTGTGTTTTTCATGGTATCTTCCCACATTATTACAAAGCTTTTAGAGCACCTAGCAAATAAAGTCTCTAACAGACACACAATGTTTTACCCTCATTTTTTGTTTTTATTTTTACTGGATCATTTCATATACTTTCACTTCTTATTAAAAACAGCACCAAAAAGGATTGTCATAACTTCTCCACTAAACCAGTTCTGTTCCTTTTCTCTCATTCCCATAGAAAAGAAAAAGACTTTATTTTGGGAGCATTCATAATAAACATTTTTGCTCCTCTTCTTTTAATACTTACTCTTTGCAACTTCATTTTTATTAAATTGCATTTTTATCTTTTCTTTGTGAACTTTTCTACTGCACAACGTTTCACTAAAAAGAGAGTTGTGGTGGTGTTTTTTGCTGGAAATGGTCTAGTTCCACTAGACCACCACACAGCTATACAAGATTTGCATGATGTTCACTGAGTGATTATCTTGATCCCCTTATACAGTTTAGCCTACAGTGGCTGTCAAGAATTTGTCAATAAACAGTCAAACAAATCAGGTGCCCACAAGAACAGAGCAGAAAGCTGTATAACTAAGCAAAACAAGAAAAATTATGTTTCATTCATCTGGCATTTCTGAATGCTCTACAGCTGATATGTGAATAAATGTCTGTGTAAAACAAAAGAGAAAAAATGTACTTTTTCAATATTTCAGTCCTGTAGTGAATTTGGGCATATTTGTAGTGATACCAGGTTTTAAATTCTTGTAAGCTTCTGTTGCCTGACACTAGATCTTCCCACCTGCCACTGTTAAAATCTGCAGCCCTTGGTAACAATGCAATACATCTATAACTTCTGTGCTTATAAAATCAGCAGAATTTTGGAGAGTTTGCATACTTGAACCCTAATTTTATCTTAATTATCAAAACTTCTATCATTCAAATCTCTTCTTTGCAGAGAAGCATTCCTTGCCTAAATTCACTGTGATAGATATTTGTTATGAGTATTTCATGCAAAATTCAGTTTGTTACTTTTAGTCATATGAGTTATGAATCATACAACCAATTTCAGTTTTTACAACTGTTCTTAGAAAATGTAAATGACAGTCACAAGAATGCAAACTTGGCCCAATCTTTTTTCCCACAACAACCCTAGAATTATTTTTTTTTCCTTTCATTGCTGCAGGCCATAAATACTGAAAATCCTAATTAAAACACAAAGTTTGACTCTGTTCTCTTCAGGGATTACAGAAACTAAGTGAAAGGAATGTGAATTAAAAAATTATACTGTTCCCAACAAAGACACCCTCAGAGTTTTAAATTGTTAACTTTTCTTTGCTCTGGGATCATGTACCTTGCAAGGGAAATAGTTACTGTGGAAAAGCTAATGAATGTAGACATCATTCAAACTAGTTTCACACATACATGAAGTGTCAATGTGAATAGAATTTTAGACAAAAACATCTAAGCAATTATGCAAGGAGGAAAGAATTATATTTGCTAGACACAAAGACAGCTTTGTTGCCTCTGACTTCACAGAAATAAGCTTACTTGTGTTTGTGTGTGTATGTAAAGTATGCCTTACAGTAGTAGTAAGGCTTCAGCACTTGAACAAACCAGGCAAGAAAACTGACACATTTTCCAGAGCTGATGTCAAGAGTTGTAGGCCAAGGTCAAGCTGAACACAATACCTTCTCCCGTGTACAAGGCAATTTTTTTGATTGTTGCCTCTCTTCATTTTCTTTTCTTTTTTTTTTTTTCTTTCTCAGAGGTAACACAGTCAAGTTGAAAAGGGCAAAAAAAGTAGCTCTATTTGCCAGAATCTTGCCTGGCTGCAGCCTCCCTGTTGATAAGAAAACAAAAAACCAATCTAACCTTGTGGATGGATTATTCTTACAACAGATTCAGAAAGGATAGCCAGTTTGTTTCATTTTTGCTTTGTGTATTCTACTGCACTAAAAATCAGTGTTAACAAGAACTCTGGATACAGACAATTAACCAGGTTCTATATCTATTATTGCATCAAAATAAATTAAACTTTAAATGACTGAGGTTTTCCAAATGGACAGTGATTTTCTATGATATGTGGTTTGGCTGATCTTATAGTATTTTATAAATGATCTTACAGGATTTTAGCAGAATTGCCTTGGGCCTTTTTAAGGCTATCAAAATATTTGGAGAAAGGATAGAATAAAATAGAAATAGAATAGAATAGATTAGAATCTAATAGAAAGAATAGATTATTTCAGTTGGAAGGGACCTAAAATGATCATCTAGTCCAACTGCCTCATTAATTCAGGGCTGCTGAAAAATTAAAGTATGTTATTAAGGTCATTTCCCAAATGCCTCTTAAAGACAGATGGCCTTGTGGCATTGACCAGCTCTCTAGGAAGCTGTTCCCATGTTTAACCACCATCTCAGTGCCAAGAAATGCTACTTCCTTATGTGGGGAAGAGGAGGAGCAGGCACTGATCTCTTCTCTTTGGTGACCAGAGAGAGGACCTGAGGAAATGGCCTGAAGTTGTGTCAGGGGAGGTTTAGAGTGGAAATCTGGAAAAGTTTTTTCACCCACAGGGTGGTTGGGCACTGGACCAGGCTCCCCAGGGAAGTGGTCCCAGCACCAGCCTGACAGAGTTCAAGAAGCATTTGGACAGTACTCTCAGGCACATGGTGGGACAATTGGGGCTGTCCTGTGCAGGGCCAGGAGTTGGATTTTGATGATCTTTTGATGATCTTCCAAATCAGAATATTCTGTGATTCTGCAATAGGTTTGTATTTTTTTTTTTCCTTAGGCTATACAATTTTTCCACATTCTTTCTTCATTTACTCCTATGTGTTTACTCCTATATATTCCTTCTACAGTTCTTATTATCCCAGTTGCTGTCCTCTGGTCTGCTTCTACAGGACCATGTTAACATGGAACTGGGACTTCCACAGGCTGTAATGTGTATATATTTATACCTTCCCATTTTACAGAAGAGGAATGTACAGACAGAAAATTCAGGCTTCAAATTTACAAACAAATTAGTGGCATGATTCAGAAGCACTATGTGTTTTTTGTCCTCTACTTTAAGCATCCTATTTTAAAAATGGAATTCATAGACACTTAAATGCCTAGTGTGAGATGGATTTGTGCTAAGCACTAACTTTTTGCTTTTAACTTTTATATTTGCCAATTTATGTTAGACCTTCACAAGAGTCATTATTCAATCAAGAATCTAATTTACACAAATAAATGAGTCTGATTCACAACCCATCACTTCCAAAATAAAGTATGTAAGGCATATAATATGCTCCACTTGAAAGTGCTAGAAGCAAAAGTGATCAACAAAATAATTGCAAGATATCTGATGTGTTCTTGCAATAAAAGCCTTTAACTTACTGATCTATGAGTGATAAGAGGAAAAAGCAGAACTGGTGAATGGTAAGTTCTGGCACTTAACTGAAATTGTTCAAATGAAATAAGAAGTACTGGAAAGAAAAAAACTTATGTTAGAGGTAGACCTACAAAAGTTCAAAGTTATTTTTGGTACTAAGTATTTTAAGCAGAAATCTAGGTCATAAGGTAAGTTAAATATTTGGATGACAACATGTTTTCAGTTTTGAGAAAGTTATGGGGAGCTTCAGAAGTCAAGTTTATACCTGGTAGCTGGGCAATGAAAGCAAGTTCAAATCACCGCAGAGAAATATAAGTTAATGTACAATTGAAGGAACAATTTGAACTTGCACAATCTGGTAGATTCTAAATTAACCGTAACCATCCTAGAATAAGTAAAATAACAAATAAGGATAATTTTGAAAACCTCAGGGAAAACATTTGGTAAATAACCACTGGCTCCGAGTAAAAGAAATCAAGTGGTAAAGCAAAATTAATAAAATACTGAAAATATTGTGTCCGAGGAATAGCTTCTCTTTGATATGAGAAAAACTAGTATAAAATTCAGGGAAAGAAGAAAAAAACTTCAGAGTTATTTTACTGTATTACTATAAGGAGATATTAAACATTACAGAACCTTTAAACCAGATGAACAGCTGATTAAAATCACTGTAGTCCCTTTGATTTTGTTAGTACTGTGCAGTTCACAGCAGCTGAAATGTTGGCTACTAAGTTTAAAGAAGAGATGAATACCAGATGACTGACTGAGTAGTGTAAAGTAACAAACAGTTTAAAAGCAATTATATGTTCTTGTTTTCCCCTTTAGTTACAAGAATAAAAGACCAAACACTTCATAAAATGAAAGAAAAAAAGTAGTTACAGTAAAAAAAAAAAACACATATGGAGTAGGAGTGGAACTAAAAGCATTTTATTAGAAATTGGTACTGCAAAGCAGTGAGATATGCACTTTATTCTCTGACACCACATATATACATGTTTTGAGTTCAGATTCTGTGATGATTTTTTTTCCTTTCCTCTTGATTTGAAATCTCTTCTCATTTCTTTCCTCATATCTTTCCTAGCATGGCCTGCCTTAATTTTTTTTTTTTTTTTTTGCATCAACATTAAAATAGATTGATACTGAAATATATATGTTGGAAGAAGAAAATTCCCTGTTAGTCCTAAAATAAACAAACAGGCAGCAGACCCAAATAGAATTCAGACAACAGTAAGGCAAGTAGAACTACCTAACTGAAATAACAGAAAATGTCATCTGGGCTACAGCCCTGAAAACACCTCAGGAGTGTGTGATTTCTTGTGGTGCTATGTGTGTATCAATTAATTTATCTGTTCTTAATGTAAAAATAAAATTAATAGCACTTTTTTCATCTAAAAAAATAAAAATTGAGAGTTACATTTCTAATGTGAAGCTATCTTATCTTTTGTTTCCTTAAAAGAGACAAAATTATTCTTAAGTGAAATTATTTAAATGAACATAGTTTTTCATTATTTGGTGAACCAGCCCTCATAATATAAGTGCCAATTCGACCAGTCAGAGACGGGTCAATTAGGAATTCCATTCAGTACTAGATATCCAAATTCTACTAGATAGCATATTCCTCTGGAGGTCTGCAACATTACCTGCTTCTCTCTGTTGTCTAGAGAGGTGCACTTATAGGATGTAAAGTTCTGTAAGTATCCAAACAGTACATGAAAACACATTATTCAAGTGAAAAGGGCATAAATCTACAGAAAAAAAGTTTGTTTTTAAAACGAATCTTTCTTTAAAACATTATTTTTACCTTTCTGTACCTATGATTCTCTCATATTTACTGGCCTGTTGAGAGAACTGTTTCATTTGTCTATAGACATTTTGCCGTGCTTTTACACCAGGCTGTTGGTTTTGTTATTGTTACTGCTATTTATTAAAAAAAAAAAAAATCATAGACAAAATCTGATTGCTACAAAGGTCAAAAATTTCTCCACTAATAATTAATAAACTAAAAACCACATTACATTATATTCTGCATTATGAATATACCAATCCCTTGTAAGAGTGGGAATTTTTCCAATATTACTGGATTTGGAAATGCATGGGGCCCTGGTGAGCTTTACAAGCTTTAAAGTACCTCAGGTCCACTTTTGTGTCTGAAATGTTGGAAATTATTTAATTGAAGCAAGACTGTGCTACTTTGGAAATATATGGTCCAAATATATTTTGCGCTTGGGATTTTTTTTTTTTTTTTAATATATATATTATTTTTAAATTTTATTGGGGAACATACTTCAGTGAAAAACAGTAGAACGCCTTAAGTTTTGCTCATGGTCAAATTTATCTTATTCTGTGAAGGACAGAAATCACCACTCTATGTAGCAATCTTAAAGTCCTTGTTAAGTGAGTTCTTTATTGAAACATACAATTTGATCAATGTAAGACGCTGCAGTTAAAATTCTGTATTACCTCTTTTTACTAAATAAGAGAAGATAAATGGAGCTGAGGTCAGACATTGATAAATTCTTTGTGCATTAAATGTTTTCAAAACAGATGGTCTAAAAATATGTAACTTGAATGAAATAAATATCCTAGAAGCCATTTTTATAATTAAAAAAGTTAGGTAAAAAAAAATCCCACATTGCATTTATGGACCTTAGCTGCCTGAGTAGTTAGAATAGAAAATCCTTTGAATGTAAGCAGAACAAAGGAGAGAAATGTTAATGATCTCTACCTATGTAAATGACATGACACAAATTAATTGCATATTTTGCAATTAATTCCCTTCAACTACCACTTTTTTTTTTCCTTTGGTACAACTGAAATGACTACATAACTAAACAAGACTAAAATGTCTTCTATTTAAGATCCCATTTTTCTTTTTTTTAATTAATTTTTGCAAGATTTTTTCCCCTACACCACATAACAATGCTATCCATTTGTTAACATAGTTAAAAAAAAGTTTAAGCACTTACAGACTGAGATATTTCAGCTGTCTTAACTATTTAATAAGTGTTTTGTTTCCATTTTGAAGAAGGGTGAGGCCCAAAGCTTTGAAGAAGAGATCACATAACCTCTAATG
This sequence comes from Corvus moneduloides, assembly GCF_009650955.1. Classification (NCBI taxonomy): domain Eukaryota; kingdom Metazoa; phylum Chordata; class Aves; order Passeriformes; family Corvidae; genus Corvus; species Corvus moneduloides. The sequence continues at coordinate 85,599,869 of NC_045477.1, forward strand.
AGGTTTCTCAGTGTTTCAGAAAGAGGGAGGATAAAGATGCCTTCAACATTCCTGTGGTCTGGAGTAGTTTCTCTGTTGGCATCACTTTTGTGGACATTTGCAAATATTTGTTTACTCTCTGCAGAGTGGAACTGTTTATGTATCAGCCATGCTCACTGTGGTGGAAATGGCTGCATTTCTTTAGTAGCTCACCTAAAACCAACTGTTTAGGTTTCAAGTTTAAGCTAGATGTCTGCGCTCTGTCTCCAGCCAACAATGGCAAAAGGAGAAGCCTCTCAAGGTAGGTATTTAACACATGGGAAAGACTCAAATTCTTAACCCATCTTCCCCTCTCAATCTCTCTCCCTCCTTCACCCCACTCCATGACCTCAGAGATAGCTTCATTAGAGTTCAAATTCCTGCTGTTAACAGCCCTTGTCTTCTCATATCCAAGATGACTTTCTTCAACACCTGGGATGTTCAAAATACCTAAGTTTTCTTCTTAGAGCAGTCAGTTTTGTAATGTGCAATTTTGCTGCTCTCTTTAGAAGACTTAATGAGATGTGTGGTTGATCTCCTAGGCCTAATAGCATGTGGAAACTTCAACCACCTCATTACTCAATGTGTTTTATCTATAGATGTACCATATTTGGCAAAGAGATAAGTTGTGGTAAGCTGTCAAATATGGAGATCTTTAGATGTTTCTAGAGTTAATGCTTCCTTTGATATAGGATTGCTAAACAATTGTTATAAACTAGAAAGACAGTGCATTGGTAAGAAAGACTAACCAAAAATCAGAACACAAGTCCAAATTTCAGGCCAAAATTCTATGATAATTGTTGAAAAAAAACCCCATCTTGCAGTATTTGTACTATACAACTTGGTCAAGATATCAGAAGTATTCTAAAGCTATAAAGAACATAGAATACAAGGAATCCTCCATATATCATGCTAGCTTTGTCTGAATTAAGGCACAACAGTATCTTCCACTTAAAGCTAAAGAGAAAATGCACTTATTTAGAAGAAACCATTTGAAGGTTTCATTTGCATGCTGGAGATGTTTAATGATCTCAGTGTGAAAGTAGAAGTCTGTGACTAAGGAAGTCAGTTGTGAAGTAGAGCATGCAGGGTGGCACAGGATGAAATGGAGACATTTCCCAATATAAACAAACAAGAACTACAACACAGAAGGAATTTCTAATATCAACAATGAATGCCTTGAAAAGGAAGCTGAATGCCTTGAAAATTAAGCATTGTTTTGATCACATGCTTTGTTATGTTTCGTCATTATTCTGTCACCCCATTTTGCTGAAAAATTACTTTTAATTTTACACATACAAAAACAAAAGCAAAAAATTCCCAACCAACCACCACTGCCAAGGAAAATAAAACAACAAAAAAATAAATAGAAACAACAAAATCCACCTTTCATACTTTATTAGAACAAAAGCAGAAAACTTCAGAATAAGCCATGTGAGGAAGATTGAAACTATGATCTGAAAATGTATCACTCTTTCTTATGGCTTCCAGAGTTGTAACAAATTCTGCCTAATTCTGCCTCCATCTGCAGGAAAGCTGCTTCATTTTTCTCACATAAGATGACTTGTTGTCTGCAGGCTCCTTGCTGTTTTCAAGAATCAGTTCTCTTGTTTAGCTGCAGTCTACCACTGTGTGTCCTGAGGCTTCTGCCCTATCCCATGCCTTGATGCTTCACCAAAGAATTATACACATGTTCTGTGATAGAGAATATGTCCTTCATCCCTCCATTCAGAAAGTTACAATGTGTTCATAACAGCCAGGGAAATACAAATATTCAAGTTTCCTCTCTTCTTTTAAGCCATTCCACCTAAAAAAGCATAGCATTTGGTAATATGCTTTAAATAGTAAATAAACACAATAAACTTGAAAGACGTTGATATGTTACCTGATGTTGAGGACTTGACATTTTATTTTGTAGACCATACCTGTCTTATTCTGACCCTAATCTTTCTGTTGGTCAGAGTACTCCTTGGAGATCACTGCACCTCAACACCATGATGAAAACACTTCTGACGGCTTTGCAGAGAAATCTTTAGCAGCCAAAACCATGAAGTGCACCTTTGCAAACATCACTGTAGAGATGATATCTGGAACTGGGAAGTGTGCTGTAAGTTGCACAAACTATTAGCTATTACCATAAAAAAAAGCACAAATAACATGCATTGTCAACCCTTTTGGAAGAACAGCAAACAGTGACAGTTGCGACTTTAGAACAATTCATTGTTTATTTCCTTTTATTTATGTATATTAGATTAATTTGTGCAAACTATATGAATATGCCCCCTTCGGACAAATAGAGAATAAATCACAGTCTGAATAATAAAATCTAATAGCTGGCATATTTGGAAAAATTATATTTAGATCTCCCAATAGACAGCAAATGCAATGAAACTTGTTCGTAACAGTTTTCAAAGCATAAATTTAAAAGCATTTTCTGTATTTTTAAATTTTTTTGTTGCGATGTTCTTCTCACTGTACCAAGACTTAATTTGCATTGTTAGTTTACTGTTTAAAATGACAGTGATGTGGGAATTTTACATATATATATACAATATAGAATTTTTATCTTCTGAAAAGCAACTTAACAAATGGAGAAACAAAACTCCTTTGGTGAATTATGTAATATATGTAGACATTCATCCACTATTTGGATCAAGTATTTTCCAGAGCTGCTGTATTAAGACAGAGTGAAGGCCTAGTCTACTTCATCTAGACATCTAACTTTCTTTCTGATTGCATGTGCCTAGTGCTCCTTAACGGATTAAGTTCTACAGTAAGTAGAAAGTGGCTTTTAAAGACTGTCAGAAGAAAATTGTTTTAGTCTAACATGGGGGCCTTTTCTATTGACTATGAAGTTTTTATCAAATGTCAGGACTTTCTGTAGGTGATGGATTCTGTTGTTGACAGTAGAATGCTGTGCGTTTTCCAACCAGTCTGTGCGTTAGAATGAATAATGCACCACTGAAGTTCTGTTGTCTGTATTCACAGATAATCCAATAGACATGGTCACTAGAACCGTGGTCTTGGGGAGACAAATGGATGAATGGAGCCTCTGACCCCTGGCCTGAAATTATCACTGTAAATAATTAATAGTAGTTTGACATAGAATGATTCTCCAAATCACAGAATCCAGGGTTTTGTGGGGGACTTTATGGCACAGGATAAAAGCTACGATATCATGTCTTCTTGTGGACTGCTTCCTAAACAAACAATATTAGAAGAAAAAATTAATATTGTTGTACTTCTGCTAATTGCTGTGCAAACACACCAGGTGTAGGTCTTAAGTATCAAACTCTAGTTTAAAGGAAAAAGAGCCTATAACATATCCAAGGCAAGAATGATAGGATTCCTGTCCAGGAGTCCATTTCAAATATGGAGCTGTGATACATGTGGACAAGTTTAAAATAAGTACTGAAAACAAAGCTCAGAAGAACACATTCTGCTATATGATTTGCTTAACATTATTCTTTTAATTGAAGTTCAAGAATCTTCTCTTATAAATGTGTGATAAATTACAAGTGGCAGATGCTGAAAATTAATCTATTCCCTAATGTCTTTCTGGTATCTCTACAATAAGAGTTATTATGGTGTTGCTATTGTTATTTTAGAAAAGACTTGTAATTTTGGTAACAGTGAGTAGATTATAACAGCCTTTCTGGCTTTGCTGCACAGAAGGGGATCCAAAAGAAGCTGAAGCCAACAGTGAGGCTTTATGCTATCCTGCCGTACTGAGTCACTAATTTTTCATGTTTTACTTTAGCCATTACCAGTGTCTTTTTAAAAACCTATCATTTATTTGTTTCTTCCTGGAAAATGTTTTAAGAATAATATTCACTATGCATGACTGAGTTATCTGGCTTTGCACGGATTTTTAGATAATCACGTCCTTTGGGCCACACAGCATGGAGGGGCTCATGTTCACAATGTTTAAGAATAAGCTCTCTTGGATCAGACTTTCTGCATCCATGCTGTAAACCATTTGGGCTGCAGCTGCTCTGACTCTATATAGTATCCCTGAATCATCACTATTATTTTGTGCAGGTTTTTTTCATTTCAAGGAATGCAACATAATGTGGAGGTTGTATTACAGCTCATTATTTTATAATGAATGAAAAAAGGGTCTGGCATCAGGATATAAGGAAGCTTCTGGAAATGCACATATTGCTGGGATAAGTGTTGGTGGACTTGGAAGAGGGAAAAAAAACACTGTTTCTTTTATCCCATTGTGAACAGATCTGACGTGAACCAACCAATGCCCAGATATTTTCTTGGAGAGCATGCTGTTAGTCATCCAAATCAGTCATGGAGCAAAGAACAGCTAACTGGTGTGAGGAAAGGATTTCAGGCTTGTGATTGTTCTCTGGCTCTTTTATCACAGTAGTATTCAGACTCCTTCACTGTGTTAACATAATTTACAACCAAAAAAGTTTAAAAAATAATTCTGCATTTCAAGAAATCCAGATACTGAAGGTATTCTTTACTTATTTTTATGAATTAATACAACACCACAATGTTCACCACGTGTTACGGAAAAACAAACTGAAGTCTTAGACAGAAAGTGAAAAATACCAATAAAAGCTCATGGAGTGGTATTTTACATTTATGTTTGTTGGTTTTTCAAATAATTTTTTTTTCAATTTTTTTTCTACAGATGGTAAAGTACATTAGTTTCCAATTATAAAAAACATCAGTAACTATTATCTCCATGTGATTACTCACCTCTGTTCTTTCTTGTAAATGTCACTATAAGCAATAAGTTCAACCATGCTGCCTTTATTCTTAGGAAAGGCACTTCTCAGAAAGTGGTCCCATATATTAGTTTCTGAATAACATACAATAGCAAAGTTTCTATGTGTCTGCATTTTGTGAAGTGAGTTTCTAACTTTGCTTATACCTTAAACTCAGTATTAAATTTTATAGTTTTCTTTCTCTGCCTTAAAACTTATGCCCATATATTATGAATTTCACACTGGAAAGTGTTAATCATACCTGAAGTAGCATATAATGAAATCTTCATTGTCTATCTCTGGTATATCTCGTTAACCACAGACACAGCTGGAAAAATGGAAGAGAAGCCCATATTTTTGTGTTGGTAGTTTTTCCTACATGGTTTATCAATGCTATTGAAGGGATTAGCTGGTGAATATTAAACAACAGTAAAGACTTTTGATTTTGATGTAGCCAGAAGTTTATTTGAAAGTATATAAATCTTTTGTGCATTAAGCAATTTAAGGCCGAAATAACGCAATAAAATAAAGCTAGATCACAGTTAGAACCTGAAGAATTATTTTTGACTGTTGACATTTATTTTGTGATCACAAAATAGCTTTGATCCGAATGGATATGTCATATGCATTGTTTCAGGGACTACTGGAGGCAATACAAAAAGGTAAGCTCCTAGTCTTTCCTTATTTTAAAGAGCAGATTTCCTGAGAAACAGGTAGTGATGATGATATTTCTCAAACACACACAACACTGGAAAAATCTTATTGTATCCTTAGGAGAATGGAAATTATATAAATATGATCTTCATATGAGGTATTGACAGAGGACATACACTGCCCTCAGACTTTGGGGTTTTATGGAATAATTGTAAAGGTACAAGGATGTACTTTCATTTGTCATGTTCATTTGGTGCAATGGGCTAGACTAGGACTATGAAACAGTGATGATGTGAAGAGTCCTTTCTTTAACAAAACCATAGGCCCTCTGTATTTTTAAACATTCTGCTCTTTTTTTCCTTCCCCCCCCCCACTCCCCACAGAACATGTGTTACTTCAGGTGTTCATCAGAATATTTACAGCAAAGATTTTGACAAGTAAACAAAATTTCCCATTCTTTTACTAGTGCCCAGCTGCAATTCTGCTACAGAATCTGTCAATAGTTGTGCCTGTCTATGCTGAAAGACAGAGAAAAGAGACCGGGAAGAATATATCTTTCCTTTTCATATTGTTGTCCCTTTGGTAATACACATGGAAAAGGGGTTGATGTTTAATCAGTATTGCTAGCACACAGGGACACACATTCTGGGTTTTGGTACTCTTAATGACTTTCATCTTGGAATTTGACTTAAAGACTGGCTCCAAAATATGCAAAAGAAGATACAATTTAGGATGGTGAACCGAACATAACAAAATATTTTGAACATTTTAAAATTCAACAAATTGTGTTCAGTACATGTTCCTGCAGAGCTATTGATCAAAAGTAGTCCATGGTTTGAAGAGTAGCTAAAGAGTACTTTCTGATTAATCTCAGACAGCTATGCCTGTCATGTCACTTTGCTTCATTTTACAGATTATTAATGAACTAGAATTTGATTTTATTCAGTATTACAGATGCCCCAGGCCATCCACAATGTGAGGTAATTTATGATTCTAATGTAATCAATAGGATAAATTGATGTGCAGACCTTGCTTATGACTGCACACTAGAATAACTGTATTCAAAATCACATTTAACCTGTTTAGCACAAACAGAAATTCCACAGACTTGTTTTTCTATTTAATTTCCAGTGCCTTAGGGAAAAGCAAAGCGAATGACAACTTACCATAGCTTTAGTTGGAGGTAATTTACTCTTCCTTTCCCAAAATTTTTCCATTTATTTACCTGTTTTTAAATGTGCCTACCAAATAAATGTTTCCATGTGTTTAAAAATACTGACAACTGTTATCACTGCTAACAGTTGTCCTGGGTTTCAGAGCTGGGGATTTTGGAGTTTAGTGTATATTATCAGACCCTAGGACATGTTTTTTTCCCACTGGGCCTAGAATCACTTTCTACTTGGTCATTCTTCTTTTCATGACCTGCAAAGATAGTTTGAGCAAGTATTTGAAGAAAATTAATTGCATAGATCCCAAAAAACTCCTTAATATCTCTATGTTTTTTACTGGGTTGAATGGGTTCTTGTAATCTTTATTGCCAAAAGCTGCCAAAGAAAATAGTCTTGCACAGTAAAAGAAGATTAAAGACACCTCACCACTGTAAGTTGAATAAAATGCCAAAGAATTTTAAAGATAGAACATATACAACAGTTTACAATTAAAATATAGAAAAATCCTAAACATAACGTGGGAAGTAAAAATTTGAATACTCATTATTCTTGTTCTTAAAAAGATTAAATATTGCTGTGGCAAACTGTAATGCATTTTTTTCCTACTTTCTTCCCTACAGCAAGAATACAGCTTCCATGTATATTGCCACTGATGGAATAAATCTCCACATTTGATTCAAATGCACAGTCTGTTTTATTGCATACTTTAATTTCTTTAGTACTAACACAGGAGAAAATGCAAGAATTCCATAATAGATGGATACATATCCCAATATCCTTCCCCTCTTCATAGGTCCAAATGAAGTTCTTACTAATTAAAATGACAACTGTACATGAAATGTGATGTCAAGCTTCCCTTTTGGAAACTTTCAACAGTATAAAACTTATATCTTTACTGTTCTTGCGAAAATTCAGTTGTGTTTGAGTCTACTAAACGACTTTAACACCATGATGTGACAAAATGTTCTATTGATACATTGAGTTATCATCCTTTTACATTCACAGTTCTTTGTTAACTTCTCATTAGACTTCCAAAGTGTTCACAGACAGGAAAATGGGATATATTGGTCTGCCTTCTCTGTAGTATGTTGATATTACGAGCAAATTGTCAGAAAATAATGGCAAGTGCTTCTCACACTTCTCTGAACACCTAAACAAGGGTGATAAGTGTTAAATAACTGGTGTTGTGAAAGGAAGCACATCACTGGACTGCATAATCAAATAACTTTGTGCTACTGTGAATAGCCATTTACAGTTTTCATCACTTCTTGAAGCTCTGTCGAGGGCACTCCAAAAAATTCCTGTTTAGGGAAGGTGCATGCAATGGATTGGCACTTTGCTGGATTCTACACTGGCATAATTTCCTAATCAAGTCAGTCAGGTTTTTAGGTTGATGTGGCTGAATGTAGGTTGCTGTCAGAGCTCTGCAAACTGTGGAACAAAACTGTGGCTGGATTCAGCCGTTGGCACCCAACACTCATGTAATCCTAGCAGAAATCACCATGTGAGGTGGCCTAAAGGAAGCTTGTAAAGGACAGCAAACAAAAATATGCACTAAAACCTGTCAAAAGTCACTGAAAATTATGGTTCATTTCAGCAGACCTGGAAAGAGAAATAATGTTTTATTTCTTTGTGACTTTTTCATCAGCAGTACTTTTGCGTGATTTAATGATATTTTCTAAAAGTGCCATAGGACAAGCATTGCTGGTGTCTCTCAGACACAGCTGGGACTATAAATGTATTTCTGATTCTAACAGTCTCCTAATATTTATAGCATGTCTAAAAGCCCACTGCTCTTACACAGAGAAAAAAAAAAAGATAATTACTATTTTTAATTATTTGTCAGTCCTTTTTCGTATATTTTTCTCTATCTCTTCAAGGTAAGCATCTTTTTAAATCAATAAAAAAATTTAGTCAGATTTGGGTATTTTTAGTTCCCCTATTTTCATTTTTTATACATTCATTCTGCTTTAGTTTTAATAAGAATGTATCAGACTTAGTCCAACCCTTTGAAGTCCATAGGAGACAAGTTTTGTTTACAAAGAAGGTTGATGAAGTTTTAACGCACAAAATTCACTTCCATTATCACCTTACTGTGTTTTCAAAATGTTGTGTCTTCTCACTGAAATACTTGTATCCACCAGCATACCTGATACCATGATAGCTGCAAATACATTTCTCTCAACTGCTTATCTCACATAAAATCTCAGACTAACCCAACTTCATTCTGGAGCACCATCCCTTTGTGCAGTATGGATAGTTACCTTTCATCCATCACGTTTCCCTCTGAGCTAGTTAAGTGTTTTTCCCTGTTTGCATTTGGAGTTCCTCTTGTCTAATACCTGAATGCTGGGGGCTGAGCAATCTGATACTGTTTCCATCATATGACACCAGTGAGCTTGTGGTCAGGGGGGCTGAGAAATGTTGCTCCTACAGGATGACAGTAACGTGTAACCACCTTCCCAGCAGCGACTTCGAAAAGCTTCTTTGAATGAAAGCCTAAGCTAATGTTAGACTCAAAAGAGCCAACCTACAGAATTCTAGCAAATCACTATACAGTCTTCCTGTATGATTTTTTAACATTGTGTGTTATTTGAATTCGTGTTCTCAGACTAATGCATTTTGGTACTGTTTAAGGTGTCCTGATGTTGCGAAATCCAATTTATGACCAGTTTATGACATTGTTTATATACAATAATTTTTTATGGTGGTTGATCGTGGCTGGATGCCAGGTGCCCTCCAAAGCTGCTCTATCACTCCCCTATTCAGCTAGCTGTGGAGAGAAAATGTAATGAAATGCTCATGGGTTGAGATAAGGACAGGAAGAGATCACTCACCAGTTACCATCATGAACAAAACAGATGCAACACAGGGAAATCAGTTTAATTTATTACCAGTGAAATCAGAGTAGGGAATTAGTAAAATCTAAATCTTGAAACAGCGTCTCCTGACCCCTCCGTTCTCTACTTCCCCCTCAGCAGTGCAAGGTGATGGGGCAGTGGTGGTCTGTTCCTCACATGTTGTCTCTGTCACTCCTCCCTCTTCAGAGGCATGAGACTCCTGGCATTCTTCCTCTGCTCCAGCACAGGAGACAGTCCTCTACAAACTTCTCCAACATCCTTCCCATGGCATGCACTTCTTCTCAAACTGCTCCAGTATGGATCCCTTTCACAGGGTGTAATCCTTCAGGGAGGACTTCTCCCATGTGGATCTCCTGGAGGGTCACAAGTCCTACCAGCAAACCTGCTCTAACGTGGGCTTGTCTCTCCACAGGTCCATAGGTCCTGACAGGAGCCTGCTCTAGTGTGGGTTTCCCATGGCTCACAGACTCCTTTGGGCTCCAGCATGGGGTCCTCCACAGGCTGCAGGTGGATTCCCGCTCCAACTTGTACCTTCGTGGGCTGCAAGGGAACAGCCTGACTCATCACAGCCCTCACCACAGGCTGCAGGGGAATCTGCTCTGGGACTTAAAGCACCTCCTCCTCCACTGACCTTATTCTGCAGGACTATTTCACATATCCTGACACCACTCTCTGGCTGCCATTACACAGGTTTTTTACCCCCTTGTTAAATCTGTTCTCTCAAAGGCTACCACCATCACTGATGGGCTCAGTCTTGGCCAGCAGCAGGTCCTGGAGCTGGCTAGCATTGACTCCATCAGACACAGAGGAAGCCTCTAGCAGCTTCTCATGGAAGCCACCCCCATAGCCCCCCTGAAAACTAAGGTTTGCCATGCAAACCCAATACATTGTAATATATGTATATATATATATATAATTTAATATAGTTATCATTTAAATGATGGTATAAAAATAACTGACAGAAAAATGGTATAAAGTTAAGTGAAAAGCTTATTAAAAAAAGAAAATAATGAGATTATAAAATCTAGACATTTACATTTTTAAGTGAAGGAGAAAGAGATGGAGGAAAAATATGAAAAAAAAATTAGTCTGTTCAAAAACTACTAAAAGGTAAGAATGTTATTTTCAGTTTTAGAAAAGTATTTCTGATTTCCTACAATTGGACAATACTGATTTTCCGCTAAGAACATTAGCAAAAAATCCCCCAAAGCAGACAGTTCTATAGCTTTCTTAGGTTACCTACAGGCAGCTCTAGCAATAGTCTAATATGTTGTCTTAAGCTGTGTGGAAAGGGTCAAAGTATAGCAAGTCTAATCATGTAAGTAGCAGAGAAGTTGGTTCTTAGCAATGTTGGTAACTGCAGCAAATTCAGATAATCAGACATCATCCTGGGAAAGAAAAAAAAGCTGATTTTTTCCTTGTTTTTTATTGGCATATATTGTCTTATTGATATATATCTTGACTTTATATATTTATCTTCTTGAAATTAAATAAATGAAAGTATGTTCGGATTGCTAGTTTGTAGTGGGACATTTGCTTTGTTCTCTGGAAAGTGTTGCATAAAAGCTCAAAAATGCCAGGTTTTGAGTCAAAAGTTTTAGAATATCTTACACAAAACTTCAGTGAACTCTTATTATAATAGTTGACATACTGGCCAGAAAAGACTAAAGTTGTCCTAAGTAGGAACAATGACTAAATGTCTTTGGGTCAGTTTGAATATATAAAGTCCTGAAAAAAAGGTATTTCATTTTTCAGACAAAAACTGGAGACATAGCTTTGCTCAAGTTAAGAGATATCCTTCGTGTTGTGATGCAGGAGTGGCAGGATAAGTCAGTAATATAGGTTCAATGAACATGGTGCGTGTACCCTATTAAATATTTTCTTACAAGCATTCAGATTAATTGCTTTTACTTAGAGTTTTCTGACTTAAATGTTCTCCAAGAAGCAAAGCTGAAGCCTTATCCCATGAACCATCATCTTTCTTAAAAATTTCTAGAGCTGCTGAGAAAGAACATTAGATTTCCTGTGCCCATCCATATGATGTGAGAGAGACAGAGGTTTGCCTTTTAACTGATTCCCTTGTTTCCTCGCACACCCTAGGAAGTCTGCAAAGAAATTATATTCAGAAGCTTAGTGTCAAGTTTTTGAGCAGATGTTCTTTCTGCCTATGCACCTCTCAGCAGATATTTCTGAATTTTTCTCCCCAGTCATCAGCTAAAAGAAAGATATGCAATATCTATACTCCTTTTCCTGCCAGCTATTAAGTTTAAGCCCCATCCTACTCCTTTTCCTCATGGGGAGATGAGCAAAGACTTAGAAGAGTAGCCAAAGGCTATAAATTCCTGGAAGAGGACTGAAGTGTCAATACCAAAACAGAATAGGAAAAGGGAAAAGAAGAGCCTAAGGATAAATGTATAGAGCAAGAGATAGTGAAGATGGACAGGACTGAAGAGGCAACGGAGAAAGCCAATATTTTAAGTGCTGAAGAGTAGAAGAGTCAGAGTTTAAATAAAAAGCATTTAGAAGCTAGTGAAATAGAGCACAATTATGACCTCAAAAGAAACCTGGATTTTGGCCAACTTCATAAAGCTGAAAGTATGGTAGTTGAATGCAATTACATTTAATTGTGGGAAATGTTTGTATGTTTGCAGGAAGTATCATTTATGAACCCGAATCTTTTCAGCCATAAATCCATAAATTGCAGGTTTGAGAAAAGAATTTTGCTCTCTCAAATACAGCTGTACCATCTAACTGTTAGGGGTCAGTCTCTGGAAGTGTAGTTTATTTTGCTGAGGCAATTTCTGATTCATTGGAAAGGGCAAGAATCAGGCTTCTGACTCTGGAATCAGAACAGCTGCTACAAAGGGAAAGTGAGTGGCAGAAAGTCTGTGTGCATGGGGTTGAGTACTCATCTCACAGGCACAGGCATGAATCTCTTTAAAAGTGGAATGCAGACCTACCTAGATTAATTCCACCCAGAAATACGGTGCACTTAGAGAAGGAGGTGCTGACAAAGAATGGTTCAAGGAAGGAGGGCTGCCTAGAAAACAGAAGAAAAAATGTATTCTTAATCATCATTTTTCCAAAGATCTGAGGATCGGTTTAGATGCCATTTCAGCTTTTGAGATGGAGATTTCCTGTAAAGCTAGACATTTATGAGAAACTAAGTAGACTGGGGAGGTGGTGAAAAGGAGCATGTAGGGAGGGATATAGATGGTGTGAAAAGTGTGCTTACCAAAAAAGTGGGAGGCCAGTGTGCAATGTTCTCTTGAGCCTAAGGAGATTCAAACTCACATCTGCAGGAGCTTAAGGTAATTCCTTAATCACTAGGCTGGAGAATAATTAGATGACATGTGCATTTACGTTATACAGTGAAAGACTGAGGCAGCTTACCAACATGTATCTAAGTGCTTGGTGACAAAAAGTAACAAGTTCAGGATTTTTCTTGCTTGTGTTCTCTCTGATCATCTGCTTTGTATGAAGAAAAATAATATCTGATCGCAATGGATTTAAAGTTATCATTCTCTTACTGATGTGTAAGTTACTCAAACGGGTAAAGAAAAGAATCTTGACACTTTCATGAATTTAATTGAATCCCACTGATGTCAGGGAGATTTATTATGCACTGGACTGAGGTTTAGCAAATAATACTTATCTCTATAGTTTCCAACCAATGGTAGGGAGACTCTGCCTTCAGTTGCAAATGGATTAAGGCGAAATGCTTTCAGACATTTGATACTGATTCCTTTTGTGGCAAGCTAATGAGCTCAGCCCTCACAAAGTGGTCTCAGGACATTATTTTTAAGTTAGCAACTCAGCGGTGTCTGAGCATTATAAGGACAGCTGTTGTAAAGGGATCACAAAGCCCTGTCAAAACAGCAGTTTTCATCTTCTTTTTTGGAAACCACAAATTAAACAGAACTCACTTCCAAAAACTCCTCAGGCAAGGCTTTCACAGACTTTATCAATTAAATAACAGCATATTTGGTGATAGAGTCACGCAACTATTTTCTTGTTTGTCCTCACTGTTTAAAGTGTTCCTGCTGCACTCTATTACTTGCAAAGTGACTTGATTTGTGATGAGCTATACTTTTGCTTATACTCCTTGCCTCCTGACCCCACCCCTGTCTTCCAATTATTATTCAAATATCAGGATTTAAATCAGTAGGAAGGCATTGGAATATTTCTACCATCACCAGCTTTGCCTTTCTTGTACAGTGTCGATGTGGTAAACATATCCTGTCAGAGGGCTGACAAAATATGATCTATTTGAGAGGAAATTAAAATGCCATCGTTAGCATTAGAAACCATTTACCAATTAAATATGAGAAAGTTTTAGTTAGTCCAAAACATGAATGAAGTAGCACAAAGATGATTTTCAAAAATGTTTAAAAAAATCTAAGGAGATGCGATTAAACACCTCTCTGGAAATTGGGATAAATTACCAGAAGACTTTTAAATTTGTTTTAGTCTCTGTGTCCTCTTCTGGTATTCCAAGTTTTTAATTTAATCTGTTTCTCTCCTGTTGCTTACCGCTTAGTCTCATGCCAATTTCCCTTCACACTCCTCCCTTTTAGATTTTTTTTTTTGTGTTATCCTTGTTCTCACTTCATTCTGACCATAACCTTACTGTATGTTTTTCTGTTCCTATATAGGCTAAGCAGTCTTTTGCTTCTTGAGAATGTTTACATGGTTCCTCTTTTCTCCTTTCCATAAGTTTTTTCCTTCTTTTCCTTTTTTTTTCTATTCCCATTGTTGCCTCACACTTACATTCAACTTTTCCTTTGTTCCATTTCTGTCTTTTTTGTTGCCCAAGCTGTAAATTTTCTTAACACCTTGGAGGCTATAACCCTCCTGGAAACCACCTAAAAGAGCACCTGGATCTATAAGTTTATGAACATATAGCGAAATGGCAGATAATTTGAAACATACTGGTAGCAGACTGATGGTTATGGCATGGCAAGAGCAAAATATACTGAAATTTTATGCAAAATGCAGGTCCTCCTGTGAGATTTTTACATGCAGCTTGCTTTATGGACAGCAAAATTAACCTCCACCACAGCTTATCTTCCAATGAGAAAACAGTGTATGAAAGACCTACTAATTTTTTTTTATATGAATCTCTCAGAAGTTTCTACTCTTATATTTTTATTCATTTCTAAATGCACATAGAAAGATTTCTGAGATTAACCATCATATAGTTGTGTACATTATATTTTATATCAGCACCCAGAGCTATTGCTCAATAAACTGGCATAACACAGAACTAGGCTGGATACTGGAAAGTAATACAGTGTGTTAGAATAAGCTGTGTTCTTCCTGAAAGCAGCTCACAGACACTGAGGTAGTTTAGAATTTTCATTGCCAGTCAGAGGCTACTTCACTGTTTTTGGTGGTGTTAGTGGGGGGTCAAAAAACAATTCATCTTTATGAAGTTTAGATAAGTTAGTAACTTCTCAAATTATTCCTTCACCATCTGCCAAGCTTTGTTTGGAATTTTCTTACACATTCGCAGCTGAATAATGTAATAAATAATTTTTTTTTTTTTTCAACAGTGCAGAATGATATTTTAAGAAGAGATAGCTCTAATCCTGACACTGTACAGGGACTCCCCTCGAGCATGCTCAATGTCCAGCTTCTAAGAATCAAGTGTTTTCCTATTGTATCATATTTGCACCCAAAAATGCTAATAGCTTTAAAAAAATGTTTGTCTTTTTAGACACAAGAAGCCATTATTATTAATTTTGTCAGTGCATTTAAACTCGAAATTATCCATAGCTTCAGTTTTAAATATACACGGGGACACATAACATAAAAGTATTCCAGTGAACAATCTGAAAAGTGCAAGTTCAAACAAATAAATTAAGTCTCTAGAATGATTATTTTTTAGTAGCAATATAAATAAATTAAATAAATAAGTAGACAAAAATCTCAGAGACTGCCTGCAATATGTCAGCTAAGGTGAAAGTCACAAAAATCTTACAATGCTCACTAATAAAATAGAAAAATGCTAGTCTTAGCGTTATGAACCATTTTCCCAGTAATTTAAGGGCTGTAAACAAGATGGGAAGCATTCATTTGTAGATTTCAGCATGTATTTTGTCTTGGCAAGTTACAAAACCTCTCACAATACTAGAAGTAGGGAGGCATGTAGTTGAATAAATGCCTTGCTCTGTTACTGGAGGTCAGAAAGAAATCAGTGCTTGCATTTATGAACAGAACTTCTCTAAAGATTATATTTCCATCGAGCATATTTCAAGACAGCATTGAAATACAATAGAGTCCATTTGTGCCTGAAAACATGATATAGAATCATAGAATCATTAAGGTTGGAAAATACCTCCAAGATCATTAAGTCCAATCTCTAACTGAACACCACAATTCCAGGGATGGTAAGTTCACCACCTCCCAGGGCAGCACGTTCCGATAGCTAACCACCCTCACCATGAAAAAATTCTTCCTGATGTTCATCCTGAACCTCAGCTTGAGGTCATTTCCTCTTGTCCTTTTCACTGGTTGCCTGGGAGAAGAGATCGACCCTTACCTGGCTACAGCCTCCTTTCAGGTGGTTGTAGAGAGTGATAAGGGCTCCACTGAGCCTCCTTTTCTCCAGGCTAAACAACCCCGGCTCTCTCAGCTGCTCCTCATATGGCTTACAGAGGACATTTCCAAACAAGCAACAGGCATAGATCACAGAGTTGCAGATACATAATCTGTTTTCTTCGTTTGCACAAAACCCCTCTTTCATTTGCACTATCACTTATAAAGAGCCTCTAAATACTATTTTCCCATTTTTGTTCACTTATGGGGCCTTTGTATGGCATGGTTTATGTTTTGTGAATCTGTGCCCAAAGTGGTAATCGCCCGTAAAATCTGTTAGTCACCCTAATTTCCTTGTGAGAAGAGACAGTATTTCTGAAGTTGTTCGTTAGTGTATTTTATTTATTTATTTGTTGATGAATTTTATGGAAATATTTGAGAATTCACCCAGTCTAGGAGGATTCGCATTGCTTACTGTAAATAAAAAAAAAAAAAACACCAAAACAACAAAAAACCAAACAGTGAAAAAAGTCAGAAAAATAAACCAAAACCACTAAGAGTCATAGATTGCCTATGGCAGAAGCTTGTTCCTGGACACAGGAAGTCGCTTGCTTTTTTCAGAAAGAATCTTGAGTCCATTTTAAGGGCTTGAAGAAAGCAGTGAAAAAAGTGCAAAATTGAAACAGCTCTCACAAAAACCAGCTGCTATTATCAATGTAAATGCTAAAACCATTGGAAGTTGAAAAATGATAGATGAAGTTCTAGGCATTATCTTTATGCAAGGCAGATTTGGCAGACAGTCTATGTTTACTTGAAGAGTGATGTATAATTTCATTGTAACGCTGATTCTTCTAAGAACAAAACTAAAGTACAATCTGAATAATTGCCTGTTAATTGAGCTGTCATATATCCAATGGAAGACATTTGTTTGCTTATTTTTAAGCACATGCATCTCTGCAAGCACAAATTTGGGTACTTGTCTGCTGTGGAAACTATGGGAAAATACAAGCATGCTTGCAATTGAAATACAAATCACTTTATATGAGATCTGTAGTATGAGGAAGGCAACCATGGAAGCTGAGCCAGCTATCAACCTGGCAAAAATTATAATGAAGACAACAAAATTTCAGAGTGAGGAAATACAGACAAAACACAGATAAAATACAGGCAAAAATATGAAAAAATTTAAAAGAGGACCTGAAAGAGAAGTCCAAATAGAAAGTGGCATACAGTGACACAAAAGAGGACATATTTATTTTATTCATAAAAATGTGAAGAGTACAGAAAAATATGAACAGCTTGATAAGGGTGGAAGCCAAAGAAAAACAATTAAAACAATAGCTAAAAATAATAGAAAAAAAGCATTCTTGTCTGCCAAAACATGTTTTATACACAGATACTTAAATCTTAGAATCACAGGATACTCTGAGTTGGAAGGGGTCTACAAGGATCACTGAGTCCAACTCCTGGCCCTGCACAGGACTGTCCCCAAGAGTTACGCCATGTGCCTGAGAGCATTGTCCAAATGCTCCTTGAGCTCTGTCAGGCTGGTGCTGTGACCACTTCCCTGGGGAGCCTGTTCCAGTTCTCAATCACCATCTGTGAAAAACCTTTTCCTGATATCCAGCCTAAACCTCCCCTGATACAGCTTCATGCTATGGATGAAGATGGTTCAGCTGAATGGCAACTTGATGTTACAATCTGCAGGCACATTTTCTTTTAGCTTAAACAGTACCTTGCTTTCATCCTCCTTGAAACACACATTGAATTGGTACATGCTGTTATTCATGGAAGTCTGTATTTTATTCTGTTTTCTGATTACACATGTTTATATATATATGCATGGATTTTTATCGTGACCTGCATTACTGATCCAAAAATCTAATCTGTTGCAAAAGCTTCTTAGTACTCCAAGATCCAGCAAAGAGTTCAAAAAATTATTCCCTAAAGACTTCTTTTCATTGTACCATTCTGCCTAAAGTGCACATTATGTGGCAGGTTTTCATTATAGTTCCAGATCATGCTCCTAACCTGACTTTCTATCAAAGATGGAGTAAGTCTTGTCTTAATACACATGATCAGCTTTGCACATTCTTCCACACGAGGCATTATTAATACACAAAAGCAGCATTATTTTTCTTTTGAATTGAAAACACATGAAAAAACATAATGAATTTTGCTTTCTATAGCTACATTCTATCACAGCCAAATATCATTAAATGCATTAATGTCTTTATTTTCCTCAAGGAAAGTTCCAGTGGATGTGTCCTGATTTTGGCTGGGATAGAGTTAATTTTCTTCTTAGGAGCTGGTACAGTGTTGTGTTTTGAATTTAGTATGAGAATAATGTTGAAAACACAAGGATGTTGCTTAGTAGTGCTTATCTTCGGTCAAGGACTGTTCGGTTTCCCATGCTCAGATAGTGAACAGGTGCACAAAAAGCCACGAAGGAACAAATACAGGACAGCTGACCTGAACTGGCCAAGGGGATATTCCATATATAATATCATGCCCAATATATAAACTTGTAGAGGCTGATTGTTGCTCAAGGATGGGCTGGAAAGTTTTGCAGGTTTTAATGGAAATTTAATTTCCTTTGCATTTCTTCCAATTTGAGCGTATCCTTCTGATATTTTTATATAAAAAAGTTTCCCATTCTCAAATTAGAAGAAAATGTTATTTGTCCCCTCCCTTCCTGTATACAAACAGCTTTCTCTTAGGTTAACTGACTAGCCTCTCCCTATATCCATGTACTACCCATCTGAAAACTTGACTATTAATCTGTCAGATTGTATAATTTGTTTTGTGAGACATTACATCTTCCTAGAGCAGCTCACCAAAAAAGCAATTTTCTTTTTCTGATCATATATCCCTCACCTGGAGAAGTATTTTTTTTGAGAGGGAGAGGAGATAGGAACAACTTATTAGTTAAAAAAACCAACCAAACAAAAAGCAAAAAAACCCCAAAAATCAACAAAAAAATCCAAACGCTCATTGTTATCTCTAGGATACTAATTCTGAGGGGAATCAAAAGTTCAGCAAATCCTGATGTAAGTGTTTGGATACAAATGTGACTACAACAATGCCTGTGAAATGAAAAATTAGAGTACTGTTGACACCAATTGAAATACAATCAGAGGAAGTGTAACAAATAAACTTTTGTCTTCCTTAAGTCATGAAAATTTCATTTCCAGGATCATGAATTCAGAACAAGCATGTGTATGAATACAAAGGCACAAAATTTTTAAGGAAATAATCAGAATTTCTCAGGTTTGTTATTTTTAGATACTTTCTCACCACACAAACTATGAATAAATATATATAAATACAAGGACTATTCAGGAAGAAAAAGAAAGTGGTTTGGCACAAGAAGTAATCAAGGCTAGTGATATCTTTTATTTGACTGAAATTTGCAGATTTTAAAATGTATTTCCATAAATACAGGTTTGCACCTGTAGAAGGGTTGCATTTGTAGCAGTTCTTACTCCCTTTAATGGAAATGTGATAAAGACATGAAATGAAAATAATGAATACTCATGAAAAAATATCTCAAGCATTTTTTTGGAAAATGTCTTTGAAACATAGTCCTTCCAAAACCACCGTGATAAACTAGAAGTCGCTTACAGACAGTATAGCTGTCTGTAGAATGGTAGGAAAACCTTTACTGATTATGTGGTCCTTAATTTAGGATTTTCAGCCAGGAAGCCAAACTGTAGTGTGAAGCAGAGAGGAGTTAATACATACATGTTAAGCAAATACATGGAATGTCATATGCTTCTGTGAATATTAAATTACCGTTTTATTATTGAAGTATTTGTATGCCTGGCGCCAAACATGCCTTTTTAAGTTTACTGTTGACCTGTTCACTCACCATTGTAATCATACTCCATCCTCACACCAGGGGTACTGTTGAAGGTAAAGAATATTCCTTAATTATAAGGTATCGTTATATTTTTAAATTATTTAACAGTTGTTACTGCAGGTTATATTTCTCTACTTCTAATGTATCTTCCTGGGTTACCAGCATGCATGTTGCCATGAACAAGATCAAACAATGTGTGGTTTATGTGGAAAGCCACGTTGTTCCATGAGGAAAAGTGGTGTGTAGTGAAATTCCATATCACAGTGTATCAGTCAGAAATCTTTTAAGCTGTATTTGTGAAGACCTCCATAGTGCCATCTTTTGCTGCGTTCAAATGTACTCTTTTAGGCATGAACTCACCAGTAGGCTATAGAAAATGGAAGGAATTTGTTCAAATGGAATTTTTAATGTGACCACAAACTATCAGCTAAAACAAATATTACCATTGCTTAATTCTGTGCTTGTCTGATGTTATATTTATTTGAGAAAAATGAATACACTTTTATGTATAAATGTATAGTAAATAAGGATACACATCTATTTGATTTTACAGCAGGATACTTGAAACTTGTTTAGTTAACTTCAATTCTAAGTAGAGTAAGTCAGCCATCAGTCCATGAGTTTTAACAGAGGATGATAGGGAAAAATAAACTCCAAACACTGTTTGATGTTACAAACTGCAGGGCACAAAGTAGCCAGCTCTGTCTATCGTATTGCTTTGGTTTACTTTTTAACTTGCTTACCTCCTCATTTTCTCCACATGGTGAGCCTTTATGACTTAGCCTTTGCTGAGTTTCAACTGAAAACAAAGAGGAAAGAAGAAAAAAAATAATTTTTTAAGGGATTTACTTGCACTCCTCTCCAGGAGGCAACACTCCTAACTTGAGAAATACTTCTCTAAAGAGCTGGGAATTGAGTATTCTTAATCCACTAGATCTTACAATGACCAACTCTCCAAGGAGCTGCCTTGTTCCATTATAACTTTTCTTCTATTGTGTGAAATATTTGAGAATGCGTGTGTGTGTGCATGTGCTTGTGTTCCTGAAGCACAAAGCAAAGACAATATAAGTCTGTCACAGGAGGAGTTTTAGCTATGTGTGTGGTTCATGTAGATAAATCATTTCCTTTCAGAATATTCATTAAAATAACTGGAATTATTCTCTTTGGACTGATGTATTAAAGTGAGGTGAAGAATATGAAAAAAAAAAAGTGGACTTTTTTATTTATTATTATATTGATTAATTAATATACAATTAATTTAAAGATAAAATTAAAAATACTAAACGCTGCAAAGAACTCACAGAACCTGTGGATCAAACAATTTTTCAAAATTAGCTTTAAGTCCATGAGGGCAGATGACAAATTTAATTATGCCTAGGGCAGGGCACATACAAGATGTTAAACTGAGTACAGTGTCTTTGCAAAAGAGCAGGTAGGATTCATCTTTTTTACAATCTAATCATTTAGTTCCCCAAACGTTATGGTACCAGAGCATTCTCACCTCCCACTGACATCAATGGACATGGGAGGTGGCGATCATCATTCACCACCATCCCCTTCATTCAGCATCCGATACCCCATCTTTGGGATATGTGTCACACTATACTAGAAGGAACCCAGGATTCATGTGGGCTACAAAAAGTAGTGAACATGAAGGAGCCTAACTTTCATATGGTTGTGATGGAAGCTCTGCTTTCCAGTTCTTCTTCATAACAAAGTCTCTGTGTTTTACACCACTGTAGTTTCACACAGGGTTTAGGACTCTGGGAATCCGTGACACTCGCTTGTGGAAATGTGCACCTGACTGCTCCCTCTCCTTTATCCACGAATCTCAGTTATTTTTTTCGTATTGGTAGAACTGGTCCTTCTCCTGGGTCACTGCAACTTTGCCTAATTTATTCCCCTCTGATATCCATGTGACATCAATTTAATCCCACTCAGCCCAAAGCATTGTTTTGATAAATATAGCTGGAACCATTCACTTTGAAAAGAATTAATAAGAAGTCTACACCCAAATAATCACTTGGTTTATAGCTGTGGTCCTAGCTAGATTGATAGTCTCACAGAATCATTTCACACAAAATTGCCATTTACAGATAATCACAGGAAAAGTAACGGGATTTTAAACATGCCATTTTATTTTGTGTTTTTGCTAAGTTAATGTATCCTCCCCACCCCATATTGCTATTGCTCTTTTGACCAATATTTGCATGTGTCAGAACCTGAAATATGAATTCCCAGTTAAGCACAAAAATGTCTTTGTTTCCTTGGTTTAAGTGAATTAGCCAAGTTGTCAAAATTTGGAAGATCAGAAATAACACAGATTAAGGCCTGAACCTTTGGGTTGTTCCTCCTCTAGCTGTTGGCAGCATGGAATAAATGTACATACTATAAATATTAAAGTACCCATAATTTGTGTTACACAAAAAACCATCATCTTTGGAGCATTAAGTGTCAAAAACTCACCCTTATTGTTTTTACTTCATTATATACATATCAGTCTTCCCCAAGAAAAATAATATAACCTTATTATGAACAAGCAACAAAACCTAAGGAAACTCAAACACCTTCATTTTGAATCTGAACATGAAATTCAGTTTATTATAAGGACCTAAGATCCACAAGTATGGTATGCACAAAAATAAGATTTCATTCCTTCCTTTTTCTCATATGATTGTTGTAAAATATTAAAATTACAACGCTAATCATTTTTCATTGTCAAGAAAGTCATGTCACTTTACTGAAAAGAGCATACAGCCAGAGTCATGGTCACATTACTGTATTTTAACAACTACATATCATCTGAGTCTCAGTGATCTCCCGTGTGCTTGCATCAGTATTTTAATTTTGATTAATTCACCTTCACTGTGGTCTGGGTCATGCTGAATCCTTTCAAAATTACTGCACATTTGTGATTCCCCAACCACAGATCAGAGTTTAAATAACTGCTGTCTGTATTCTACCCCTTCAGCCTCTCTGTGACTCTTTCCACCTCACCTTACCGTGCTAATAAATTTGGCAGCACAAAAGGGAGAACAGGGTAATATGAAAGCATGTAGCATAGCAGCAGAAGTAGGATTATGTGAACTTTTATAACTCTTTAGGTAATATTCTTTACTCTGCTGAACAACTTTATGTCCCTGATTGTTTCAAAGGAAGCAGCTGCTGTAATTTGTATCATACTTGTAGAACTAACCATGACTTTTCAAGAGACATGAGGGAGGAATTCTGGGAGAGAACAAAGCAGGGCTTGCCCAAGACATGCTTTGGTTTGTCTTATAGATATGAAGTGTACAGAAAGTTTTTTATACACTTTCATCTAATTTTTGACATGTCAGTCAATGGTAAGTTGAATTTTTCTCTTAGGACACCCATCCCTTTGAGGCAAGGTCTTCTAGATTTGCAGTCAGGACAAATGTGAACCGCAGAAAAGGAAAGTGTGGCATTAACAGAAACTAGCTTATATTGGGGCTCAGTTGAGAGGAAAACAAGCACTACTCCTGAGCAACTTACTTATTCTGTGAGAAGTAAAATGTGTAAACAAACCTAGCAGACTCACATTTCTCCCCAAAATTCCTACTTAATTTCTTGTTAAAGATCATTGTCTTCACCATATAAAAGCCACTAAATGGTTGACGTTTTAAATAAGAAGTCTCTAATTATGTAATTATTGACATCATTATACAAGGCAGTGGATTATTAATGTACTAGTGGATATTTGGGTTGGTGAGTGGGAAGAAACCTGGCAGAATGGTCTGTACCATGGGGAAATGCAGATATGAAAGATGACAAATCTGAGGAATGAAGTGAAGGCACTACTACAAAACTACTTTCTTGCTGTAACTTTCTGGTTTAGTACCTTTATTGTGAACAAGTTAGTAAATAGTTTATTAGCAAGGCAGAAATTTAATGTTCAGTACAAAGAAATCTACAGCTTCACTAAAAGTCTTAAAAGTACATTTATAGGTATCTGCAAATTAGAATGGTACAAATAAGATATATACGGCTTCCTTCTCCATGTATACACCTTGAGTAATTTTAACAAATTATTTTTGATTATGTCTGTTCCCATTCCCCTTTCTAAAATGTATTGTTTCAAAACCATGAAGGTAAAAATAGATTAAAATACTACAAATATCTTCTCTTAGATAAAGCAAGAAAGAATCCAAACTGTAGCTACCTCAGTACTGCAGCTAATGTCTTATTAAGAGCCCTTTGCAAGTAAAACATGGGTTGAAGAAGCTAACAGAGTATCACCAAGGCATGTTTAATTTTCTTGAAGAATGTGATAGAAAAATATACTGAGACACTGTCTTATAAGTAAATGAATGGATGGCACACCCCAGCTTTTGCTTATTATTTTAAGAAGCAGTGTACAACCTTCAGTATGCTCTACCAAGAGTGGTAGCAGTTCATATTAATGTCAGCTAAGATGAATCCTTGAAGTTTAAAAAACTTCTAACTGTGAATATCAGAAATAAGTCTGTAGGATGCCTCATGCATAAAATGTCACCTTTAAAATATCACATTGAAATAAAATATTTGCTCACAAAATAAACTCCACAGTAAAAAGCAGGAACTTATTTTCATTAAACACCTTAGGTAAAGATTTCCTTAGATAGTATTTACCCTTAGTAACTTTTTGATCAAGTCAAGCATGTAACAAACTCTAGCAACTGATATTTCAAAATGTGGAAAAATATTTCAAATATTAATAAAATACAGTGATAGTAAAAGTTTTCTCATTAATACTAATATTTCTGATTATGATAGAAAATGAAAAGAGCTGTTGGAGGTCACAACATTAAATTATGTAATTTTTCATACTTTTTCCTTGATTGTTCATGTTTGTTTACATGCCTTAACAACATTTTAATGCTTGCTTCAGCAAGAATGTAAATACTTGTTAGATCAAATGAAAACAGAAATAGTGTTATCCAAAGAAGGTGTTGCCAGGCTTTACATCCTTTGATCTGAGTTTCTTGGCTTAAAGCTGTTGGAATTCCCACAGCGGTTGCAAAATTTGAATCCAAGAAACAGCAGTAAAACAGATTTTTTAATGGTGATATTTCAGTTATTTACTTATTAAACATCAACAAAAATAGAGTTCCTTATTTGTTGCTTTATTTGCATTGATCTAGCTGCTACAAAAGAGGAAGTTCATTCAGCAAAATGCAAATCTCTCTAGAGAAGCCAAATTCTTTTTGCAGTCTGTAAAAGAAATAGGTATTTTTAAGTAGAAGTTCATTTCAGGTTTTGGACTTACGCTTCAACATTAGGTGAACTGTGCCTTGAAAATGGGTATTTCTTTTGGCTGTCTGGAAAAAAAGCCTAAGTTGGCCAGATATTTATAATGAGGTAAAATGAATCTGACCCAGACTTCTTTTGCTTGAAATTGATCTATCAGATCGTGAAAAACATCAGATTTTTTCTTTGTAACTCTTTAGAAAGAATGGTATATTTTTACCTGTCAATTCAGTTCTGGCTTATTTGCTTCTACTGTCACTAGTGCACTGTGTGTTACTTCATTTTCACATCTTCTCAGTATTTCACTTCATTTTATCGCTCTTGTTACTGATATTTGATAAGTGACTTCCAGTCAGCTCCAGGGAAGAAGGGGAATAATTAGGAAGAAAATGGTTTATACCAACAAAACCTCAAAATGTTTGCATTGATTTGTCATATTTGATGTTCTGTTATCTTGTATTGGAACCTATAATATATATTTATAGATGTGTTCTAGAAAACTTCTGTCCCATCCTACATAAAATATTTTAGTAGATATGAGGTGTGGTACATATCCAGGTATTTATTGAGCTTAATAGCAAAGCAGCAGGAAAAAGACTGAAGTAAAAAATGAATTTAAATGTGTTTAGTTTTTCCTAATTTTAAGCACTGAAATACTTTATCGCATATTGTCTAAACAAAAGTAAACACTTTTCTGGTTTTGGCTGGGATAGAGTTAGTTTTCTTCACACTACCTCTTACAGGGCTGTGTTTTGGATTTGTGCTGGAAATAGGGTTGATAATATAGAAGGATTTTTATGCCTGAGCAGGGCTTACACAGAGACAAGGACTTTTCTGCTTGTTGCACTGACACCCTGAAAAGGAGGCTGAGGGGGCATGGGAGGCTGTGAGGAAACACAGCCAGAACAGGTGACCCCAAACAACCAAGGGGATTTTCCAGACCTAATGATGTCATGCTCAGTATATAAAGTGTGGGGAAGAAGGAGAAATGGGGCACCATTTGGAGTGATGGCGTTTGTCTTCCAAAATAATCATTACCTCTGATGGGGCCCTGCTCTCCTGGAGATGAATGAACACCTGCCGGCCCATGGGAAGTAGTGATTTAATTCCTTGTATTGCTTTGCTTGTGTGTGCAGCTTTTTCTTTCCTTATTAAACTGTTTTTATCTCAACCCACAAGTTCTCTTGCTTTTACCTTTCCAGTTCTCTCCCTGATCCTGTTTGTGGGGGAGTGGGTGAGTGGCTGTGTGGTGCTTGGTTGCTGGCTTGCACTGCTGCATTACAGCTTCCTATCACCCACTGGTGAAATAGATTGATATTTAATTATGAACATATGTACTCAAGGAAGTCACAGATAGGGAAAGAACAATTCCAAGTAATCCACTCTGTTTCCATGACATTGAAATATTGCTTCCTCCAATGTCTCTTGTCCAGATGAGCTTTAAGTGCCTTATATGATTTGGCTGCCACAGTTTCCTTAGCCAACATTTTGACAATCACACCTCATTGCCAGAAAGTTTATACAGACGTTCAAACAAAACATCTCTCCTGAACTTTCATTCTTATGATCTTATATCACTGGTAACACTTGAAATAATACTTGCTCTATTGTTGGTGTGTGTAGCTGCACATGACAATATCCCCTATTTTAAAAGCTGAAAATCTAATTATGTGTATAATACTCAAGTAAATGAATCACTGCTTAATCCCTAAAATTAATTTTTCTTGGAACTGTGACCCAGAGTCAATATTTCTGCGAGAATGTCTGCATTAGCTGGTGGAGTGAAACTAGAGGCATTAATGCTTACAGCAAAGCCATTGATGTTGGGGACCAGATGCTCACACTGGATTTGTTCTAAAGCATAACTCCAGAACCATTGTTATGCAAAATCAAACCCTGTGAGACTCCATCTATCTTCCTGTCCAAAGCTATGTGAAAGGAACCCCTTTTTGTGTTCTGATATTGCTCTGCTATGCAAATCAGAGAGTGGGGATGAGAGAGATATTACTTCCAAAGTATATTCCTGTGCAATCTAAAACTGCCATGCAGATGCAGCTTGTTCCAAACTACCTACATCTGCATTCAGTGACTGCCACAAAACTATACATCACAAATGAAATAATATATTTGCTGTATGACTCATCTCTGCAGCTCAAAAGGGTTGTCATGATGCACTTGTGGCCACTGGAAAGGCCAAATGCTAATTGAAGTTACAATTCATACTGGCTTTTTCATACTGTGTTTTGCAAGGCTTCTTTTCTATTTGATATCCTCGCTATAGATTGTATATTCTTAACTGTATCCAGTTGCAACACATCTGTTCTGAACCTCACATAAGGTGCACTTACTTTTAGTACTGGTAAAGATAATTAGCCATTGCAACAGTGTACCTAGGGTCATGATAAATTCTCTAAAATTTAAAGTTTTAAAATTGAGAATAGATTTATTTCTCAAATACAGAGCCCTACTCAGAGTTATATAGAAATCAATTGTTAAAATTCTGTGGTCTGTTTTATGCAGGAGGTCAGACTAGATGATCATTATCGTTCCTGCTGATCTTAACATTTATGGAACTGTGAAACATTTTGATATTTTATATGCATATTACTAATCTCTTTCCTTGGAGGTTTTCATAACACCTCCCAAATGAATTTAGTATTATCTCTGAATTTCATTTACATGCTGTAAATTCAGCTGAATATATTGCCATTTATCAGTGCACTGTTTGCAGTCCTTCAGCAAGTTTTCATTCTGTGTGACAGTGTTCATATCCATGCCAATTTGAATTAATTTTGTGAGCAGGATTTCGTTTGACACTATATCAAATGCTTTAATAAAAGCTAGATATATCACATCTGCTTCATTCCCCTCATCAACTGGTTTCATTGTTTTATCAAAACAAAGTATTCATGTTTGTCTGGAATGATTTGTACCTTGCTAATCTATTTCTAATTTTGATCATGGATCACCAAGTGAGAGGTGCTAAAGGGTGTTATAGATGCTTTCTTTACAAACTAAAGCCTTTAAAATTTTAAGCGGAGATGAACCTCACAGGAATTTGTGAATTTGGAATACATTCATATTTTCTGTCTATTCTCCTCCCACAGCTGAAAAACATGCATAATTCTCTGAGTTCTGAAGATACCCAGAAATGGTCATTGTCAATAAAAGTGATCAGAAATCTAACTTGATTTAGTTTATCTGACAAAGTATTAGTATATATGAGTAATATATTCTCTCTTTTTTTTACATTGTGCACAAATAGTTATGGGGTTAAGGTTGAATATGGCTGCTTTATGAAACTACTTTTAGTTGTAAATTCCATCTTTCACATCCCTGAATGTACAAAGAACCAGAGTGCTGGGCTCTCCAAGATTCACTGCATATCTCCCAGGCTCTGAAACTAACTGTATAAAAACTTTTACTAAGAATGCACAAATAGAAAAATATAAACATCTCTCACACATCTGCATTCAGAAGAGAAAAAAAAAAAAAAAAAGAGAGAAAATAAGAGTACTCCTCTGCTAAAAGTTAGACATCTAAATCTGGACTCTTCAACCCTTCACAGTCATTCAGGGTCAAGTCTGAGAACTAAGTTAGTTCAGGATGAGTTTTTCTTGAAGACTTTGTTTTGCTGCATTCTGAGTGAAAAAAACCCAGTAAATGTGGGGCTCTTTGATCATCTGTATTCCATGCCTGTATACAGGTACATAAATGTTCTGTCTTTAAAAAATTATGTTCCTGAAAGGAACGTAATGATAAAAATTTATGCTCAAGAATTCATCAAAATACCTTTTGGTTTTGTTTTCCTCTGGAATTTAGGAATATTTAAAAAATAAAAAGGGCCCCAAAACTGAATTATCATCTGGATAGATATATAAAATGGACAACTAGGTAAGTAATAATTTTATTCTAATTATTCATGCAAATATTTATAAAAGCAATGGCTGCTGGCAGCTCAGATGGGGTGCCAATTTTCTGAGATAGGCTATTGTACAGGGGCACTTCCAAAAATTCCTTGAGCATGTAAATGAAAATTAATCAATGGAAAGAAAAGAAACCTTAGGATAAAAATAGATATTGTCAGGAGCTTCAGTATTTATTGGAAATTACTGTCTTTTTCTTAGAGCCAAAACAAGATATTTTTTCTTATCTCCACTCCCTTGTGAGGATATACATTACTGTTGTGATATCAAGCTCTTGCTTCTTTACAAGAAATTTTGAGAGAAAGCTCAACATAGTATGACAGAGCACAAAACAAGTGTCATATTGCATCAAAGTTTACAACAAAAACTTTGGGGCTCTTTTATTTTGCCATATATAAAGATGCAAGAATGAGTGAAAAAAAAAAATCCTCCCTAAAATTTCATGAGTTCCTTCTTCCCATCTTTTACCTTTATCTCCTCTCCCAAAATTTGCAATGCATAAATACACTGTATTTACTTCCTTATTTAATTCACTATCATCTAGTAAAGGATACTATATTGCACTGAAATATGGGATTTTATAAATTATCTCATAAATCATGAGTTGTTATAGATTATAAATTTCCACAAGTAAACTTTTTCAGCAATTCAAAAATAAGTGACCCTGTATTTCCTGCTTTGGTTCAGGCTGTTGTGGACTATTTTATTAAGCAAAATAATTGAACTTCTTAAATAGTTTCTTAAGTGAACTAATTAAATGCATTCAAAAATTTTCATGCTTTTTTTTTACCTAATAGCTGTATAGGAACATTTTCACCTTCTGAAAATAACTTTCAGTTATTTTGCTTTTATTAGAGATGCTCTCATTAAGTCACCCTGATATCCCAACATAACCTTTTAGTTTCCTTGGCCTTTCTCATCTCTGCCTCATTTGCTTAGTTCCCTTGGCTGCTTCTGCAAGATTTGTTGGTCATGCATCTAATCTCCTCCACGGCCTGTCCATTCTTCAGGTTGTTCAGCATCACACAGTAAGAAATACCCAAGTAAACCAGTGAATTAAATTTTCATTTTCTGTTTCTATTTATAGAACAGCAGCCAAAATAAGAATCTGCTTGGTGCTGGATTCCTAAGTCTTCAGTATTCCAAGCAAAATATAGGAAATTAACTTTCTGAAGTAATTTTTTCTGCCCAGTTTGCACCTATTTCAGGGATGCTATTACTGTATGTAAGCACAGTTCCAGAAATAGGATAATGTGATATTTTGCACATTATAAGTTTCTACTGGGTTCAGATCAGTAAATATCCGGATGAATATTCCCTTTGGCTTGATATTGATTTTTGCAATAGTAATGAGAAAATTCTATTGTTTTCAGGGATTCAAGAACAGACCTTGCCTTTGTATAATTTAATGAAACAGGAAAAGATTTTTTATTTAAAAAATTATTGGGTACACTCTTCACAAAAGCAACTACAAGATGTAACTCTTCACTGCTGATGTGCCCCAGTACACTTTTGTCCAACATATCCCTGTCCTGTGTTTTCATCTCATGCTTTTCCAAGATAAAAGGGAGCTGAGGGGGTTTGGTTACTGAAATAAGTCTAAGCTTCCTTGGAATTCACAGGTTTAATATTTAAAATTATAAATACTTTGTTAGTAATCTTGTGTACTTGAGGGGAGTGTGTGTGTCTATACAAAAATATGTACACCCTTGTGACAAATTAGCCATCTGTTTCAGCATTTATTTATGACGTGAGACAAAACTTCACATCTCAAAATAGGCAAAACTGATTCTTCTCCCACTATCTTCTCCATTTTGCCAGAAATGTTGAGAGGAAATGTTTTCAAAGCAAAATAAACACATTAGCATAATCACTCTTGCAAATTCTGGTCTCTTTTTCTGCAGTCATATGCATACTATAGAGAGAAAGGATAAATAGTTTCAGAATTAACTGCATGATCTGAATGTATACCATGCTCTGCAGATCTCTGCTCACACTGTCATTTTTGTTCACATATTTGGCACTAGAACTTGCAAGAAGTTTCTGAGTAATAGCAGAACAGGTCATTTCTGCAATGTCATACAGCCTGGGAGAAAAAAAAGAAGTCCAGAGGAACAGTAACTCTGTAAGGGGTGATAAAGATGATAACATATGCAATGCTCCTAAGTATCATGGATTCAGTGTAGGAAAAAGGGGAAAGCAAATGCTAGTGTGTGCTGAAGATGTTTATATCCAACCATACTATTTCTTGAAATATATTATTAACAGGTTGTGAAAAACCTGTATTATTTTAAAGATATTGGTTAGCAGGTCATTCAATGAAACTATACTATTAAATATAAATTTCACTAAAGAAAATTCAGTGACATCTGCAGCTTGCACGAGGAGGCAGTTAACTATCAGTTAATAATGAAATAGTGGTTACCAATATTTGTAGACACCTGCAGCACATGAGAATGGCCATATCTACCTTGCACAGTATTGTTAAACTTGAAGATCGGTGTAAAAGGACTATGCTCTATGGGTTGCTTTACATAAATTGAGGCCATCTTAACTAGCATGACTTCAAGGGAGAAATACAAAAATAGGCACATGCCATAAGTACCCACAAATGAGCATGTAGGTTAAAGTTTATGAGTAAGAATGCAGCTTGCAGTTTTCTTGATGGCATTTGGCTGCAGAATCTTCTTTTTCAGTTTTATTTGGTGGGGGATATTAAGTTGTTTGATTTTCAGTTTGAGATAAAAACTGAGCAGAGAGAATGTCTGGTAATTTTTATACTCTTATAAATCTTTTTTTTCTGAATTGGCTCAGTATCTATATCTTGGTTTTTTATGAGACTTTCTTTCCAAATGCCATTTCTTTTTAAATAGAAACTTGTGTTTGTCAGCTAGTTCTCCAAGGTCTTTTCCTATTACCTCCTTAGAGAAGTCCTTAGATATTTCAGAACCAATTCTGGGAAAGCTTTCTCAGCAGAGTATTCACTGAGGTGAGTTTTGTTGAATTCCATTTTAGAATCCTTCCAGCAAGAAGTCTTTCTTTTCCCTACACCTGCCCTCTTAGTAGACGACTGGTACCTGTGAGTTGCTGCATTCTCAGAACACAACTCTTCCTCTCACTCTGCACTATGAAATTATTTGACATAACAACCTAGTATGACCAACATCTTAGAACTCTTTAATCCAGTTTTTGTAGCAGGGTTACAAGTTCCTTTTCTGCATGCACTTTCAGCATCCCAGTTAGAATTGCATTATTAGGACTCCCTCTGTATAACAACAATCCCAAACTGATATGGCTGGGAATGGCTGGAATCCTCTGTACTATGTGTGCTCAAGTTTACTCATTTGTGGAATGATATGTTGCTACCAAAATGCGCATGAAGGAAGGGATAAGCTATCAGATAGTCCTGAAATGTATCTGATGAACTTGAGCTGAAATGATTCCTTGGTGTGAGGAATAGGTTTGTCAGCAGACGATAAGGTGGCATGACCAGAGCAAATTATGCAGAAAACCTGATGTACTCTCCTGCTTATCCTGCCTGCTAGACATTCATTTCCAAAGTGGATTTCTTCCAAGCTGTTTCAGCATGGCACTCAGTCCTGTTAAGAGGTGCTTTTCTTCAAACCTATGGAACTTCCCTGTTGTGGTTTCGGTCAAAAGTGGGAATGCCCCTAATCCTGTGCCATGGAAGCCAGTGGAGGTAAGATCAAGTCTAGGTCATTCACATATTAGCTGGGGGAGCAAAACAAACAGCACAATGAGGAGAGTAAGGAGAAGCAAAATTATCTACTCTCTTCTGCTTCCTTGACAAGGCAAGGAGAAAAGGGGCAAAAAAAAGAAGCTGTGAAAGATTGGTCATCTTCTTCAGTCTGCTCCTGGGACAGAGCTGTGGTGTGCTGCCTCTCCTCCCCCCCTTCCAATCCCTCAGTTTCGGCTGGCCCCAGGATTAGGAGCAAGCCCCTTGCAATCGGAGCTTCTATTGGAAACAGAAGTTCCATCTGCTGAGAGTTTATGGGACTGGACCCATAATTTGCTCAATTACTAGTGTAAAGAAAACCATAGGGAACCTGAGTAACAGCAGCTCCTAACCAAGCACATTTGCACTTCATCTGAAACTTGGTATGATTTATCAGGATCACACCCCCTCCTTCTCCAGGATCTAAAGCAATTTGTGAAGCTTAAATCAACTATTAAATGTATAACTAGGAGATAAAATCACAAACCCAGATCTAATTGGTATAGCTTAAATTAAGTTTTACATTTATTGCTGGGAGATAAAATTTGGATAGAATAACTATTACAACAGATTTAAGTAAAAGAAAATAGGTATGGTGTGGGATCTATGGTAACTTTTATTTAAAACACATGTCTGATGGAGGCAGCAGTCTGCAGAAAACATCTGATACTACTACACTGTAATGGCCATTTTCTAGACCAACACCCTTCCGCAAAGGAGCAGTGAGGCAAAAAAAATTAAATCTTAAACACAATGTTGGTTTTAGAAAATATATAAGAACACAGGAAGTTCAGTCAATGCAGGCAGGTTATGTGTACAGCCTACTGCAATAATCAATCTCCCAAGGAAGATTTTTTATGGGCAAATTTCTTATGAAGGTTTAAAAGTACATTCCAACAGAAACTTAACAACTGGGACAGATAAACTGGTGAAAATAATTACAGCATACTATTATCCAAGGAGACTGAGAGTAAAAAGAAAATAAAGGATGAAATTAAACTTGAAACAGTGTAGTTTGTTTTTATTTCCAGTATAACAGACATTACCTTAGGTTTTTCATGTTCTCATTCTCTGTATGTCCTTTTCATCTCCTTTTGCAATTTTATAATAGGAAATATTGAATCATGTTTGTGTATCAGTTATTCTTATTAAAAAGTTCAACAGTTCTCTTCATAGATGCAATTTGTTAGTTCCAGAATTAGAGAACCATCTTAGTTTCTAGGGCCCTCTGGACATCACCTGGTGTAGTGTTGGCTGAAAGGAAGGCATATTTTAGAGTTTAGAGATGTTACTCAGGGTCTTGTCTGGGAAAATATTCAATTTCCTCAAACAGCAAGCTGTATTCAACTCATTCCGTCACTTGATCAGAGGCACTGTGGAGTTTTTTCCACATATCTAAAAGGAAATCCCTTTGCTGAAGCTTCTGTCCTGCACCTTTCCTCCTTCCAGGGTGCACCTCTGAGAAGAGTCTGGCCTTGACTCCTCTATGACCACTAACTAGGTAGTTGAAGACCTTGATTAGATGTTTTCTCCTAATCTTTTTTTTTTTTTAATTTTAGAGCAAATGTTATTAAATCCTAAATGTAACAATTTTTTGGTCACTCAAAATTTGCAGAAGCCTGAAGGAGAGCATACCTATAAGAAATAAGGAGACAATAAAAGCTGATGCAACAATTTCCACCAAAGTCCTTTTTCCTTCTTTTATAATAAGAATTTAAGAAAAATAAATCTCTACTTATGTTTTGCCAGACCTTTCCAGGCAAATTTGCCAGTAAATCTCCTTTTTTTTTGTCCTCTAAGGCAAGGTGAAATATCAGTGTGAACAGAAGTGTTCTAAGGAGAAAGGCACAAGCCACAGGCTCAGGCATAAAAATATTCAAAATTTCTCAGTTCTTCACACAAATGAGAACAGCTTTTAAGTGAGCACTTGCTGGAAAATAGCACTCTTACCTGCACAGGAGAGTTCATGCTCAAAAGATCATACAAAGAAAATCTCCAGCCTGAGCTGCTCTGTTTAATAAAGGTGATGCCTGCTCAGTGACCTCTGTCACAGAGTATTTCTTATCCCCATATTGCCCAACAGACTTGTAAGTGTTTGCACTTGTGCAAATACTTT
The DNA here is from genome assembly GCF_009650955.1 of Corvus moneduloides. NCBI lineage: Eukaryota > Metazoa > Chordata > Aves > Passeriformes > Corvidae > Corvus > Corvus moneduloides. The sequence goes on from NC_045477.1 coordinate 85,634,725, forward strand.
CTGATTCCTGGCAGATCCCACTGAAAGTTTGGCATAGTTAATATTTTTAACCTTTTTTTTTGTTGTTTTTAATCAACTTTTGCTTTTTTTAGTGATTCAGGTATTCTCCATTCTTACATTTCAGTATAATTTAGTCCAGGAGCTCAAAGGGATTTCCAGAAAACAATTTTAATTATATCTTTCTCTCTTTTCATGGAGACAGGTTCAGATAACCAGAATATCCTCCATATGGAAGACATAGAGATATACCACAAACAGGTAAAGTGAGCTGAGCTTTAACCTAGTTTTAGGATTAGCCTTTGCCACCCTTCTTTCTATTAAGAGGCTTCCAAAAGAGGTTTGTAGTAGAGGAAGATGTTAATCTCCTGAGCTGAAGCAAATAACTGCAGCAATTCTTGTGAATGACAGCCACTTCCAGACACTTGCTGCATGGCATCTGGGGCAGGTTATCATGGGGGACAAAGAAATAAAATGTGGGTATTCTGCATTTCAAAGTCACATTCCTAGGCAGAAGCCTAGTTTTAATGCCCTTTTCATCTCTCTTTAATGGCTCTATGTGACAAACCTTCACTTCTCTGTAATGGATATTGTCTGCCCATATCATCATTACTTATCTGCACCATGTGCCTGTAGACAGGTACATTAAAATCAGTCAGTCCATTTGGTTTAGCGTCTACAGATCATTTTTTCCCAGAAGGCATAAGTTGTGGTTTAGCCCCAGCCAGCAACCAAGCCCCACAAAGCTGCTTGCCCTCCCACCAGCAGGACTGGGGAGACAATCAGAAGACTAAAAGATGGAAAACCCTTGGGTTGAGACAGAGACAATTTAATGGGGAAAGCAAAAACTGCATAAGAATGCAAAACAAAACAAGAAATTAATTGCTGTTTCCCCTGGGCAGGCAGGAGTTCAGCCATCTCCAGGAGAGAAGGGCCCCATCACATGTAACGGTGACTTGGGAAGACAAACACCATCACTCCAAACATGCCCCCTTCCTCCTCCTTCCCCACACTTTATATACTGAGCGTGATGCCATACAGTCTGGAATATCCCTTTGGTCAGCTGGGGTCGCCTGTCCTGGCTGTGTCTCCTCCCAACCTCCCATGTACCCCCACCTTCCTCACCAGTGTGGCAGTAGGAAAAGCAGAAAAGACCTTGGCTCTGTGGAAGCCCTGCTCAGCAATAACAAAAACGTCTCTTTACTATCAACCCTGTGTTCAGCACAAATCCAAAACACAGCCCCACACCAGCCACTGTGAAGAAAATTAGCTTTATCCCAACCCAAACCAGCACCACATTGGACAACAGAGTCAAAGGGATACACTGAAAAGCACCTTTAAAAATAAAATATTGTGTATCCACTGCAAATTACATCCCGTAAAAGAGAGAATTATAGAGATATATACTTACATATACAGCAGTATATATAAATTCCATTGAAGTCAGATTGTTTTCTCTCAGGATTGGAAACAATAATGCATATATTAAAATTAAATAAATAGATAAAAAAAATACGTAAGAAAATCCCCCCCAAAATCCCTCCTTAAAAAAAAACCAAAAAAACAAAAAAACAACAAAAAAAAAACACAACAGAAAAAACCCAACCTCTTCACTGTGTCTTTGACAACCTTTGCTGACCATTCATTTCTTTCTAGGTCTAGAATATTTATCCACATGATGGCAAATAGAGCGGCTGAAAGGAACAAGTAATACCCCCGGTCCCTCTCTAAAAATTCATTTTTGAAGCTAAATACTTCAGCTTCAGAACAAGAAATTCACAGATCAAACAGGTCTACTCTAAAGTACAAAGCATGTGGCAATAGAAAAAGTTAAGTTCTGATTAGCTGATGCGAGTACAGTTCTGTTGAATCCCACAGGGGCGTATGCATTACCATTAGCAGTGGTAGTACTGCTAAAATTACTTTTTTTTTCCTTTGTTATCCACAGAGGAAAAATACACACTACTTGAGTCAAAGTTCTTCATGAGCTGCCTTTTTAATTTTTCTTCGTTCATTAATTCTTATTAGCTTGTAAAGCCTCTGACTCAGACTCTGTAACTCTTCTCAAGTACTGCATTCAATTGGGATATCACAATATACAGAACGTAATACTCAGGCTTTCCCCTCATTTGACCAAGGAATGAGTTGAGTTTAGCCGAGATACACTTCTAGAAAGTAATACTATTTCAGATGTGCAGGTTCAAAAACTTACAAAAAACCCCCAGAAAAATAAAACTAATTCTCCTCAGAAATATAGAAGAGTGGCTATATTTCTTTGAGGAAGTAACATTTCGATATATAGCCAGGTACTGTTTCATCTCCTTTGCCATCTACATGATCTGCGTTCTGGGTCAACAATTATTTGATAGGCTATTTTGAATGTCAGGAGGTGGGGATACTATTTTTGTTACTGCTTCTCTGTAAGAGCCATCTGTTACTCTTTCAATTTATTTTCATGAGGAGGACTTATAAGAAAGATAAAATTTTAGAATTTTACTAGGAAACTAGCTTTATATTTTTTTACATAATTTAAATTCTTATTTGGCTTGAGCAATTTTTCCTCTTCATTTTCTTATTAAATAACAAAACAATTTAAAGCAAATTGTTCTCTTACCTTTCTTAACACTAAAACTAAACAAGTAACAAGAACTCTGCGTAATATCTTATCTGTTTTTCAAGATAAAAAAGTCATTTCTTTTAAATTTTGATTGCCTTTAGGATTACATTGGGAAGTGATTGCAATAGGAAATTTAGGAAAACCCTAATAACATGAAAAACTAAGATGGATAATTGAAACAGGTTAAAAGTCTCTGTAGGGGGATAGAAAAGAGGAAAACTATGAGAAATATTTACACCAGTAGACAATAATAAAAATTCTGTCGTAATTCTGTGGATAGGGTTAGATACATGCAGCAGCCTTAATCAACCTAAATATTTTCTTCACTACATTCTATTTTTTTAAAAAATAGACATAATGAAAATTATGTTTTTCTCAGCACTAAGAAACTTTTTAAAAAGTCATGTTCATAATCATATATACACACATTTTGACTTAGATAAATGCAAAAGAACTGAGTGGACTGAGTGGTACTTAATAAATAGTAGGTAAGTTACCTGTAGCTATTGGAAGACAGCATAGGAAAGGTTGGCTACAAGAATTGATGTAGAAAGACTATTTCTGGATAGCAATTTCAGTGGAATTAAAACATAAGGAGGTAAAGTGACATGGGAAAAAAATTGAGTATGGTATTTTTCATGATTTTTGTTTGCCCTTAAGTTGGTTTTCTTGGTTTGGGATTTTTTTGGCTTAACAAGAGGATAACCTTTCAAGGTAAAATTTCTCTACTTGGGGAAAAAAGATGAAGTTAAAGAAATACCAGGAATACAACACCAAATTCTAAAGAGTAAAACTGTCCTTTACTTTTTTTCCAGTATCTGAGGAAAGGAAGGAGGAAGGAATTTATTACTATAAAATAATGGAATTAATATTAAGAGGAAGAATCAATCATGATGGACAAATAACAAATTGATATGAAATAAGGAAAGAAGTCTTTTGCAGAGCTAATGGAAATAGTTTGACATATTGAGAGGAGAAGAAGCAGATGAGCCTCACAGAATGAGATGTATACAGATTCTATTACAGAGTTAAATACATTTTATAACAGCATATCTACAAAATGTATTTTGCCTGAATTTTTACTAAATTGTTTCTCAATCCTGATGTCTCTCAAAGGAATTAAATTAATTTTATTCTATCCACACTGTTCACAGAATATGGAAACAACTTGTCCATGTAGAATGATTCACTGATTTGAATCAAGTATTCTTAATTTATCTTTCATAATTCAGCCAGCAATAATGCAAACTTACTTGGAACAGAAATTGGTTGAACGATGGTAAACAGGAGCAGAATATACTGCAAAACATAAGCTTGAGAGAAAGCCTTCAGTACTGTATGGCTAAGATTTGTGCTGTCTTATTCCCATACGGTTCTAGTGAGTGACAGACTGTTTCCACTGCGACCCTCTGAAAGGAGGAGACCAAGGTTTAACTCGGGTCTTACTACCCAGGCTTGTCTGAGGTCTAACCTGTTGCAGTGACACAGGTAGTGTGGTGAGCAAGCATGCTTTCATATTTGTTAATCATACCAAGAGAACCTAAAAATTTCTTCAGTGGTCAATTCTGACTTTTACCAAGAGGATTAATATGAATTCTTCAAAATCTGAGTGTAAGGCCAGCTCTTCAGCTGCCATAAGACAATTATTCCTTTTGATTTTGACTCTGCTCTGCGTATTTATGCTAATGGTCTGTCCAGATTATGCATAAACTTCAGGGATGCTGTGGGCTCCTCTGTCTAGCAGGTACTGCACTCATTCTGAAGTCACAGCATCACAAAACTTTGTTTTGTAGATGGCTCAGAAGGGCAATGGGAAGAACACAGAAACAATGTATACCATGGACTATCTGATCAGAAATGTAAAGTACATTGGTGTGCTAAATTTAATCCTTCCACTAGCAAAAGGGACCAAGTGGCTAAACAGGGCAAGTGTTCTTGGGAATTTTAGTAGTGTGCAGTTTGTTTAACTCTGCTGTAGTCAGAAATTCTTCCAGAGTTCAGGGTGGCAGACGAGTATATCTGACCATGATGTGGCGTGGGATCTGTTAATCCATTGCTTTTCCGATTTCACATGTTCCCCCTGTTCCCTGCCCTAGCCTTGGCCACTCCCTCAGTTTCTCCCTATTTGCTCCTGCACCCCAACCCCACCCAGGGACCTCCCTTGGGCCCCTGACAAAATCACCCCACAGCCAGACCACGTTGTCTCTCTACCTCTGAATATTGCAGGGAGAAGATGTGATTAAAAGACATCTCAAACCCTCATGAGAGACCCTTCTTTACCTTCTTTACCATCCACTGCGTTGTAACGCTGCTGGCTGCCGGAGCCAGATTGAGGGGCTGTCCGAAATGGACTCCAGAATACAACTAGTCACTTGGCCCTAGGAAAGCCTTGCCGAGCTCTCAGGGAGCAGCAGCCTGCTAGGCAGAGTCTAGTGGTTACATCAGTCTGGTACCTGGAATTTTCTGTGGAGGGCTGTGCAAGAGCTGAAAGGAGCTTGCTGTTTGTTTTGATCTTACTGTATTGCTAAATAAAGAGAGATGGTGAGACTATTTCACAACTACTATATCACCCAGCAACCAGAAGCTTCTGCTTCCAAAGTTTCCTTGGAGGGAAAGTGTTTGAATCTTCATAATTTCTCCCTCAAATATCCACATGGGTATGATTAAGTCTTCTGTTCCTCTTCTAACTTGAGAGTTGTTTTTATTTTGAAGTTTTATTTGAAGTTTGATATGAAGTTATGTATAAAACATAGTATTTCCCTAAATACATTTTATTTTGCTATTTCAGAATGCATTTTCATTATACATATGTGTGTGCTATGATTTTCAACCTACATCCAAGATTGCATTTATTACTCATTTTAAACTTTCATTGTCCTGCAATGCTGTTTTGAAGGATGAACTCTAGTCACAATCTTTATACAAAATTATAGCTACTATGTGGAAGAAGGTTACTCACAAGCAGTCACCTGTCTGAAGTAAATAGCAGTGGGCTGGTATTTATGTCCTGACAGGAACGTATGACCGAAGAGAACAAGTATATTTAGGCTTGTTTTTGAAGGTCTGGCATTGCGACTTTTCTTAGATCCTGAGTAGGAAGCTTGTAACTCATGTTGTCCTATGACAGTGACTAAAAGTCAGACATTGCACTGCGTTATCTTTCAGTGTCTAAACCCTTTATTCAGTCTAGCATTTATATTCCTCCTCTATCTCTTTCAAATGTGCCTTTGAATTATTCTCCCATTTGTCAAGAAAAACTCATGCTTGTGAGGAGGCTTTCTTTTGCAAGCAATCATTTTTTTAGTGCCACAGCTCAACAGGGTTGCTGGGTACAGAAGGGGAAATTTTATTTCATTTATCCATCCATCTACCATTTCTTGCTTTAGGGAGAATTTTAGGAAAACTCTTCTTTCTCTTTCTGCTCAGCATAAAATCAGTGGCAGAAATAAGAAAAATCCCTGGTTATTATATACCAATTCTTTTGCAGCTTTCATTATTTTAATCTTGTATTTTCAGTGTTTCATATTTAAAGTATTATTTATCACCAGCTCAGCTAGTGAGTGAATGTGCTGCCTAATACCCAAGTGATAAAAAGTACTTTTAGGCATTTCTGCAGGATATCTGGATATGTTTTCAGGTTAGTAACAGCAAGCTTCTGAATGTCCAAGTATCCTGGACTAATAGCTATTGTGAATGTACATTCTGACAACAAGGTATGCTGAGCAGCTAGTCTGGTGCATCCTGGCACTGAATTTGCTGTGCTCGTGTTGCACAGAAATACAGCTCTGCTCAAGAAGTCTTGGGAATAAATCCGGAAGGACCACCTTAATTTCAAACGTTGGAATGTATTTTTCAGGCTGCATTTTCTTCCTTCTCTAGGTGGTAGCCCAGGTCTAGCCTAAGCAGGGGGCCCTGAAAGTGATAACCAAAGGCTCTAGGACATGGCAGATAGCATTGCAGAGTTACCTTGCTTCACAAATAAAGGCAGCAGATTAATCCCAGAATTAATCATGCTTGTGATATGTAAACTAACTTGACTAGCTCTATGCTAGTCTCTGTGGTGGGACACAGATGTATTCTGCATATGGTGAGCTGCAGAAACACAATTTAAAGACTTTTGTTACATTATGAATCCACTGAGAGACAGAAAATGCAGAAACAGATTACTGTTGTACTTGTATTCTTTTCCCCTGAAGTTCTGTCTAGACATATATGAGTACACACATTGCAAGATTTAGAATTACACAGGAAAATACTTTAAAACCTAAGTCCAAAATAAAGGTTTAAATTATTCAAAATAAAAGTAGATGTCACAAGCTTCCTTATTTCAACACTAATTTTGAATTAAATTCCATACTTTCTTATCCTTTCCTGCAAATAGTTTCCAGAAGAAACTGGAATTTTCTTAAGACAGTGTCATAATTTGAATACACTGTCCAAAAACTTGTCCAATTATGTCAAATATCTGATTAAATTCAGTGAAATTTAGATGGGAGTTCAAAAAATATCTCAACAAACCCGTATTTTGGTACGATTTTTACCTTAAGATGAAAATATTTATGTACATTCATATTTTGGGATAGTACTTTTGGAAGGTAATTTCCCATTAGAAAAGAAATTCAGATAAAATAATCTCTCTTAATTTCCCATATAACACGCTGATTTTAGACTACTGTATTATGTTGTCCCTTTTAATTCTTTATACCACTTCATACTGTGAGTTTTAACGGGTTTTTGGAGAATTCCTTCTTCTTTCCCTGCTAAGCAGAATTTGTATTTACTGAAAGGTTTGTTTATGGGTTCTTCCTTCAATGTTTCCAGCTGTGTTGTAGTTTAGCAAATTATAGCAAAGGTCATTAATATTTTTTGCTTGTTTGTTATCTGCTGTAAGTCTACAGACATTTAGTTTCAATATTTGGTTTTGAAAGCCTGTGCTCCCTTCCTTATTTCCTGCTGTGTATATGAGCAACTGCATAATATTTCAAATGAGAGCTGCTGATATAATGGAGGGAGTTTGTTCTTCATTTAAGATGTCAGTCTGAAAGTATTGTCTGTAACACCGACAATGTTCTGAAAACTTGAATATTCCATAGTAAATGCTACTAAATTTTTTTACTGTCACTAGAATTTCCTCACCTTTCTGCCCTAATAATCTACAAAATAATCTTGTGTCTTGTGTATGGGGAATTTGCCGGTGTAAGGAAGGATTAGTAAAAGAAAAGAAGGGAGTACAATTTTATTTCTGGTATGGATAATTTTGGGATAAATTTTAACTTACTGTAGTAGACACTTCAACATTTCTGAGACATGAAATTGGAGAAAACAATTATTTTCTGCTTTTGAAAAGAAACTAATGTGAAGAAGCTCTATGATATTTTTGGTCTTGCCTGCTTTTTAATTGAGGAGAACACCCAGATGTTCTCTGGTATTTAGAACTTAGAAAATTATAGAGTTGTTTGAATGATTTCTCAAAGGTCTCCATTAAAAGATTGTTTTAGCTGATGAATTATTTCCTTTTCTCTGAAACAAGATTAAATGTGAAGCAATTATTTAACTTTCTGTTTCACTCCGAAGGTTGTTTAAAAAAATAAACCTGATCATGAGATAAAATAAAAGCTGTATCACAGAGAGATTCTTGTTACTTTTGCATCTGGTAAGAGTGAAGTTTTTCATGTTTAAGGGATCCACCGCAACATTTCCTCAAGCATATTCAGTTTTATGAAGCCATTTTTTTCCCTCAAAGCATGGTAAAAATTCTAATGTAACCCTTGTCCTGAAACTCAGATGTCAATAGATGTTTTCCTACTAAATTCCAAAAGTCCAGACCAGGAAAAAACCCAGCAGTTCTTACATGGTAATAATATCTGTTTTCTATTGACCTGCACAGAAATAACTCCTGTGATGAGAGGCCTTGTGATGTAATCCATTATTAATATGCTGAATCATTCAATCCATTTTAAATATTTGATTGCTTGCTTCTCATATAATATGCATGAAACCTTCCTATATAAAATTATCAATATTCTAGGTGCCCGTAAACATTACAGAGTTTTTATTAATAATCTGCCAGTAATGCTTTCATTATTCAGCAATGAAGTTTAATTCTATTTTTAGCAAAGTCTTAGATAACCTCAGCCTACGATCAACATAAAGCCAGGATGAAAAGCATCAACACTGCAAATATGCCACAGGAAACCCCTTAACAATAATTAAAATGATCTTTAGATATGGAGGAAATAAAAAAAAAAAATCTATTTAAAAAATAAAAGTGATTCTTTTTGTATTGTAATTCTTAATGGAAGACAAATTTAAGAAAGATAATATGTTGTCTTCCAGCTCTGTTTGCAGCTGTATTTCTAAGAAAGCAAATTTCCAAGTGGTGTTTACAACAGCTCAACTACAGATTAGCAGATTGAGATTTAAGAATTTAAGCCATTAAAGCTTCTTATTATATCAACTTATAGACTGAAAAATGAGTCAATCCTTAAATGAAGTCAGGATAATAGAACGTATTTACTCATGGCTTGCAGTGTCCGGTCCAAGTGTTGTGTTACCATTGTATTTAGGAGGGCACTACTTCTTTCTACTGATGTAACTGAAAAGAAACTAGATTTAGCTGTCTTCTCTGAAGACCTCAACTTCTTAGACGTGCTGTCAGAATATCCACCAAACTGGACTGCTTTTAGTGGGAGAACATTAATTTTTGGTGTCTCTGTGAGATCGCATGTTAACCATTAGAGTGCTCTGCTATTGTAAGACTCTGAATGCTCTAAACTGTCTCAGACAAACATGGACATTTAGAGCTGAATATAAAACATTAGTAATGGCACAATTTTTGGCATTTCCAGGCTTAAGTAGGCGATGGAGAAAGATTTCCATGGTAGGATATTAAAATATGTTTCAATGATATCCTACATTGTAATGACAATCCAAAAACTTTGTGCTGTGCTACATCTGTTATTTATTGATATCTCTAAGAGACTGAGATGTGTATCAGTCATTCCTTGGCCTGCTTTTTAGATTTGATCTTTGTAGAGTCAAGTAAGAGTGCTAAAAATTACAAAAATTCTAACTTAAATCAAACATAAATTCTAGTTTTTCTTCCTTTCTAAAGATATTATATAAAGATATGTTAATACCAGGATTCAGGACAGGTTTATTACTTTTTTATTTCTTTTTTTATGTTATGCTTAAGTAGAACTGATATATAGATTTTGCTTGCAAAATGAAAATTCTGGATTTTGTTTAAGTTAAATCCTATTCATTGGCAAATAATGCCAAATGGAGATATACAACTAAACTCATTTACAGTGCAAAAGATATTATAATCTATTTTTTTTATTATTATTCTTGCAGTTGTGTCTTTTCCCTACACAATAATACAGCTCTTCAAAGATATCCTGAAGAGCATTGGTTCAACCCATTTGAACAGAATTCAATCAGGTTGATTCTATGATGCACTCTCTTTAAGTTTTTAAATCACATATCTTCATACATCTGTGATATCTGGCACTGTGCATCTTAAATAAAGCTTCTAATTTTTGCAAGCCTAAAGTACTACATTAAACAATTTATTTTGAAGGGTGTGGGAAGTAAGAGTACATGGTTTATTGTGTCACCAGCTTCTGGATATAAAACCAAATCAGTTTCACTTCTCTCTATGGAAAACAACTAATAGATGTGTTTTGTGGTGTGAATCTCTCAGTTCTAATGTTTTTTTGTGCATGAAGTTATATTTTTTTTCTGGAAAGGGAAATAAGCAAAAATAATATTTTCTGTTGGCAAACATGGAGCTAAATCTGAATGTAAAATTGAGAAGATTAGGATACTACAATGAAATTATTGTTTCTGTGTTTCTGTAATTCATCAAAGATAAAATCAAGACCAAAACACTTCTTATGACTGAAAAAATTATGACATAAACATCTAGCTCCCATCACTGCTAGTAGCCCTTGTTGCTGAATCTTGTTGGCTTGGCCTTACTTGTACCCACTTATGCATAAAGTTCCAATCTAGAGACTTTTCCTATGAAATCATATTTGGTTCTATACAGATATAATGGTATTTTACTCCAAGTGAAGCAGGCAACATACACAGTTTAACACGTCCTTGTAGTATCACATTACATCTTAATTAAAAAAAAAAAAAAAAAAGGCAAATGCAATTCAGCTTACTAGGAAAATTTATTTCTTTATTTGATGAGTAATTTGATGAGTAATAATCATAAAATAGAACCAAAGCAGACTACTAAGAAATCAAATATTATGCTATGTCCTAAACTTCCATTTAAAGCCTCAGACTCTAGTGTTGTTCTTGTCTCCCTGTAAAAAAGTAGCATGTATTGCACATTGATGAATTATGTAAAAAGATTCTCATAACTCTTAGCAACATCATTCTGAAATTCCTCTCATTTGCTGTGAAAGTACATCATACAAATGCATAATATACTCCTATTTTTATACTTCTTTTATTATTGTGGTATTTTTTGTGCATCAGACTATAATTATGCTCTTATTTAGATGCATGTTTTAAATCTATCATTGTGACAGATGTTTAAATCCTTGTGTCAATTTGAATTGCATAGCCTCGAGTTCATTTATATTTTTGGAAGAATTTAGTTTATAAAGTCTATAGTAAGCTAATATGGTATGCATGGAAAATGAATTTGTTCATTCAACTAGAATTTTCTGCTGAGTTGAGCCCTTTATTTTTCACTGAGTTAACCTTCCATTAAAATAAAACATCTGAAAACCAGCCAGCAGTTCTGTAAGGCCAACATCAAATATATTTAGAGAGATCAATGCCTGAAAGCCACAATGAAAACAAAACAAAAACCATGGGTCTGTATTAATTCTAGTTACATGTCTAGTTTTTAAGCAGCGCAACTGATACTGAATCTCCTTTAGGAGAAGTCTGAGAATTTCATCACATGCTTTAAAGATGACTGATGCAAAACAGCAAGTGCTGCATGAAAGGAACATACACAATAAAAATACAGTTAAAACTGATTTTCAATGTGTTTAGAAGTATTTGGAATTTTTTAATTAAAAGAAAAAAACTCAAAAAGACAAAAATAAGAATAATTTCCAAATTAGTAACCCAACAGTAGAAAATGCAGATTTTGCTTTTAAGATTGTTTCCAGTCTTGCCTAATTTATCCACATAATGTTAAGGTGTTACTCCTGAGTCTAGTCATACTAGAAATTTCTTTTGTCCTATAAGTATCTTCAACAAACAGACATATATCATCCTGTGGAAGTACCTGTCTCCCTATATTCATGTTTTTATTGAAAATATAATAAAAACTTTAAGCATGCTTTATAACAAAGATTAGGAGCATGAATGCAGCTGTAAGGGAAATTTCTGGGATAATCATTACCTGTCTACCAGCATGCATCAAATGCAAATGGTACCCATAAAGGAGTAATTACTTGCCAATACCACTTTATTGCTCTTAAGATTCACAACCTCGTAAGAACTGTAAAAAGAAAGCAGTGCCCAATGAAATTGCTTTTCAGGAAATTATCTTCTTTTCTTCTCCCTCCTCCTTGGTATTAAAGGAAAAAATTATTGTCACAACAATAAGTGCCTAGACCAAAGAATAAGCTTTTGGAATTCTGCTCAACACTTACTGAACTTTTCAATGGCTGAGAATAAGGACGAGGGAACAGGTTTCAGTCCCAGCTGTACAGGGGCTAGAAGGCGCTTTTAGAACTGTGTATGAGAACCAAGGACCTTGATTTTATGAGAAATTACAATTCAGATATTACTTCACTTTTTTAGATCTAAGTACTGTGGCTTCATGTCTAGTGTTCATGGCTTTCCAATAAAACGCAAATAAATTCCAATAAAATTTCACAAAATTCAAATAACCAAAAGAAACTTTTTTTTTCCTTTGTTGTTTCTTCTTTAGTTGGGGGAAGAGATGTTAGGATTTTGGGAGTGCATGTATATGTGCATTTCTTGTTCTAGTAGGATATGAAATGGCTTTACATGCCTCTGAAATCTCCTAATGTACTGTCCTAATTTTGCAATTTGGTCTTTACAAAGGCATAGATTAATGTTTTGAAGAGGGCCACTTCATTCATGGAAACTCCCAAAAGACATGTACACGGAGTTTGTTTGTGAAGATCCAATTTCAGCATCCAGGGCTAAATTTGCATCCCCTAAAAGATTCAGAAAGATCAGACAGCGCATGAATTATACCATTTTTATGGCTTATCCACTAGTTCTGTTTTAAAAATACTATGTTCTCTTTATTTCTTAATTTGATTTCAGCCTGTGTGATTATATAAGGTGCGAGCTATCACAGAATCATGAAATATGCTGGGTTGGAAGGGATCTACAAGGATCACTGAGTCCAGCTCCTGGCTCTGCACAGCACCATCCCCGATTGTCCTACCATGTGCCTGAGAGTATTGTCCAAATGCTTCTTGAACTCTGTCAGGCTGGTGCTGTGATCACTTCCCTGGGGAGCCCGTTCCAGTGCCCAACCACCCTGTGGGTGAAGAACCTTTTTCTAATATCCAACTTAAACCTCCCCAACACAACTTCAGGCCATTCTCTCAAGTCCTGTCTCTGGTTGTCACTGAGAAGAGATCAGTGCCTGCTCCTCCTCTTCCCCTCATGAGATTGTGGACAGCAATGAGGTCTCCCCTCAGTTTTCTCTCGTCCAGACTGAACCACAGTGACCGCAGGCTCTCCCCATGCAGCTTCTCCTCCAAGCCCTTCACCATCTTAATAGCCCTTGTTTGGACGCTCTATCATAGCTTTATGTCTTTATTATATTATGGCGCCCAAAACCTCCTCCAGGACTTGAGATGAGGCTGGCCCAGTGCAGAGCAGAGCAGGACAATCCCCTCCCTTGCCTGGCTGTGCCTGATGCCCCCCAGGACACAGGTGGCCCTCCTGGCTGCCAGGGCACTGCTGGCTCATGTTGAACTTGCCATTGACCAGGACTCCCAGGTCCCTTTCCAGCGCACTGCTTTCCAGCATCTCATTCCCCAGTCTGTACCATACATCCGGGGTTGCCCCATCCCAGGTGCAGAATTCAGCACTTCCCCTCGTTGAACTTGGTGATTGCCCAGCCCTCTAATTTATCAAGGTCTCTGCAGGGCCTCCCTGCCTTCAAGGGCATCAACAGCTCCTCCCAGTTTTGTATAATCTAGAAAATTTCTTATTATCCCTTCCAGTCCTGTGTCCAAGTCATTTATGAAGACGTTGAAGAGCACACAGCTGAGGATGGAGCCCTAGCCACAGGGTGATGCCCAGTCTGATGTCACCCCATTCACTGTAACTCTTCGTGCCCTGCCTGTGAGCCAGATGCTCACCCATCCCATGACATGTTTATCCAGCTGTGTGCTGGACATTTTGTCCAGGAGGATACTAGCCATAAAATCTTCCAGCTGTCTTAGCCTGTTTCTAGGCCCTGTATTAATGCAAATAATAAACAATAACAAGGAAAAGAAGCAAAACCTTATTTAGGCTGAAGAGCTTTAAAATTAATCTGTCTGGCTTTGTAACATTGTGAAGATAAGAGGGTGTGCACTGCTGATCTCTGGCAAATTGCTCAGAATCTCTGTAGGATCTCTTAAGGCAAAAATAGGAGCATGAAATGCAGTGACATCACCTAAAACAGATTAGGGATTATAAGTACAACAAAGTACAAAAACTGTGTTCAGCCACTTATTTATTAATGAAGTGCAAGTTAGAATGTCACAACTTGCATGAGGTTAATAAAATGAAACAAATTTAAATATCCTGTATTGATTATAAATTAAATTACTACTGCAGTTAATTCAAATAGCAACTCCATATGTCAGAGGCAAGGGGCTTATTTTCCAGTTACTTCTGGAACATAGTGCTGGAGCAAGAAGTAGACATCTTGTCGGATTATCTATGAAGCAAAACTAAAGTTCACTTGTTTTTCTGCTGATTTAGATCCCTTTAAGGAAATATGGGATTGCAAATTCCATATTGCAAATTCCATTGACTTCACTGGAACCTACAAATACTCAATTCAAATTAAGTTCAAAGACATCAGTGAAGAAGGGGAAAGTCATCAAAAATTAACACCAATTCCAACTCAAAAATATATCACAAATGTCACAAAGACATTAGAACATCAGAATATTTCTAATAAGCAGTCCTGATTCTGCAAAATTAGGTATTTTCTGAAAGTGGATGTTCTCCTCTGTTGGTTTTATTTTGGACTTAGGAACTTTTTTATGGAGAGTTAGGAAAACTTAAGTTGAAAGTTCCACAAGAATTTGAGCAATTTCAGGCATAATATGATAATTTAAACATAGTTTATGTTACTAAAAAGTTGGTCCTAAATTCCAATTTAGATTTTTTTTTGTTGTATTCCATATATTTCTATCTGTTTTCTTATTTTCAATGAGCCCACTTCAGAAAAAGAAAAAAATTGTCAAAGCAAAGGAATTTTTAAAATGTACTATTCAGAAGATAAATAGCATAGGAAGATTCATATCCAGGCAGTTTACTTTAAAACTTTTGTTTCTAAGCTAAACTCTTGTTTATTGCTCTTGAATCATGTATTTATATATACATCTTCTACCATCCTTTTTGACCACTCTAGTTATCATGATGTATATGAAGTATGATTGTTTCTTAGCACTTGACAGTGAAAAGATTATGTTTTATATTAACTCAGTAATTTACCTAATTGCAGCAGTAAGTGTGCAAACGATTCACTATTTCCAGATTTTACGGTGCTGAAGACATGATGTGTTTTTTTATTATAATGGAAAATATTTTTAAGTTACTCCTAGGCTTACTAAGTGAACGTGGCATGCAGGTTTCAATATGTCCAAAAAGGGATTTGAAATGACTGCTAATATTGCCAAACACCTGCTTGAAGGTATGAGGCAACACTTGGCTGGCCTTGAGGCTTTTGAATGATCTCTGCTCTATAGTAAGCAAAAGTCCCAGAAGAAACAGACAAGCAAACAAACCAAATCAACAAACTAACAAACAAACAAAAAGCATAGCACCAACAAATAGAAGCAATGACAACAACAGAAAAAACCCCAACCAAACAAGATAAAATATGAAAATAGGTTTATCCAGGGGAAAAAAAAAATGAGATAAATGTGGACATGTCTATATTTTTTAAATATTATTATTTGGATTCCTTTCAGGGTTGTTGTTTTTTGTTTGTTTTTTTTTTTTTTTTCCACAGGAGTTAAATTAGTTTTGCTTTATCTGAAGGCATCAGCCCTGAAATCAGGAATTTATTTGCAATATCTTCAAAACAGGGACTCCTTAATTAGATCCTGATTTAGAAGTTAGAATTTTTGAAAATAAGGCTAGGATGACTTCTACTGTATATTTGATACAACAGAGTTTTTGCACAGTCATCTGTTTTAGGTAGTGGAAGACAATTTATCTGAACTTTTCCCCTCTTCCTCTTTAAAATTACCTTTTGGGTTTTCACCTTCTTCTGAAATCCCATAATAACAAATTAAATATATTAATGGAATATTGTGTGCAGATTTCTCCCTAAGAAATAAGATAAACAATTGTTTAGGTATTTTAGGGATAAAAAGATTGTAAAATCAATTTTAACCAATTTCACCCTCCTCTCTTGAAGTCTAAGTATGTAAATTGGCTAATCTAACAGCTTTTTGGTACAATATAGCCTTCAAAAGATGTTTATACATTGATCACAAAGGATACTTATCCAATTTTTTTTAAATGAAAGAATGTGCATTTCTCATACAGATTCCAAGGTGAGCAAAAGAAAAAAAACACATGCATAAAGAATAAGCTGCCCAGATGGTCCATCAACAGTTAATTAAGTGGCAAACACAGAAGCATCTCTGATGCTGCCAAAAAACTGCCTGCAGACTCTGCCATGGGCTCAAATATAGATTGCTGGAGGAAAATCTTCTGCAGATTGGCATCAGTCTCTTGTGATGCTCATCTGAAAAGCAGAGTAAATTTCACAAGCTACATTTGAAAATGAAAACAAGAGTAAGGGAAGCCCTGTTTGAATATTGCTAATAATGGGATATGAGTTTGTCATGCTCATGCTGCCAAGGTAAATTCAGACCAGGGCAGAGACCAAAGAGGACCAGCAGCTGTTACCTGCTCTCCATGTGAAGCAATGGGGCAGCCTCTGAGTCTTCATCCACTTCTGGTACTCATATCAAAAGAAGTTGGTATTCTTTCCATCACTCTAGCAGAGATGAATGAACATGTGAACTCTGCTACCCAATTATTCCATGGGACACAGTCTCTCCAGTGAAAAAGAGCTGTATGGTTGCACATTGAGGTTTTTTACCTTTACATTTCTTGAGAGTCCTTCACTGCTAAACTCTCTAGAATAGTGTTCTAGTATTTGGTATTAAAAGACATCAAATCAAGTTTCTGGAGAGTAGAAGTAATCTTAGAAAATATGTTTCAGATAAATATTAACTCTTTGCAATATTTTTTTTCCTTTAAAATGTGCCTGTTTTTCCAAGTCATGTAGTTCCAGAGTCAATAGAAACCTGGAAAAAAACAGTTTGCCATACTCCCAAATGTAAATCTACCCAGTATTTGTTACTTCAGTGCAATTATCAGATTTGCACTTCTCCTCAGATTAATGGATAAAACCAGTAAAAATTGCTTAGGCAAGTGAGAAGACATGTGAATTAGTTAATAAGTGAATTAGGGATTCTTCCTTTGAAATTTGTTTCACATAAAAGAGCAGCAGTCATGAATATTTTAAAAGCAAGAACTCTTTAGGCTTCTTTAAATATTAATGTAGTAAAGAGAAAACATTAAATATCAGTTAGGAACATATAGTGTTTCAAGTATTAGGTTGTGAAACTAGAAAACCAAAACAAAAGTATTTATATGACATAGCTTGTCATTTGTCATATTTTGCCATTTAATTTCTTGCATACTCAATCAGATGTTAATTATTGTTGTCTATATTTTTTTTTCCTAGAAACTACTTATTTCTCAAGTTGGTTCTGTTATGTAATCTTATGGAAATTGGTTGGAAAGACCAAGAAAAGACAAAAGGCAGGAGGTCTGAGACCAAATCACCCTTACAATTAAGTTTTATGGAGTCACTGGGAAAAAAATGTATGAAACAGGCCACAAATCTTTCAAAAAGAGAAGTAAAACTGTTTAAAGCACTTAATTTTGGTCATGAATTTGAATGAGAGAATCAATTCAAAATTCTAATCTTGTAAAATGTAAAACCGTCAATGATCACGATTCCCAAAATCTTTCAAGATGTGTAAAATCAGCTGGTGTGCCAATGCAGCAGAGTTATGCTCAGCAAGAGTTCAAATTGATACTGTTGGTCTTGAGTTAGATAAATATGCTTCTGCTCTGTCTACTGCTGCTGTGTCCAAGGGAACTCCTGTAGGCAATGAACATCGTCTCAAGAAAACCACAGTAATGGCTACAATACTAAAAGAAACAGATTTGCCCCGAAACTGCATCAAAAAATAATCTTCCATTCAAAGTGCAGTTGTACATGGAGTTCCAACTGTTCCCAAAAGGAAATCTTTTAAATATGGCACTTTTTCAACCTCAGCTTGGATAATCCAGGGAAAGCTATTTGCTCTACTTGCAATAAAAATGTGTATACTCACAAACCTGGAGCCTATATTGGCACATCTGTGCTTCATTTCCATCTGCAAGTATTGTAGCCAACATATTCCAGTGATTGCAGCCAAAATAAAACAAATAAGAAAATCAGTGTAGCAACTGAAACTATTAGACACTGCACATCATTCTACATTACCTTTTTTCTTATTATTCTTTTACTTTGCTGTGGAACAAAAGGCAATTTAAAGCCAATAACAACTACAGAACCTGCGATGATAAACTGCTAACACAGGAATTGACACCGCCAATACTGAGGCTCAAACAACTAATACAGATCAGAAAAAAGAATTATGCAGGATATTATCTTTCCCTGAGTACTCCATATGTCCAAGCCCAAACTACGAGTCATCTTTAAAAAAGCCCCAGTATTAAATTTAATTCAATAATAATATATTATTTTTACTGGGTTTGTATTGGGTTTTATTTATTCATTTATTTTAAAAACCCCAAACCAACACGAGAAATAATTTGGTTTGATTACCTATTATACTAAAGTCCCTTTTCTGGGGATGTTGAATTCTAGGGACTACATACCCTCTGAAGACTCAGCAAATCCTCCAGCAAATAAACAGAAAGAATCACTAACCCAGAAGTGAAAATATTTATTTGGCGACAAAGTTTTAAAAAGAACATAAATGTGTACATTGACCAGACACAACTTGAAAAAGCAGTAAGTCCCTCTAATTTTTTTTCTTTTTTTTTTCACCTGGGCTATAATTCTAGATGGATAAAATATCTTAGTATTCTTGTTTGCTTGCTTACCTTTGTGTTTATGCATCTTTATGTTAAACAGGACATTCTTCTCTAAACAGACATTTTTTCACGATGAGAGAGGTTTGGTCCTTATACATAGTTGCTAGTGCTCTTACAGAACCATTCAATTCTTAAGAGAGTATTCATCTCTGCAAATAATTTTTGAAATTCCTTTAAATCCACCAGTGGCAATTAAAAATCTCTGAGGCATATGGATGCATAACAGATTGATTGCTTTCATATGCTTTGTCTTTTCATTTTTCTGTCATGTACTTACCTTGCACCTCAAAATCATCAGTGGTCAACAGAGAGCAGAATAGGAAGCAAGAAATTGCTCTTCACTCAAATATGAGAATTTTAAACAGGAAAGGAACTGAAATTGTTGCAATATTGGCCCTGTTTATATAGTAATTCAGTATTTCAATATTGTCTTGTTTGCTAAACTCACACAAGATATTGACCCACCAATAACCCATGTATCATGGATGCAGTGTTTCCTGAAATGGCAGAAAACACTGTCATTGAACTGAGAAGAAATAACTCTCGTAGTTCCTTTCAAAAAAAAAAAAAAAAGGAAAATAAACAAACCCCTGAAAAAAACCTAAAACCAAAACCAAAACCAAAAAAACCCCACCATGTAACCAAAAAAACCCAAAATACAAAGCAATTCAAAGATGGAAAGATAATGAGTAATATATGTTGATTGGTACTGTGATGTGCAAAGACTAATAAGCCCTTTGCTTCTGGGCTGCACAACATATGGCAAATTAAGCCGTTTCTTTGGCTTGCTGCACTTCAGGGCATTCGTAGAGAGTTTGCTTGGCCTGGGTTTGTGCTGGTTGAGAGGGGCAGTAGCAACTTAGAGCTGCTGAGTCTTCCCTTCCACAAGCTTGGCAGAATGCCTCCTAGGGACTTGTCTGACAAAACTATGCAGAATAGAAATACACTGTGGAGGACACATAGCAGGAAATGGAAGAGGAGTGAAGTTACGACAGTAAAAAAATGAGAAAGGTAGGAGTCTTGGGAGCCTGCTATTAAAAAAAAAAAAACAAACCCTCAAAGTTTTAGAAGTTCAGCCACTCCTTTGAATTGCTCCCCCATGTGTCAACTGACGGGAGCTGCCAATATACTGGAATGCTGCATAGTTCCCACTCCTTGTTCTGCATTCTAATGCTATCAGTAGGCTAGGAGCACGCTTGGAAGCTGTGGGAGAAGAGAGTGTTGGACTCCCTTAACGTCTTTACTCACCCCACACACCCACACATGTTCTTTACCTCACTACATGATCCAGACACTCTTGCTGAAACAAATGCTCTCTGGCTGTTAAAATCATTTTATATATCAGTAACTCTGCGGAGTTAAACAAGGGTGTTCTAATAAGATTTCTTTTTCTCCTCATCAACTTAAATTTATGGTTGAAGAGAAAATTGTGATTGTGTCAGACAGGATATGGGGATATGAGGGTTAGGAATCACTGACATTCTTACCTTAATCAAGCTTTCATTCCCAAATTGGATTCTTAGATGTGTTCTCCCTCATTTTTGTAAAGCTAATGTGTTTTGCTTTTTTGTTGGTTTTCTTTTCTCTTCTTTTTTTTTCTCTTCTCAGCAGTTATTTTCTTTTACTTGTGTGCTGCTTAATAGAAATACATCAAATTCTTAGCAGATGCAGTCACTGAATAAAACAAAGGTCTAAATGCTAATGTGAATAATGAAATTTCCACGGTGGCACACACAGGAAAGAGTAGAAATTGCTAAGGCATAATGAAATAAATTATATTTTATTAAAATCTCCCTACTGAACAGATATTGCATGCAAATATATCTTCTAAAATGAATCAATGTATATTTTCATTCATGAACAAAAGCTTAAAATGCCAGTGTTTTATTCATGTGTATATAAAAAAGTGTATCTGAAAGCACTCTTTATTATACAAAGTCATTTTGTTGCAAAGGAGAATAAAAATATTGTCCATGAAATGAACAAGCACATAAAGAATTTCTTTACTTTCAAAGTCAACTGCAAAATTATCCTAGCCTTATGTTAATGTCAGACGTACCTACACTGCTTCCTGTTTATTTCTGACATACAATTGTAAGCATGTAATGCTCCTTCTAAATGAAATTAAAATTTTAATATAAAATAAAAAAATAAAAGCACTTTGCAATGTGAACATATGAATTGGTAGATCATTGGTTTATCTTATTCGTAGATTATTGGTTTGGGGCGTTTCATCCACTGCTCTGTGGATTTAGCTGAAAGATATTTAAGTTGAAAAAAGCAGAATTCAAACTGCATTCTATGTCATTTTAATTAATATTCAAATTTTTATTTATAGATTATGCACTTAGACATTTCCTATCTTGCAATTACAGTTCCTTGTGTTGTGAGTGGGAAGGAGATTGAGAACTGGAATTGAGAGAAGAAAATTAAAACCTTTCTTGCATTTTGTTAACTCAGCCTTCAATTCTTTGCTCTTTCCCAGGGTATTAGGAAGGGAAAGATGTCTGACCTGAGTACAGTGGGAAGAAAGCCAGACTGGAATGGGAGAAGAAACTGAGATAAGGATAAGGAATCAGGGTGGAAGCAGAGATGGTGCCTGGGAATGAGGGAGGGGGAGTCTGGGAATTCAAATCTAAGAGGGAAATGGTGAAGAAAATGGTGAGGTAGTTAGAGAGGGAAGAGAGCCTGCCTTTGGATAAGGATTTGGGGAGACTGCCAAGATTAGAATGGTACAATTGGGATTTATGTGCAGAAAGTCTTGAAATAAGTGAATCTGACAATGTGATAGTTTGCACGATGATAAATGAGACTATATCAGCAAAGACAAGGATGCAGGCACACTACTCGAGTTTAGGCTGAGCAAGTTGCAAGCCAACAGCCAAGATGAAGTAATTATCTGTATGTTTGCTCTTCACCAGTATTTTTTCAGGTGGAGACTGTAAGCTCATTAAGAAAGACAGCACTTTTCAATCCAAATTTGATAATTTTGTAGAAATTACTTTCATTTATAAAAAAGACTTTTACAAAAGTATTCTACAAAAGTTGATTAAGATTGTATCAGAAAAAAATTTCTAATTTTTGACAGCTTTACATGTATTTCTAAATTTCAAGAGGTGAAAACTACACAGAAAGATGGGGAATATATAAAATGTGCTTGCTTCCAATCCACTTGCTCAAACTTGTTCTAAATTTAGTCCACTTCTGCATAAAATGTCAAAAGATTTGAATAAAAATTAGTCTGTTTTGCAGTGAGTACCTGCATATCTTTCCAACAAAACTGAAAACTTTTTTATCTTTTTTGTGGCCCTTTTTATTTAAGTTTTGTTACAAGTTTTCATATAAGCTTTACTAAATGTCAAAAAGAGCTTTATAGAGCTACTCCTCTACTTTTTAAGACTTTGGTCTCAGAAATGTCTTTTTAAAAATAAAGAATCTGACTGATCATGAGCTCAACAAAGAACAGCTAGTAAGGAGGTCTATTGAATTCTGTATAATGGTGATCTTGACATTAAAGCTCATACTTAAATAGTTGCCAAAGTAATTTCATAATCTTCCGAATTTTGCTAAATAGAGATCAAAATTACTTAAGCATTAACTTTATTGAGGTCACTCAGATGCAAATTGAAGAAAAAATACCCTGTGAGAGTGTTTGCTACAGATTTTTTTCTACCAGCTTCTGGATTTTTTTTTCAGGATCAAAAGATATCATTGGATTTTCACTCAATTATGTTTGTAACAGATAGAGTGCATCTTTTTCTAGACTCTGCCTGAGTTGCTAAGAACAGAATCTTCAATGTGAGGCCTCTTTAATTATTTCATACTGAATGGTCCTTGCAGTGTCTAAATGATATGGACCATTGTGGTTTCATCAGCAGATTATTCTCCCAGGCACGTTTCTTTAGTTCTAAAGAATAATGATATTTTATACCTATTTTTATTGTTTGGTTTATTACTATTATTTCTTGGGTTTACGTTGTTTTGGTAATTAGGTCCATAAAAGAAGGGATTATCCCACCAATACAGAGGAGTGAGTGGTTAGTGAGATCCCTGAAGGTTTTCAATACTTTACAAAGTGTATGCAGTTAGATGCTTTCCAGGAGAACATTCTAACAGTAAAGGGAGGTGCTTTGTGAGTTAGATGTGGAGTGGAACATGTGTCAGATCTTTAAACCTGAGAATTCATTAATTTTAAAATTCTTGAATTCTAGAGTGATCTAGACTGATCCTCCGATATTACAGAAAATGAACTTTTATCAAAAATGAACCAAATATAATGAAAAAATATAAAGACTATTTTCCATTTACTGTCCGATGCAGCACATCTCAAATTTAATTTTCAAAATAATTCCAGTTAGAATGCTGAAGTTCTTAAGTTCCCAATTACAATGTCAATCATAATCAAAAATAATTCCTTTATATCTTGATTCTTTGCTAATACATATCTTTGATTTCAAGTTGAAATAACAGGAAAAGTGACCAGTACAACAATTTGTGTCTTTTACACCTTATTTTATTTAACATTAAATACATCAGGTCAGGGATTTGGGGTTTTTTTCTCTTTTTTATTCAGAATACATATAGAAAATTACATATTTGAACAGTGGAGCCTGCTCCAGGAATGACTCATTTTTTGCACTGCACTTCTCCCAGGTAAATTGCTTTAACAACACTAAATATGAGAAGAACAGGTTTCACAAGTTGTGAGCATGTAAGCTTGAAAGTATACCAAGAATCTGATTTACTTACCCCTTCTAAAGCATATAGGCACTGTTTCCCATTTTCCTCAGAAACTATACTTAAGGTAAATACACTGTAATCTCATAAAATGCCTTTTGGTCAATCCGGGACCAGGGGCTTAAAAAGAGTATCCATTCACAGGCAACATTTCAAGGTAGGATGTCAAACCAGGGCTCAGGCTTTAACTCAGCAAATAAGCTGGGGGTTCAGCAGGAGCTGGGAGGGGACACAGCCAGGATATCTGATCCCAAATGACCAGAGGGATATCCCATACTATATGGCATCATGCTCAGCATATAAAGCTGGGGAAAGAAAGAGGAAGAATGGGATGCTCAGAATGATGCCATTTGTCTTTTCAAGTCACTGTTAGACTGGATGGAGCCCAGCTTTCCTGGGAATGGCTGAACATCTGCCTGGGCATGGAAAGTGACAAACTAACTCCTTGTTTTTCTTTACTTGCATGCACAGCTTTAGCTTTCTCTTTTAAATTGTCTTGATCTCAACCCACAAGTTTTCTCACTTTTACTCTCCTTATTTGCTCCCTATCACATTTGGGAGGAGAGAGTGAGAGGCTCTGTGAAGCTGTTGCCAGCTGGGGTCAAACCACAACAGAGTTAGAGCCTGAAGAGATCCATTTTTCATGAGTCTCCTAACTGGTTCCCAGTGAAAGACATAGGCTGCAAAAACATTTCTTCCCTGAGTATTTTTTTTTAATCTGGGCAATGGCTGGAGGTCCAGCAATTGAAAACAAATCTTATCTTTTGTTAGGTTTAAGGCTGTGGCTGGGAGAGAACCAAATATTATTCCCCTCTTGGTGTGTGGCTTGCAAGAGCCTTCTGCAGGATTCTTTCCTCCTTGTTAGAGTAGGCATTGTGAGATACGTTTCAAGTGACTGTCATGAAAAGCTAAATAGTTAAAAAAGGATGACATCCAAAAAGATGTTGACATCAATCTTCCATCATCACCAAGCAATTCTGGCCAACACAGATAATACACAGCATACTGTTCTATGAGGGGCAATATTATAAGAAACCTAGATGTAAATCACATCTGTACCACATTAATATTTGTATCTGTACCACCTTAACCTCCTACAAGAATCAACCTGCCCTTGGCTGTTTTATGTTGATAGTAGTTCTTTTTCACTACTGAGCAAATGTCAAGATAAACAGAAGTCATTAGCAAGTGTTGAAAGTATGGAGGAATTCTGATCCACAAAATCTGAATATATTTTAATGCAATTAGCAATTAATAAAGGTCTTTGACTTACTGATAGGACAAGCAGATTATGAAAAAGTTTTGTTAGTCAGTTATTTATAATTAAATAGCTAATAAAAGTGCTGGTGTAGGCATGAGCTTTTAAAACCCTATACAAAAGATAAGCTTCTCTCCCTGAGAAACTATCAATTGGCTGAGAAAATAGCTTTAAACATTAAAATGTATTGAATACTGTGAAGAGTGGGGGGGGTTTCCAAACAGTGGCAACACCATTAATCAAGGAGATCTTGTAGGGAGTTAATCTTATCTGCTCAAACATATTGAAATATCTGGATCTTTGGGGAGCCAGACCTGTATTCAGGACATCAGTATCAGTCCTAGGAAAGACCTCGTCATCTCTTGACATTAACAACATAACATGTGTCCAGAGTCATTTTAGGTCGCATAGTATCTGAAGAAAAATCTTTTGCAGAGGTGTTTAAGATGCAAATAAGTATCTTGAGCCTGACTCTGTTATACCAGACATTGATATAGAATGGATATTCTTTCTAAGGTATGGGCTTTTTAATTAAAAGTGTTTGCTAAGAGTGAGTTGTATTTGCTCTGGGAATCAGACTCTGACAAAAGTGAGTGGATTAATTCAAAGTGAGACAAACAACAGCTATGTCCTGAGGTTTGGAAATACCTTCACAGACAAATTGTGAAGTCAGAATCACAGTTCATCACACAGCAATAACAAATGACAGCACTTTCCTGATCCCAAATATGTAAACCAGATATTGTTTGAAGTTCATATTCTTTTTTCAGTGGCTGACTTTAAAACATCCTTCAGTGCCAGGCAAATTGCTAAGCTCAGTATTTCTGAAACTCTTATAGCTACTCGCAGTCAGAGGAGTACTTTTTAGGGGACAGGAAGGAGTAATGCACAAATACAGAAGTACTATGAAATTCCATTTTATTCTTGCCAAAGTGAAGCTAACAGTGTCATACTGATATATAATTAGGAAAAATAGTTCTTTCCTCATGGCAGAAGCTTCTATATGGTAAGAAGGACAAATTCTCCAGCATTTATGGTTTCCACTGTAAATAACTTGAAGTATTTTTAACTTAGGCTTTTTACTGAAGCACTTTTTCTATTAAAAATCCTATTTCAAATTAATAAATATTGAAAAATATTATTTGTAAAGCAAGCTGTAATATTAAAGCATTTGTATCTTCATAAGAAAATTCTACAGTAAGCTTCACATCTGCCATTCTCATAAACAATCTAGGAAAGGAAGGCCTTTTTTCCTATACTTTCACATTTGATAGGTGTTCATACAAAACCAGTGGGAAGAACTTAACTGTTTTAATTGATGCATAGTGGTTTTTCCACCAATAAACAGTATTTATGCACAAAATTTTATTTCTAATTAATTTTTTAAATACAAAGTTATTTGTTCTATCTCCAGTGATTTTTTCTCACCAATCACCTAAATATCTTCAGAAATTAGGTTATATAATTTCATTTAATAGTATCAAGATCACATATATGCATACATACATACATATATATATATATTTATCATAATTACATGTTTCAGGTAGCTCTCAAATGTGATTCATATATAATATATACCCTGATATGCAAATTATCTATCTTAAGCCAAAAAGTTTTGGTTTCATAAAATTATGAGAGCATTTGATTGGAAAAGATCTTAGAGGCTTCAATCAAATCTCTAATATGACAGGTACTATGTGATGTAATTCCTCTCATAAATAAGTCGTACTTAAACAAGATTAGAGAAGCTGTGAAAATACATATTATGAATGAAAAGGTCCAATTACCAATATATAAACTGATAAATGTATCTCCATGGTGCAATTAATTTTATACACAGTACAGGACTGTCTCTTGGATAAAGTAATTAGACAGTCCACAGATATTTTGTTAAGTATAATTCTTGATCTTCAGTTCTTGGTCTTAATATTTTGGTTCAAGACATAGCTAATCCCCCAAAACTCTGTATCTCTGATCACAATGCACTCTAAATCAGTACTTTCCCAGCAAAAAAACAAAAAGCCTGCCAAAGAATCAACACTTAAAAAACAAACAAACAAACAAACAAAAAAACCACACCAAACCAAAATGAAAAAAACTAACAAACCACCCAAATCCCCAAAATCCTAAAAATCCTATGTCCGTCCTCACAGGAAGAATGCTCTAGTTGCTCCGTGCTGCTGATCAAAGGAATTCTGGAAGAAGGAAGAAGTCACTGTGGCTGGAAATCAACTTAAACAGCTGAACAAGTGATCTTGACGCACATATTAAAATCTTCAAGTGGAAGAGGTGAACAAATTAAGAAAATTAAAAGAGTACATAAAACATGACAAGTTACATGTAACAGTAAATCAAAATAATGATACATAAAATTTGTAGGGACCTTTTGAACACATAAAACCTATTAAAAAGAATTGTAACTCATCGGGAAGAGAAACTTACTACAAAAGTAAGAAACAAAGTTATTTTTTAAGCATACATGGTTTTTCAAAAACGTTTTTCATAAAGAGAATCACGAGTGCTTCAAATGCCCTCAAGACTTAGAAATAAAAGGATAGAAAACAAACAGTGGAAGAACATGATCCATTTCCACCACGGACAGAGGTTAGCAGAAAGCTTGCCAGAACCTTCCCCTAGGTTCTAGTTGGCTCAAGATATTCACATATATTCTCTGGAAAAATATAGTGATGGAAAGTGATGCTGGAAAACTTTAGATTATAGCAGTTGTTCTAGATAACCAAATCTACACCTGTCTGCAACCTCCTATAGAAAGTTGTGAAGTGAGGTTTGTCACTCCTATGATGCTTAGACTTTGCAGATTAATGTTTGATGGGCAGTCTGTCATCTAATTTTTTTTTTTTTTTTTTTTTAATAGTGCTTCAGCTTATCTCTTGTAGACAGAACTTGGTTTTGGGTGTTTTTTTGATAAGATGCTAAAGCAACAATCATTTTTCTGCACAGTAACTTTCCATCAAAACTGAAACACAACAGACTTTTTCTGTTAGCCAATACACAAAATACTTTTTAAATAATTTTTCAAAATATGACATTGACTTCAATCTTGAGCTGCATATTAAACCTGATGAATACCTGATGAAGTTTTAAGAGACTGTAATATTTTACCCCAGTATAAAATGTAAGTGATGCTAGCGAAATTGATCTTTTAGTCTACAGTGAGTTCTGAGTGCTCTTATAGAGCTCCGTTGGAATTAGGTGTTCAAATATGAATACATCTTTTGGTAAGTGGGATGTTTTTCTGTCTATGTAAATTAGAATCTTCTGTGGCCTCTTGTAAGAACTAAAAGAATTTGTCACTATGGATTCTCTCATTTCCTTCTGGTAACAGAGATGTCTTGTTAAAACCCAATTTTATTAAGTCCATCTTTGAAGAACTATGTTTCAGTCATACATAACATAATTCACAAGTTCTATATGCTATAAAGCACATTATCTAACATTATCTGAATATCCAGATAATCTGATGCTAATGCATGTCTACCTCTGTTTCTCTGGAACTCCTCTTTTCCTGAAGGTAACTCACAACTGCAATATTCACTTGCAATCAAATTCAAAGAAGGAATTTTCAAGGGTATCACCAGCCCAGCAATTTTACTAAAATAAGTAGTTTAAAGAAGATAAATTGATGAAGGAGAGCACTCACCAGCATTCCAGTGAGGAATTCATTTGGTCCAATATCAACTGAGTGGTAGCACCTAGAAGGCCAATAAGCATAAGCATGTTAAAAATATAGCTCCAGAATTATTGCCACATTTGATACCTCTATTTTGACTTCCAGGCAAAATAGCACTTGTGAAAGACATGGAAAAAGCTGAGAGTGTGATGATGCACAGATGTAAGGAACATCATGGAAAATCAGGAAGGGCAGAAAGCATGGTAATGGACTCCTGATGTTGCAGGGAGTAGTCTTTGGAAGAACAGCCTGGATATGCCATGGCTGTAAGTTCTTGGAAAAACTAAGCACTGTGATTGGATTGGTGGGAGAAGAGTGTATATTGTAAATGGGAGTGATGGGGGAGTAACAACTGGAGGTCACAAAACAAATTCATGAAACAGTGGTTACTGTTGATAGACAATTTATCTTAATCATTTTAATTTGATTTTAACAGTTTGTTTCAGTTTGTTGTGATAGCACATACATATTTCTTCTTTAAGCAGTGTATCTTTGTCTTCGAGGCACTGCCACACTGCTGAAATGCCTCACAAAGTTCATAATGCAAAAAAACAATGTAGTTTAAGTGGTCACCAAGTTTTGATGCAACAGAATCTGTAAGCATTGTGTGAGATTTCTTCCAGTATTTATAGTACATATTTTTCATTATATTAGTATTAGAAGTAAAAATCAGTGTGACAAAGCCATGTTTATGGAAAATAAAATACTAGATGTTTTATGGAAGTACTTTTCCAAAAATGGAAATTACACAGGTCTTATAAATCTTTACTAGGAGAGTTTATACTTAATATTTGGCATTTAAATTAATAATAACATAGAGCCAAAATAATTTTTTATTTGGTTTAGTTTTTCAATTTAGAACAGCCTTGTTGAGTTAATTAATTAATAATACCATTAGTTCTTATAAATAGTGGCCCTACAACTTAATGTGATAGATCATGTCTACACTTTGGAGAAAAATAAAGTCATGTTTCTTGCTCAGGTGCATATGAATTAATGACATGAAAAGAAGGAATCTGAAAATACCAGATGCTAACAGAAACATGGAAAAATACTGGCAGTTAATTTTTTTTTTTTAATTCTTGCTGAAAATCCTTCTGAAAAACTGAGAAGAAATTAGGCATTTCAATGAAAGATAAAGGGCTTTGTTTTGATGCAGTATCACATTTTAACTTGCATTACTTCCATTGGCTCATTTCTCAATTTGAAATAAAAGGTACCCAACTATTTCAACACTTGGGATCAAATCTATCTGTACTGTAAATAAATTAGGAGGAACTCAGCCCATTATAAATATATTTTTGAGACTAATATAAATACAAGAGTGATTATAGATAGTAAGGTGACTATTTATAGTAATACTTAAGTAATTTTTTAAGGAGAAATGTTCATTTTTTAACCAAAAATGTTTGGTTTGAAATATTTCTTCTCGGGTCTTTTTATTCCTTCGAAAAGTGTTCCGTTCAACATGACAGACCTGTTAAACCCTAAATTAAATATTTGGTCCAGAATTATCCCAAAAGCTTTAGAGATGTATTATGAAGAGTGAAGGGCTTTTACATCTGGTTATTCCAGTCAACTAAGGTCTTAATTGCTCTCAGGAGGCAACTTTCTTTCCATTAACTTTAACACAAGCCTAGAATGATTAGGATCTTAACATAGGATCCTCAGTTAAGTGCCTGCACTTATCTGGGATGAATCCATAATTTTAGCTTTTTAATCCTCTCTACTTGAGCTAAAAGAGGGAAGGGAGAATGAATTATGCATTTATTAGAAAAGAAAAATTGTCAGATCCACCTTCAATCTCCCCTGTACCTGGGATATTCACGTTGGACATAATTTCCCTAGGCAAATACGAAAGATGAGAACTCAAATCTGCCATCTCATACCAATGCTGTATCTAGAGCTGCAGTGACTCTTGTTGGCATCTGACATTCACCTTTTTCACTGCTCCTAAAAGTAGCCGAAGGATTCCTCTAGGCAATGCAGTGGACAAATATCATCTGTTCTGGGTTGCAGTAGTAACTATGGCAATGGGGTTTGGATGCTTTTGTTGACTGTTGAAATACCATTCTTGTTCCAATTTTTCAATGTGCTGGCTCTTAACTAAGCTGTATGGTATCTGGGATGTAGTTCTATCAATCCTTCCTTACAAGGTTCAGATTTTCCCCTATATAATTAAACATCTGCTAAAGCACTAGCAGGAGCTGAGTTATCCCGTTTCAGAATTACTTTAACTTACACTGGGAAGGATGTTGTGCCAAGAAGTGTATTCCTGATGTATCTAAATCAACATGTGTCGTCTCCCAGGTGCATGTGCTTAAAGATTTTTTTTTTTTTTTTTACTAATTTCAGAGGATTAATCAAGACATATGCCTAGCAAGACAACCTTAGGATTAGGCAAGGTGACTTCAAATGTTTAAAAAAATAATAAAAAACATCTCACTCCAGTGAAATGATGAGTGTTCAACATTTTAAAAAAATACTTTAGAAAAGTAAAGGATGTGTTCTCATTAAAAGTGTCAAAAAGAAATAGGAAACTGAACTCTCAAATTCAACTTAAGTTGTAGCTACATAAACCAGACTATTCTATGGCACATTATGACTACTATTCAATGCCAGGGCATTCAGAAGTGCAGAAAAATTTGATAAAATAGAGAAGTACACTACCAGATAGATCAAAGTTTTCCCATATTTTGGAATTACCTCCCTTTCAGAAAAACTTGCACTTTCATTAATCAGCATTCAGAGCATTGGACCTGCAATCGAAAGAGAACTTAGTATTCAGTATGAATAGTGTGGTTGGGCTCCTTATTGGCTTTATGAAATCAACTCTCAGTAAGTCAGTTTGATTAGCAGTACAACTGGAAAGGAAGGCTGAATCACAGGATTATTTAGTCTTATGTTGTGTTTCCCTAAAATAAAGACAGAATTTAAACTTTTGCAATCTCCTATTGCTAGGAACAATATATTTTGAAAAGCAATACAAATAAAATAGAGAGATATAAAGAAAACCAGTAATTTTTTCCTTTACTGTCAGCAAATTTAGTAATGCAAAGGAAGAGAAATAAAAAGCAACCTTTAAAATTTTGAATAAAAACAATTTGAGAATTGTGAGATAAAATTACGTGTTTCATCTCTGAGATAGTGGTCAATTCCATGTCAAGTGTAACATATTCACTTTAAACATCCCCATGATTTCAAGACAGGGAGCAGAAAAACACAAGGAAATTAAATTACAGGGGATTATTAATTCTTACTGAATCAAAATGAAAATTTCAAAAAAATGTATCAAGGACTAGAGACAAGAAATCTAATAACAACATTTGTTATAGAAGTTATAATCAAATCCTTTTTTCTGTCTTTTCTCATTAAAAAAAAAAAAAAAGCAAAGAAAACCAGCCAACACAGAATATCTAATAATTGCATATTATCCACTTTACCTGTAATTGCTTGCTTATGCAGAGATGCTGCTTTTGAAGTGGACACCACAGTGTTATTAATGGAACTTCATAGCAATCTATTAGAAAATAAGTAATGGCAAATGTTTCCATATAGCTTCCTTCCCTAAAATTTTAGCAGAGATTGGACAGAGCAAATACAATTGATGTATGAAAGTTTGAAGCCTATAATATTTCTTTCATGCTCATAATTTATTTTTTTTATTGACTCTATACATGTAATTAAAGCAAAATAATCACCATGGTAACAGTGCTGAATCTAACAAAGGAAAAAAGTACAAGGAAAATCATATGTGAAAGCAAATAAAAGCCTTAAAAGGCATTTTGCAGTCATTTTAAGGTGAACTTCACTCTCTGTATCTACAAGGCGGAGACCAAAATAAGTTTAGTTGCTTTTCCATTTTTACCATAAACAATTTTTAGGAATTAAAATAAGGTGATGAAGTAGAACTCATACAAGTTATATTCATTATTATGAGAGCATTCATAGACGATCTTTTTAAATTCACTCAAATTGATTAAAAAATTTTCATTCTGCTTTGTTGTTTTTAATGGCATTTTTTTTAAAACAAAGCTTTAATTTTAATTAAACTACAATAATCTCTTAAATATCTGCCACTAATTACCCAGGAAAAGTGTTGCATGGAAAAATTTCAAAGGTCAATTAGTATTTTTCACAAAGTTCATTTTCTCTGGGGGTAAAATTAATCACAAACAACTTCTTATGTCCTCGTGTTAGTAACAAAGGAATGAGTTCAAAATATTTTCTCAAATATTCTGAATTTTTATACTATTGTTCATTTTTATTTTAATTTTTCCATATACTCATTCAATTTTTTTTTCTTTCCATTAACTGTCTCTAAAAAACACTACAGATGTGCAGATTTGTTAGACTCATCAAGTCTAATTGACACAGGACTCTATTTTCTATAAGAAAAAGTAGACAAACTACTGATTATGCTGATTGCCAAGAACCTGATCAAGAAACTGCAAGGTTGTACCTGACATGAGCAATAGGCACAGGACACCTCTTGTCTTGGTTTAAAGAAAGCTTTTAATGGGCTGCAGGCACCAAATTGTTCTGCTTGACTGAAACTGAAGAACTTCTTCCTATGCCTAGGAACAGAACTTCAGGCACCAGAAGACCTTTGAGACAACTAAAACTCTGAAGTTACTCTTTACTGTGCACAGAATTTTTACAGTTCGCAGGATGGAGGCCTTAATTATATTTAATGAATAAACAATAATATAACAACAGAGGAATATTAAAAGCCAAATTTTAATTGTCACTTTGCTGCATAGATCCCCTTTATATGCCATTATACGCTAAATTCAGAACTTTCTTGGTATAATTAAATTAGATCTGAAACTTAATGATTCTTTGCACTTTAATGTTACTGGATTTTGCCAACAAACAGGACAAACTTTCTAATTTTTTCTTGTTATCATTTTGACTTTTGACATGAAGTGATATGTGACATATCTTAATGATACAGATCTAAAAATCTCTATCACTCTGCTATTTCTTTGCCAGTTAAATATTGTAAGAATTAATACATTTACAGAATTATGCAGGAAAATTTATCGTATTTTACTAGAATATTAATAGTCATGACATCTAGAATGGAAACGTGATGCAGAGATTTTTCTCAAAAATTCATGTTATAATTTTCTTCACAAATCTGTCTTGCCTCAAGAGCTATTACAATGAGATTTAATTTACCCTAATTTTACAGAGTTAAACCTATGACTGAAAAAAGAGGGATTTATGCCAGGTTTTATTTCTGAAACACAGAGGACAACGATTTTTTTTAATGTTATTTTCAGACATGTACAAATCCAGTTGGAGTTAGAAAATATTCCTATTGATCACATTTTTAAATTCAGACCAAAGATTTTTGTATCAGCTGACTGTAGGGATAACTCTGGAATCCTTTCAGCATGTTTCCTAGTTTTTGTGCCATTATCACAAGTAGACAATATAGTGATATTGATGCTACAGTCTCTATGGTATTATTAAAAGAGACATTGATGCATGTCGAGTTACTCCTATTATCATTCCAGCTGTTTGTCAGTGTTATTTGTGTTTGGACAGCTGATACTCACTAATTTCCAAGCTCTAATCAGATTTTTATTTGGTGTTTTCCTTCTAATGAGCAATTGGCTCACTCATCACAAAATACTCTGCGAATTTGTTTGTTCTTTTAATACTAGAAATTATCTCCCTAGGTATGTGTGTGTATATAAATAAGGCATTCTAATGCTGCTTAAATTTGTAAATTTGA
This sequence comes from Corvus moneduloides, assembly GCF_009650955.1. Classification (NCBI taxonomy): domain Eukaryota; kingdom Metazoa; phylum Chordata; class Aves; order Passeriformes; family Corvidae; genus Corvus; species Corvus moneduloides. Next base: position 85,669,157 of record NC_045477.1, read on the forward strand.
TTTGTGTAACATTGAGATGACATGTAGTAGATAACCAGCTTGATATGGCATGTAATATTTCCAGTGAAATCCACACTAGATGATGAGATACATGGCAATGTTCCTAGAGCTACTCCCTTTCTCTACAACCTCTTACTACAGTACCAGAATAACATTACAGCCAATAGCTTTCAATCACTGTGCCACACCTGCCAATGCACTTCTGGCTCAAAACTTTACAAGAATGTTTTAGATAACTTACTAATTTGCACTTAATTAATTTTAGTGAATTTTATAGAGAGGACCCAAATTCAATACATATCTTAAAGGATTATGTTTCTTGATAATAAATATTAAAAAAAAAAAACAAACTTGAAAAAATATATTTAAAGCTTAGAATTCCATCTAAACTGCTGTACCTGCTCCATTCTACCTTTAGTAATGCTCTGGAGAGAGTAGGAATTTTTTTGATTTTATTTTTCAGGAGGGAAAACATATAGCAGGACTAACGAAGTTTGGGCCTCCATAGATTTGTTTTGTGGATGTTTGACATGGGTGCCTGATAAAATGTGAGATATGAGTGGAGGCTTACCAGTCTGGGAATATCTGTAGGTTTTCATTTTGTGTTTTCCTTTTCATGCATATGAATGTAAATGGGACACAAAGAACTCATGAAGTAACCTCACTGAGAACCTTGGACTTCTCTATGGTTTAATAATAATTGAGTCAAAGTGACTGGGGAGGTAAGAAGGTTCATACTTTGGTTGCTTGCAGATAACGTGGACACCTAACTTCAATTCTGGTCTATAGCATCTCCAGCCCAACTCAGCATAGTTGCCTAAGCAGCAGCTCTTGTTCCTAAAGCAGTTGGTGCAGACTAGCTCACCATCTCTTTTCTCAAAGCAAATCTCATGTGCATTGGTGTCATGCACACTGCACTCGTCCAATTCTCCAGATTCTGCGTGATGCCTTGGTGGCCCAAATCACCATCATTATAGCTAGTACTTCTTTTCAATTGTGCTAAAATTAAATCCCCATTCAGACAGTCTGAAAAAATATAGGTCTCTGTCACAGTTCACTGAGTTCTTTTTCTCTGAGTATTGTGCTGCAGGTATGAACAACATTTTGAAATCTTGGAAGGCTGTCAATAAGATCAGAGGTTTTCCTTAAAAAAAATACAATTCACAGACCTAAATTCTACTGAAGAAAGCTGTTTGCACTACTAAGAATACTCTTGACCTCTTTTCAGTGGAATATAGCAGAACTATGACTAACATGATACAATAAATAATGAGATCTGTGACAAAGAAGAAAGAACTATTATTGACACACACAATATACTAGAATCAGCTAGGTTATATGCCTCTTATTTTGTACACAGTAGAGATATAAAGAGAATAAGATTCTTCTCCAAAGAATATAAGATTAGAATAGCTGGGTAGAACAGACAAGTAAATGGAAGACACTGGACAGAATAGATAAGCTTGTGAACAAACCCAACACAAACAATAGAATAGTTAACTAGAGTCTACCTAATCAGTTAGTTCTGGGGAAAAAACCAATACAAATAAAACATTTATCTGATTGAATGATCAAGTTCTTGTTCTTCAATTGAAATCTTTGGAATAAAAACACCTAACACTTGATTCCACCCGATATATTTAAATGCAATAAAATAAAAAATATTTCTTTTCAGTTTTTAATTTTTAATTTTAATTTATATTAAATTAAAATAAAATAAACACCTTTGAAAAAAAGCATTGCAAGGAAAGATTGAAAATTATTCTTGAACTTTTGAAAGTACTTCACCTTGACCAGAATACATGAACATTTACAGTCAGTGCAACACTGGGGTTTTTTTAAGTAAATAATACATATTTGGGAATAGATGAGAGGAGAAGCATCACGAAATGCACCTGCCTAACCGAGATCTAATTACCAGCATTTTTTAAAGCAGGACTGAAAAGCAGAAAGGTGATGACTTTATTGAATATTTTGTTGTTGCAGTTTTCCCAGATTAAATGTTGAACTTGGTGTGGAAATATTTGTGGAGTTGAAAAGAAAGTAGGACAAATAAATTGACATAATTTGCAAATAAAAGCAGTAAACTACTGATACAGTAAAATGAAAAAAATAGAAGGTTTTGAAGATGATTACAATGATCACTGCTATTTTGTGTTTGTTACAGCAAAACTGCTAGAACAGGTACAGATATTTATTTAAGATACAAGAACATTTGAGTTTGAGTGGCCTACTGAAATCAATTTATCTATTAATAGCTATAAAGAGGAAAATACTTCCTAGGTGATATAATCAGAGGACCCAAGGAAACATTCTGAGTAAATAAATCTAGAGATTAAAATAAGGGATAAGTTGTGTTGTTCAAATTTTCCAGTGATTTACAGACACTGTTAACTTTAGATCAGTAATTACACTATTTTCACTCTTTTGTTAGAACTCTAAATGAAAAAAAAATGTTCCAAGAAACCTAAGAAGAGTAAATTCTTCATATTCTCCTGTTTCTGACAGGTAGCAATGAAAACTGTAAGCCTTTAAATGATGATTTACAAACTGATGTAAATATACTTAGAACTTTTAATTTCAACCATTGCTTAATTAAAATATGACTTGTACTTGGATACAATTTCATGCTGTTTAAGACATTGTGGTTCATATTTGTATCTACATGCACTTTTTTTTTTCTCAGTAAACAACAGGTAGAAACCAAGAATCATACTGAAAGAAATTCAGCTATAAGTTGAAGGCCATCATGTCTTCTAACGTCACTTGGTCCTCGATACACCAATATTCCTAAGAGTCACCTTATCACGGGTCGCATATGAGTACAAAATGTTTCTTCTGCAGAGCTGTTACTTTTATTAAAAAAATAAAAAAGATGTGAGATCTGTTACCCTAGTTCAACTTCCTTTGTGTGGTGTGCAAGTGCCTATCTGCCTAGGAGGCATTAGGGTGAAGCATGGGCTTAGGCAGAGCCGCAAGTGGTCAAAGCGAATGCTTGAAGTAGCATATGCTCTAGAAAGCAGATGAGAAATGCAGCACCTGTGAAATAAGAGCAGAACATAATCCCACATTTTCAGGAACTACTTCTAATGCTTCAATTTGTTTAGAGGACACAGGAAGGGAATATTCAGGATGCATTAAGAATATCCAAGACAGAAACGTGTATAGGCCAAAGTTATCCAGTCCTGCAACGTAACACATTTAAGATGTGGTTTACATTGGCTAAAAGGTGAAACCTTCAGACAGTAAAATAGTACTGAAAAGTTAAAAATTGACAGTAAATTGCAGTTCCGTGGACCAGGCTTGGATGGAGGGAGCTGGATGACATATTTAATCTCATCAGACTCTACCCATAGGGTATCCTAAAGAGTCAGCACACAGATACAGAACCTCTCAAAAATAAAATGTAACAAGGAAATAACACTAATCTTTTCTTAAATGTCAGTGCAAATGTATACTGATTTTTTGCACGCATTCTTTTTTCATCTGGCTTTCTTTCTTCTTCTGAGGTGTGTCTTAATTATCATACAACTGTGAGGTGAAGGAAGAGCACAGGTTTTTGTTCAGTAGTAGAGAAGTAAAAGCAGTTTATAGACAGATTATTTTAAAAATTAAGAGAATTCCTTTTTTGCCCTCTGTGCAAAACACAGCAAGAACCAAAACAGACATGTAATGCGTATTACATTATTCACTCTGTGGAAAAGCCTGAAATCTCAGGTGCCTTAATCACCTATCAAACATTTGCCTTGTGAATGAAGGAACATTAACAGAACTAGTATTTTAATGCCATTATATGATGACAAAGGGCCTAAAGATGAACAGAAACAAAGTTGAAATGGTCCTTGCAAAAATGCAAATTATATAATAATATTTGATCAAATATATGCCTCAATCTCCCCTCAAATACTTACTGTAGATATTGGGATTTAATGGTCACCTTTTTACCTTGGAAATAAGTGACAAAAATCAGATAGCGATGGAAAGAATCAAAATTAGAGCTTTGTAATGAAAAAAACTGGAACTAATAATTAAAACACAAAAAAGTAATTTAACTGAGGAGGGAAAGCATAGATAGAAAAAAGCACAATAAGACAAAAGGAATGAGTTACAGACAAATAACCAGCAGGATCTAGATAAAGAAATGTCATTTCAAGCAAATGGAAACTTTTTATATTCTTGGCCTTTGGATAGAAGGCAGGAACAAAAGTAAAGAACCATACGAATAACTCAGCAAGTAAAAGCTTTGGGATCTCTTCAGAACAGTAACTCCTCCTTAAAGTATGACTACCTGTGAGGCTGAACCACATTAAAAGACATGTAATGACGCTTATCTGCTTGAAGAATGAGTATAATTACACTCGTATTCTGTATGACATTGAGAAGAAAACCAAACAAAGGGAAATATGCAAAAAAGATGGTGTAAAATGAGGAAGACTGAAGGACTTTAGATTGTATGGAATAAATAAAATATTATAACAAACTTCCTCCCAGCCCTTTGGCTATTTCTAACGTTTGAATAGTTCCTACATTTCAAAATAGGATTATATTTGCCTAATTATCGTGTATTTAGATTTAGAAAGTAATACTGACTTCTACCCTTCCCTATGGTTTTAACAGGTTTCAATAAAGACCAGAAAAGTTATTTGAAGTGATTTTTCAAATCTCTAAAGAAACAAAAAATTATGAAACTTAACAAAAATAGTTTAATACTCTTTTTTTAGTCTAACCATGTGATTAAAGAGTATTGGATTTTTTGCCACTTGATTTTTAATTTTTTTTTTTTTTAATTTAAGGATTTACATGAATCTTAGTTTAAATTTCTTGTACAACATCATAGATCGTTAAACTAATCATGTAAAGTAATAATGTAAAATCATGACTTGGAATAAAGCTTTCAGCTGCCAACTAACAAAATTACCTTAGAGACTGCTGCCAAAGGAAAATAAAGTATTCAAACATAAAAAACAACAGCAAAGTATACATGAATGTGACCTTTTGTCACATACTGCTGTAGTTTCCTTAATGATGCAGGCCCCTTTTCTAAATGGCATGTTACAAAGTCACCAAAAAGAAATTGCAGTTAGGAACACGGCAAAGCAGGATTACCTGTTCTCTCACTAGCACTGTACAGCTGCAAATTATCTGATAATTTCATTCTCAGTCAGAGAGTGATGAAAATGGCATTAAGGAATGGTGGAAAGGGGAGAAAAAAGGTATATTTACAGTTTACCTGCATTTATTCACTGTAGTACCTTAGAAAAAATGGCTGAGATGAAAATTAGTAAGGGGAAATCATCATTTAATGTAGAGCAACAATAGATTATTTTCTGGTTTTAGAGTAAAGAAGGAAAACTGGAAGTCTAGGATATGAAAAAGAAAAAATAGAGAACCAAACATTTCTTCTTTTGAAGAATGAGGGTAAGTTTTGAAAGACAAGATATGGGAAAAAAAGCTTATAAACTATTATACTGCAAATAAAAGAGATGAATAGTGTCCTTTTTTTACCTATGAAAGAATATTGAACCCATAATTTTCCTCATGATGTTATACCCAGCATGACACATAGTATAAAATGAACCTTCATCATGAGCTGTCAGCAATGTTATCTTATTTTAAATTAAATAAAAGCTGTAGTAAAATATTACATTAATATATAACAAAAAAAATAGATATTGAAAGGTTTAAAATCAAAGTTTTTCCTTACTGACGTGAAACATTTCTGTATTGGCAATTATAAAAGCAACAGTGCATATTTTTAGATAAATGAAAGTTTCACTTAACACTCTGGTTACAATTGTAGCCAAACTATTTAGTTATACTGTATGATACAGGACAGTTACACCTGAGACTAAAACACAATCTTGGTCTTAAAGGATAGTTTAGCTCTTGAACTTATATTTAACATTGGGGTAAAAATGGCACAGAAGGAAATGCAATCAGACCCATCCCAGACAGACTTTGTATCTGCTAAGGCAGTCAATGATCAGGTCCAAAATAATGACTAGGAAAAAGCATAATGCTATGGTTTCCACTGTTGCTAGTAGCTCCTGGCACAACTCTTTTTTTTTTTTTTTTTCCTACTGTACTATTTAATGTGTTTTAAAACAATTCTAACCTTTCACACTGAACAATAAATTCTAAGTCACCTAAACAGCTTTTAACAGTATGTATATATTTCCAACACTTCTTTTTTGAATACGTGCTTAGAAGGTGACCATCTCCAGCTCTGAACATATTTTCATACATAGATTCCTACTTACAACACTCTTGGTGTGGAAAAGTGAAACAAAGCAGAGAATTCTTCCAAGCAGTAGTAAATTTAGTTGAAGCCTATAGCTAATGCACCCCAGTCACTTATTTGTACTTCCTAAATTAGGCAAGACTGGATCAATGTAAAAACTTATATCAATACTTAGTAGGTATCAAAAGTGGCAGGAGACAGCAGGTGGCATTCTGATCACCAATCTAATAATAATAGAAACACATTACATATTTTGAACATCATAAAAATAATCCAAACCCCATGAAGTCTGGAGATTTTTATGTTCTGATCTTGGTTTGAGTTTTTTTTTATGAGACATGAAACAGAACACCTACACACCTGTGATCGTTAAAAACATAATGGCACATTCTGCAAATGTTGTACTGAAAATGTACAATTATATTCTAAATATATGTCTACTACAGTTCTGTTTAGACAAGTTTGTTCATTTAATTACATTTCTTTTTTTTATTGGTAAACAATGGTCATGTATAAAATTTGAGCTGTTTGCCTTTCCTTGTTTGTTAACAATATTTTATATAGCATTGCTTATCTATTCATTATAATTAGAAAGGGTTTTTTACAATAAACAGATTATTTTCCACTCTTAAGGAAGAAGTAGTTCACCCAGAATCTTTCAGTATCCTTCATTTCTGGTTTAAAATGTGGCTATCAGTGGCAACCACGACTTACACGTGGTGAATAAGACATCTAATTATTGGATGACACTTCCACATTACACAACCACACCTCAGATTTACACAACCACATCTCAGGAGCAATCATAGAAAAGAAATAACACAGAAGGCCAAAACTGAATTACTGACCCTCAAACATGTATCTAGCTTCATACTCAGCCTTAGCAAATAGTACTAATAATTCGTTTTCAAGAGCTCTAAGCTCACATAATTGCCGCAAATGTTATTCTGGCTTTTCAAAATAGATGCATGAGATAGTACACATTTGCTTTAATCGGTCAGCCTGAAACTGCACACTGTTGGCTCTAAAATAAGACTCCTACCAACCTCAAAATCAACTCCAGTTCAGCCTTGTGAATGCATGCAATTTTTCTCTCCCCTTTACTTTCCTTCGCAGTGTGAAACATGAACCACAGGTACTCATTGTAGAGCACTTGGGAAGGAAAAGCTGTTTCTGGATTCACAAAATAATTGTATAAAATCCTGACAGTTTTGAAGCAAAAATATTGGCTGGAAATAGTTCATGGAACTATGTTACTCTATTTAATGTTGCTCTCCACAATTTCCTGTAATACTAGAAACATAGCAGGATATTTTAGAAACAAACTTGTAACATTGGGTAACTATCTCTTTTAGTTTTGTAAAATCAAAATGGCATCAAATTTGTATGTGGATACAATTTTAAGAAAATCAATATATGCAGTTCCACTGATTTCAAAGGCACAATATGAATTTGCTCCCGCAGAGGAGTTTTTCTTATACTTTCAGGGGCTCACAGTATAAATTCCCAAGAAAAGCAGTTATATTGAATTTATTCTTAGAAAAAAAAAAAATTATTTATTTTAAAGTTCCATAGATATTGTCCTCAGTTTTCTCGCCGTTTCAGTGTAGTAAATAATCATTTCTTGGAAGTTGGATTTTCAGAGGTTTTTCTATTTTCCTTCTTTTCTTGTGTGATCAACAGGTCACTATTTCTTACATTCACACTAACTCCTGAACTGTGCAGGCTACTTGGTTTCAAGAGCCATTGAAGATACAAAGATACTTTCTCTTCCTTTCAAACCTGGAAAGAGATAGGTGAAAACAAAAAAAAATATGGAAGCAATCATACCTATACTAGTCTTTAGATCATTGCACATGAAGATGGTCTTAAAATAATCAAAAATATTATAATTATTTTATTAGAATATGATCTTATTTTTCCATTAACCAGGAAAAATGCAAAGAGAGAAAGAAAATTATCATCTCAGACTCTGGAATGTAAATTTACATTGCATTATCTACAATTAGGACAACCCAAAACTACAATAAAACCTCACTGGAACGAAGAATTGGAAAACTTCCGAAGATAATGCTTCACAATGACCAGAGCAGGTGTCAGGAGCTGATTTGGGTTACACAGTCTGCTGTGCCAGTTTTCATGACACAGATTTGAAGCAGCGGACGTATAGAATTTCTGCCAAGGTCTACATTTGATGTGGTTTGGATTTGCCCCACCTTGGAACAATGGACTGACCATAAGCACTGGAAGTGCACTAGATACATTTCTGGAGGATATCTTCCGAATATATTTCTTAGAACAAAAATCTCTCACATTCCAAGAACACTTTTCAATTTTGAGGTAAACCAGTTCAAGTCAGGAAATCTGGTAGACAGACTACAAAAAATGCAGCTCTGATCTGTAGCAAAACATTGATACAGACATGCTCAAAATCAAGTGCCTTGAGTAACACCATAATACAAGTGCTGGGCAGTTATTTTCTGAATGTATATGGCATCTACACTGAAAACCTAATAATCAGAGGAGAGGAGATAACACTTGCATAGGCTGATTCCACTTTATGCCTGAATTGCCCTTTGAAGATGCAACAGTGACTATAAACTATCAAGAGAGGCAAAACCTCCTCTAGCACCTCTCTTGAGCACCTGTGCTGTACATCTGAACTTAAATACGACTGCCAGCACCAGCAATATGCAAGATACCTTTCAGGAAGATAATGTAAAAGCAGGGGAAGATAGCCAATGCAAACACAGCCTTTTCTGGGGGGGAAAAAACTATTTTCCAGCTATGAGAGAGAATCAATTATTTGGTTTTTTGAATTACCTTTATTTCATCATCACTGAGCTTCTGTACTTTTTACCTTCTCAGACTGTTTGGATATAACCTGTACTGAGTTTCAAAGTGACTCAGAAGTAAGTATCACCAGTATGTTCCCTCCTCTGTTTTCCGTAGATATCATTTTTCACCAATATAGTTATTCATGATCAAAAGACTGAGATTCACAAAAAACCCACCCAAACTTAATATAGAACAAAGAATTTTTCTTGAAATACTGCAGTTATTATAATCTAATAGTAACGATGTTATATAGATTAGTAACTGTGAGAGAAGCCCAAGGCCATTAAAATTATAGCTGTCAAAATTGTGCACTGAAGTAGTAGCATATTCTCTTGACATAGAATATCTAACATGACCATAAAATGCTCAACTTTCAAAGGATTATTGTAAGTCCACCGTTTTAGATTTTTTTTTTTAATTACACTTAAAAATCTCAAAGAATTGGTTACTCATTCCTTTAGGGTAACCAGCACTGACATTTCCCTTTAATGGCTTAGCAAAGAAAATTACCAGACATCTGTCTTTCTGTATGCCTTCTATCCTGATTATAACGAATTGCCCATCCTTCTCCTGCACGCATTTTGAGCGGAGCGCTGTGATACAGTCTTGTTCACAGTGTATCATACAGATATGCCCTCTTGAGGAAATCTCTGCAGTTATGTGCTTGGAGATACTGTCTCTGATCTCTAACATGTCACTACAAGTACAAAGTTAACAAAGATCAAAGGTAAAGAATAGACTTGAACCAGTAGAAGAAGACTACCTTGAGAGGCCTGTATGGAGAGGTAGTGGCAGACCTGAGAGCTTAGAAGCAAGATCCTTATTCCCCTTGTGTCAGAAAGGGAATAAACAACAGCCAGGAGCTGTAATAATGCACTTGGGTTTTTAGGAAAACCACCTTGCCAGTTAAAGATAAAACTCTGAACTCTTTTGGCTCAAGAAAGTAAACTAAGCTAGAAAGCTGAACCTTTGGACACTTTACTAGATGGGACAGTCAGAGGTTCCTAGTATATGGCTACTGTTTGCAAAGATTTTTTCTTGAAGCTAGATTGTAGGTGTTTTATCTCTTCAGTGCCTTATGCACTTTTCAGACCAATTTAGTGAAAACATTTTTACATTATTCTAGCATCCACCCCTGCAAAATTTTATGCAAACGTTTCGGTTCTTCTTCCAACTGTCCACCTATATTCTATGTATTGAGAAGAATTGATTGATGGATCTGTATTGATTTGTGAACTTTTACAGGTATTACAGTCTTAGCACACTACCTCTTTGTGCTGAATCTTCATATTCTAGCAGGGGTTTTTTTATGAGTCTCAGTTGCTAGAGGGCATATTTAAATGGATTTGAACAAATACTTCCTCAACTGGTTTCACAAAGAAAGAAGTTGTCTAGTATATTTTTTACTTCAAATTTATATAACAACTCATGTACTCACAGTTTTTTCAATTTTGTGCACTTTCACAGAATATTGGATGAACAGCTCGAGAGTCCTTTATTGTCTTCACAGAGAGCATAAAATACAGACAGCAACAGGCACGATTTCCAAATGCTTTTAACGTGCCTCAAGCCTGACCTTGAAGGAAACACCTCTAAGATAAGAGTCAATATCTCAGAAGCTTGTTTTGTGGCCTGGACATGTTCAGAGATGATATTTTATAGGATTTATTTTTATTTGTGTGTTCCTGTATGAGCTTTAATTTTGCTGATGGCGACAAGAACAATTTTAGTTGTCAGCTGGGATCAGGACTGTAGCTATGCCGGTCAGCGCAGCAATTATGTTGAAAACAGTGAATTTAGTTCACATGCAGTTACAGAAACTAAACAACAATAGAAATACAGACACTTCCAATACAAAATAAATATATGCATCATTTGCTTTAAATAAACTGAGATTTCTCTTCCAGTAGTATGTATTCATATGTATGATTGGAAGCATACAAGGAAGACTATTAAGACTATGCTAATATCTATCCATCTTAAGAATCAGAACTTTCATTTTGCATTGTAACTTGAGTCTTGTGAAAAGAGAATTTAGGAGAGATGAAAACAAAAAGAGTCTTACAGAAGTAGGAAAATAAGAAACTGTGGAAGTCAGGTTTTGAAAATGAATGATAGCATTGACATTCCATATTCTTATTTGCTGATATTCTGTTTGGACTACTGCAAGATCTTTAGGGTTTTGTTTTTTCTTTGGGGGGGAGGGTCTGGTGAGGGAAGAGCATGGGGTGGTGGTTTTATATCTCGTTTTATTTCTAATGTGAAAGAATAAACTGTTTTAAAAAATGTTATTACTTTCCTTTTCTTTGAATCTTTAGGTTCGCATTCAAAAGTGACTAACAGTTGCAGATGAGCACATTCTTCAAAATTTTGAAATATTGTGACAATTCATTGCATTTCAGGATTTCCAAGGTGGGTATCAGTACTCACATCTCAGGTACATGCCCTCTGGGTCATCTCATTTCTTCGTGTTGAGTACAGGAAAATCACACATGAAGGTATCAGAATAACGTGCCAAAATTGTCATTAAATAAATAACTGAAGCATTTACCCTGAAAGCATGACCACTAGTAATTTTGTTTGTTTTCCACAACTGATTTTGAGACTTCAACTCATATAAAAGTATCAGATACCCAAAATTTTGGCTTCAAATGAAACAACTGATTTTATCAATACTAAAATATTTTCTCAAAAAAAAAAAAATACAAATATAGTCAAAAATATATTAAATGCTAAAATGAAACAAAATGAGAGATATTTAGCAATTTTTCAATATTTTTCAATTTTAAATACTATAAAACCCCAATATTTTTTGAAAAAAATTAATTTTCAAAATTAATATTTTACAACTAAAAATGTATTAAATCGCAAAATTTTTCAACTACATTTACTAGGAATGTTCTACATGTCAGACTTGAGTTTTATTTTTTTTTTTAAGTGGTACCTTATTATTTGTGAGAATTGAAAACACCTAAAATCATCAAAGTGACATAATATAAACACAATAAACATGTATAATGAAACATCAGATGTTCATCCTTCTATCTGTAATAGAATAAGAGAAAAAAATATTTACTTCAGTTCTCTGAAGTGTGTTGCCAGAAATCAGATTTTCACAAATAAACCCTTTAGATCATTGGTTAGATAGAGAAACACCCCCAATATTAATGTAATTACAATTCAGCAAGAGTGGAAGTTTTACGGGTATTTGGTTAAAAAGAAATTAAATTAGTTCCTAGCCCCCCTCTTTTCCCCAGTGACTTTTTCCATTTCATAATTTTTGTAGGCTATTGTCATACCCCAATAACTTTTATTTTGTGCACATTATTTCTGGGCTTTCCTAAGCTCTCCTCCTTTTACCAATACTTTTGAAGTAGCAGGTATTATTTATGCTAAGGATAGGGAAATATAGCAATTAAAATCACAATATCCTCGTTTCTGTCCTTGGCAAAAACAGCGAACCTGAACTTTTGCTTAGATGTCCACAGACTTTTTCAGGTTCTTCAGGGAACCTGAGCAGTAATTGCTAGTTCTTAATACAAGAGCTCTCATCCTCTTTGCATGTTATACGTTGCCTCTGCCAAATTAAAGCATTTGTGTGATGCCAAAACCTTCAATATAGAAAGAGTAATAGGAGTATGAAATGTTTTGGGATTTTTTTCCGAGATAGGTGGGTTTTTTTTCTAGGGACTAAAGAATTATAATGTAACAAGGTAACACTGGGATATTTATCTCATAATTATGAAGGTCTATATCTGAAGCATTTATTCTAGACTCTCTGTATAGCCACTACATTAATGAAAAGCTGAATTGTAAAGTCACTTAAATACTACATTTTAAAGACAAGCACACTGATCCACACCAATAGGATTTCTATGTTTTTGTGGGGGCAGTGGGAGAATGTGGGAGAGTTGTTTATGTTGGTCAGGCTATTTTTACAGATTTTTTTCTCCCTCATGTTTGCTGGTTAGAATATTATAATTAATTTTCTATTTCCTGCAGGACTTAGAATTCTTAAGGGAATATTTTTTTTTTGATTATTCCACAACACATTGACATTGGTGCAGCTTACAATGTAAGTTTAGCAAGCATGCTGAGAGAAACAGGATGAAAATTCCTGGAAAGATTCTGCACTATATACAAAATTTCAGAGTCATAGAGTGAAATCTTCACTAATACATGAATGTACACCCAGTTTTAATCATATCATTACAATGATACAGCAAATGCAAAAAAAAAAAAAAAAATCTTTGCTGGGTAATTATCTTATAACATCTGTCCTGTTGTGATTAACCAAGTCAATATACTATTTTACATTTATCCTTTTGGAGTACCATTTTATTCAAAGTATAATGTACATTAAAAACCTCTCACATATTCTGTTTTTTGTCCAAGATTTTCCCCTGCAGATTGCTTTAGAATTTGCTGTTTAGAATTGAAAATGTCTCAATAGCATTATTTTTAACATATTTAGGGGTATCTGATCATCTATCTAGCCTTTAGCAATCATTGCTCTGTCATTGCTAATACTCTGCATTATGTATGGAACATATGAATTAACTATAGAAAAAAAACTTGAAAAAAACCCCCAGAGACATGGCAAACAAGGGCCCCATCCAGAGAATGCTTACAAAAAACCGGTTCAAAAACAGCACAAACAAAATCTATGCTTTTGTTGCTTGTTTCCACTTTAATCTATAATCACACCAGTAGCAATAAGTGTGTGTGGGTTATTTGTTGGGTTTTGCCTGTGTTGAATTAAATATTTTAATGTTTCACAATTGAATTGGTAAAGGGTCTCCAAGTAGCTTAAGCATTATCCCCACCTTTTAGCAGTTATACAGGATTCTAACAAGGATATTTGACCAGGATTCTAGTGAAGATCTAGACAGTCACTGACCATTTCCCTCATTAGGCTCTCTCAGGTCTCTCTCAGATCTCTAGAGCCTAAAGATATTCAGAAACTATGTTTAAAGCTTATGTCAGAAAGGAAGAGACATAAAATTTAGTTAGACAAAACAGAATTTGTCAGAGAAAGGAAGAATCGTAGAAAAAACTGCAGCATGCAGCAATCATAATATGAAAAAGAAGCCTCATGGACATTTTTTACATAGGAAAAATCCTAAAAAATCATCAGGCAAGTTGACAAGCTATCCTAATTACTAGAAGAATTGCTAAAAAATAGAGGTTTTAGCCACTTGACCACTGGATCAGATGAAAAGAGAATGAAATGGCACTGAGAAATAGCAAACTATTCCCTGTAACAGTTAGGCCCTACAATACGTGAGAACAAGTGTGTTCACACTTTAAGACAACCCTAAATTCAGTCCTTTCAAAACCTAGTTAGACTGTAAAAAATATTCTCATAAACCTTCAAGACAGCAAACTACTAGGGTTTGTCCAAATCTGCTTGAGTAGTTTAAACATCAAAGAACCAAGACTTGGAGACTAGAATTTCTTCTTGTTGCATGTATGCTTGTATCACCATTCTGTACTCTGTATGTAAAAAGGGACAAATATCTTTTTCTGAAGTGTCAAACCCAGTACATACCTCAGCCACTTCCTTGGTCTAATACTAGGCAATTATCAGAAGCTGTTCTCCTATATCGAGGAAGCTCAGTGAAATCTTCTTCTGAGGAAAAGTGACATTAAAATGGCAAGCAGGGAAAGAAACTTTCCTAATCTGAATTACTGTAAGTCTCTCAGACATCCATTTTCCTTCTCATCTTGTGAATCTGTCTTTAGACTACAGTTCTTCTGGGATTAAAAGGGTATCCTCTAAAGCAAGCACATCTCAGTGCTAAACCCAGTCAGAAGGAATAGGTAATGCATTCAAATTAAACATTTCTGTTCCTCATAAATATTTTCTTCTATGAAAACATCCTGTGATCTTATTAGCATGTTTAGTATAGCTTCTGGCAGTGTACAAAAGAAAATGTTACATAACCCTTGATTGCTTTTGTACTGACTCTTACCTTAAGACCTACATTTTTAATTCCATTAGAGTAGATAAAAATAAAATCTAAAAGGATAAACATGGAAGATTTTTTACACCCAGCCAAATAATTTTAAACACCTTATTATCAGATTGGAACCAAGAAAGAAATCCAATACAACAAAATAAATCGGAATGCTAAAGCTAAGCACAGGTCAGCTTCATTGTGGTTTGGTGCTGGTTTTATGCTAATTGCTTTTTCAAGGAGGAAGCAGAGCTCAATGTATAGCAGTACTCAGGTCAGTTCATACCAGGTTTATGGTCTTATGAGAGGCTGATGTGGCACAGAGAGTCACAATTCACAACTGTGTTAATTGCTTGTGGAACCACACTTCAGCTTTCCAGTGGTGTGAGACTGTTTCTCTGCTGATGCTTACTTCATACTGTGTCTCTTTAGAGCAAAGCCTGCCAATTCACAGACTGTGCCAAACCTGAGTGCTGTTCTTTGAAAACTTTAGCCCTCTAAGAAATGAAACCAGCTAACTTAGAATGTATTACATCACTTTGATTAGAATAATTGTTGTCATCTTCACCAAACATTGATTTGTGGCCCCAGAGGTGCAAAGTCAGAGACTCAAAGATAATTATACTCAACTCCCATTTGAAGAATTACATTAAATGAATGTAACGAATTAAATTACTGATCTCTTGAAAGAACATTAATATTGTTCAGTGAATACAGGCCAGCTTCAACTTCTCATATAAAATATCCTCTTAAATATGTCTTCTGTGGAATAACACATCTGTAAAAGCAGGTGCCAGTGCTAACACAGTAATCCAAAAGAAGTTAAATAGGAAAAGTATTCATTCCCATTTTTAGACTCATTCTGAAAAACTTAATTTTTTCCTGAGAAAAAGCACTATAATTTCCTGATGATACACCTTCTTTAGCAGTGACAATTCCTTAGCTATCACTTCATCTCTTTTCATCCTCTAGGTGGCCTTTAGGGTAAAATCTATCCTTCCTGAGAATTGCTGGTTTCTGTGGGTTTTTTAATTTGAACTGCTAAACTACACAGCTCAAACCTTAGATTAAGTGTATTTTGGCAGATTCCTTAATCAGATTGTGATTAATACATCTACTCTTGAATGTGACTGAAAGTGTTTTTATTCTTGCAGATTTTTGTTTGTTTGCTTGTTCACTTTGGGTTTGTTTGTTTGTTTTTTTTTTTTCATCACTACAATGGTAAATTTTTCAGGTGACAGCAAAATTTTTGCCTGTCTTGCACATAGAATTAGCATATGCCACAGGATCATTAAGAACAAAATTCCTAGAGATACTGAAGCATTGCAACACTTTCCAGTCAGTATTTAACTTTTAGATGTCAGGGAAGGGAAGGGAAGTTATTTACTATAACTTTCCTACAGACTTGTTTTAAAAGTAATTTTATATTTCAACTATTTACTTATATTGACCATCTGCTGTTATAAAAAGTCATTTTCTGTTTTGATTTTCTCATTCTATCTTTGAAAGAAAAGCAGTATTGAAAACAAGGAGTTCAGTTTTTGACTGCCTCAAAAATATTCACAAGTGTTTATATTTTGCTTGAAAAGGGTCAGAAAGTAAAATCTCTTCAACTCGGTCAGTTAATACCAAGAACCGGTCTTATTTTTAGAATTATTTTACCTTTGTATGGAAAACAACTCAGTGCATTTTCAGAAAGTTCTTTAGTTTCCATGGCAAATGGGGTCATTATTTCCTGTTGAAACTGACGGGTTTTACTTATACTTTCAAAATGCTTTTCACATGATGGCAGCAAACATGCAGAAACAAATGCACTAGAGGTCTATTGTTAATAGCTGTTAGTTCTTAAAATTTACACAAGGTCAATATAACCTTACATTAAGGCTTATTGAAAACAATGAATGATATATTGCAGCCAAATAACTGAAATTCTTAGCTGTAAATAATAGAAAGGCTTTGGTTATTAATAAATTAAAAGAAAGGGGGGGTGGGGGAAATGGGCAAAAATTGGGGATTTAACCCTGAGAACATAGCCAGTGCCTCAAAAATTCTTATTTGGAATAAATGAGCAAATGAATAAAGCAAACTACTAAAGTTTTATTAGCTGGCTTGCTCAAATCCTTTACAGCAGGTAAAAATTTAAATGTTCTTTACATAGAACTTGTTTGTTTATTTTGATTTTCCCTTTGCTAGATTATTCTGTGAGGCATAGTCACATCTATCTGTCTATGTTCATAGCTAGAATATTGCTAGAATAAAGTAATAATTATTATAGAAAACACAGGAATATCTGGAGGGTCTAAAATGTGTACATTTTATTCATGTTTAAGGAAAATAAAATAAGCTTGATCCCCCAAAACTATTTTCCATCCATTTTGTCTGACACTTACCATGGCTCTTTTTATGGGACTGTCATAAGGAAATCAAGTTCAATAAAACTTTGAGTTTGAATAGTCTGATCCAAAACATGCAAAACTGAACAGTGTCTTCCCTTCTGTAAGACACTATGTGGTTGTTTCAAAATACTATAGAAAAGTGATCTGTTCTCTTCTAAATTAGACACAACGTTCCTGTGGGTGCCTTGTTAGCATGCCTTCAGCTGGTATAAATCAGCATGGTGGTTCCCCTAATGGGAATGGAACTGTGACAACTTTTATCAGCTCATTCCTGTGCTCCTCCTCCTCACAAACTATACACTGAAGTGTCTGGTAGTACTTTGCACTGAGAGAATCAGTGTCAATTGGCATTAACTGAGTCATGCATTTCTTCTGAAGCAAATAGAAAAGCTATCTTCTGTACACTTTTCTCTGCACGCCCTGAGCCCAATATATAGAGATTTTCAGTGGCAAGTGGGAGACTTGCTGAATGGAAATGATTCCTTTCTCCACACATCCCACATTTCCATCCTTTCTGATACTATTTAATCTGTATGAAAATTCTTCAAGTGCCTCTTGAGAATGCCAGTGCTTCAAATTTGAGCAGTATTTGATATCACAAGAATAAATGGGACTGGAATCAGGCCTATATATGTTTGTATAGAAACTAACTTGTATAGAAACTATCTTATTTAGAAACTGAGTACACTGATTTCTATTTGTGTTTCTGCAGGGAAACCAGAGAATATAATAGTAGCACAAATATAACTGCTTAACAAACAGATCCCTACATGAACAGTTATAGTGTTTAATAAGCCTACAGGAAACAATGCAAATTCTTTGGAGAACAATGTCAGGTAATTTTTCATAGCCATATTCAAATGCTGAAAACGGCAGCTGCATGCTGAGCCAAGGAGGTCAAGAGTGGCAGTGCCTACTATCAGTGATACAGATATCAGGGGCAAAGACCCATTTCTCCTCTTTGTCCAGTTTTGAGTATCCCATTTATTACAAAGTTTCGACAAGCGATGGAATACAATGAAATCTATCTCACCAACCTCAGTACACATTACTTTTCCTGTTAAACAATCTAGGCTTGTCCTGAATAAAATGGGTTCCTTTGCATACCATACAGTGCTTGCACAGTGTGTTTACCATGCCAAGCTACCCTTGTCCAACTGACCTGAATGTCAAACATTACAACACGTGTAAGGAGAGAATTAAATAAGCAAACAGAACAAAATGAAAAAAAATGCTATGCATTTTCACATTTGCCACAAATTAGAGGATAGTTTCTTCATGTCCACATTTTAAGTCTTATTGTTATTCTAGTTTCCTACATTGCCCTGACAGATCCTGTCTGAAGTGTCACAATGCTACTTGCAATCTCAGAGCCTAAAATCCAAAACCCAACATACAAACAAACCCAGAAATTCCTTCAAAATCTGATAATCATTTAAGTTTTAACTTTTCAAAAGACAAATATGAGTAATACTGCTACTAAAAAAAGGCAAGTATAACAGTATAAAGTACGTTTCTATGAATAGTAGCAAATTTCGTGTTTACAAAGTGCTACTGTAATGCAAACCTCTGTTTCGTGATCCAATAGTAATAAAAGAAGTGTGGACAGAAATCAGAGAAAGAATAATTTCTAGAGATGAAAAAATGGTGCCTAAAACATCAGGAAGCTTTCTGAAGTTGTGTTAATTGTCAGTATCTGTCTCTCACTGAGAAGGGATCTAGTTCAGTCCTGTACTGGAGGGTTTTTTAGCCAGTTCTCAGTGGTGAAAGGGTGTTGTTCTCTAGTTTAGCCACTTTGTCAAGTCAGTCCAATGGAAACATCTCTGTTTTGTTTGTTCCTTTGTTTGTTTGTTTTTTCCTTTGGCTTTTTTTGGTGGACTCGTTTTCCATGTGCTCAGCTCATTAAGCTAAGCTACAGACCAATTGTAGTGCCCAGAACTAGAGCAAAGGCAAGAAATGTAAAGTGAGAGAGTGGGACTCCTCTTGTGGCAACAACCCTCACATACACCAGATAATCCTTAATCAAAAGCTAATGGCGTTTTACTTTTCAGACTCCACTTACTTATTTCATTGGCAAGAGTTTTTGGAAAGATATTTCAAATTATGTTTTTCCCCAAAAAGATATGAATCTATATATTTGGTGTGTTTAACTACTTGTTTAATTTTTTTAATATATATTTGAAGTTTAAATACTTACAGAATACTGCATTCCCAGTAGTTAACAGCATGTCCTGCATTATTTTCGTTTGAAAGACCATGCAGATTTTGTGAACGAGGAAGAAAATTAATGTTCCAACCTGCGTTACACATATAAGCAACAGCACATACCAACATAGAATATGACCTTACAAAAAAATTGTACTAAATAAAAATTTCTTGCTTCCTAAACCATAATGTTATAAAATCCTTTTGCCTTGCTTTGCCTTGCCTTGCCTTTCCTTGCCTTGCCTTTGTCTTTAGGGAAAGTTTTTGGCTTTATGCTGTAGGATTGCCCCTAAAAACTGGTATGTTTTAGACAAAATGCAAAAATGTGCTTCATTTCTAAATGAGCATGCTGAATCAAGATATCTTGCCTCATAATCAATGTGGATTCCTAATGGCTGGGGAGTGCCAAGATGACTAATTTATTACAGGTACCAAAGGGTAGCATTGCAGAGTCCCATCTGACCTTGGACATGGAATAAGCCTCTTTGTCAGAGGCTCTGACTGTGTGAATACCACAGCTCTGAACAGAAGTCCAGCAGTATTCTGTCCTCATATCTGAGACACAGCCAGAGGCACATAATTGAGATTAAAACTCTTCGCCTACGTTCAGTCTTGAAAGCTCGTACTCATGCTCCAGGCACATACTTTCATTCAGTACTGATCCTTCAGACAAATCCTCCACCTGTCTCCACCCAAAGCTTAAATATAGTCTTTCTAAAATACCACTGAAGGTGTGAGTCTTTTGGTTGACAATTAAATTCTTTTGAAGCTGCATGTCTGAGAAGCAGAAGGGAACACATTATAGATATTTGCATGAAATAGAAAGCAGATAAAATACATTTAAATATGAAAATAAAATATGAAAATAAAATACATTTGAATCTGCTTTGTGTTCTAGCCTTTTTGTCACTGAGAACTCACCAGATCTTCCTGTCTTCACATAGGGAGGATGTGCACAGTTTGTCCTTTCTGCTTTGATTAATTCTGCTATTAGAGCATACTGTCCTTCTCAATGTCTTGGTCTTCCCCTTGCCCTCCCTGCACATCTACTCTTACTGCCAGTGATCCTTTGTCATCTATGGCAAGATCTCGTCTTACCCTGAGCACTTCACTCTACATCTCTTCTCTTGTTTCAGAGAAAAGGAAGAAATTTCATCTCCCAGGATGAGCAAACCCATCGCCCAAGGCAATTCACTTAGATGAGTGAACAAGAACAAATGACTACTGCTCTTCCAGCCTCCTGACCTGTGATGAACAGACGAATGAAAAGGCATTTTATGATGCAGCAGCGTGCCAAGCGAGAATTTTAAATCATCCACCGGAATTTGTAAGTTTTGAAAGCAAATGTTTATAAAACTATCACACAAGCAAATAAGAAAGCACTTAGGAGTTTTCATAAGAGCAAAATAGAGCTTTCACTTCTACTGCCCCTCTCATAATTTAAGCAAGCCTAAACACACAGTAAAATAAGTTTTACAGTCAAAGATAACCTTTACCTCAGTCCTTCAGCAAGCATTGCACAGGTATGAAATAAGTGAAAATTGCATAATTAGACTACAGAAATTGAATGGAATGCTGTTATTCATTTTGATTAAACTCTTTCACCACGTCTCTCAAACACTGCAAACTACAACACAGCTGTTAAAACCAAAGTGCTTAATAATTCTATTTCAGATGAAGGGTCATATTAACATCAGTTGATAATTTTGCAGTCATTTTAAGTAGAAACCTAAAAGGAATGACAAGCAAATTGTAAACTTACTTATGCTACCTCAACTTACACTACTTACCAATTTAGTCACATCATACTTTATAATCTAAGAAGTCAATTAATATAGATGGCATGGACCAAAAAAAAAAAAAGTTTTGCATATATTTAACTCTCAGCTTAACGATAAATTGTATCAATATTTTTCTTTTGATAAATCTAATAAAGAGAATGAAAAAAAAAACCTCTTTAGTTCAAGATAATTTTATTTTTCTCTTATCAGCTAAAGCAGTCATACTTTGGGTTTCCGCTTTCCAGTTTTCCTAACAGTAGGAGGGAATTTCCTCCAGGGCCTTATCAGCTTGAACCACAACCCCTGCACTGGTTTCTGGTTCACTGACAAATTACACTCCCTTAATCCCCATCCACGAAAGTTTTAATGAAGGCACATTTGGAAATTATATCATACATGACAATTTCTACATGTAGCCAATGTGTGAAGCCCCACCCTTCCTAAATGGCAGACTGGACTTTGCACTGCAGGTGAAGAAAGAGCTCTCCTTACAACTTCTGAACTACCTTTCCATTCACTCTGGCTAATGTGGCTTGCTTCCTCTGCTTACAATTTTATTTACAAGTTGAAAATAAACTGGTTTTAAAAATTGTTCTTTATTCTCAGAGCATTTTCAAAAAGGGCAGAAAAATGACTCACTGTAAAGACCAAAACAGAATGAGGTAAACTTCTCTCACTGAACTAGTATGAATGATGGTAGTCATTTTACCAGAAAATCCCGAATTCTTGGCAGGAAGACAGGTGTCATGACTGCTTAACAGGAGTCTGGGCCTACAGCTGGCTGCAGAGGGGCAGGTGACTGCGTGGCTTCTCAGCCTCCCCACTGCCCTGTCCCTGCAACGCAGAGCTGCTACACTGAGTCTGGCTCATGGGGACAATGGTTGAATCTGCTGGAACCAGGTTGGGGTCACTTCTCAGAAGTGTTTGGGTTTATTTAAAGGAGAAATGTAAGAAATTAATGATGGTTGTGGTAAAGCTAGTAGTGAGGAGAAGGAGAAGGCATAGAGGTGAGGCAGAGCCCCGGAGAAACAAGTTGACTCAGTCACCCTCAGAAAGCACAGGACTGGCAAGTAGGTTTGGTACAGTAGCTCCAGTAAGGAGAGGCTACACACTCTTATCCCCCTTGTCCTTACAGCAACAGCTACAATATCTATATTTGCAAAAACAGCTGGGAATACACCAAAAGGCATATCAAAAGCCAGCAGTGACGTTGCGTCCCATACTCTTCTCGGTCACGTAATAGCATGCACCTGGCACAGAACCCCACAGTGCACCAAAGGTCATATGCAGGATTCTAATAAGATCAAGCAGTGAAAAGAACCGTCCTGTCCATTTTGAGGAAGAAACTGTCTCTATCCTAAAATTCTCCTTGTTCTTCTCCTGGAAAAGAATGTTATATCTGAGGAGTCCTTTGGTCACATTAATCCCCAAGTTTCCTTCTTACCACCCAGAAAATGATCATGTTGCTGCCTATCTTAGATTTGGCCCTCTCATATAGACTAAAGAATAATGGGTCCATTATTTGATCCTCAAAACTATTTTGAAACATGAATCCTTTTGTATTTTATAATGGTTCCTTGGGATAGCTGTTTGCAATGATTGTAAGTCTAATAATGTCCATTTTTAGGACTTACATGTCTACCAAATATGTCGTGCGAGTCTGCCAGTACATAATTATTGTGTGACATGTTTTGCCAGGATTTGAAAATGAAAATCTTCACATATGTATCTACTCATATAAAGCATGTTATCATTATTTATCCAGCTGTGTTTAAAATCCGAAAAAAAGAAGTCTTGCAGGCTCCTCATTTTGCAGTGTTTTTGGTACCAGTTTCAACTGCACCTTCACTTCCCTCCACCAGATATTTCTCCATTGTTTTAAGACTTCCAAAATTTTCTTTTTCATAATTTGCATAGCAATTATGCCTAAGTGCCATCACCATCTCATTGATGTAAAGGAAAGCTGAGTAAGAACATATTTAAAAACATAGGAAGAATGGTATCCTCTCCTGTTCTGGTAAGCTTGTGGAATTGATATAGTGGGACTTCAAGTCTCAACAATATTTTGTATTGTGCTTGACTGGGTTGTACTGAAACTTGAAGTTTTCCTAGGCATTAGGATGACATATTTTTCCACAAGTGAAAATAACGGTGTCTGGGTCATGCTGCGGTGAATACTCACTGGGTATGTAGATACCTTCCACAACTGAAGTTTTGCTGAATTTCTCACCAAAAAAGTTTAAATACATTTTCTAGTTTTATTGTATGTCATGCTTCATCCATGTTTACCTCACTGCAGGAAAAGTGTTAAAGTGGCAGGGGATTTGTTACTGGTTTAAAGAAATGTAACAAGAATAAATAGATTTAGAAGCAGTAAAAAACACCAAAAAAAAATGTTGCTGTCATAATTTCCAGTTATTGGATACACAGCAACCTCAATAAATACTTGCTTCCGCACATAACATAGCAGCTAAATTGCCTAAAAAAATACTAATATATTTCTCAATAGTAAAAATAAATATTAAAATGGTACTTTAGAAAATACCTATCTCCTCAAAGGAAAAATCTTAGATCATCTTTTACTGTAGAACCTTGGACATTTGTTACCATCTTGCCAGGCAGCAGTAATATGAAGTGCTGCATGACAGGAAAATATTAATTCATACTGTCAGGTGAAACCTGTTCAGGAGTCTGTGACCTTTCACAGAATATCCTTTTCATCAGCACAAGATGATGTAGCCAGTTTTCTTATGTGAAATAAGCTTAATTTTTTGAAGAAAGACATAAGAAATAGCTCGTTAGGAAAAAAAAAGTTGTAAAATGCTTAGACATTTTGATTGAAAAAAGTAGAGATTGAAATCCTATTAAGAAACATAGCAGGGATAACAAAATTCTCTTCAAAAATAAGTAAATTTTATAATGAAAGTGTGTCTGTGAATACTTAATTTCTAACAGAAATGGGGCCTACATATTCTGCTGTCACTTCTTTTTGTAGCACAGTAAGGTGGCACAACCACCCTGGACATTTTTCATCCCTACTTATTTGAACATTTATACTGTAAATAGGAAGAACAGCTAGGCTGAAGCGCACCTCAAATTTTTAATTCACTTAAATCATGAGAGAAGCTCTATTCATCTTAAGCAGGGAAATGCAGAGAGGAATTCAACTACAATTTAAACCTGTGTTTATGGCTCAGACCTGAACTTGGCAGAATAGAAGTCTCTGAAACTGATCTCTTCAAAGGCTTAGTGTTTTGCATTGAAATGTGTATCACCAAGTAAACTGGAAAAGGAAGTGGGTCTAATCTGTAGTTTCAAGTTTAGGCAGCTTGAGTGCTCAAGAAGTGCATGTGTGAACACCTACAAATTTGCATTTATGCAAAATTGACTAAATTAACTAAACACATGACGATAGAGGAAAGATAGCAAGAGGATGTGGAATATTCTAGTGGAAGAAGATGAAAGAGAAGAAATGAATCATATATCATTTTATAAGATTATAAAATTTAAAAAAAACCCCAAACAACAACAACAAAAAAAACCAAAAAAAAAAACAAAAAAAAAAACAAAAACCAACAAAAAAACCAAAACCAGCAACAGCAAAAAGAAACCTCAAACCAAAAAAGAGTGTCCTGAATTTCAGAACTGTATAACTGCAACAGGAAGATCAGAATTCATAACAGTAAAACTTACTGGAGGCCATATTTTACCCACCTTTATTTATCCTGGATAGCATCTAAATTTACAGTGGATAAAAAGAGCAGAACAAGTTAAGAATCTCACTGAGCCGTTATTATGAAAATCAGAGTAAGATAAAAAATAAACTGGGCAAATTTTTTTCGTAGTACATGCCAACTTTTCAAATCTGATATCCAACTGTTAAGGAACTGAAAACAACAGATTGTTGGGGGCTTTTCATATTCAACATTTCACATTCGCTGAAAAAGAGCAATTTGAACTAAAAATTCAAAATATAGCTTTGTTTGAAATATTACAAATAAAGAAATTCACAAGGAGAGTGGACAATCATCTTCAACAATGCAGAATATGGTGGGACCTAGAATTTCTAAGAGCCTGAAGTGAACTGCCTCATTCTTTTCCTTATTTCTGCAGTCTCCAAACTAGACAACCCAAACCAAACAACCCACCATTTTTATTAGGATGTTAACCAGAAGAACTAACTTTCTTCAGAACAGAAAATTACAAATTCTTAGGTAAAAAGAAATAGAAATAAAAAGGGACCATGAACCAATTTGGGGTCTCTTAGGCATATCCTTTCAGCTAGGCTTACCTGAAGTCAACTCAGTCGTTTATTAATTTGCAGGACTCTCTTGTATCCCCTCAGGTTCTCGAGTCTTGTTCTCCATCCTTTTGGAAACATGATGCTCCTTATTCCATCCTGTCTTAGGCTCCAGTGTCTCCTCACTTGATTGTCCCACCTTGCAGGTTAGGAGCAGTCCCTCCTTTCAACACACTTGACAACTTCTAAGAGCAGTAATTATCCCACTCCTCCACCCCAAGATGTCTCCATTTCCTCTCCTCTTAATGAGTCATAATAGTCAAACAGCAGACCAATAAACAAAATGAACTTTCCATCACATAAAATCAGATTGTATGACTTTTGTGGCCTCTTCTCTGTCTGTCTGTCTGATATTGCACAAAGCATGTATTTCCAGAGAAAGCATGTTACACATCCTTGAAGATTATTAATGCTGTGGGATGATGCTCTTCACTACAGAGCGAATGTAACATTCCTCTATGAATATTCCTGCTGAGATACATGCAGCTTTAGCAGATTCGGAGGGTACATCTGCTTCACTCTGCCAAAATTCTCCAGGGCTGATGTATTTTCTGGGAATGATGTATTTTGGATTTGCTGAGAAAACTCTGTAAAATCAATGAGTCTATTTAGTAGACATATTGAATCAGTTTGCAATTAAACAGTCATTAATTGATACTGTACATTTGCATAATGTTTTTCAACTGAAAACCAAGTGTCTCCCTACAAAAATATATTGCTGTTTCTACCTCATGGACAGGGAAGTGATTACAGTGCAATCTTGGTCCAAGAAGCCACAAGAACCACAATGAACCACAAAGAACCAGAGTAAGACAACAACTCTTAATGAATTCAGTAAGGATTTTGTCACAGAATCACAGAATAAGCTGAGTTGTAAGGGATCCACAAGGATCATCGAGTTCAACTCCTCACCCTGCACAGCACCATCCCCAAGAGTCACACCATATGCCCGAAAGTATTGTCCAAACACTTCTTGAACTCTGTCAGGCTGGTGCTGTGACCACTTCCCTGGGGAGCCTGTTCCAGTGCACAGCCTCTGGGTGAAGAGTCTTTTCCCGATGTCCAGCCTAAACCTCCCGACACTACTAAAGGTCATTCTCATGGTTCCTGTCACTGGTCACCACAGAGAAGAGATCAGTGCTGCCTCTCCTCTTCCCCTCACAAGGAAGTTGTAACTGCAATGAGGTCTCCCCTCAGTCTCCTCCAGGATGAACAGATCAAGTGACCTCAGCTGCCCTCATGCAGCTTCCCCTCAAGGCCCTTCACCAACTCCATTGCCCTCCTTTGGACCCTCTCTCATAGTTTAATATCCTTCTTATATTGCTGTGACCAAAACTGCACACAGCACTCAAGGTAAGGCTGCACCAATCATTATCTTCAAAACAGCCATGCTATTGCTCCAAGCCTTGGAATCCCCAGACTTACTTTCCAGAAACTAAAACCTGCTGCCTTTCACCAACAGCTATCAACTGGATTATGTATGCCCCAATTACCCATGCTGCGAATTTTAGCTTGGATTTTATTTTAGAAATAATTTTCAGGGAATTTTAATTTATAATATTGTTGTCAAGTAATTCTCTTTAAAAAATTGTAGTTTTAGTGCTAAGAAAATAATGATATTTATTAAAAGAGCATCTTTTA
Organism: Corvus moneduloides; assembly: GCF_009650955.1. Lineage (NCBI taxonomy): Eukaryota > Metazoa > Chordata > Aves > Passeriformes > Corvidae > Corvus > Corvus moneduloides. The sequence goes on from NC_045477.1 coordinate 85,696,519, forward strand.
AAAAGCTGGCTCTCACCCTGTTTCAGGTCCAGCAAGTTAATGACATAGTCTCAGACAATTTTAAATCAGGCTTATTTATTTGTTAATCTCAAATGACTTCTGAAGAAGGATTAGCTATGCTGAAGTTTGAAATTTTAATACCTAGTTGCTTTTCATATGTGGCAGAAAAGCTAGACAGATTTTTCATCAAAGCTAGACATATAAATTTTCAGATCCATAATATATAGCTCTAAACTATCTCAATTAATTTTCTTGGAGACAAAACATAAGCATATTTAATTCAAAGAATGATAAAATAACATAAACATTATAGGCTTTTATTAATCTAGCATTTATTGTTCATATGAAGTAAAAGCAAACACAAATTTAATTTTTTATGCACTTCATAAATACCATAATATTTTTTATTACAGAGGATTTTAAAACCTTTGCAAAGTTATATTTACTTTTGGTAGAACGAAAAAAAGGCAGGTTTTGGTCAGTGACTGAGAATACCATGACAACTAAGCCTAATTCCGGTGTATCTGAATTGAAAATGTTTTTATCTCTGAAATACTGAATTTACTAAGCAATTACACATGTGCTTCTGCACAACACAGAAGCCAGCTATTGGTGTTGGACATGCACTTTTCAGCCTAGTGGACGCTGCATCCTCTGCAACACTCTCCATGAACCTCTTCATGGGTGTAAAAGAAATATTTGAATTGCTGGGAGGTTCTTGCCAGTTCAGTCACTAATGATATTTGTATAGCTGGAGGAAGAGTGATTATTTCTTCTGGCAAACAAAGTCACTCTATATTTATTTGGTTTCTTCTTTCTTTAAAAGAGGACTGTAATGGTTGTTGGCTAAAAAATTAATGATCTCTCTTTTTCTTCTTTCTTTGCTGTCACTCTTGCACATCTGAATAAACTGAGATCTATAACTAATACAGTCTTCTCACAATTTAGTGAGTTCTTATAAAGTCTAACACTGAAAAATTTGCCTCCTTATTCTCTATGCTTCACTTATGAACAGCTATGGTATATTTTGATTTTGCTTCCCAAAAAGCAGCTGCTGAAAGATATAGCACATGAATCATTACATTACAAGTAATCACATAGCCCCTATTAGATATCTGCACACATTCCTGTGGTAATCCATTTGTCTCTATTGCCAGAGCAGATGTAACATCATTTACCATTTCTGACTGATAGCTGGAATAAAACAAACACAATTAGAGACAGGGGACTGGGTATTGTTTGAGTAGCATTTGGCTTGGTATCAGTTCACAACTCAGTTTTCATATGCTGTTATCTTGTGGCAGAGGAGCTTGATCATGTGAGCTCAAACTGATGTCTTCATATGATCAAGAGCTATGCCTCACTAAGCAGCAACCTGAAGGAAGAGAAACTCTGCGAAATTAAAGGGGATATTCTGACAACCTTGATGCCTACGAGGTGCTTCTTTGAGTCACATGGCATAATCCTTACCTCACAACTGTACCTGAATTTCTTACCTGGCATCTCCAGGTTGGCAGCCCAAACTGTCATATCATTTTATATAACTGAAATAAATATGTCAGCATCTTCTGTAACTGACTTCTGGCACGTATGTCGTCCCATTTTTAACCTTTTTTAAAACTTGTTCTTTGTAGACAACTTTGACTAAATTTTGAATTTTTTTTTTTTGTGTCCATTGTTGTCTTACGGAAAAAACACTCATGTTGCTACACCTTTATACTACTAATTAAATAAACACTCATGCTTCATCTTCATTTATAGCACCAGATGACAACTTCAGCTGAGGAAATATAAAAAAATAAAGCATTTTCTGGTCCCCTGTGTCTTTCAGTTAGAAAAACAACTATCTGTTTTCTCTGAAGGAAATAGTGTATTATCATTCTGTGGTTCCAATCCATCAAAATACCTTAAAATAATAATAAACAAAAAATAGTCTTAATGATTAAATTAGGATTAATGATGTGTTTAAAGTCACATGCATACATATGTACATTTTGGAGGGGGGGAAGATAGGATAGCTGTTTCTGCTGAAATCATAATTTCTACTGTTTCTGAGAAAGATCATTCTTACTTCTTAAGTGGTTTTCAATTGTCATCTTTTTCTGCTGAAATATAATGTCAGAAAATATGTGCAGTAAGAAAAAAAGAAGCCAGTATCTGCATCAATGCAACAAGTTTACTCGGAAAACAATCGAGCAATATTTTTATTTTGCAAGGGTTACAAGTTGTCGATGCCATTCATAACTTCATGCTGGTAGCTTTGCGATACAAAGAGGCTTAATACAAAAGACCCCTGAGGCTTTCAAGATGCTGGTTCTAAAATTATGATAATCTTGTCTATATTTTGATATTGGTCCCTTATGGATGATGGCTTTGGCAGCACAATGGCACAGTAATTTGTAGGAAGTTACGTATTTGCTATAAGACAAAGTAACGTCTGCATAACAGATAATGAGATTAAGCAAGAATAGAGATTTCCTTAAAATAAAAAAATCAAAATGTCACCCTGAACTGTCAGTGGAAATTCAGGGAGTGCAGATTTACAGTGGATTCCATGTCAAAACCAGCTTTTAAATGCAAATAGCTTAAGGATTAATAAGGTCTGGGACAACAAGTTGTGACTATATCCATGGAGTTTATATACTGCCAGAGTTTTAAGCTGACAGTAATGTCTTTGGGCTAGGGTGGGGATCTCTCAGTAGATACAGCTAAATCATACTTGTTAAATGACTTTATAAATCACACAACCAGCGCCACTGAGATGAAGATTTCATTTATACTTCAGCTTTTTTTGACATTCTGAAGGTGGAGAGAAAATAAAACCAGCCATTATAACAATGTAGGGTTCTGACATTTATACCAAAAGCTTTTAGATTTTCATCTTCTTACATTGTAGCAGTGGAAGATTAAAGCATACATAAATAATTAAAAACATACAGTGTCATCAAAAGAGCAGATCAAGTGACAGTCGTATGTATAGACAACTCATAAAGCTCCCACCATTGCTCGCTTCCTCACAAATGGACTCAAAGGAGAAAAAAATATCATTTTATGTGATGGAATAATGGTTTTACTGTGACAGTAAATCCATCATCTGAATTTAAAATAAAACTACTTCATATATGCTCCCCGCTTTTCTATTGATTACATTTGTTTCATACCTTAATAATGACTTATCAGAATCATCCTAACTTTAATTCCATGTGCATTATTTTTCTTCTAAAAATGCTTTTTATAAAAAAATTAGTTTTTAACCTTGTAATATCAGCTTATTTGTGCAAACTCAGACTGTACGTTGAGTCTTCTTTCTTTCTGTAATTGTGATTCTTATGCTTTACTTTTTTGTGAGTATTTGGGTAAAATTCCTCCAAACATCAAAAGCTGTGCCAGGGAATAATAGCAGACATTTAAAATCTCAACGTGGTTGATGAAGTATAGATTTTTGACAGTAAATATCCAAGTTACAATAATACAATATTTTTAATAATAACACTTTTCAATGCATAAGGGGTTATAAAAAAATAAATAAAAAATTAATTCATCTCTTATTTTATAATTTTTAAAGTCATTCCCAGTCCTTCAGCATTCCCCAGACTCTTTACATACCATGCCAGTACAGACCCTTCTAGTCATAAATGCCCTAAGTGAAAACACAAACTCCAAATATCTGTGCTTTAGGTTTGGTGGTTTTTGCTTATGAATGCCATTCTTATACAGATACTATTCTAGTACATAAAGATTGATGCATGCATTTTAAAAACATATCACATAACTAATAAATTCTACTTAAATCTTTGTGTGTCAAAAAGAAGAGTATTCAAAAAACTTTGTAGGAAATTTCACCGATGCTTTACATAAACAGGAAACAGCAGGGAATTTTTGTTTCTTCACATCAAAAAATAGATTTCAGAAACAAGACTTTCATAGGTAAATAAGGTGATTATGTGTTATTTCATTGCAGGGAATGACTAACTTTTTTCCTTTCAAAAAGTCTCAACATGCATTGTAAAAAAACTTGTGAAAGAACTCAATTTATGAGAGAAAATCAGTGAACAACAAGAACATTTAGGAAAAAAAAAGCAGGCTGGAAATGCTCCCTTTAAAGTATTAAAAACCGGTGGGGATACACAAGGACAAAGGTGTTACCAAATTATTCTCTTGGATGAGCGGTTTGAAAAAAATCCAGCTAAGTAGAAGGAGACAATATTATAGATAGTCTTTAAAAAGATAATTGAGGCATCTCTTTCACCATTATGGCCTATAAAACTCCAGCTGTTGTATCAGCTTACTCCTCAGATAAAAAAGACAGGAAGAGAATAAAATGCACACTGGATCAAGACTTTCCATGAGGAATTCAGCCTAATACAATGCCAACGCTGTATCATAAATACACACAAACATTTATTTTAATGAGTGAGATATGTGGTTAGGTGATGGAAGACAGACTGCATAAATAATCTCTCAGAAGCATGTTTTTATGAGGTTCAACTTAGTAATCAACCAGGAAAGATAGAAAGATTACACTGAGCAAGATCTAAGTAATCTTAATATGCGCGAGCAGGAGGACCTTGGCAAGAGGAGGTAGTGAAAAAGTGTGAGAGCAGCCACAGATGTCTGTGATTGCTATAGCCATGGAACATGAGAAATGGAAATATGTGGTAATATATGATGTGCTTTTAGTTGTCACATGGTATTTGTATAAGGAATGGCATATACTCAAGGCACATTTCAGGCTGTTGGTAGCTAGTGCAAGCTTAGTATTTGGACTCATTTTAAAATATAAAGATCACAATAAACCTGATTTCCTGCGCTCCTTGTCTTGCACTGTTTAATATGATTAAAGCACCACCTAAGAGTTTCTGTCAGTTGGGGAACCTGTCATGTCTTTTCTTTGTGAATGTTACATAAAAGATAAACTGGCCCAATAACCTTTCCCCATCTGTCTTTCTATTCCATTGTTTTCAAAGGTCTAACTGTGCTCAATCCTTGAGACATCTACCAAACAGTGGAATCTCATGATAAACCAAGTTAGACAGCTCAAACTAACTAAATAACTAAGTACTCTGAATATTGCTATTATTTTAAAGAATGTTTGATATGCATGGAAATGTTGGTTTAAGTACAGAAAGCATGTCTGCTGAGATATCAGTTCCTTGTGACATGCCATGTAATTGTTTAGCTTGATGATTCTATCATATTGGGGTAAAAGGCTTTAAAATGCTTACAATTTTAAAATAGATCATATGTATAATTTTGGAAGTATACTTTCTACATAAATATGCCATCAAATGGAAATTATTCTGTTTCCTAATTTGACTGTCTCTTATATCTTTATTAAATACTGCAAGTCAAATTTTGATCAGCTCTTGGGATCAATTGTAGTGTTATGTAAGTCAGTAGGATTCTAAAAAATGTTTTATATAATTAGCACCAGTTACACTGCAAAGACACATCATGAGACCTATTTCTTCCCTCATAACATAAAATGGATTGCAATCCAGATTACTTTAGCAGGAATAAAAGCAGTTAATGTCATATTCATTATTTGTGAAGAATTTGACTTCCTGGGTGTGGGAGAAAATATATTGAGTAAGATCTTTTGGCAGCTTGAGGGATGTTGGTTTGCTTCTTTAATTTTTTGACTGTTTAAATTTGTTAATATTTTCCATCGCTATCATTTTCAGCTATAACTCAGGTGATTCTATGGAGTACCTGGAGATTTTAAAATACCCTTTAACAAACAAACCTATGTACATTTTCTGCTTGAAACAGTTAACAATAATTATTTCTATGTTCCAGCAATTTACAAACTGCAATTACTACATTTACAGAGAAAATATTTGTTCAAATGCTACTGTCGCCAAGGGAAGACATTTCCAGAAGAACTTTCAAATGAACCTTAGACATGGACAAATAGCATCAATTTCCAATGGACATTGAGTGCTCATTAGTCTCTACTGTGAAAGTATCTAAAGCTGTTACACCTCTCCAGTGACCTCAATTTAGAAGCCAATGCAAGAATTTTTTTATACTTTTTACACGGAAACACTCTGGAAGGAAATTGAAGAAAAGCGAGATTATTGGCGAGTGTTATTGACTAATGCTGAGAGTGCTGAATGACACTCCCAAGAAATTATGTCTGATTTGACACAGACCTCTGTCATTTGTTTTTCTTGGTGTAGACCAACAGCAGATAAATTGCTTCCTTTTCTAGTTTTAGAAAAGGAGGAGTTGTTCTTTAAAAGTCTCTTCCATCAGTCAGTAGTTCAATGAATATATTGGATCTCCCTCAGAACTGTATCAGAGAGACCTTACCCAACCTCTCGTTAAGCTAGCTGTTCAAAAATAGATACTTGCACACAACTACTTTTTGTGATTTCCATGTGTGCATTCTTCTTTCCATTTGCTCAGTATCCCTGAAGAAATATTCATCTACACATTTGTGGAGAGGAAAGTTCAAATTCTATCATGTCAGCTTTAAAGGAGAATCAAAAATCTACACAGACTCAAAAATTTCTGTACCACAAAGGATAGGAATCTGCCCACTTAAAATACGTATTTTCACCATGGAAAGAAGATTAGCTCCCAACCATTAGATATCTGCAGCAGTTTATTTCCAATATCTTTCACACAATTATCTCTTTTTTTCTCTTTATTACTTGGAGAAGGTCTTGCTTTGTCAGCAGCATGATGTTTCCAAAATACAATTCTATGCATACCTTTTATCCAATGATTGTGTTCTAAATCTTATATAGCTTGTTTTCTCAGTCAACAGCAATGCCTTCCACAACCTAAGTACCAATCAAGAGAAATATATAGATATTTTCTTTATTTTTATCAGTTTTGCATTTTCCTGATTTTGCTCAACTGAAATGTTCTTGTGGAAGCATAGCAGCTCTCGTCTGCTTCTCTCTTTTTTTAATATTCCTTTATCATTATAGCATGCTGCTTCTCAAAGTGGAATATCATCAAATATTTAGGTTTCTTAGTATAAATCTCTTCTTACATGATGAACTAGAAAGCTCAGTTTTCAATTGATACTTTATGTCTCTGAATATTGTTCCTCATTTCCATATGGAAGGTCTTTTTCTTAAAGCCACTAAGGGTACATCTAAAATGTCTCTGCAATTCAGTTTCAATAATTAAATTTTTTTTCTGTAGTCAAAGCCTAGACTTACTCTTTCCAGTTGCCTGATTCTTTCAACCCATCTGGTTCTCTGTATGCATACACTGACTACTTCTGATCTCACTACCATAATTAGTATAATTATTTTTATTTCTGAGGAACTATTCCATCTCAGATGATGTAATATCTCTGTATTAGAGAAAAATATGTGCTGGGCTGCAATTTTCTTTGCAAGGGTTCTCAATAGCACGATTTTATGTATTTTTACTGTTAGAGGGTGTGCAATATGGGGGATATTCCTTCATATTGGATGCTGGTATTTGGAGCCCATCCACACCTAAGAACTCAAAATTTCGCACAGTTCCAAGTTGGATCTGGATATCACACAATTAGCTTCTTGACCTATATTTGGCAAAAAGGCAGACAACACTCAGTGATTTCATTTAAATACAGTCCTAACTATGTGTTTAAGTATTAAGCCAGGCAAATACCACAACATAATGAATTATGTGCTAAATAGATCGTGGAGCTTTAGCTCTTTGATCATCTTTTTCCACATAATTGTGCCAGTCCAAACTTCAGACTGCATTCCTGTATTATTTTTCTTTTCAGAAACACTGTATTACTATATTTCCACATATTTTTTCACACGTTCAGTCAGAAGCCTGAGCTTAATTTATATGCCATAATCAGGGTCTGGTACTTCCTAGTCAACAGTTTAATATACTATGATAAAAATTCTGTCTACTAGGATTTTCAAAACTGCCATTTGTCTAAACTTGGCATCACAATGTGTGTATGTCATGCCATCCCCCAAAAAACCTTCACAATTCCAGTCAAGCCTATTTACACATCTTCACAGTTCTTAACAAGTTTCTGCAGTTCACCGTCAGATATAAATAATAACTTGTGTTGATTTACATCTCTAAGAGATGTAATGCTCCAATCCACATTGTGAAATTGTTTGGTTTTAGAGGGTCAAAGTAAGGACTAACAGGAATAGTTAGGACCTTACCTTGCTTTTTCTCTCCTTTTTCCTTTTTCTTCTTCCCTTCCCCTTTCCCTTCCCCTTTCCCTTCTGTTGGAACCCTGGGTTTAGAGAATTTAGATTTCTGGGACATAATAATATATATGTGTAACAATATGGAGGATTTTGGGTGTGGATTTTGTTCTTCTTCCCTTCTCCTTCTTCTTCACAAATCTGAGTGTTCTGGTATTGGTTCAAAATTAACACCCTTCCCCTTCTCCTTTTATACCAGAACAAAAACAACAAACCAACCAACCAACCAGACAGACAAAACCTTACTCTAAAGGTTTCCATTAGGCAAATGATTCTATTAAATGTTACAATGCTTAGATGCATATCTGGATGCTGGATTGTCTTATAGGAAAGAACTTGTTTTCCTGCTTCTTGAATTCATTTCCCCTTCTTTCTCTTCCCCATTTCAGGTCTGTAGCCTTCTTAGAAGTAACTAATACCTGAAACATTTTGTTGTTTTGTTCGGCTGATTCCCTGCCCCGTTAAGCTGTAGGTTAAGGAGGAATATAACAGTGAGTTAAGTTTCCACTTTAAAAAGAGAAAACAAGTTATGGCAAATACAACTAACTAGAATTTGTTTAAGGTAATATAATAAAACATTTGAAGTTGGGAATATAACTTTATATGCCTTTAAGCTAATAAATTTCTAATGATAGTGAATATGTAATTTTCTTTTTTAAAAAGCTACTTTTATCCTTTAATTCTATCTAATTTTTATAATATGAATATGTACCCCCATTTTTTATATTGAATTATCTATAATGGTATGTTTTAATATACTGTGCATATTTAGAGACATTATGGGAAAATATTAGGTATTGTTGGCACTTCATTCTACTAGCACTGTGAAAAAAAAAGGAAGAGTTGTAAAAATACAAATGCTAAAGCAATAATGAGTGCATTTTGCACTAACAAAACAATCTTTAAAATGATTGAGTCAGCTGTACACGGCTTTAAATGAAGTTAAATCAAATAGGTGGAAAAGAAAACCCATGGGGTAGGAGAATGCATTTTGTTTCTATACATAAATTGGTCTAGCTATGTTCATAGTTGGCACATGTCATTTTTAATTGAAATGGAAATATATTTTTGCTTTTATTATACCATCATTTTTCATACATTCCACCACTCTATTGACAAGGAATATGCCATATGAGGAAATGAGTTTTGTTTTAAAATAATATCACTAACAAAAATCAAAGCCATTACATATATGCTGCAGTCTATAGTACTTGTAAACATGGAGATTGATCCAAGGGACTAACTTCAGATGAAGCTTTGTTTGAGTCGGATAAGGAGGACTAGAATTTATATCCAAGGGACTATGTCATATTAGGGAATTTGTCTTTGAATTTTGCTTAAAATTAAATTAAAATACGATCTTTTTTTTCCCAGTATAATAAGAAAAGAAAGAAAGAAAGAAAGAAAGAAAGAAAGAAAGAAAGAAAGAAAGAAAGAAAGAAAGAAAGAAAAATAAAGAAAGAGAAAGAAAGAGAAAGAAAAAGAAAGAGAAAGAAAGAAAAAGAAAAAGAAAATAGAGAAGTGTGCGTGGGGGGTGGGGGGACAGGGAGAGGTGACAGGGGTTAGGTGGAAGCAATCACCCATCCGAGGGTCCCAATGATGTCTCGTTGCTCCCCTGCATTTGGTCTGCTGGTGGTGAGGGTCCCCCATCGCTGCCGTGGCCACGCTGCCACACCCCACCACAGCACACACCAGAGAGTGCAGAATCCCGTGGATTAATAGACACTGTGGGCCAGGTGGGAACGCCCACGTGTCTCCCCTTGCAGGGGCTGGCTTGACACTGTCCCTTGCAACACTGAGGCTCTGTTGCATCATCTCTGGTGCTCTGGTGCAGGGTCTGGGGACTCCTTTGAGGGGGGCCCCTGTGATGGGCCATGTCACCCCTTCTGCTGTGGATAAGCTTCCCCCCCCAGTGAGGACCCCTCAGCTGGGCTCCTCTGCACAGTGGAGGATGGGCAGTCACTGCACCTCTGACCAGAGGCTTTTCCCAGATACCCAAAGCCTCTCCTCCCTCCACCCCTTGGTTCGAGGGTCTGTGGGAGCCTGGCAGCTGATAGCCCTGGGGCTGTGGTCTCCACCTTGGAGGTGTTAAGCCTGTGCTCAGTGAATGTCCCCAGCCCTGAGTTGTTACTTTATCTTATCTTCATCAGTGGGCAGCAGTGTAAGGCCTCAGTCAGGGCCCCATTCAGGGTGCAGCAGTCTTCTCTGCAGCTTTTGTAATACAGTTTTAAAAGTCCTTCAAGAAAATGTTTCGGTCATAAACTATAATATTTCAGTCTCTGACAAACATGCAGACCTAATTTTAAAAAACCTCAGATCATAAGAAATAAATTGTAGTCTGTTTTGCTGAAATCTCTGGCTTATTAGCAGAAATAAGAATAGAAATCAAACTCAGGGGGAGTCTACAAAAGAATCTCCTACAAGCTGCAACATCTCTGAACTGCTAAATTATTGCTATGCTCTTTCTCACCTTTCTTTTTATTTCACATGATTTCTATAAACATTCTCTCAATGTCCATTACAAGCATGGAGTAAGAGTGATGTTCCCTAGTAGGTTTCATAATTTTAAAAGGTAAAAAATTCAGTTCTGCAATAATTGTGTGGACTTCCATAAAAGAAAAGGAAAGACTCTTCCTGATATGAAAAATAACCTTTCTATGTAATCCTCATTTATAATTCTTTAAGCATGTTTTCTAGTTTCTTAGTCTCACTATGTTGCTGTTCTTTGAATTTACTAACAGTCAAAATTTCCTCTAACATCAATTCTAAATTCACATGTTTAACTGATATTCCTGTGATAACCAGTATTTTTTTTCTTCATATTTCTGTCTGCACTGATGTTTAGAAACATGATTGCTCCTACATGCATTGAAGACGTTTCCCACTTGTGTCAAACTAGCTCCTTTTTTGACCTGCTCTTGTGCCATCTGATCTTCTCTTTTCTTAACCTTGTAGGATATGTTCTCATACATGTTTTCTTCTGAATTCTGCTGTATGGAGCAGAATCCAACAGCTTTACAGAGTGATATTAAAATTTCCTTATCATTCACACAAATATGCTTCTTAATACAGTGCTTGTTCTGCTTTTCATATCACAAACACTATTCACAGATATGCTGCAATGAATTAAGAAATTAAGGTCTTGCTCTTACAGTTTTTCAACTTAGCCTAGTTTATACACAGTAGTCTTGTAATTAATCTTTAAGTTCATGATCTATTTAATATTATTACATTTCATTCCAGTTATAATTTTCAGTATCTTAGCACCATCCCATGCATTACCTACATTGATATTCTATCATGCAGGCAGCACTTTAGCAATCATATGTCATCAGCACATTTTTATTACTTGTTCCAAGGTCATTAATGAAATTAAAATATTAAGTAAAATTGATCCCAAGAACAATCGATGTATGATTCTCTCTAACCTTTTCAGTACCATTTATTATTTTCTCCACACAGCCAGTTTCTTAGATAGTTCTTTTCCTCTTTTCACCTATCTCACTATGAAGCACCTGCAGACTTCCTTTGCAGAGCTCCAGGCACAGAACCTTTTTTGCCTAGAAACTTATTATCAGAAAAAGCTGTATATTTGTCACATTCTTACCCAGAAAACTATCTTATATTTAGTTTCTGTTCAGCTGTCCTCTTGATCTGTATTGACTAAAGTGTGCTCTTCAGTTCTTTCTCAAGTATCTGTTTTCAGCATTTACCTTTTCCTCATGGTCAGGTTGTTTTCTTACACTCGGCACTCATTTCCTGCCCAGCAATTTCGTGACCTTCCTGGTAAGTACTGTCGTTGAGAAAATAGACATGAAATCTGCCACTAGTCTCTTTTATGACTTTAAATCTCCACTTGAACTTCATAGTTGGTTCAACCATACATTTAATCTTTATCTGCCTAAGTTTTATCAGTGGACATTCCATTCATTTAAGACTAATATTTTTATCATTTCTATCTTAACTTTAGTTAAGATACTAAGTAACTACTTAAGCTTAGTTAAGATTCTGTGCCCTTAGTATCCTTCTATTTGATTCATCATCATGTTTCATTGCTACGCTTGATAATCTTTTCTTCCCAGTTCTCAGCTTTGATGAAGCATACAGAATATCCCCCTCCCACTTCAAAACTTGTACAAATCCTTTTGCATTCTCTTCTCTGGTTGTTTGAGTCATAGACCTTTAACTTCTGTTTCTTTGTTGAACTAAGTAGTCACCTGTTCAGAACATTTATCAATGACCAGATGCCTTTTTTCCAAGCGTTCTCTGTGGACACAGAAAAATGCTTACCTTTCTCACATAGTTGTGCCAATACTAATTATTTCACCTTCCATTTAAGAAAAAAATGCTGCCAACAAAGACTGTTAAGCGAAACATCCCTGTTTTCTAATACTTAATTAGCTTATTTATTTATGACAGGTGGGAAACCAATCTAAACTGAATGATTAGCAGAAAAAGGACAGAAGCTTTTAGACACCAAGTTTATAAGAATTCTATCCCTCTTTTGCGAATGCACACCTAAAAGCAGAAAAGGTCTTCCTTCCACTGCCAGATATAGCAAGCTTTCCCATCTTGGGAGTCACCATCCTATGTTCACTCAAGGTTATTTTCTGTCCATATCTCCTCCTATATAATAGCAGGAAGAGAAACCTCTGAAGGGTCTCTGTGAAGGTCCTGTTGATCTACTCTTCAACTCATATGGCACACTGCCTACTCCTGAACTTTAATCGTCATGATCTGTCAACCTACTGAGGTGGATCTGTCAGTCTAGCATGTCATCCAAAAGTAAAGGCTACACTAGAAGCTTTCCCCTTAGAATTAAACTTTCATTATGTGTGTTGTCTTATTAATAGGTGAGTCATTTTCCACTCCACAACTACTGGTTTCAGTATATCGCACTTTCTCTTATTTCCTTATTTTTCGCTTTTCCATCCTTAACCATTTACATTTCTAAAGGAGTGCTGTCAGTCTACGTGTATGGAGCAACTCTGGTACCTGATCCAGGTATTCAGCATGGAACTATACTGTGCTATACTATACTATGCCTACTTATCCCTAGAATTGCAGTCTCATAAAACATGATCTTAAATCTTAGACAGCAAATTTGTCTAGGTCATTGGCTCTTATCTGTTTAGGAACACTAAACTACTCATTCTTCTTGCTGTCTCATTTCATACATTACACTTCAGACAATATCCATAACAAAATGCTATGAAAACAGAGATGGATAAACCACAAAAATGGAAGCTAATCAGTTCTGTTCTTGAATCAATGACTGGTTTTGAGGATGAATCATTTGACTCCTCTGAACATTCATTCATCATCAATAATTTGGGAAAAGTACTTCTCTTTCAGGAAAATTATGCTCTGAAATATATTGTGTGTCTAAATTGTCTAAAACTACCACATCTGCACTCACAAAAAAAGCCCAAGAAAAACCAAAAACAAGAGGACAAACTCGGGAAGCAGTGATTAATTTCCTTACATTTATAACTGAGGAAATTGCAAACACCCTCCCCTCCCCCCCACTTCATGTTCTACTGGGGAAAAAAAAGAAAAGCAACAAGGCAAATTTTGTAAGGAAAAAAGTAGCAACAGGATGTACAGTACATTTTTTATCATCCAAAATGTTGAAAAGAAGATCACAGAATCACAGAATCAACTAGGTTGGAAAAGATCTCTGAGATCATGTCAATAGATTATGGCACTGAGTGGACATCCAGTTATTTCTAAACACCTCCAGGGACCGTGACTCCACCACCTCCCTGGGCAGCCCATCACAATGCCCAATTACCATTTCTGTGAAGAATTTCTTCGTGATGTCCAGCCTAAACCTCCCGCAGTGCAGTTTAAGACTGTGTCCTCTCATCCTACTGCTGGTTGTCTGGGAGAAGAGACTGACCCTCACCTGACTACACCCTCCTTTCAGGTGTTTGTAGAGATTGAGATGGTCTTTCATAGAAGTACATTCTGGAAGAAGTACTAGAATACTTTGAGGAGGCAAAAGCTGCAGTTAAAGGATCTTTGGTCTGTTACCAACTTTTTGGAACCATAGATAACTATTAGTACCTCAAGGAAGTTTTAGCTGTTGGTGGGCAGCTTGTACAGAATCAAGGCCTTTTCTGCCTCTCACCCCACCCCACCAGGGAACAGGCTGGGGATGCACAAGGAGCTGGGAGGGGACACAATTTGGATGGCTAACCTCAACTGACCAGAGGGATATTTCATACCATACAGTACCATGTTCAAAATATAACAACTGTTGGGAAGCAGAAGGAATGAGAGAATGTTCAGAGTCATAGAAATTGTCTTCCCAAGTTACCATTACACGTGATGGAGTCCAGCTTTCCTTGGGGATGGCTGAATACCTACATGCACATGAGAAGCAGTAAAGAAATTCTTTATTTTGCTTTGCTTGTATGCACAGCTTTTGCTTTATCTATGAAATTGGCTTTATCTCAAGCCACAAGTTTTCTCAGTTTTACTCTCCTGATTCTCTCCCACCCTAGAGGAGTGAGTGAGTGGCTGTGTGGGGCTCATTAGCCAGCTGGGTTTAAACCGTGACATAAGCTTGCACAGTTTCTTGCACAGAAAGCATGGTCAAGCCCTCCAAAATTTGTTCCTTAAAATTTCAACTAAGTGTGAGGAAAAAGCAGCATTCAGTTTTGGAAGCCCTTGAAATTTTTCTCTAACACTAGCTCAAATTATGAAGTTGTTAGAAGCATAACACAGTGATTTTTTTTTTTTGTTTATTTAATTCAAAGAATAATAAAATAAATATAATGAAGATAACAATAAAAATTCAAATAATAATTAATGAAAGAATGGATATTTCCATGTCAGGCAACCTTAAATGGATTTCAGAACAGATGTAACTTCATATATTGGGAGAACCATGAAGTTCTGTTAATGAAATGCCCAAGTAGTTTAAGCTGGTGAAATACAGGCAAGCAGAATTAAAGAAAAGCTTTATCCTAAAGGATTACTTTCTTCCCTCCTCCAGGTATTTTTACTAGCTAGCAATTATTGGCTAAGCGCTAGATGTGAAACAGGAACAATCTGCATAATTTGTGTGAGAAAGCAGCATAACATCATTTTTATGAAACTTTGAGAACCAGAGGGAAAAATAAAGTGTAAAGCAAACTCAAAACATGGAACATAAATTTCATTTCTTCATGTAATGCAGGCTTTGACTATGCCTCACATTTTTAGTGGAACCATTTATCCTAGTACAAGACTCTGGAAACATATTTAATCACAATTTTAACTTTAGTTCATCATAGTTTGTAATGAGAGAGTAACAACTGGCCTAGCACTTCTCTGCTGGTCAGTGGTAGACAGTATCTAAATTTCTGTATACAATTATATGCCACTTGGAATTTGCAAATGAAAGAACGTAAATTATCTTATCCAAACAATGAATCATCCCCAATTCCAGGAAATTAAAACTGAGTACCAGTGGAACAATTTGAAAGTGAGGAAACCATCTTGGTCATTTGCACTCACTGAAATCAAGGAGTCTAATAATATCATCATGTCAATGTATTGAGGCTATACATAAGTGTGTGTGTATGTTATAAATGAAATAAATGGCTTTCGCATCAACAAAGAATAATTAAGTTTATGTTAATTTTGTTTCTGAAGTTGAAGGCAAACCTCTTTCATGTTCTCTTCCCCTTTTCAAGTTTCATACCCCCACTCCAAGTTCTACTTCAACCTTAAGTTTCACTTTTATAATAATGTTTAAATGTTCAGGGTAAGAGTTACCTACTGGTTAAATGTGTTTGTTAATGTTAAGACTTTAAAATGGTGTTTTAAAACTATATTTCTTTTAATAAATCCTTAAAAATCAAGTCAGGAGAAACCCCAGAAGTGCTTGCCCTTGAGGTAAATTTAACCACTGACTGTTAGGACCGCAGGTAACTCCATGGCAACTCCGAATTTCAGTGAGGAGCCTTCCTGCCAAAGACCCAGATGATGTCACCAAAGGAAGGGGAGCCCAGAAATCGAACCCCTGACAACCAGCAAGCTATTGGATGGAGAATACAACCAATGAAGCATCCTAATATTTCACTCCTAGACCCGAGACAACTCGGAAGTCTTTTATTAGGACCCTACCAATCACCCTGGACCGTGAGGGCAGGACAATGGGAAGAATTGGGAGGGGCCAAGGGGGTATAAAACTCCATGCACAAGCAGAGGAAGGTGTGCTCCTGCACAGAACAGCCTGGCAGCACCCTGCACAGAAGGTTTTTATCTTGGGTAAATAGCTGAATTGGTTGTAAGGGTCTCTGATCATTGCTACCCAGGGCAATTGAATTGGAATATGGGAATCTGGCCTATTGGTGAAATAAATAATTTTATAAAAATTTTAAATTGAGTGTGGCCTCATTCCTGACAGTGTACATAGTTGATGATTAAAAGAAATTGCTACATACAATGAATTGCATGTGTTAAAATTTAGACTGGCCATCATGACCAGTCAAAACTCCTTGCAGGACGTTTCCTTACTATTACCTGTAACATCCACATATGCAACTACTAAGTCAACAAACAAGTATTTTTAATTCTCAAAACCATGACATTCCATTTTTATTAGGAATAGCTTTGGAACACAAAAAGATTACTCAGTTCCTTTGACTCACATAACTGTTTTCAGTTCCCCAGAAAGAGAGCACATAAACCCAGATGTAGCAGAGGACTGGTATCATTTGTAAGAGACATTGATAACTTCTATATTCATCATATTCCTCCTATAATTTTAGTCTTAAACTAAATCTAAACAAAACAGAGGAAGACAAAAATACTGGAAATATTAAGAGAGTAAATGTTTTATTTGAAGAACCAAAACGAGTAATGATAAAATATTTCTTTTCTACAGCATTTCTTGAATAGTAAAAGCTTTCACATACTGCACAAAGAGTAAATGAAAAGGGTAATGTATCCAATTCCAGAGATTCTATAATCTCTATATTTTTACCTTATTGAAATATGCTAGAATAGCTGGAGTCAAAACCTAAATAAAGATAGTTCTCCATCATGCTTTCCCATATGCCCATTTGCTTCTTTTAGCTCTTAGAATCTTGCATATATTACTTGGATTAGACCTGCAAAGGCAATGAAAAAATAGTATGGGCACAGAAGATCAAAGTTCAGGATATAGATGGTGGAATGTCCTGTTAAAATGGATTAAACTATACTTTCAGCTGCTTTCAAAGATTTAAAAATAGTGCAACTGCAATAATAGTGTATTGCATTGATTTCACATTGTGCAATGTTATCCATGTCCAGAAGGGTGTTTTTAGTCATAAAATACAGTTGGAAATACCTCAGTTGAAGGGAATACTAGTTTTGCCCTATAATACACATTTGCAAGGAAAATTTTTTAAGGTTTTTCAAACAGCTGATAATTTCACTAAAGGGAGATTGAGCACAAAAGATGCTTTTGAGAAGAGATTACTTTGACAGCTAATTCATAGTGTAGGGAGAAGGTTGGTTTCTTTGTGAAGGAAAGATTTAAGAAGGTGTGATAGGATTTCTTAGAGGAAAAGTGGCTTTTTTAAAATTTCTGGAGAGAGAAGAGGTCTTTAAACCTATAGATTATAAATGAACTGCAGTTCTTTGGTTATCCAAGAAAGTCAGCGACTAGTCATTATTCATCTTGGTTATGGTACTTGTATTACTTTCCACAAATTGCTTTTTATTCTTTAATTCTCATTTTCTAATAGCTGAAGGATGAGTAACTATCTGAGTTTCATGTAAAACTTCTTACTCAAATCTTTAATTTTTGGAACTATTTTATAAAATGTTCATAAATGTAATTCCAGAGAGTCTTATATAATCTCACTAAGTTATATACAGAAAACACCAGTCAAACAAAAGGAATAACAGTTCAAGCATGTATGAGGTATCACCCAAATTAGAAGAAGGAATATGTAAAGAATATGTTTGTCTACAGCAAGACTAACTTTGTCTCGTGCCCCATGAAACCATTTATATGCAATTTGGCAGTCCCATGAGCTGTTGATGTTAACTATACAAGTGCCTTAAAATATTTCTTTAGCAGTTTATATGCTGTTTAAGAAAGTGGCACTCTGTGGTAAAATATCCTGGAAATAGCATTAAATAGTTCGCTTTTCCTACCTTTCAAAATTAAATTATTCACCTAAACAAAGCAAAATCCCAAAAACCGGACTATAGCCATAAAATATGTACTGGTATTAAATCCAATACTATTCATCTTTGAACACTACAATTGTGATAGATTCATTAGCTGCAGGGTAGCTTGGCAGGGAGAAGCATACCTTTTTATATGTTTTAACAGTATATTTACCTTTTTTTTCAATAATGAAGACTTTTATAAGACAAATTTTACTTTTTCTTCCTTTGCAGAATCATGAAAGTCTACTGATATGATTTATTCCACCAAAATTTGATTCAAGAAATCTGATATATAAAAATTTAGATGGGATTACAGACTTTAGGCTCAGATGGATGTTGTCTAACTATTAAGCCCTTTTTCCTTTTCTTCCCCTTCATATTTTCCCTTTATTTTTTTTCCGACATAAATGAAAGAGAAAGAAAGAAATCTTTGACTGGATGAGTCAAAGCTCTTTTGCAACATGTGATTTGGCACTTAAATGAGTTCTGAAAATACTTCAATAGACATTTCTGATGATAATGGGACAAGTTTCATCTATATTTTCCTTTCTAAGAAATATTTAGTGTCCAAATATTGTGAAGTTGTTTTTTTTTTTTTTGGTTGGTTTGGATTTTTTTGTTTGGTTTTTTTTTTCCCAAGAAACTAGGCCTTCTGATTTCTTCAATAAGTATCCTAGCTATCAGTAGGGCAGAGTTTTTTATCAACCCCAAAAAAAGAATTATGTCTGGTGAGCATGGCAGTGATGGAAATGACAAATGTACAGCTAATAATGAACAAATTAAATCCTATAAGCAACATAAAAATAGAAATTGGTATCAAAAAGTAGTTCTTCCTTAGCAGCTTTCCATAAAACCAGCAGTATTTCAGTGATTCTGTTGCTAATTCGATTTCTCTCCTTCTTAGTGTCAAAGGAGGAGGAGGTTTTGCAAAATATAAAATTAGACAACCAATTTTGCATTTTTTTTCCTGGAGAAACTCTGAAAAAAAAAATCTATTCTTCTCTTGAGTTTACAATGTCAAACTTTCCTATCTGAAGACTAAATGTTGTTGCTGAGCATCCTGTCCCTTAATAAAGTCTCATTAATAGCTTGTTATTCTTTCTCTTCGTGGCTAGAAAAAAACAGTTCTCTTGGAGTCCTCCCTCTGTCTTCCACATCAGAGAGTCAATAGCAATAACATGTGCTTTCTCCCTTGTATGAAAAGGGAGTGATGTCCTATGTGTTTTTCTTAATAAGGTCCAGTATTTCCTGTAATGACACTAGCAAAAAAATATATAAATGATGGTTTGGAACCTTAAGATGTGATTGCATGTGTAAAGAAGGGTAATGCAATGCTACACAAAGAATTCAGTGTTGGTGTTTGAAGTTGAAGATAGTTAAAATTCCAAATGAAAGACATGTACATAGGAATTTCATTGCAGGTTTTCAGACATCAAGGCTATCTTTCATAGACTAGACCCTTAATTTGAAAAGGCAGACAAGACTGAAGTCTCTGGGGCTTATGAGCCACCTAATTAAGATGTTCATGAAAAGTCCAATACTGTGTTAGTATTTAGGATAAAGCTGATAAACTACTTCCAGCAGGTGTGGGGACATTTCAAATCCTTTGCACACATAGAAAGGGAATATATCATCAATAGGGTCTTGCTTAAAGACGCACAAATATTCCTGAATGCCAGTGATGTGGCAAGTTATAGAAGTGACAGGTACAAAGAATTTTTTCCACCATATGAAAAAATCCAGTGTTTTAAGAACATTATTTCTTTCAGAATAAGAAAAAATTTCTTTCAGAATGGCAAATCATTAATACAATCCACTTTATCCAGTAGTAGAATACCACCACGTACCTGGGTAGATAGATTAAACATTTGCCTGGTAGTGGTAACCTCTTTTCTTTGTCTTGAGATCTGGAAAATTTCTTCCAGTGAGGTATTGTCAGGTAGGCTTCACACTCTCGTGAGTGACTAATGCATATACAGTTATGTGTGTGGTGTGTGTATGTATATATGCAGATAGATGAGGAGGGGGAGTTTTCCTTAAGTATCTGTAGCACTATAATGGCAAAGAGAACACATTGCATTTTTAAAACAAACTGTCTGATATTTTGTTATTTATGCAGCCTGTCACTCCAAATTCACCTATTTCTCTCCCTTGAATCACTGTTTTCCTTTGAATATTTCTTACACTGTTTTCTCTAAATTGTTCTGCTGCTGCCATATACCTGCTTTCTCTGTGTCATTTAATTACTTGAAAAATCCATTTATTCCTGCATACAGAATCCTTAACTATGAATATTATGCCTTAATTGAAGGAGCATCCACTGTGTCAGCTGGCATATATGACCCCCTTAGATTCACCAAACTCAGTAGACTTGAAATTTAAATTTTCAGTATCATCTAAAAATGCATTCATGTCACTGAAATTCACTCTGTTGGTGCCTTGGTTTTTCAGGAAAAACTTCCTCTAATGTTGCTAATCCTAGAATCAATCCTTATGTCCAATATGGTGATTACAGTTTAATCTTTCTCTGAGAGAAGAATTCAACTGCCTTCTGTTCTAGAGTCAAGGAGGATTCTGAATTGCATATATGTGAGAGGAAGGTAACACTGAACTATAAAAAGGATCTGGTTTTTGTCCTAAATCATAGCTCCAAGTCCCTTTTTTTGTTTGTCTCTTTGTTTGTTCGTTTGTGGTTTTTTTTATTTGTTTTTTTATCTCCTGAAACATCAGTTAATAGTGGACTTCATAAGTCAGGAAATGCTGGCTCTCTATGAACGCTTTGTACAATCCTATGTTCTAGAGATACAATTGAAATCATACTAATTACTATATAATAACTACAAAGATAATTAGTAGACAATTTTCTTCTACTAGCACATTATATATTATATAGTTTCCACAATGCACTAAACACATATATTAATTGAAAATGCATTTTTCTATGTATTTAAAGTCCATGCTTAGTATTCTCACAGCAAACTATTAACAACCAACTCCTTCTACTTACAATCTGATGTGCATTCCATTATTTTTACTGTATATCTAAATCTGATGTGATATTCTGTTTGTTGGAAGAAAATGCTCTTTACATTCGTGCTAAAAATAGAGATTTATGTGTGATTTAAGAGTTCAAATCTTGTCTTTGGAGAAATTTATTATTAGACACATATTTGCATGTTTCTATTAATATTTGTACAGGAGATAATGATAGTCATAAGAAGTAAAAGAAAAAAAGATACAAATTGTGTAAAGAGGGTTATTTTTATTCAAAAAGTGTAATAATTGATTAACTATTTTATTGATTCATCTCGAAGCTCATATTAAATCTTGGTCCTGAAACAGGGGAAATAGGTTTTCATGCACCTTTAAGGAACTGTAATTTTTACCATAAAAAATCACAGTTCGATTAAACAGTTACGAGGTTTCACCTAAAAAATCACTGTTTATCTGATTTCTATCTTTTTAATAAAGCAGAAGAAAGCAGTATTTTCAAATAAAATTTAGGACGTAATGAATTTATTAGCTTTGTTTGTATTGCATCCTTATTTAAATCTTAGATTCATTGATATATTCTTGTGGGTAGTTATTTCAGTAAACATGATATGAAATGTCACTCAATAATAAAAGAAAATCTTAAAATTAAGAAATAGAACCTAATTAATCTTCAGCATAATGTCACTATAGTTCATATTTTCTTTATTCAGCACCAGAAATGTTAAAAGATGACAACGACCTAATGTCTGAGAAAATGTCATAGTAGGAAAAAAGATTCTTTGGCCAGTTAAAATTAGTCTTTGACGTGATACCAGTATTGCTGACATCACCAGTAACAGAAAATGCAATTGTCTAAACATGTGCAGAAAAGATTTATTTTACTTTGAAGTAGAAAAAAAAAAAAGGGGAAAAAATGCAAACTAAAAGGAAACTGTTTATTAAACAGTATATGATGTTGAATACCGTGGTATGAAAGCATACCTGCTCCAAAGGGCACATGGTATGGGGTAGTAGATTAGGAAAGATCAGTCTTTTCTGATAAGCTCTCTGCGGTGTGGCTGGTAGAAAAAAGACTTAGAAAAACCCAGTAGAAAATTACCAGCATCTATCACAGTGAGAATAAAATATAACAAAAGCCTGTAAAAGCTGTCAGAAAGAACAAACAATTCTTGATCCATGGTAGTTAAAAGAAGTCTGTAAACAAAGCAGGTTTTATTTTCATTTCAAACAGTCCTGTGATCAGACTGAAGTGAGATAGCAGCTGCTTAAATAGAGTTAACAAGCCAGATACTTCAAACTCAGTAAAATGCTACTGTATGGTGTGGTGTGGCAGTTTGTTTTTAATGAAAGTCAGCTTTCTGGCTACAAGCAATACGTGTTATCAGAACTTCCACTTGAAATTTCACAAAGAAGGAATTGTTAACACTGAGGGTGAGGAAGCAACATATTTCGGGTTAAAACTGGGGTTTAAATAGGCTATGAGTTTACTTTGGTGATTTCTTTTTCACCAATATTTTCAGAAGACCTTACTCATTTTTATTTGAAATTTGCTAAAAATGGATGCCAAACTACTGAAGTTTTGTGAACAAATATGTAAGGATTGTTACAAATTACAATTGTTTTCAGACAACCATAACTGTTAAAATTTCCCATCTGTTACTGAATTATCACACAGGAAAAAATCATCCCCTGTTTTTCCCCTGGCCAAGTCATATTAAGCAGTTTATAACCAGATATTGAAGTATGAACTGCACAGGTAGGAGAAAATTCACTTTCCTAGTCTCCAGTTTCAATGGTATAAGAAGAAGTATCACTTCAGGAAGTTGTATTTTCAGACTGGAAGAAGTAATTCAATTTTGGAGAAACATGCCAGCTAGGAAAAAGAGAGGCAAAAGAACATAGAGACTAGGCAGACTGACATGGAGATCCTGACTCTGCCCTATACGTCAGGTTTATTACCTTGAACTATGCTTTGAATTCTCATTAGCACTCTACCTACTGGTCCATTACACTATACTGCATCTAACATATATTTAAGTAAAAATATGCAATATTAGACTAACAAAAAATGAAAAGTGTCCAGGAAATTCTTCTTCCCTTAAAACAATTTCTTTCCTTTTCTGTTTCTCACAGACTTGTCCCAGATTCCCACCAGAAAGTAATTTGAGGACTTTGGACTACTTTTTAACTACTAGGTTCATTATTTAACTACTAAGCTACCATAGCAGTAGTAAAATAGCTATTGCAAGTCTTGTTCTTAAAAGAGTAAATTTCTTCATCACCATACTTGCTTTTTTTTTATCTTTGTCTTGCACCACACCTTATTCACAAAGATTTTCTCCACTAGGGCCCTTTGTGGGCTACTATAATGTGTTCAGATATTATACCTGAAAGTACTGTAGAAGACTCTGTGAGATAATCAATAAATCAGTGTTGAGAATAGCTTGAGTAGTGTACAACAGATGAGACATCGGTCAATAACTGAACTCAGAAAATAGCATAAGCTGTTGAAGAAAAGAGCACTCATGGAAGTTAGGAAGACAATCCTGTGCAAGACTGTTTTTCTTTTTTTTTTTAAGGAATGAAAGGGATTAAGCAAGCAAGCTTAATTCTAGCATTCCCTGATTTTTGATAGCTTAACTTTGTAGCCCTCACCCTGTGCTTCGATACAGCATTTTGAGTGCAGCATATAATGTCTTTTGACATGTATAAACATTCTTATGATTAGTAGTCACAGGGTTTATTTATTGTCATGAATTGTGTCCAATCCAATTTGGTTTCATATTGTCCAATTTCCAAGTATCTTTCACTGCAAAGAGAATTTCGGAAATCTTTAAATGTTAGGGGCTCAGTTGAAATAGCCTGCCTTGGCAAACTCACTGAAACATATCTGTCAAGCACAGCAAAAGCCTTGTAAAATGCTCCACTGCTGTAGGCCATAGAAAGGAGCTATAATAAACTCTGACCCATAAAAAGTCATGTAAACATTATAACCTGTTTTTACTGGCCTTTTAAGTGCCAGGAGCAATTGATCTTATATGGCTTAGGTCTTTCCAGCTTCCCAGTCTCCATGAAGACCTAGGATCCTACATGGGTGTTCAAGTGCCTCTGGCTTTGGAAGCCTAAAACAGGAACAGATACCACACTATCAGCTATTTAGTTTTTCACTCCAGACAGATGTTTGATATTTCGAACAGAAAACATTTTAAAATCAAGCACCTATGGAAATCAACTGACTGTTTCTCTATTGTTAATCAAAATAAATGTCCATGCAATCTCGAGCTGTTTCCCTAAATTGCTGCATCTGTCACACTGGAAAGAATGACAGGGAAAAAAAAAAAGGAAAAAGAGTAAAAAAAAAAAAAAAAAAAAAAAAAAAATTTTTAAATTTATATTAAAAGTGTCCTTGCCTTAGGGCTCTCTGATCATGACAGCTTCCCTAAGGTTCAACATTACTCTTTGTTTTGACAAAAATGCTGCAAACCTTAGTCCTCAGGGGAAACTGAAGTTCACTTCAATGCACTTCAATGGGATTTTTGCCTGAGTAATAGCTGAAGGATTTAGCTCACTGCTAACTTCATGAACAAACAACGTGAATTTTACAGCTTTTGATTTCTGCCAAATTCTTTCCCCATTAAATTGCTGTGGGAAATCAGCCATACAATTAAAACCTATTTTATGTCTTCAATAACGTTAATGAAGCAATTGTGGATTTCAGAATTTTATATACATGTGTGTATATATGTGTGTATTTTGTCATCACTGCAGCAGCTGCTGTTGGCCTCAAACATCTCTTAAATACATAGACTTAGCAATGGAGGTGTACGTGACTCTGTTGGTTATTAAACCTCATTAAAAAAGCCTAAAAGCCCTCTTCTATACAGATGGCTGCCATAATATGCAGAAATTTGCTACTTATTAATATGTGCACTCTATTCCTTCCATTCTGGTTAAAGAAAATTAAAATATAGATGTAATGAGGAGGTAGTGTTTAAAATTTGAAGCTTGTTCCCAGACAGTTTATCTTTCCCAGCGGGGTTTTTTTTGAGGCCACATCTGAAGGTAGCATAATTTTTACATGTCGGTGTCTGGACCTGGATCTAAATGTAAAAACTCACATCTATTATTTGTTTCAGTGCATTTTTTGCTTTTGAATCCTTATAGCAGAAATCCCTCTGTATGAGGAATAGATTTTTACTTCAGTAGCAACTCTTCTGGGGAGAGCTGGCAAAAAGATCTTCTCCAAAATGATGAAATTGCTGCCCTGCTGTAAAAATATATGTTATGAGCAAAAATGGTTCTAAATTCTAGTTTTGATTCTTCACAGAATAATACAGTCAGGATTTTGGCCAAATATTTTGATTCTGAGAAGCAACTACAGACAGGTGCAAAATTCAGATTCCCATTCTGGGATGTAATACTCATTTTTTTGTGTGTTTCCCTTGGAGATCCAAATTTGGAAAGAATGGCCTGAACTTCAGAAGAGTGGAATATGCTTTTCTACCTAAAGCCCAAGTTTCAGTGGGCACCTCAGTCTCACAATATCCTTCTTTGGAGCATTTACCCTTTCAGTGCTGTACCTCTTAAAGGGGATTGCAATCCTGAGTTGAATGGCCATGAGGGAGAGTGTAAGGAGATGTGACTTCCTGAGATGAGAATTTGCAGTAAGTGGCTTCCTGAACACAGAATGACATAAGCAAGCAAATAAGAGTTATATGAATAAGGAATTGCCTAGGTTAGTCACTCTATAGAAGAAAAATGGGAAATAAAATTTCCTCACAAGAAAATCTTCTAAATTTAATGAATAATCAGGCAAGTATCTCTCTTAGCTAAAAAAAACAAACAAACAAAAAAAAAAAAAAAAAAAAAAAAGAAAAATCCACAAAAAAAAAAAAAACCTGAAATTACTCCCTATCATGTTTAGTAAGAGTTAAAATTTGTTCAGAGCCCAACTCCTAAGTCAGCTGCCCCCTCCCCAGGTAATTGATATAGAAGAATCAAAATTTAGAGCATTTCAAAAGGCACTGAACTTTCCAACACTGCTGGTATTTCAGTGATTATGTGCATGACATCCTCCAGTAACTTTGACCATAGAAATTAACCACTGGAAATTTAGGAATGAGGGTGGCTGTCAGTGGTATATAAAAATATTTGAAGTAATACGAAACATTCATTCACGCAAATCTCGTTCTCCAGTATCTAGCCACCAGTCCTAAAACTTTCTTTTGCATTTTTAAGCTGGCAGTTCCATATTTCTGTCAGATATATGTTGACAGGCTTCTCTCATTTCCTTTTTACAGAAGTGCAATTCTTCAATACTACTTGCATATGGGAAGTATCAACACTGCAAAATAAATTATTATGTATCCTTTTTTCCCACCTTTTTAACAACCACATGTAGTATTTGCAGAGTCAGACAGGCTGAATAATTTTCTTCTCAGAGAGCATGTACAAAGTTGCTGTGTTTTCACTTTGTGGAAATTGTGTCCCTGGTGCAGATACAGAAGTGCTGGCACACTTCTGTTAATATTTAGCTGTTCTTGAAAATAGAGCTTGATATTTAAATCCAAACATTATGCTGGCTTCTTGGGCTGGCTGGTGTGAAATTTAATTTGTGCTGTTAAGCCTCAGAAGCCTGGGGAAAACAGGAGATGAACAATGGCCATTAAACTCCTGTTTTACAATATCCTTCAGACATGAAATAGCGAGTCTCAGCCCCATGGACCCAATGTCCCTTCAAGGGCCACAAATACGGGTGCTATGCTTGAATACTGGATTTGACCTTTGGATTTTTTTTTCTCTGCCCATGGCAGGGGGGTTTGAACTAGATGACCTTTAAGGTCCCTTTCAATGCAAACCACTCTATGATTTTTATTGCTAACCCTTCCAATGCACAGACAAAGTGTTTAGAAACAAACAGAGCAGTAGAAGAACTATATCTTTGCCTCAGCAGTAATGTTTGGAGACTTCCACATTTATTTTTTTTCCACCAACCTTTTCCTTGTGAAGTAAAAAAAAAAAAAAATTATTTATTTTTCAGATTTCTTCAGAATTATCCTGCACTTATATTCATAAAGTTGCCCTAAATAAATAAATAAATACTTTCCCCACAATTAACATATGTAAAATTATTAATAAATATATACATTCAAGAAAATTGTTCTCAAGAGGCATTCATAATGTGAAACAAGTTTGAACTAATTAAAACTTAACTTCTAAACAGAGGCCCAGTCAAGTGCCTCTGAAAAAATTAGCACCAGAGGGAAGGAAGGCATTCCACCAGTTTTTGCCAACAAATCTCTATGCCAGCACTTCTGAAGGCATCAGTTGTTTGGTCCTTTGTGCTAGCTCAGTGCAGCTCTCCTACGTGCCCTCAGCTTCAGAACATCAGAGAATTTGTAGAGCCAAAATAAACACATTTTTTCTGTCAACACACTTCACATTTCCCCCCTGTAGCAATGTAGTAACTTTCAACTTAAAGATTCTGAAGTCCTGTGTGGGTGAGCTGAAAAGCAAGTTCATCATATGAAGAAATGAACTCACCGTGGAATCTCCTGGGATTTTTTTTTTTTTCTTACTTTCCTTACTATCCAGTTAACATTAATCACCCCCAGCTGCTTAATTTGAATCAATAGGTCAGGGGCTGGAAAAAGCCTGTCATTCCCTAGCCGTGTTAGCTGCCTACACGTTATATTCTTAAATTTGAATAAAGGAGTTAACCTGAATGTACTGAAAATTTTTGACAAAAGCAACATGATGCTGAACACTGATTTCTGTTCTAAAATCAGTTCACCTGCCAGACAGAAGACTGAGTGGTTGTGACAGAACAAGAAGGTTACTGGCAGTGTGACTAGACAGTATTGCCAGGAGGTCAAACAGTATCAGCCTGTTCCAGCTGAGAACAACAATTTGGGAATATGATGTGGCAATATAGAGCTTTGTTTCCTACCCACACAGAAACACATTATCCTATTTTATTTCAACCAGACCACTTCCCCAATAGCTAATTATTATATTCATAACTTTATTTATTTCTTTTAGAAAGATCACACTGTTTCAGGCTTCGATTTACAAATTACACTATTCAGAACCACAGATGTTTATATCTTGTTTGTTATTTGGATTCATCATATTTTCATTATTTCTATATACTTCAGTTTACATACTGCTCTTCAGACTCATGTTTGTTCAACAGCATATACCTCTATCCTTATATTTAATGCTGTGTATAAAATTTAATTTAGAGGAATTTCACTTCTACAAAGTTTCTTGAACTCCTTGGAAATACAGTGATGAATATTGTATTCAGAATTCTCCCTTCCCCCAGATTTTCTCCATTTTCTCTTATAGCAAGTGTCCTTCTTTACAGCTATGTTGAAATTTCTTCTGGAATTCTCCCCCTGTCTTTGATCCTACTTGCTTTTCCATTATAAAGATCATTTACATTAAAGACGTTTGTAATAATGCAAGTTACAATGCCTATAGTTTTTTTTTTCTTATCACAGATTGGTTTCTATCCCTTTTTAATAATGTTATTACCCTTAATTTTGATGTCTGATTATTATCAGAAGACCTCAAAGATTTTATTCAGTTATCATATTTAATACCGATAAAAATATCTCTAAGTCAGCTTTAGAAAGGTGTTGCCAGGGCCTTTGTGAAGTAAAACTTTTAAATTGTTAAGGAACAAATCTAAGATTTCAAAGCAGGATAAGATTCATTCTAGTAAATTTAGTACAAACCTCCTAGTCTGACTATGGAGGTGAGTCAGCAGAAATAACATTTCATCTCTGGGAATCGTCCCAGCACTTGGTAACTCCTCACAGATGTGTTAATCAGTGGCTAGCTATAACAATCTTATTATTGGCAACACGTATGGAGAGAACTTGTTTTTGCTTCTGACTGCAGTTATATTACTTTCTAATACTTTTCTAAGTAATAAAAGCCCTCAGGCAAACCACTTCATTTGGGTCTTGCTTGCTTCCACCTGTCCTTAAACATGTGAAAATCTGCATTAATTTTGATGGGAGTTATGATTTTCCAGCTTGAGAAAAATACTTTCTTTTAGGGCACACACATACTTAGTATTTATGGTAATTAACAGCAGAGTATTGGATGCTTTGTAGGCAAATAAACTAGTGTTTCCTTCAGTACAAATATAGTGACTCTGATGGTCTGATTGGATACCACACTTTGCCTGCTGATCTGATCATTATTTTGAAATTTTCATTTGAAAAAATATCATGGTTTTTATCTCTGTGGTTTCTTCTCATAGATAATTCTCAATAACTTTCCATAAAAAGATGCCCTGTGGTGTCTTTGCTTAAGTATTTTTACAGTTTTAAATTTTGCCCTTCTCTTTTAGTTTATTATAAACAAAACAAACACACCAAAAAGTGGAACATCTTGTGGCAGAGCTATTTTAAACTAAGTAAAACTAAATTACATTGCAACCAAGACACAATATGGTCGGTGTCAAACAGTTCAAACATATGCCTCACTTCAAAAAAAAACCCAGGAATTTATTTTTTTTTATAATTGCCCTAAATTTTTAAATAACAGGAATATCCTCTTCATAGTCACCATTCCTACTTCTACATTTCCATCTCTGTTTTCTTGAGCAAACTCTCCATGTGAGTGTGGTGGGTAGGCCTACATTGTAGATCTAACTGTACTCTGTTACCTATGTATGGATTACAAATATCTATTTATAACATTAAGTTTTGTTTATGCTGTTACTATTGATTTTGTGCAAGCAAATGCTATATATATATGCATATATATATATAAAAATTACTGCTGTAATATTAAATACACTGCATTGTTAAACCAAATGCTTACCTGGGGAAGGCATATATGTATGGGTATATGCATATATGTGTACCTTTGTCTGTACCTGTGTGTACATTTGTGTCTACATACCTATGTAAAATTTAAGTACACATGCAAAACACTTCTTACCCTTCATAAGGCCATAATCTACTTTTCCCTTTTCATAAATTCTGTAATCAGACACAGTAGTTGCATGAGGCCTGAAAAAGCTCCATATAGAGTAATTTTTGGAAATAATTTAAATTCTATTTCTCTTTACACATATTTTCACCTGAGACTAGCTGAAACTTGAACGCCAGGCCATTTAGAACTGCTTAGGGCCATTTTTGTAATAAACAGAGCAGAGAAATTGAGAGCCATTAGTAATTTCCAAAGCACAGATAAGTTGCCTTTCATGGAGACCACAATACACTGCATAAATAAATGAGATTGCCTACCTAATTTAAATTTGATTTTTGTGCTAATTTTTCCTTACAGTATACCTCACCAAAATGTATAGGTTTCTTATGAACAAGTCCTTTACTATTTGAGATATAGTGTTACTTAAATTAGCTGTATCATGACCTAGAAATGTTGGGATAAAAATAGTAATTAATTAATGATTAATCTATATTTTTGGCAACAAAGTCAATTTTTCATCATGGATCAGTCTCATACAATGCGAAAACACGGGGTTCAGCCTTCAGTGGCCACATTTTTGAATCTGGCATAAAGCTGATCTGATTCAAGCCTGAATCGTATGTGTTTCATTCAAACACCTAATGATCCACAATCTGTTGTCATTTTAAATATATATAAAAGGGTGAACCTGAATCACTTCTTTTAGGGAAAGCTAAGTAAAATTGAGTTCCTGTTTCTTATGTTGGCTCCCCTCAGTACCGCACACACTGACACTCACAGGCCATTCATAGGTTTTTGCATTATTTAACTATTCCTGCATGTGCATGCAAATCAATTTTTTTCTGTTGTGTATGGGTGAGCTCTCCAGCTATCTATACTGAAGGAGATCTGCACAGATGCCTTTCATCACCTTATCAAAATCAACAGACTAAAATATAGCATATTGTCTTAAATATCAGCTTTCTACTGATGTGTGTAGTCTTCAAAGGACATACTAAAAGTAAGTACCATTCTCTCAAAAGGTACAGGCAGTTTCAGAGGAAAACAATTCCTTCTAGGTGCAATTTTTACTTATTTTTTTGTTGTTCTAGGTGTCCTTCCTGGGACTCTTCTGTATCTGCCAAAATATTGGTTGCAATATTTCATTCTTTAATGGAATTACAGTTTGTATGTACTAAAACTAGTATAGGTTTCGGGTTTTTTTTAATCTGATACCTTATTCCCAAGGAATTGTACTATTGTTAGGTATTCATATATTTCTATGACACTTTAATGCAATTTCTCTTAGAGTTTAAGATAATCACTTATTTAATGTGGATACATGATCTGAAGTGAGCTGTTTGAATATTGATGATGCTGAGAACTGCATAATGTGCTTACCTTCAGATGAAGTTCTATGCTGTAAGGTTAGTAATATTTTTTTCCTTAAACACAGTGGATAATAGATTTGCAATCAAGGTTTTGACTGTTGTGATATCTGGCTTTTCTGAAGAACAGACTTATTCTGCAGGAATCTGAGAATCTCTGAGAGCCTAATTCACTTCCATTTAGTTCAATTAATAAAATTCCATTAGTTTCAAATTTGCAGAATCAACCCCCAGATAAACAGCAACACTAGAGCAAGTCTTGCAACGCTAATTCCTGGTACTTATAAATCCTGCATTTAGTTTTTATTTTGAAAGAACACTAAGCCAGTTTACTCAGAACTGACAGCATTCTGTCTTCAAAACTCCTTTAAAAACAGCTCACTTGCAATTTGAGCTGAAAGGAACAGTGTTCCTCTTTTTTTCTTACCCCCAAACTTAACTGCAGGTGGTCAGTGGAGCCCATAACTAAAAGTGTTCACTGATGGACTCATCCTCATACAGACTGGCAGAATGATATGGAGTCCCTTTGACAGTCAGTTTTATTAGAAGATAGTCAAAAATCCCACTTTCAAAGTAAGAAGTGTCACTTCCACCTCCTGGTCATATCACTGCAAGTATCTTTCCCATAAGGCAAACTACAGGCTAACTACAGGCTAAGTAAGTTAGTTAGTCATAAGATGTTACAGCATGATTCAAGTTAAGGAATGCCATTTAGATTCAGCCTCAAAACTGTGTTTCTAGCCCAACTCAGACGTGTGAGGCTCTTGTTTCTAGAATTCAATCTGTATTCTTCCTAATCCCCTTTTTTGGTCTCTTTTCCTACCAGCTCCATTACTCTATCACCATATTCTTCTTTCTTTGATACAGCAGTGAAACTCCCGTATTTTAAGGGGATAACAGTGGCACAGAATTAATCATTCATATTTACTACCTTCTGAATGTTCTGCCTCATTCTTTTAGGCTTTTCTTTTAACTCAGTTGCCTCATTTACAGTCTTTTAATAAATATTTGTGAGTGGCAGTGAACTACATTCACTTATAGGAATATTCTTAATTTTGATTTGTATTCACTAACAAACAAATTTAACAAGCAATTGCTAGACTAGATTTTTAATACTTTAGTCCTCATGCCTCACATCTCCAGTTCTCATGTCTGATGTGGTGGTTACTGGTATGCTCTCTTGGATACAGTGTTACCAGACACTTTCTTCTAGTTTTGAGTGGAGACTTAACTGGGAATCATCACCCTGATAGTTATTGCCCAAGGAAAAAAAAAAAAAAAAAAAAAAGTCTATTGAAAAGTAGGAAATTAATTTTCACGGATTGAAATTTAAAAATTAAGGTTTGTGTTAGTCTACATTGAAGTAAAACCTTGAAAGCATGAAATGCAAAGCCATTAAAACCATACTGCTCTTATTCACTTAAAAATGACCCATAACAAAGGGCATTTGGCTGGTGTGTGGGCAACAGGTCTTCCTTCTTTGTATTAATCCGGAGTAGAGAGCTGAACAACAGTCCTTTGTATCTCAGACGGCATCCCTCATGGATTGGCTGTTGAAGGGTGATCCCCCTATTCTTCCTGATGGAGCTATTTCACTATGTAGAACTGCATGCCTGGCTGATGGTCAAGCAGAGTTATTGCTTGGAAAGCTACTGCAGCACTTAAACTGTGGGTTTGAATCGGTCATCACAGCTGTGAAGAAGTATTTATGATTTTCCAGGCAGGTACTCTCTCTGCTGCATTATACTGGAGCACAAGTGTTTATTTTTTTAACCAAGGAATCTATTCTCAAAACCTGCAAGTTCCTATGAGAATGCTCATATCAGTTAATTTTTCTTTTCTTTTTTTCCTTCCCCCAGATGAACAAGAAATGCATATTTGGCTATTCAGTGTGCAATCAGGTTTAAGAATAGGTGTTAATCTCATAAGTGCGTGTCATTAGAGAAACATAATCACAAGTACCAGTCCATCATTTATATGATTTGTTATACATCTTGCATCAGAAATGTTAGTCTAAAGTGTCTGGTATATTGACACTCAAGTTCTGAAAGCTATTTTATAATGAAGCACAGCACACAACTTTAGAGTCAGTTCTATCATTCCTTTTTGGCCTGGAATGATTAAATCTAAATGTTCCTTTAATTCCAGCAGTAGAGACTGAATTTTACCTGCAGTTGATCCCTACTGATGACCCCATGAGCTGGGTGCAAATAGCCATGATTTGTTACACTTGGCCTCTGACTAAATGTGAAACTTGTGGAATGTCTAAAAAAAATCCCTTGAGCCATATTTAATTATGTTCACATGGAAGGGGAAAAGTATAGACATTAAAATAAATACATAATAAATGAATGAAGGAACCATCTCTTTAAAATCCAGAACCTCCACAAACTATTTGGAAATACATTTTTTAAAAGAAGCTTTGAAGATTACACTTGCTCATGACATCCAGTGAATATCAATGGCATAAGTTATATTGGCAGAAAACACAAAGCACGTGTAAAAGCACTTCTATAATTATTATACTTTTTTAGTACCCCGTTCTTCAGTGACAAGAATTAGTTATGAAAATTACATAGACAGCATCAAGGAACTAATTTGTTACAGATCCTCCATCACCACCTGATAAAGAGTAGTATTTTACAGAAGTATGAACTTTTTGCTCCTCCTAACAATAAAAGGAGCGCAGGTCTTCTATTTTTAATCATCAAAATTAATTTTAAAAATTATTAATGTAATACATAAGAATCATTCACTGATAACATCCATAGCTCAGCTCTGAAGAGTTTATATTCTTTTTTCTCTTTCACAGACAT
This sequence comes from Corvus moneduloides, assembly GCF_009650955.1. Taxonomy (NCBI): domain Eukaryota; kingdom Metazoa; phylum Chordata; class Aves; order Passeriformes; family Corvidae; genus Corvus; species Corvus moneduloides. The sequence continues at coordinate 85,730,995 of NC_045477.1, forward strand.
TGAGTCTGAAAAGAGCCAAAGAGGGTTAAATCAGTTATCTTAATTTAAACACTCTGCTTGCCCAGGTACATTAGAGCCACCAGTAAAACGATCTTTCAACTACCCTATAAAGGCAATGGGAATATATTAAGTTATTCTGAAGGTATGAAAGTCTTATTTGCTTATATTTAGATGTATATATAAGAGGTTTAGTGTTTCTAAGGATCCTAAGGCTCATTGAAAACTGTATAAATGAAGTACCTGATGAAGAGACCCTCAGTAGTCATTTGGTGAGATCTCTGCATTTAGCACCCTGTATCTGAGATATATTTATCTGGATCTTGAAATTTCCTTTTTCACATTACAGCAGCTTGAAGTAATGAGAAACTAGTCCTCTCCCTACTGATATTGCCATTGTTTATTACATGCCAAGGTGGGTACTAAGCACCTGAGGTAATGGAGAGGGGTCTTTGAGAACTTTGGTTTCATTCCGGTTTATGTTTTGATTTTGGGTTTTTTTCCCCTAAAAAGACTCCAGACTCATTTATAAACTCGTCTCAAACCTAGAGAAATCAGTTTAAATAGCAAAAAAAAAGAAGATGAGAACTACTTATGAAAGGATAATGGCCTTAAAATATTGACTAGGTGGCTCCTTGTCAAAAGGAGCTTTGTGAGGGTGAAAATTTGTCTTCAATAGATTATTGCAAAAATTCACATCAGAAGAATTAATGAATATTTTGTAACTACTAAATCTCTAACTCGAAGGTTCAGTGTGTAGGCAAACGTTGAAGACTGGGAGACTATTGAAAAAATAATTGTCTGCTTGCTCTGTCTCTGACTTGCCCCTAAGCATCCACTTTTTTGAGAATGGATGCTACAGTGTCTTGTCATCTTTATAATACTGTATACTATTTTGCACTTTTCAAAGTTTCCCTAAATATTGAACCACTCTGTTTTACTGATGTGACTTGATTGAGGTAAATAATAACTTTGTGCATGAAAATTTTGTATCATTCCAATTGCAACTGCTGCATCTGTAATCCTCATGCATCTCTAGAGTAGTCTTTTATCCTTTTCCATGGAAGTAGTAGTTTGGAACCATACCATAATCCTCTTCTTACACTTGAAAAAAAAAAAAACCCTGTCTGTCCTGTACTCATTTCTGAGGAGCTGTTCTTCACAGTACACTATAAATCCTGTCGATGACTGCAAATGGACACTGTACTTGCATGTTTTATCAAAAAAAAAAAAAAACAAAAACCCCACAACAAAAATAAAAACACCAAAAAGCACACCACAGGAAATACTGTTTTTAAGAAGGCAAAATAAAAATTGAAAGGAAAATGAAATTTAATCAGATAATTCAATGTGCATACATAAAGCGCACGCCCCTTCTCTTTCCTGTAGCCTTCCTTCCTTTTCTAAAATTTACCTAGAGGTTTTACTCTAAAAAAGGCAATTTCTATTTACAGGAGTAGCTGAAGAAATTTAAATAAGTTAGGCTTAAAATAAATATGTGAGATTTCATATATCTCGCTGGAACACATATTAAAATATATCCTTTAAAGAGTGAGAGATGAAGAAGCTGCTTTAAAATTAATCCAAATTGAAGGAGTTTCTCCATTTGACAGGTATAGATTTTAAATGTTAAAGGTCTGAGCCTGCATAACTTGTATATTTAAAGCTGCTCATGACCTCTGAGTACACTGTAACAATGATTTATTCAATTTTTTCTTGGTTACTTCAGGGTACCAAAGGATTTTATAATTATTGCCCCATTCATTATCATCAGTTCAAATAAAGTCCTTTCCATATGATCCTGTCTCCTTTTTGATAGGAAACCTCTTAATAACCAAAAGACTAGATGTCTTGGAAGCTACTTTACATTTTGCACTGTTAATAAAATTACACCCTTGATGTTTTCTAAATATATCACAGGTAATCACTGCACATTCTTCTTGCTGTGATTTAAAAGCTTCATCAGATTCACAAAATCCTGACTCTTTGTACAGAACATTTGGAAACACCTGCAACCAGAAGCCATGTTACTCAAACAGCTAGCTTAAGGAACCAGGACACATTTAATGTCACCTTTTTACAAATACCTGGTTATTAATCCTAGCAATATTAATCCTTTATTTATATTCCTCACTCAATTCATGAGTGACTAATAGGTTGAAATGAAGGAGAATTTCAAATTCATCTGACGTTGTCTGTGTTTTCACATGTAAGCCTCTCTCTAACACTTATTACACAATTATATATGCTCAGTTCTGAGAAACACTGCAAAAATATTTTTGATTCCCAAAGTACAGCTACAGGGAACGCGTAGGAGTGCTAATCATGTGACATGAAGAGAAAAATTACGTAAATTCATGAAGTGCTCTGTTTTGCACAGCTCACACTTTGAAGTCAAGGCAGATACACAAACATGAACAAATCTAGCACTTGCTGGCCGAATGCCAGCCAACTCGTTCACGCATAAGAGCAGTTCATGTATCAGTAATGGATGAATCAACAAGTGACAGATTTCTTCTTACAGCTAGGTGAAGGGTGGTTTCACTGCAAAGAGTACATTTACATTCACCTCATGTTCCACCATGGCTCCTAAAACCAAACTGTGTTGAACTTGGTAGGAAAAAAAGAACAGCTTTATGGCCACCAGGATCTCTTTAGGGTTCCAGTAGTTCTACTATTTGTTCAGCCTTGCTGAGGTTGAAGGCCTTTGCTTAACATCCAAATTAGTATTTTCTGAAATTAAACAGGAGAAAAGAGAAGAAAACAAAAAAACCCAAAAAACCCCAAACCAAAACAAACAAAAAACCCACGAAAAAAACACAAAAAAAACCCCAAAAAAACCAAAACCAACCAACCAAAAAAACACCAGTGTGTGGGTGCAACGTTAGAAGCCTGTTTTAAAAAGTGCATGAATGCACATAATAGTTAAACATACTCTGCTCAGGATATCACATAGTCTAGGGGCAGGCTAAACTACATGTCACAGCACATGTAGTTTAGGAATAGAATGGTCGTTCTTAGTTTTGAGGGGAAAAAATTATGAAATTATTTGGTAGATTTATCTTTAATCCAGTAGAGTTTCAATCACAAAAGAGATTGATTGTGATTTACTGCTGTTGAGGACCTCATGTACTCATGATGTACATGTGTTTAATAGCAAAGGCTTCTTGTGTACGGATTCAAATTCACAAATACAGATTCAGTGTTTTATTGTACTGGTTTCAGTGCCTGCATTTGATTGAAAAGCTGTGTGACATGCATTGCATAAAAAGCACCAAAAAGACCTCACAGTGAATCCTGCCTTTTCTCTTTATCAGTGACAGCTCAGCCTGGTCACCTCTGTCAAGCAGTGCCCAAATGAATGATGAAAACGTACCTGAATGATATTGAGGTGATACGGTACAGTAAGTATTCATGTTACTCAAAATCTAAATATTGTGAAAGTTTTTATCTTGGACATTTTTGTACAACTAACATTCATAGCTGTGCCTGATCCTCTTTTATTTTTCCTGCTGTAATGAACCTGCTTGTTAAAGAAAATAACTCCAGATTTGATGCAGGTGGAGGTAGTTAACAAGATGTTGACCTAGTCATCCATTTGAGTCAAAGCAACACAAAGGCAGGAAAATGTTTTGCTAATCAAAACATAATCTATAGCTAAGGGTTATTTTAGCTGAGGTGGCTAATATCCTGAATTGTTTGTATAATCCTATTATTTCCTCTGTAATATAGACCATTGTGTCTTCTGATTAGCTGGTACAGTTACAATAAAAAGGGATGTTGTTTCACTCCTATTTAAGTGTCTATATTCTCTTTAGCTTCTGAGTGTGGCTCCATAAAAGCATGTAGCATTGAGGGTTCAGATAGGCACATTTATTAAATAAAGAGAGGAAAATATTACCAATTTATCTACACCTAGCATGATGAACTACTGATATACAACTAATTGTATAATATAAAATAACAATTTATCTTTCACCATGGCACAGATATTCTGCAAGAAAGAAGGTACTTTGAGAATATTAGGCTGTATTATTGAAATCTGCTAACTTTCCTCAAGGACTTTTCTTTATGAAATTTTGATACCACTGTATACCTCAATATTTCAGTCATAAAGATTTCTTTAAGACAGCTATTCACAGATACAGAGAGCCTTACTCTGATGAGATCTCTAAGTTCATCAGCAGTGAAAAGGGACTTCAAAAAAGGTTTCAAAGGCAGATGACTTTTTTCCTATTGGTAATAAAATAAATAGTCAGCCATCATGATTCTACTACCACAGCAGTTGTCAGCATTTTTATTTATTTAGGACTCCAAGATTAAATTAAGGAAAAGCATGTCCTACACGAATTAAGGAGACTCAGGGAACTCACATATTTAAAGAATAGATGAAAGTAATATTATACTTACACACACACAATGTAATCCATTAAAAGGCTTTGTAACACTTCCAACACAAAATCTAGACCAAATAGCTGTTACAACCCAGGTGAAAAAGTTTCTAGGGGAGAATTTTTATTTCTTTTTCTCTTCTATAATCTACCCTTTCCCTTTGGTGCAACTTAAGATCTACTGGTTGTCTCTCTCTCATACCCACCATAAACTTATTCACAAGGGTAGGACTCAGAGGACTCTCAGCCAAGGACTTCCAGCTATATACCAGAGGAAAAAGATCTCAAGGAAAAACTCTTCCATCAGTATCCTCCTTCCTTCAGCAGGCCCTTAGCAGTCCCACATGAATGGTCTGTGTTGGAGCCCTTCAAGTGATGTTCCAGGATTTGTTTCTTTTTCAGACTCATCTCTAAATGACAAAGTTTTGGCCTTGGTTGAGCCTTAGGAAAGTACTCTCACAAATGACACAGAGAAAATAGTTTTCATGAGAGAAACCTCTCAGTAGTACTAACTTTCCCTTTGCAGTCCCACATCAGCTGGATCTTCAGTCTTTTTCAACCCTAAGCCCAAATCCCACTTTAGGCTTCAAACTGATCACTAGCCAAGGACTCCCAGCCACGGTCCAGTTAAAAAAGCCCTTAGGGAAGAAACCTGTCTTCAGTGTAACTACCTTTGTCTGCTTCTTTGACACCCACCTCCCACTGAAGGTCTAAGTTTTTGTCTCTAACCATATTCCCAGTTTTAATCTTGGCCTTGGGTTTAGTCTCAGCTGAGGCCTCCCTGCCAGTATTCAGGGGAGAAGACATCTTTCTGTCACCTTCCCTTGCTTTAGCAGCTTCTTGACAGCACAAACAAAACTGGAGCACACCCTAGGCATGACCACATATTTTGATTCTGTCTTTGCCAATGACCTGCAGACATGGCCCAGACTACAACATGACCCAGAAAACATCTTGCAGCTCACTCTTTCCTTTGGTTCTCCCTATTCAACTGCATGTTCACACTTTGTCTCTCCCCCACATCTAGCCCAAACTGTAACTCCTATTGCAAACTGGGTCTCAGTTAAAGACCTGCAGCCACGATCCAAATCCGCAGCCTAATCCATTCCTTTAAATGATCTTTTCAATTGCTCAGTTGGGTTCAGACAAAACTGGGACTGCTTCTGCCTTGGCAGAAAAGGAGTTTTTCCTCAGAAAGATTTCCATTAACTTGCTCAATGAAACCTATTTTCAAACTGAGCTCAAATTAGAATGAAAAGTTCTTTTCCACAATGAGGAAACGAAATCTCCCTCTGAAATGTACCCCTAGCCTAAGGTAGGGCAAAAGGATTCTTTTTGTAATGATCCAAGAATCAGTGAAACATACACATGGGTGACTGAACATCAGACACACATCTGAAAAAGCTGCATTTAATTTTGCAGTAAAATATCTCTTTCCTCAAACATACTGAAGAATGTACTTGCTCCCCTTTTTCAGTGAAAAAAGTAAGAAAATTATTATTTTTCTTTTTTTTTTTTAATGGATAAAGACATGTTAGGACTCTGAGGATCCTGAGGACCTTCCTGTTCCTGCCTAGACACCCCAGGGTTCTTTCCCACCCTGATCATGGTCCAAGGCTCCATTTCAAACTGGTGCCATTAGTCACTACTTCATCAATGCCATAGTCTCCAATCCCATGTCTGTCTCTTCCTGGAGGGTCCTTGCTGCATGGACCCTGCCCTGGCTCATTGCTCTCTAAAAGTGTCAGGGCTGTTGATGGACCTGCTACTGGCCCTTAGCTCTGTCCCCTGTGCCCAGACCCTGCAGGATGGTGGCTGTCAGGGTGGGCATGACCAGCCCTAGTGTCCTCCTGGCACCCCGCTCCCTGGACCAAGGGGACAGTGGGCTCTCACTGCTTCCTGAGGATTATATTTTTTGGAATTGGTATGTTACCTTTGCACATAATCCTTACAGTCCTTTGCAAGCACTTTGTGCAATATTGGCCACTTATTTAATAGGAATTTTAGACAGACTGTGAAGCAAGAATAATTTTTTTTTTTTTTATGTAAGTTGCAAATTCCTAAATAGTTAGTAAATCAGTCCATATAGTGAAAAGAAAGATAAGCAAACCAATAAAATAAATTATGGAATTGCTTACTCCTTGTTCAATGGGTTGCTAGCTTCTGCCTCACAGTTGAGTTCCACATAGTAAATATGAGGATTGAGCCAACATACAGATGTTGGTATAGCTTGAAAGAAAACATGGTATGGCTTTATTTGCAAGAAAGGGTGATGAAAGAAAAGATAAGAAACATCAAAGTGCAAGAAAACAATTCAGCAGTTCAACCAATCCTGTGGTTCTGTCACAGAGGCATAGTGAACCTTCTGCCAAAATAGGCAGACATGTCTATTTGCAATGATAATTAAGAAGTCTGCAAAATACTCATAATAACAGTTAATTAAAAAAAACCAACAAAACAACTAAACCAACAAATTAAAGTCTTTGCTCATTTAGACTTATTGAATCTTATAAAATCTTCAAAAACCAAGAGCAAGGTTATTTCACACAAGCATTTAACATGGAAGTATATGCAAATTTATATCACATCTGTAATCTTACACTGGATTTTAGTATCACTTCTCCAAATAATTGCACATTCTCACCTGCTTTTATCTTTGAAGGGACAGAAGATTTCTCTTTTGATGAGTGAATTAGTTTGTTTGAAACTGTATGTATACACTGTATGTATGCACTCTAGCAGCATCTTTTCTAACCACTCAGTCACGGATTTAAGAGAAGATCTGGGAAGTTAAGAGTGCTACAACCCCTGATCTTATGTGTGTTTTGTGATGCAGCTGTTGTTTATAGTATTTTTTTCAGTTAAAAGCTGTGCTTGGCTTAGGGATTGATTTCAGAGTCAGGAACAGAGTTCATAGGTAGATGACAGACTCAAAATTGTGCAGAAAATCCATTATAAGAAATGAAAATCAATCTCTAGAGTGTTGTAGAACTAGAATATTGTTTTCCAATTCTGATAGATATTCAAGTTTGAACACCTTCATCTTCATTAAGAAGGATAGGAAAATAATTAATCATTTTTCCTAATGTTGATATCTCCAAAACTTTCTCCCATTTAACGCCACTAACAATGAAATATATCCAAATAGATCAGTGAAAGTCTTCAATATGTTTTAGTTCTGTGAACAAATTCTGTTTTAAACAGAAAATAAATACAGTGAATAGAGAGAACATTTCCATTTCAGTTCAGGCATTTCTGTGCCTGGAGCAAAGACACATTGAAAATAAACAGGGAACAAGAAGTTCTGAGAAAAGACATTTAAATAAAATTATTTACTGCCTACAATAATAGATTTGATTTCACAAATGTGTTTTCTTTTCACTTCCTGAAAAACCTTTTTAGAAACCAGGTTGCAGAACAGCAATACAGGAGAAGGCTGCAGCAATTTTTCATCTTGATAGAGTCTGCGTTTTCATATGATCATTTCCTGATGATGTGACTTTTACACACATTAACTACCAGCAATTACAGTCACAGAGCAGCATTAGCTTTATCATCCAACCCTTTCTTGAATTCCGTGTATTGTTCATCTAACTGACAAAAGAGTTGCCTTACAGGCCCAGTGAAGACACTCAAATGCTCTCAGCCAGAAGCAGGCCCTGCACTCAGCTTCCTGTATCTATAGTTTACAAAAGTTTAAGGGCTGTAGATCCTATAAATTAAAATAAAGGGTGAGCTCATTTTTCCAAAACCACTCTCTAAAAAACATGTATAGCTTAATCTCCACAGTAGAAAAAAATCAGCAAAACCAACATTTCTTCAGGGTTTTTTTAAACATTAAAAGTCTTTAACTCACTTTAACTCTCAAAAGTTCAGTTGGCTATAGCTTCCGAAATTTACTGCAGAAACTAAGGTTCAGCTAGCAATAGATGCTGCAGAAGCTGTTTTACCCTCTTTGAAATTCTCTCATGGTTTTCCCTCTTGCACCTTTCCCATAATTCTAAAATGAAACTTATCCCACCCCTGCTAGAGCAGGTGCTAGGACTAACCTTATTAGATTCCTCACAACTGCTAGAGAGGTATTGCAAGGAAACCTGTAAACCATTTTACAGCAAGGGAAGAAAAACTCCGATACATTTCTTCCTGACAAATCTTAAAATGATGTTTTTTTTTTTTTTTTTTGGTGAACTTTTGGTTGTTGCAAATGATGCCTTACACAAATGTGACCAGTCAATGTGAGTGGATAGTGTTAGTTGAGGAAACATTTTCAACAACTTTTTCAAGTACATTTGGATTTTGCATTTTTTGAGTTCTCCTAATTTTATAGACATCAGTAACATCTCCTGTAACACCTCCTACTGTGACATAGAATAAAGAAATTTTAATAACAACTTTGAGAATGTAAAGCAGAGAACTAAGAGTTGCTACCTTCAAAGTACTGCTAGCACACTCTGCTATCTTCAATGAGTAGAAAATACAAACTTATTCACTTTGCAGTCTTGAAAATTCTGAATCAAGAAATTTTGAAGTCTTGAGTTCCCCAAGAATCAAAAATTTTCTTAGCTGTTTGGTGAGGAAGATTATGCATGCTGTGTTATGTTGATGCTGGCCAACAGTCCCCTTTTCCTACTTTCTCCATAGATCTCCCATAGTTTATGACAATAACTGAAAACTGGAAGAAAAATTCAAGCCCCTCTTTTGCTTTTCCTGTGATGCACCCATATTTGCAGGTACTTGGTAAGTAGAGGGTTATCACATTGGACACTTGGAAAACCTGCTGTCAATCTTCATCTATTGACATTTCTACATGTTCAGTGTCTTAATTTAAAAAAAAAAAGTTGCTATTTCCAAAGAGTGGTAGCAAATTAGGCATTTAAACAATCATTGCTTTCTTCCCCAAGTACCATGACCTATCCACAAAGTTGGAGATTTCTTTGTTCTAGAAATACCAAAGCCCACAAGCTACACAGCTTGATATTTATTTTGGCAACTTTCAGTAAAACATTGGTGTAACCACCCTTTGGCTGACAGGCAGAATGTCATTATACCAGTGTCTTTTGATGCTTTAACCATCTTCAAACATTCTCAGTTACAGTGTGTAGACCTCTTAGCTGGAATTAATCCACTTTCCTTTGTAAATTACATTGCTACTTCCTCCACTGTAAATTTATCCTGGCTCCTTTAATCAGCAGAGTAATTCTACGATGCAGAGTCATAGGTTCCTTAATGTAAGAGCCATTGCACTTTGTTCTGAAGAACAAAAAAGCATAAGAAAAGGTATAGCATGCTCACAGCTCTGTGTTTACATATGAAAAGCAAAGGCAGCTGGCCAAATACACTTGCAAAATGTTTAATTTTAAGAACTCCAGTCCAAAAAATGATGCTGGTATGAGATGTGAAGAAACAAAGTGAGTTTCTAAAAGCATATGCATCACAATAATTGAAATTAAATCTAAACAAAAGTGCAACCCAGAAACGGTCATTGGAATGCTGGAAATGTGAGATATAATGAGAAATACTGAAATTTATTTGCAGTACTAAACTGGAAGTGCAGAAAACTGGAAGCCTATCTTCTACCATATTTTAAGTCAATGTACTTTAGTTAGAGAACGATTTATCCTGAAATCATTAATTACTCCATAGATTAAATATTTATTACCTTAACCCTTCTACTGTGCAAGTCTGTTGAGCAATCTTCTTTGAGCTATGTACTTATTTTCTTCTCAACAATTATTTTATAGGCAAGGAAAAGCTGAGGCAGTTGTTATTTCCATAGTCTGCTGAAAATGAAGAAAAGAAAAATATATCTTTGTTTAAACTTATAAGAAGCTTGAATATCAAAAGGGTACTCATACAAGGAAAAGAACTATTTTTATAGATGAGATCAGAGAAAACTGGCTGTGGAGTTTTTTTGCTTTAGTGTGAGCCAAAGTAAACACAGAACAAAGCATACCCACTCCTGGAAAATGTTGTAAAACGTGTATTTAGTGGCTCAGAGATTCAAACACATTTCAGTAATTAATATATGCAAAGTTACCTGAAACCTTAAGTTTTCCTTTATATCCTCAGGCACTTAACCAAATGATCTTTAGTCTAGTGGCTAATGGGTGGTATGTAACTAATGAGTGGTATGTAACTTAAAACCGTATTTACTTATTTCACTTTAATGATAGGGTGGAAAAATTTTTCACTGAAATTGGAAAAGATCTAGATATTTAAAGTATTATTCATAAGTGCTGGAGTGAGTTTGATTCCCAGGGCTCTTTGCCTATCAGTTTTAGGTTTTGATTACCCAGGGGGAAAAAGGTTCTCATATCTATAGACACTCATCCTTACATATCCTGGCAGATGTGAATATTTTGTATGCCTGTTATAACAGTTCTCTGAACAATATTTACTATGCTATTAAAACTTTTAGCTGAAACTGATGATTCGAAATGCTGATTTTAAAAACCTGAAATATTTCCTGGAAAGTCTTTGGTTTTCATTTTGTTTTTAAATAAGCCACTAAAAATGTTCACATGTTTTCTACAAATGCTCTCCAGTGAAATAACAATAGATCCCTTATGTTCTTCTTATTTAAGCTTATTTTCACAGTCAAAGCAAGGTAAGTTATATTTAAATATAAAACTACGGTAATATGAAAATGTATAATTTCAAAGTCTCCCAGTTTTGTTTTACAGACAACGTATACATGTTTACAACATGGCAGAAATTGCTGATAACTTGAAAAATTTTGTTAAATAGAAAAAACCTGCTTGTTATCAGCTTTACCTTTAAGATTTTATGCCTATTCCAAGCAACTGTATAAGTTTGGGAAATTCCTGCTCCTAAGTTCTTCAGGGCTCTTTGACACCTGCAGTTGTTACTCTTTTTTCAAGTATCCCTTGTGCAATTATTTCCTGGAGGATGGAAGTTTTGGTGCGTTCCCACTCCCTACTGTTATTAGTGACCCATATATTAGAAAATTAGAAAAAATGCAGTTTTCTTTTGCAGTGAAGCAAAAATAGAATTAAAGGGAAGTCTTGACCTGTGAGGTTTCTACTTTCTTTAGATGCATCCCTTTCTGCTTAGCCAGACCAAATCACCTACCATGGTGACTCCTTCCATGTTTTTTCATTACACATTATAAGTGATATATCTACCTTTTGCTCCCAAATTAGTATGCTAATTAGAGTAGACTGAGCTTACTAAGGCAGCAAACTCACTCAGGTCTCATTAACTTTGCTAAGGACACTGGAAATTTAGGTTTCTTTTTATTCAGGCCTATTTATAGACATATCATTGGTTAAACATGAAGCCATAAGAAACCTGCCCAAGTGTTTATTTACAAAACCAGTAGCAGCAGATGTGGCATTCAGAGTTGAATTCCTAGAGAGGGGCTAAAGACACAGGAGAAGCCAAAGGGCAGGAAATAAATAAAAAAAAAAATTAAAAAAAAATTTAAAAAGAAAAAAGAAAAAATCTCTCTAACCCCAATAAATAAAGGCCTCTCCTAGCTTCCAGCTTGAGAGTGGAATTTCATCATCAGAACCTGTGGTGACAAGTCAGTAAGTGAGCTCATTGCATGGGTAATAGACTGACACAGTTTTCCTTCACATTGCATTTACTGAGCAGCTCTGGCAGCAGATCTAGAGGGAGATACTTACATTGCCCTCCCAGCTGGTGGCCATCTGCCTTAGTGACAACTGCCAGATGGAGGAAAAATGCATGAAATCAGGGATCAAACACTAAATAAAAGAAAATTACTTTGAAAGCAACTTTGTCATGTTATAAATAGACTGTTTTAAAATGTCTCACATGTTTTAATTAGAAGGGGAAAAGGGAGGTAATGAGGTAGATATAAACCTGTGAGAGAAAGATAGTGCGGCAATTTGCACACTGCCTTACTCTGCTCTGAATGTGGATGACACTAATTTAGAGATACATTTTGATGTTCTTACATCAAAAAGTACCCGTTAGATGAATGCAAGAATTACCAAATAAAGTTTCTTTCCCCTCATGGCTAACGTAGCGGGAGCCTCCCACAAGTGCATTCCAGTTCCTGAGAGTGCTTTTCTCAAGTGACTTGCTCTGACCCTCTGCACTGATTAATCTCGTTCTGAAAGAAAAGTCAGAGCAGGGCTGGTGAGGACCAGTGTCACCAGACTGAAGCCTGCAACGATGAATCGGCAGCTACAGCCTGAAGAAGGAGGAACAAGGAAATTGATGGTTCCCTTTTGCCCCTGCACACAAGCTTAATTATGTAAAGGGTAAACAAACCCTCCTTAATTCACACAGGGATTTAAAACAAACCAAGAAGCAAAAAGGAAAGAAAAAACAACAGAAACAGCAACAAAAAATGTTTGAAACCTCAAAGACCTTGCTTTTTCATAGATAATTCACGAATTCCTGGGAAAGTAGGGTTAAACAACTCCCACACACTACTAAACAGACCATAAAAAGAGGATGTTGTGCATAGCTAGAAGGACAATGGAAAGTACAGAGGCAGAAAGATTTACTGGGTGTGGAAGTTTATCGGTACTACAGTATCACTGGCAGACCTTGTGTTAGTGAGCACTGGAAAACTCAATGTCTCCATTTATAAATGTTAATATCTTCCACCTGTTTCTACTTCTAGAAAATTTGAATGAGAATACTTTTGCTCTTACCTGACAATAAAGGGACTTGAAAAAAAGTATATTTTTCTTATTAATAAAATATAGGTGAGAGACTTCTGAACAATTGCATAGCTGAAATTAGTTGAGTAAAGAGTTTTGAGTAGAGAGTTTTGATTTGACAAAATAGTAGTCATTTGCAGAAGGCAAAGTGTTTTCTTTTCTTCCCTAGAAATTAGTTTTGAGGTGACCTATTTAGAAGAGTCAGTTTATCACCTTTTCACTGTACTTCTAGATGTAAGTGTGCATGGTGGTCGCCAGCTGTCTAACACCATTATCTCTCAAATGTATAATCTCTTGTAACCTTGCACTCTGTGCAGAGGGTGAGATACAGCACCCAGAGAACAGTGATTATCTGAGTTATTACCATGGATGTGGTAATATGCTGATACAAATAGTCAGAAGTACACAGTGCTAGGAAACTCTCCTTTATGTCTCATACATTTCCTCAGGGAAATAGTATGCATTTTGCAAACCATGAAGAGCACCATCAGGAAGCTTTGCCTCAACTTTGGAGATTGTGTTATCCTTGGCATTTAAATCTAATTCTGCCTAATATTCCGTGCAACAGCAGTGCTGTTATGAGCTTCCTTACATATTTACTTGATAGAATAGGGTCATTGTCTGGGAAAAAAATCAGTTTTGTTTTTTTTTTTTTTGACAAACATAGAAATTAAAAATGTGTTGATTATGGAAGAAATTTTGAGCTGTGGCATGAATATAACTTTGTAGTGGAAATGAAACAGTCATCTTTGAGAGAAAGAAACATGGAAATCCCTGCAAGGTCACACAGTACCAATAGACACACATTGGAGTCCTTCAGAGGTAATACTTTCAACTCCTTAGTGATAAGAAGAGTGTATATTCCTTACATATTTTTGTGAACCTCAAAGTGAGTCATCAGAGCAGTGCTGATGGCTCAAGGGTGATGATTAGTTCTGCTTAGTACTTGGATCAAGATTTTTGAAAAATTTGTGATATAGCAGGAAGACCATACATTGATCTTACTGAGCTCTCACCATCACAGAATACATGCACTCTGCCCCATATAAATGCAGCATTTCCCTTAGCAATGCAATTATGTTTTATACGTCAAATCTTAGTATTCTAATATTTTTCTTTCCTAAATATTAAGTGATTTGACAATATATTATATGAAAAATAATTAAACAGCAAACATTTAATACGAAGATATTGTCAGTCAGATGTACACTGACTGTCCTGTCACTGAAATAAGAATGTTTATTTGCCCCATGGTATAATTACTCCCCTTTATTCATAGTTGTTGTTAAAGGTCTTGAAGATTTATCCTGGAGATTCCTTCCAGTACCTGAAGGAAGCCTACAAGAAAGATAGAAACTTTTTACAAGGTCATGTAAGGGGAATGACTTCAAAATGAAAGAAGGTAGGTTTAGATTAGATGTTAGGAAGAAGTTCTTTCTTGTGAGGGTGGTGAGGCACTGGAACAGGTTGCCCAGAGTTGTCATGGATGCCCCATCCCTGGAAGTGTTCAAGGCCAGATTCGATGGGGCTTTGGGCAACCTGGTCTAGAGGAAGGTGTCCCTGCAGAAGGATTGAAACTAGATGGTCATTAAGGTCCCTTCCAACCCAAACCATTTTATGATTCTATGATTCTATAAGTCCTTTCTGACTACCCAGGCAAGTTGCATGTATTTCAGAGTAAACAACCAGCACAGCAGGAAGTTAAAGATGAAGGAATCTAAGGAGCTCTTGATGAGGATGAACAGTTTTGTGACCACTCAAGTGTTCCATGTGTATTACAGGACAAGGACTCTCAGGCCCTAGCAGTGAGGGGAAAAAGAAGAGAATACAAAATAAGAGAACATTGCTATTCAGAGACCAACATCATGAAACATTTCTATTTTTATGCATAAATAAAAATTTTTATTTTCAATGCTGTTGCTAAATCACGATTTATATAGAAGGTGAGTTAAGCATAATGAAGGAGACCACAGGAGGATACACTCAAAAACTTTGCAAAAATTATTATTGATGTGTTCATGGAAATTTACAGTTATGGTTACACACGTTCCCTACTTCTCTTTGAAGATAACAGGATTTTACAGATACAATTCCAATTGCAATTGTAATTTCTTGGTACCCTGTGGACTGGAAAGTGAGTTTGGTTCTAGCTGCCAAGTCATTAAGGTTCACATCTTTAGGTAACAACTAACGATCTGAAAAAGTATGACTAAAGTTGTAGTCTTGTACTATTCCCTTTTCTGTATCTTTCTCCCACTGTGTCCATATTGTGCAGTTAAGGAAAAACGGTGAAGCAGAGTAGTGTAGAAACACAATGAACCAGCCTGGAGCATCATCAAATTCTTAGTTTTTCCCTGTAACATGATTCTAGGCAGCTCAACAATGTAAAGTTTGTCGTTACTTCTCACAATGCCCTTTATTTTGAAATATGGGATCCCCCTGAGCATACATATAAGTTACCAAAATAACTTGTGGAACAAATGTACAGAGCCTTACAACTGCCTTTATGAAGCTCAGAGCTTGAGCATACCCTTAAGCGAGCAATAACTCTGAGCAATAAGAGGCAAAAGACTTTTGAAAGGAAGTTCAAATATTTTGCACTTGAACTTGCAACTTTAATATATTCCTCAACCATGTCTCTTTGATATCTTGCACTTCTAGAAAGTGTAAAATGGACAGAGTCATTGTCAGAATGCATGAATACAAAAGAACTCCCTGTGACTCCTGAGCCACAGACCTCTGGTATCTTGCAATTAAATGTATCTTCTCTGCACTCTAACTCTGCACTGGGAAACAAATGGCAATCAGAGTATTTCAAACAAACAAAAATATTCATGACCATCTATGTCTTATTTTTCCTCTTGGCTGCTAGAAAAATCAATTTTTTGACTAAAATTATAAACTAGATCAAAATGTTTTTATATATTATCTAAAAAAAATTGGAGAGAGACTTTCCCCAATTTTTGATAGTTGAATGACAATTATAGGCCTTTCCCTCAATAAAAGCATACTCACTAAATGTCCAGTACAACACAAGCATCTCACAGGAATAAACAGAACAATCTCTCCTAAATTACTAAGACTCCCTCAGCATACTCACTTGTGTCCTACAACTTCATTCTCCAGAGTCTGATTGCTGTAAAAGTCAGAGAAGTGGAGTTGATGACTGAATGCTAAAAGGGGGGACCATGTAATACCTTATTCTGCAGACTACTCAAGAGGGGTTTATTTCTTCTAAGAATTTCAATTAGCTGCTAAAGAGGAGGAAGCCACTGAAACTTCCATGAGAAAGCAGCTAAAGATGCAATTTTCAGCTGGTCAACAGGTAAGAGGCAATTTTCATCCTATTATGATGTGTTCTGCAGGAGACAGATTGGACTAGTGTGGAAGAAAATGCTTTTCTAGCACTTTAGTGAAGACTCATCAGTCCCTAAAACTCAGGGTTTTCTCTGAAAAGCTAAAAAAGAGATCTTTTTTACCCAGATAGTGGGGGTATCAGGCAACTTAATCAGAGTTGCATTGCCTATCCAAGTCTGCAAATTAAAAAAAACCTATTTAAATAAGAAATAAATCAAGTGTGTACACCTTGTGTGTTGACCCTAAAGTCCAAAAAGCCCCAAACCAATATGCTGTAGATGGTCAAAACCAGAAGATCCGTACGCATATTTTGTATATATAGTTATGGCAAAGTATCAAAGACAATATTCTGATCTATCATAAATCAGTGATGTCTTGCAAATATTTCATCCTCTATCCTGCAAAATGAAATCTAGTTTTTGTTAAGAAACTTTTTTTCCATGCACTTACACATATACATGATCATAGCTTTCATTTTCCTGTATTCAGAGTCCACTGAAGAGAATAAGGAGAGAGATAATAAAGAAACTGGTGTTTCCTTTCAAAGGGAGAAAAACTAAGTCCTGGAGAGCCATGTCTATTACTGGATACCCACATCGATTGAAAGATGATAGCTCTGATTAACGGTGATGAGGGGCTGCTGGCTCTAACAGCAATGAAGAGTTCTGACTCAAGATTGCCCATACAGCATGTAGATAATTTTTGGTATTTTATCTACTGCTTTCCAAAGTATTTTTAGAGAAGAGCACTCTACAGAGTGTTCCTGCCAATCTACTTCATGGCAATTTGTTTCTTCTTTACCTTGTTATTTTGTTTTTCGCTTTTGAAAGCAGCCTATATTGTTTTTTTCTGCCCTCCCTACTCTAACCTACAATTGCTTGTCTTTGTAGTCCTAATCTTCATCCTGTTCTTGTATCCCTTCTTGCCATCTGAAGTAAAGCTCTCCTGACAGAGATTTTCCTTGCTGTTTTACCACTTAGAAAAGGTTCAGCATAGCTTCTAGGGATACCTTAGGTGTGGATCACTTGACAACTCCTGTGGGACTAGCCATATATTTTTACAAGGTTGAACCAAGAACAATGGAATTAGGAAAAAAAAATCAGGAACTCATGTCTTGCTCCTTCAACTCACAACTGTTGTGCTGAATGTGAGCAGCACTTCAACTCACACTGAATGTGAGCAGTCTTCCAGTCTGAGCCCATTTGGTGTTGCTAAGAAACAGGGAAGAGGGCCAGTAACTCCTTTTGTTTCAGAGCATGGACAGTAAAAATGAAGATCCTTCCCTCTTTTGACCTGGAGTTTTGCTGTCTTTCCACACACATCAGTTTCCAGGTGACAGAACTGACTGACACACTGATCTCCTGGAGCAGGGATGCTGTGTGCAGCCCAGGGACCAGACTTTACCTGTCAAGAAAATTCATCCAAACTATGGCCCAACTTTCTCATTTTTCAGATAAAAGCAAGGAGCAAAACAAAACTAAGGATGAACTTTTTAATATTCACTAATCTGTTTCTGAGAAGGGAAATATATCCTATCATCTGAACTATTTTTAAGCATCCTCTTTCACATGGCGATGTGTATGTATGCATACGTGTCTGCTGATGAAATCTGAGATCACTTTGTGTCTCTCACTCATTTTCACTTTGTTCATACATCATATGATGAGAGAGTGGTTTCAGTTTCATTTTAAAGGGATTCTTTTTAACGTACATATCTTTCTGATCAGCCTGCACTGGGTACATTAACATGTACTCTTACCATAGGATGGGGGATGCCTGAATTGGTGTCCTGTAGTGAATCCAGGCACACAGTGAAGGAAGAGAAAATGATACCTAACTGAGAAGGGCCCCTAGTGTCTACCCAAAAAAGGTGGGGGTGATCAAATCCAGGGGCAGTCAAGTGCTGGAGAACAAGAGTAAAGTGCAACTACTGATTTCCCGCTCCCATTGCATTGGCAGCTCAGTGCAAGCCAGGGAGCTCTGCCTTTCGCAAGGGTGATATCTGTCAGAGGCAGCCATAGGGAGGAACAGCCAATTGAACTGGTTCCAAGTACACTGAAAGGCTCCCATAGACCAAAAATTTTGATTTTACCACAGTATGAGTGTCAGGCACTACACATCAATAAAAAATAAACTTGAAAATATTTCTATAAGAACCATGGCGTAATCTAAATGTTTATATTGTGACTGTCATAGGCAGGAATTAATTTATTATTTTCATCTACATTCCTAAGTCTCACCTGCTTTTTTTGCTCTGTAAATATTGGATTAAATTACTTTAAAAAGAAACCTCAAGTTTTAAACACATGTATAAACTGTCCACTTACATTACTAAAGTGAAAGAGATACAATTTGAGTGGTTTAGCACAGAAGAGTGAGTTCATTGGACAGATCTGTTCTTGAAGTTTTGCAGAGGGTTACCGGGGCCAGCTGTGCTCCAAATAAATGTGCTGACCTAAGTGAACTTCCTATCAACAAAATTCTCTCAGGCTCCCATTATTTTTCTTCAACAATTAATCAACAGCTGCTGAAAAGCTATGAGTGTGCTTGTAATTTTCAGTAAAATTAATGGAGGTCCTATCTTCTAATATGTAGAAGAAGGTTTTTATTCCTAACCCTGGTGTGATTTTTCTGATTTATTTTTTAAATCAATTACCCTTCTGAACTTACATGTCTCTTCTCTTTGGCAGAAAGGATCCCAGACTCTACCATGACAGGCATGAATAGCTTTCACAAATGCCTACAAATTAAATCTCCTAAAGCAGTGAGCTCTACTGTAAAATGATGAGGATATTCGTTAGAATTCTGTCATGATGTGGTTACTTCTTTTGAATTCATGAAAACATTTAAGTTTTCTGTTCGGATTCATTCTTATTTGGCATCTGTACTGCTGGCAGTCAGGGATAGAGCCCTGTTTTTGTAAACACCCCTTACTTAGAGCAATGCTTTGAGTGTCTGTTTTGCTACACGCGTATGTTGGGCAGAGCTCAGTGAGCAACATGGAGCCACTCTCACTGGGGTCCCATTGAAAACCAGTGCTGGGGGCCCAATTCTATTGCCTTTTCTCTTCCTATACCCATAGGAAGATATTGTTTCATCCTCAAGGGTCAAACACATGGTAATTACACACAAAATGTGATACCATATCAAAGTATGCTTAAGACCTGATGGCAGTATTCATGAAACCATTTTTAGAACTTTGAAGCTTTGATGGTCAGAACATTGCACCTTTTTTATGTCAGATCAAAGTGCCAGTTTTTGAGCAACTGAAGCAGGAAATAAAATATGCAGCAAGGAAATCACTGAGACACTCCACAGATTTAGAACAAACCCTTCCAGAAATTCTGGTTTTGTTTTTGGAGGAAGAGCAAGTTATTGTAGAGTTTCACCTGTGGAATTAAAAAAAAAAGTAATCACCTGCAAATGTTACCTCATTTGCCGAAACATTTGCAGGATCAGGCCCCATGCAGTGCTTTTAATGCCTGAGGATTACATCATGTTCTTTTGACTTTCCTTCTGTTCAAATAACGTAAAACACAATGCATTTTTTATGACTCAGGTCACCCTTTGTTTTCCCACGGAGCACAGAAAAAAACATCCAACAAATTTGACTGATAAAAGATTTTTATCTTTCATGGGAAAGCAATGCTGTTTCTCTAAGTCATATGTAATGTATTAGTAATAATGGTATTCCACTTCAAACAAATTACAAACTAATGTTAGTGTTCTTAACAATGTTATACTAAATAATAACTCCCCACAGGCCAATTTGCATACAAAATGTAACATTTAAAGCCAAGTTACAATTAGCACTTTGTTATGGAAGTCTGTGGATTGCAATTTACTGAAACGAAGTTATACTCGCTGCAAGGAATTTTAATTTATGAAAAATTACCCATTTAGAATTGCTGTCACAGTGGACCAACTTCTATTAAAATGATGGGTACCTAATAAATACATCTATTATTAATGTAATGAATGACAAAAATGAGACAAAGTAAATGTAGGATTAATGAATCTGCTGCTTTGTAAATAAGAGATGCAAGCTGACAACTCTTTCCTGCTTTACTGATGATGGCACATAGAGCAGTATGAGTGTGAGAGGAGAAGGGAAGGAGAAGAGTCTGAGGGAAAATGAAGATAATGAAGGGAAAGTGTAAAAGCAAGGAGGGGTACATAGATTAGAAAAAATAGAGAAATGCACAGGATGTTAATGAATTGAGAAATAGCAATAGAATAAACCTGAAAAATCTAGCTCAGCAAAGATGAATCACACTAGTATTTCATTTCCCTTGGGTGAATGCTGTAAATCATTTCATAATGACAATGAAAGTTCTCAATCCCCAAGACATTAGTCGAAGGGAATAAACATTAGCTATCTGACATGAGTACTTAAAAAATTACAACATGTAAATACTAGCATTCTGATACTAAAAAATCTTTTTTTTTTCCCATTTACTCTCCTGAATTCATGCTGCAAAACTTGAGGCTTGGCATTCGTTTTAGTTAGAGGGGGGTTGGGCATCAGGAGTATCTGATGGATCTCCCATTTAAAAATAGAAGACCATAAGAGTACCTAAAATGTTAATCTGTTTGACAAATACTGCCAAATATATTCTGTAAATACCAGCTGAATTTTTTTAGGGATTTCCTTTCATTTATACACAGATGCTTTTATACTCCCTTCACAAAAATCAGGCCTTTGTACTTTAGCAGGACCCAGGTCCCCATGTCCTGCAGCGTGTCCCCAGAGCAGGAATTTGGTCTGTCAGCCAGACCTGGGGGAGGGTCACATGCTGGCTTCACACAACCAGGTGCAGAACAGGGCTGTCCTCATTTCCTCTGCTTGCGTGGCAAGTGAAGGCCTTGCCAAGCCAGCCTGTGGCTCTCCATCAGCTCCAGTTCTCCACACTGCCTCCACTGCCACCACCGAGCATGGGAAGGAAAAGGGAGAAGCCAAATGTGCACAACCCACATAGGCTACAAGAGGCCACGTACAAGTCCAGGATATTTACATGGTGGATACTTCCAAAGAAGATGTTTCAGAGCCCCTTGGGTATTCTGGTCTCTTCAGGCAACAGAGACATTCCCATAATTTATTAGGCAAACCATGGTGACTACGAGTTCAACCCTTTCTTATCTGAAGAAACATCACTGGCAACTCCACATGTGACATTTTGCTGAGCTAAAAATTATGTGAAAAACTATCTCCCCATGGCTATGCTGTAAGAAAAAAAGAATCTAAACTCAAGACAAGTATTTTTTGAGGTTATTTACGCACCTATAGTGAAATCTGATAGATATCTTAAGCTATATAAAACAAATTTTGACACTATAAACTCAATTTTGGTCACACCATGCTTTTGCTAGGATGATACTTAGCCAGCACTGAGCAGCAATGGTTGACTGAAGAATGAACAATGTGTAAGCAGTAAGCAACATAAATTCAGTCAAATGTAAAAAAGAACCACATACACATTGCCCACACTTGGCACAATCCCATTTTGATGGAGACCAGGGCAGATGGTGCCCTCAAGATTTTACCATATTACAAGGAGAGCTTGGAGTACCAAACTGAGCCTGGGAGTAAGAAGTCACCACTCCATTGTTCTCTGTGGTTTTACCCACAGACACCAGCACAAAGCTTTGCTGTAGTTCTATGAATATCTTTCTCATAAGAATTGTTTCTTTCTTTTCCTTAGACATTATATCATTATATGCTTCTACAAAACAACAATGATATGTTCCTATGATCAAGATTCTTCCATCAAGGCTTCAAACATTCTAATATTAGAACAAAATATTGTAAAAATAACTGGGAGGGACATGGAAAAAAATAGATCATATTTGTGAAATGGTGCTCTTTATTTTTAGCTTGCTTGGTTTGCTTCTTTGTAAACAGTCTTGTTGCTTTATAGGAGCGAATTAACTCGTATGATTCAGATTCTAGGTCCAAACTGGTATGACTCCCTGTTTGCCTTTATATAATGGATGTTCCCATGCAACTAGAAGCTGCTCACTAGAACATAAACTCTGAGTTAAATCCTCCTGGCAAATGAGTCAAGATTTCTTATTACAGTGTAAAAAGGAAAACTATAGTGGTGCATCCATTCAGTATGTAGATGATGATGATAATTTACTAAAAATAAATACGTTATCATACCTATTATCATATCTTTCCTCATTTTAATTTAAGGAATTGTCAGCATACTCAAAAGTCAAACATAGGTATTGTGTTTCCAGGCATGATTTTGCTTTTTAAGGTTTTCTAGTTTCGAAGATAATTTTGACAAACATCTGTTCTGTACTCTCAATCTGGAACCTGACAGACAAGGTGAGTTTTTTCTGGTCTGCCTGAAAACAACAACAATGAATGTTTTGTTGGTTAAATGCTTTAGCTTCACTTGAGGAAATGCTATTGTTCTCAATCTTCTTTTCCTTTTTCATGCTTGATGTGGCATTGCCATGATTTGACTTCTGATGGTGAGCAGCATTCCACTGAAGCCTATTTTCAAGTGCTCTCCAAGAGATTTTAAATATTTGAATTGCAATGAGGAAAAAAAAAAAAAAAAAAAGGAAATAAAAACCTGATCTGCAGAACTTAATGAAGGAGACTATCCTTCTATCCCATTAATTCTTTATTTCCATTTCATTTGAAATTTCTTATTTTTCTATTCTAGTGAATGAGGTAAAATAAGGTGAAACTTTCTTTCGGAGAAAAAATATGTTTTCTCAATTCACTTTTATTACCAATCACTGAAAGGATGAGTTCATAAAAATTATCAAAAAGTGGCAGTGGCAACATCCCTTTCTGATGGCTAATGCTCTATACCCAGGGGATTTTATTGAATTTATAGCACCGCATGATCTAATATCAAATGGCCATAGCTATAAATGGTTAGGAATGTTCTCTGCACTGACCAAATCAATTTTCTCCAGCTTCACCCCTGAAACCAATATGAAATTAATAGACAAAAATTTCTTGGCAATTTTTGGAAAATAAATTTTTGGTTCTGGTTCCTTCTAGAAGGACTAAAAGGCAGGGTTGATTATTTTGCTACATGAGGCTGCCTGGTGATTTTTGAGGGGTATTATTCAATAACACATACTGCCCCTTTACCAAGCAATGATTGTACATTGATTCTTTTATTCTCATTCTCCAAAAGCTAGGAAGACTAAAGAAAGTGAATAAAGCCTCATCTCAGCATTTCATCTGATGTGAATCAGTGTAAGTGACTTCTACAAACCTGTGCTCACTTAATCCAGCTGTGTATATGACAGTTTTATCAAATGGAATGGCTGTGATGAAATTTTGTGAAACACATTGAAAAGAGACATTTTCATAGAGCACAAACAAAAATAAAACCTTTTAAACCAAAATCACAAAAAGGTTCATTTAACAACAGTTAATTGAGACCCTACTTCAGAGCAGTATTTATCCAGGTTTTAAAACCAAAACCAATTATTATGGTCACGTCGGAGCTAAAAGGACTATTATATTGGGGGATAGAATGGATAGAGAGCACTAATTCTAGTCAAAAGTCATTCAGTGGCATATGCTAAAATCCAAATTACAGAATTGTAACACATACTTGGCTGATAGAAATGGTAAATTCTTATCTTGCTTCAAATGGTTAACCCATATCCAAACTTCCTTGTCAATAAAATTACGTTAGTAGATGCAAACTAATACAATTTAGAAAACTATCAATTCTGAATCTTCACGTGGTAGCAAGAGTGAACCACTGAAGGCTTCTAAGGCCATGTGTTATAGTAATATATGTAAGTCATATAGCACATTGATGTTTTCTAGTTGAAAATTATGCATTCCTTCCTTTCAATAGTTTTAATATCCATATAATTCAATTTTGTTTATAAACAAAATGGGTTTAATGGGTATATGTATACACTCAGAATATGTCAAGAGTTGGTCTTTTCCACCTGTGATTGATGGCTTCCTTCCCTTTGTTAATTTATGAAGTTTCTAAGAGAAAAATTTCTTTTCACAGCCACAGATGTTACATCACAAGCAGGGAATTATGTTTCCTATTATAAATAATTCAGGTGTAAAGAAAAATTTAGGAAAGAAATTTCCTGTTTATATACATTTATCTTGAGTAACTATCTTTGAAGAGAAACCTATAGAAAAAAAAAAAGCTGCACATATAGGCAATACTGACATGTTTTAGTCATTTGTTTTTAAATGTTTGACCAATACAAAAACTAATATTTAATTTAATGTTACCTTTCTCCTCCCAATTCTGTTAGATGCATATATCTACTTTTGAAACAGATATTAATCTTTTCTGTTTATACTAAATGTCCATCTCACATTGTAACTGTGCAGTGTTGATCAGACACATATGCTAAGCAAATATTTTCATTATTTAATTTTTTTACCAAGAGGTGGCAGCTGAGATATCTGATAATATCTTCTTGATACAATACTTCGTTAACTATTGCAAAATTTTTTAGAATCATAGAATCATTTAGGCTGGAAAAGAGCTTTAAGATCATTGAGTCCAACCATTAATGGAGAGCTCCCAACTCCGCCACTAAACCATTTACCCAGGTGCTACATATACATGTCTTTTAAATACCTCCAGGGTCAGTGGCTCAACCACTTCCCTTGCCAGTTTTTTCAAATGCCTGACAAACCCTGCCATGAAGAAATTTTTCCTAATATGCAATCTAAACCTCCCCTAGAACAACTTAAGGGCATTTCCTCCTGTCCTGTGACTTGTTGCCAGGGAGAAGGGGCCGACCCCCATCTAGCTACACCCTCCTTTTTTTTTCTTGCTTCTTCCTGTTTTAAAGGTAATTTTACATCTAATACACCTTAGATAGGGTGTCAAGAATTCAAATAGTATTCCAAAGAAATGAAGGGATAATTCTGAATAAAGGCTCATCCTAAGCTTAAAAGAGTACTGTAACTCATTTCAGAGAAATAATTTAAAAACAAAAGAAAATCTTCAAGAAAAGAAGAGTTTTTCTCTCTACTTTTTAAATGTTGAGAATCCCAGTTGTTTTTTTAAACTAAATTTCTAAGGCCTATATAGGAAAAATATATGTAACTGTAATATTTTATGTGTGTAATAATGCATCAAATGGCACAATTTCCTTTGTGAGCAGAGAAACCCCTGCTCAGGTAAAGCCTCTGCATTTTTAGTTTTGGCACTGTGAGAATCCTCTCCTCTGTTTCAGGTGCTAAGCCTCATAGGAATGAAAACAATTACATATGTGTTTGCAGGTTTCTGTTTCCTTGCTTAGCTCACAGTGTCAGGAAGAGCATTTGCCATAGCCTTTAATGAGCCACAAAGGTTCTCTCTTCCTTAATGATATTCAGCATGAGGTATTTCCCCAAATCTGTATAATAGAACAGGCCAGTAGTTATTTGAATTGTAACGGAAGAACTTCAGAAACTGCTGTCTGTTTACCTGCTTACTTAGAAACTGCAGGTGACCATCAGTAGTCATGTATGTTAAAAGATCAAGAAGGAAAAATGAGACAGCATTTTTAAAATGCATGGAAGTAGTGTCATTGATTCAACATGCCATCAATAAAGCTTGTCTGTGACGGCAGAGTTTCTGTGGAGAAACTGATTCCATGCCAGATTTAACGTGGAACATACATCAAGCAGTGACAGATATGTTAACATAGTGGTTTATCACTTTTACCTCTATCCTCTTCAAAGTTATTTTCCTTACAATAAATACATGGATACGCAGATATTCAAGAGCTATGAGATATTTCACTATTAAGGGGTCATTAAAGGAACTTTTCTAAATTCTAAAAATAAACTATTGTTTATGCATCCACCCTTTGTAAAATACAGATAAGAATAACTGGAACTTTCCCATTCTGTAAGAGAGAAAAAATGATAACTCATTCTAAAAGAAGATCGATGGTTCTCCAAAATGCTCACTTCTCATTTATAAATATTTCTCATGCTCAGAGGCACGTCATATGTTGCAGTTACGTGTTCTTTTCCAATTTGCACATGCAAACTTTTATTTGATGAGGTTTTTTCCAAAACTATTAATACAAAGCAGAAATACTACAACAGTAAATGTTCAGCAAATTAAATGTATAAAGGAAAAAATAAATTGCTGCTCATATTTCTCTCAAATCACTTTTCACCTGTCTGTGAAACAATTCAATAGAGCCCATAATGTGAATATAGACTATTATGTGAAAAAATAATTCTCAAATGCAATCTTTAGAGTGGAGAAGCTAATAAATAGTAGCATGGAAGGTGTCTCATGTTGATGGTTGCATAGAGTAGCAACCTAGCCTGGAGGATTTGAAACAACTCCTGGGATAGAGTCTTAGGAAAGCATAGTAGTTACCCTTGGTGAGCTACTCTCTAAGTCTCATCTCTCTTTTAAAATGTACTTTTAAAAATTAATGATAACCAATTTTTATGCTACTGGATATGAAGTATAGAACATCAGGATGATGGTATAAAATTATGTTTTCTGCTTATTTTCTTTAATGCTTATAAGCAAACTACCTGAAAGCCACTGATATATATGTGGGAAGTTCTGCCTACTTAAGCCTTAAATTGTGCTTGGTATCTGACTGCAAAGCTATTGTAAAAAGAGAAACTGGAGAAAAAAAAATCACTGCAGTAAAATTTACACATCAACTTTTTAAATCTCGTCACAAAAGCAGCTGAAGAGATTGACTTTTCATAACCTCCTTCTCTAATAACTACACTTTACCTCACAAGGTCTGAGCTGCTCATAAATGAGTGAACAGTCAAGGTCTGTTTCAGTGGCTAAAACATATCATGCCCTTTTGTTCATGTTTCACAAGTTAATGAGTTTCCTTTAATATAAGGGAGCAAGCCGCTAAGGAAACTAGCCAAGGGGAAAAAAAAACAAACAAACACACATAAAAACTGTTGAAGGAAAACTATTTATTTCCATCCTTGTGCTCTAATGGGACTTTTGGAAAAAAAAAAGAGCATTTGTTTCAGAGAGACAGTTTCAACAACTGAAGAAATTGTTCTTGAATTTTACCCCACCTCTACACGGCAGCCAACCCAGGATGATTTCTCTTAAGGAAAGCACACCACTGGCAGCTGCAGATGTCTGTATTTGCCATTGGTAATTTACATTAAGCTTTCAGATTTCTTAGATGGAGAGGACAGCAATGTAATGAAAAAAATCTTGATTTTTTTTTTTAACAAAACATTATGCATGAATGTAGTATGATAAATGATGCCAGGAACAAGGAACCTTCTGTTACTGTTGATGAGAACAGTAATTGTATGATGCTAAAATAAGGAAAAGTAATAAAAGCATAATCAGTGTAATTACACTTTTACACTAGAATACTAAAATCTCATACTAGAAAATGCTTAAGAATTTTTAGAGGAATTGCTTTTGATATAAGTACAAGCAATAAATAAATTTAATCAGAAAACAGTAATAGAACTGTGGGAGAAGCAGCTGAACAAAATTTATAGTTTATGAACTGTGATATGTAAAACTGAAAGATTAGGAAGGAATAACAAAAATTTTAAAAATGTGGCAAAATATGCCCAGTGAATGAAGAAAGAACGAGAAACATTTGACAGAATATACAGGATACCTTGTAGCTGGAAGCATCATCACTGAAGCTAAATTCTTACTTGATCAGCAAACTTACCAACTCACATACATAAAATCAAAATCATCTGGGTTTTAATTTCAATACCGGTATAGCTGCTACTGCTGTTCAGAGAATTTGGGGATGCCTGTCTGTTAGATTGAATCTAATTCCACATTGGGTTAGTACAGAAGGTTTCTGTGGTCAGCTCCTTGGGGAAATAACCAAAGCAGAGAACATCCCTCAAAAGATTATATATATCACTAATACTGTGCAAGATAAAGAGTCTAAAACTGTTAAAACAGCAATATAAGACTTACTTTTGTCAGAGAATGACTGACAAAAATCAGTCTCCATAGAAGACTCTACAGATTCACAGACTAAAGAAACTGCCAGGGGAGTACTTTGTGCAATTGAACCAAATCATATGCAAAGAAAGACATTTTCCACAGCTGGCCATATATAATCATCATATTACCTTTTTTCTCTTAGTTGAAGTGCACATCTCTTTATCCCTCCTTCAATAGGCACCTCTACTGAGAAAAAGGAACAAAAGTTTTAAATTAAATAATGCTTAGGAACATTCTGTTAGACTTAGAAAAACTGAAAGTGATTTTATTCTTCCCAACTCCTCCCATTCCTCAGCTTCTTCAGCTTCTTAAAATTTCCTAGGTGTGACAAACTGATTTGGAAATTTTGCTTAAAGTCCTCAAAACTAAAATCAGAAAATACAGTCTCAATGGTTAAGTATTATTAAATTATTTTTGTTAAATAAAGAAACAAACACTAAAAACATAATCTGAAAAAGGTGAAAAAATACCTCTGCTTTTTCACTCACCATCACCATTCCATGAGAGTAGTGAAAGGTGCATCTTTTGCAGTCTCACTTAGAAATATATTGTTTTCCACCAAGAAGTCTTACAGAAACAGATCTGTGTTAAACTCTGCTGAGAAGGGCAGCCATAACAAAGCCTCATGTCTGCCAATACCTCCACATGCATTTCTTCTGCTTGTATTTTGAAAATGGATATGTGCCATAAGTTCTCAGCAGCATTTGTTGGGTTCAGAGGCACTTGGTGACCACTTACTCATGGCTACAGTTTTTGGTTTTTTCTTATCTTTCTTCACCATGTTGTCTGATGTGCTTTCCTCTCAACATTGAATACATATGAAAATCAGCAGATATTCAATATAGTACCAATTAAGCAGTTAAGCAGATACCAACATAAGAACAAGTTTCATTGAAAAATGTTAAAGGCCACATAAGCCTTGTTCTGGCATTGTTCCTGGTTCCTGCCAGTCACTTTCAGCAAATTATAAATGAACAGGTAAAGAATGATTAATGCCAGAAACCCATTGAAAGCTTCCAAAGAATGTGGGGCAGAGGAAGTCATTTTACAGCACGGCTGCAATCATGCTGGCCAGTTTCTGGATTTCTGAATTTCTTTTGAAGCAATGTTTCTGAATTCTGAATTTCAGGCCCTAATGGCCTGTTTCTGAAAAAAGAGATTCTTGAACCTTATGCAAATTCAAAATAAGCTGCTGTGAAAATGTCATGTGGGACCCCAGTTCATAAAAACTACATTAAAAAAGAAAAAGTTTTCAGCATTATATTTACTTAATTGGTCAAGTTTCCTTACTGAACTAGGCAGTAAATAGCAAGATACCCACTTTCTCTGGAAAAGATAAAAATACTGCATGAGTTGAGATCAAATGTATAAACTTAAGGTTGAGAACCTTAAACAATTTTTTTCTTTCTGCAGCTAATAGCTGCAGATATAAATCTCCAGGCAAGGATTTATCTCATCTTGAGGCAAGCCTCTAATGCAGGTCATCGGAACCCCCTCCATTAGATACATATTTTTGTCTACTGATATAAACACAAACTGTATGATTAACTCATATTAAGATGTTTGCCTTCTCCAGTTATGAGGATGTGAATCTGACTCCGTGTTATATTTTCAGATGTCTTAACATAGTCTACAAAGCAAGTTGGAAACTGTTATTATAATTGCAATTGATTGTCTAAGTGAAATGATAAGTCTGTTCATACGCATTTAAAAGAAATGTAATATTTTATTTTTATACATATTTTAATATTTCATTATTTTAAAAGAAAAAAGATGGGAGAAAGAAAGGATGAAGAATTCCCACGTTTTTCCACCTCTGTGTAACTGTGTATGTCTCTGAAAGAATAGGATAGATACTGGGTTTCAAAAATGAAAAGCACTCCAAATGTGGGGTATTTATATAGCTCTCAAAAATCACACTACCTACTTTGCACACTATCCAGTCTGATATTTTCTTATTGTAAGAATTATATTGAAATCCAAATAGAAGTTTAAAAAGTTAAAAGCAAATTAATGTTGGACTTTACAAGTTATTTGCAATTATGCTCTCTATCTCATTACCATATAAACAATTTTATTCTTATATACCTTTGATTCTAAATATTAGCACAGAAGTATAATGAAACACCAAAATGTTATATTAGTGTAGTTATAGATCCAAATTACACTGTAGCACAGTGAGAGAGCCAAGAGAGTCTCTATAATTTTGGATGTAATATTTCTTGAATTCTCCATATGCACTTCATTTTTCTAAACATTAATTGAAAATATAAATGTATAATATTTTTAAAATTTGAATGGTAATGCACAATACAAGGAAGGCTCACAAAGGACTCTCTTGGCTTTTTTTTTTTTTTTTTTCTCTATGGTTGAAGCATTAAACAATTTGGTTTACTCTTCTCTTAGAGAATTCAGTATAAATACAGTAGAGCAATAATATGTACGTGAAAGAGATAATCCAGTATAGAGACACAAGTCTTCATCTTATCTTTACTTAATATTAAGGTAATTTAAGATAGTAAAACAATACTTAAATTCAGACTATTTTATTGTAGTAACACTTTGAATAGAAAGAGACCAAATTACCAATCCTGCAATTTTCATTTTCCTGGTTAGTGCATTTGGTCTGTGTAGATTATGACTGACAACAGATTCAATGTTGCTTTCAAAATGTTTTCCCAAGGTGTTAGTGATGAGTCACACAGAGCTGCTGCATGTCTACACTATCTCTCATCTAGTATAAGCTGCTAAAGACTTTTGCAGAGAAGACTGAAAGGCCCTTGTCTCCATAATGCTTCTTTGAAGTGAACAGCTACTGCTCATGTATTTCTGTAGCTGGGAGGAGTGATCTGAAGGAGTGCAGATCTCCTCAGCATCCAGTCATTCCCAGCAAGGGTGACTTGTGCTTCTCACTGTCGCACGAGATCAAAAGGGAACAGACATACAATAACTACATCATTGGTAATTACAATTTTGTACTATGCTTTCAGAGAAATAAAGCAGGAATATCCCCCTTTGACATATATTTGAGAAAATAAAAGTGGATAAAAAGATGTTTAGGATTCGTGGAGTTTTTTGCTGGGAAATGACCAAACTCGTACTTTCCGTGCTGCGGATGGACATAACACTAGACAGAGGAGCGGCGTTCCCCCAGAATAGAAAGAATGATCTAGAAAGGGATGCCTGGCTCTCCCATCCTTCTTCCAAATATAGAAAATTTTCATTAGACAGGAGACTTAGATTAACTCCAAACGTGTCAGTCAGCCCATGAAGGGGCTGAGGCCTGATGTCATTGGAGCAGAAAGTTGAGCTGCCCCTTTGTATCAGATAAATCCTTGGAAATTATTTGCCGAGCTGAGCTGTCTATCAACTGATCAACCAATTAAGCAATGAATCTATGCTCTTTTAAGTGAAGGGTGCAAGAGTGTCAGCTGTGGAGCAGCTTGGGTGGTCTGAGGACAGTAACAGCTCTGTGAGAGGTGGGCAATGCAAGCAGAAGCACAGCAGCCAGGTAAATTAACAGGGTTTGGAAAGCACTGGATGGTGAAGATGTGGCAAACAGAGAAATAACAGCTATTTATACTGTATCAAAGGGATGAGGAGTATGAAGGATTTTCTTCTAATTTCACCACTCAGAATAGAGGTCTGCTCTCTAATGGCCATCTAGTGAATACAGCTAGATCTAACAACATGGATCTCATGTAGTTCATCATACAATTTAAAATAAAGGAAAAAAATATGTTTTGGGCTTCTCTACTTCCATCTGGAATATAAGACACCTTGGTCTTTTCCTGCCTAAATACCTCCTCCCAAGAATCAAGCTCTTCAGGATCACAGAGTGAAGCTGGACTCCCGTGAAGATTCTGTGTCACCTCCCTTAGTGGCTATTAGGAGAAGTGTATTAATAATGTTTGGGTTGCAGCTCTTAAGAGTCTGAAAGAGTTATTAATGGCTGTCTCCACTCACATATTGCATACAGCAGTTCAGGCTTGCTGCACTTCATCACACACTTTGTTATCTTATTAGCCCTCTTTTTCATGCTGTGAATAGAGCACTGCAAGTATATTCATAACTAGGGAAACTTTCCTTCCTTTCTTTTCACTTTCTAAGTCACATATTGGATCTGTGGTATTCTTGGTGTAGCTTGGATAAGTAGCAAAAAAACATGACTGCAAAGGAACTCCTTCCTGTAATTATTTTGCCAGTGGCACAATTCCTGACTGAAAAATACACAGAACTGCTCAGAGTATGAAAAACTTTGGATTTCCTTCATTTGAATCTCCAGAGACTTAATAACACTTGTCATTCTCTTCTTTCTCCCTTTTCACATAGAATTCTCCCCAGCCAAGGACTCCATCTATCTCCTTTATGAATTCTTCAGTGGAAGAGTCCCACACAAGGACACTGTAAGGGTGAGGTAAAACACTGACAAATAATTGTACAAGTGCTGGAGCCCTCTGGCTCAAGTGACTGCAGGTTGTTTCAGCATCAAGTGTAAGTTACCAGGGTGTATGAGGGGAGAGAGGGGGATTCATGGATGAGAAGGGGAAAAGCCAGCAATCAAAGTGCCCAAAATGTCTCACAAGCTTTCCATTTTTTTCCTAACTGCAATTTCCCAGGTCCTAAAGAATGAAGTATATATATATTTGAAGTGTATACACATTATTATGAAATATTTAAATATATACCTATGAAATATATATACACGTGCAGTTACATAACTATGGATATGCATAGCTACTGGTTCTATTGAATTATTCTTATCACTTCCCTCTTTTCCCCTTTAGCTTTTCCCTCAAATGAGGTATAGGCAGAAGATTTAGGGAAGAGAATTATTTTAAATCAATGAACAAGTAGAGTGGCACTTTATGCTTTCCTATGTCTGTTATGAGTTATTCCCCATCTTCTAGGAGTTTATAAGTTACTGAAAACATATAAGTAGTAGCTGGTATATGGTTTTATTCAGTTTGGAGCA
Source organism: Corvus moneduloides (assembly GCF_009650955.1). Lineage (NCBI taxonomy): Eukaryota > Metazoa > Chordata > Aves > Passeriformes > Corvidae > Corvus > Corvus moneduloides. The sequence goes on from NC_045477.1 coordinate 85,764,320, forward strand.
GAAAAGTCTAGATTTGGGCTGATAAGGAGATGGATTTCCTTTCCCAGGAAAATTCAAAACTTGGCAAGGATGGAAGTGTGTTTGTTTGTTTTCTCTTTAATGTTTTGATGAACTCAAGACCTATCAATTTGACTCTTTTTTTTGTTTATTTATCATATATGAAAATAATTAAAAGAAAACATTCTAATCCCCAGAGACCCTGGTGTTTGTGTTACTTAGAGTCAAATAGTAACTCTGTAAATTAGAAAACAGAATGGACCTGGACCATCTATTTCAAGAGGGGGAAAAAAAGCCTTAAATTATGCTCTACTTAAAGGGGAAAAGGGTGTTACTTCCAAGGCGTAACTTGACAGAAAGTGCTACCACCTTGTCAAAAGATTTCTTAGAACAGTTTTTGTTTGATTGTTTGTTTCTATCAAATCTGTTACGTTTCCATAAAAATTTCTGTTTCTAATAAACTATCAATTTTGAAATGAAAGAGAAAAAAGAAGAAACTTTCAATTGGTGAGAGCCTATGAGAAAGCAAATCAAGCAAAATTTGAATGAACATCTCAATATTTTTATGTTAACTTAATTGTCTTAGCCTTCTGAGACATACTTACTAGTAAGTAAAAAACTATCACTAGCTAAAAGAAAAAATAAGCAAAAAAAAAAAGATTAAGAAAAACACAACTGGATTCTCACAGGGTACTTTTCCCCCTAAACAAAAAGTTATCTGTGCCTGGAATTAATTTTGATAGGAAATTAGAACACTTTCCAGAAAATGTATTTTAAAACCAGCAACATTGTAAAAAATCCCCCAGAGATTTATATTCAAGGTACAGCTTCATATAATCAATCATAAAAACAAAACTTATGCTAACAATGACATTTTATGTTTCAATTTCTAACCACATTTCCTTTTTTTGCTCAAGCTTTTGAGCTTTTTCTTTATTATTTATAAACATATATGAATGGAATGAAGAGTAATATGATGAAGAAACAGACTCTATGGGCATGAGCAGAGCTTACAAGTCTTTTCAGATTTGATTACTAGCTATTAGGTTTCTACATTCGAGATCAATTTTTTGAAGTGTTAAGCACCTGCAATTCTCCACTGACCTCATTTTTAGAGTTTAAATCACTTTTATTGACATGGTTAAATATCGGTTTAGGAGTAAGATTTTTAAGAAAGTACTACTGTTTTGGTCTTTTTTGCCTTCTTCATTTCCTCTTTGTCTTCTTTTCCTGAACACACATGCACACACAAAAAAATTCATTCATATTTATACACAAGGTTTTAAAAGCTTTAAAAGTAACAGTTCCAGTATGACCCAGCACTTTGTCCAATATTGTGAATTTCATCTAGGATAGGTAGACTTAGATATCACTAGAATGGCATTCAGACTGGAAAAGGATAGAGTAACTGTTACACTAGATGGACAACAGAATAAAGTTTAACACTGATATTAATCCCTAGCATTGGTTTTTTCCTATCTATCCTACCTAATGAATGATGAAGTTTTTAACAATGCCAGGTTGTTCCCTCTCTAAATGATGCAGAGGAAGTCACAGATAATCAGCAAGAGAGAATTTCTCAATAAAAATAGTGCAGTCTTTTGACTACAGTTTGCAAGACAGAGGTAGGGGGCTGCCATTTTTTGCCTGCTGTCTTCACAACAGCAACACTCCAGTAAACACCAGTGTGAAAGTCTATTTTCTTTTCAGTACTGGCTGTTGAAACTATATTACTGGTAGATAGTAGATAAGAATGGTTATGAAGATAAGAAAAGCAAAAGAGTGAGGTTTTGTTTACGGATTAAAGCCACAAGAAAAAATTGTGCCTTGGACGTAATATGTAACCAAAGCTTGCTTATGTTCGCTTTCCCTCCATGAAAGGAAGCTATTCAGGAAAGTTCAAGCGTTTTCTACTGAACACTTACCTAATTTAATTCAGTAGAAAAACTCCAATTAACCTCAGGGCAACGTGATCTGACCTCTTGGCTGGCCACTATGCTGAGCTTGTTTGTTTATTAATCTGGCAGATTTAAGATATTTCTGGATCCATTATATTAAGATAATTGTAATACTCACTTATATTAGAGAAAGACAATTATACCTTATTTGATGGGTGTCACCATCCTTTCAGGCATTAGTAAGGAAGATTAAGCAGCTTCCTGTACAGCTATTTGCACGGCTACCTGAGCATGGTACTTCTATTGTGTGTATATCACACTTCTTAAGCTATTCATCACTTTTTCTGAGTACAAAATCATTTAAAATGCTCCTATCAGTATCAATAAATGAAAGGAAGCAGAAGCTTGATGTGTCTCTCATTGCTCTGACAGGCACCACACAGTGCTAAGACCCCTACTGTGTTCTCCAGGAGCTCAGCTTTTGGGTGTCCATAAACACAGTTTGATGGAAGGCCATACAAAAGAGTGGCATGGCCTTTGGCCTTTTTATGACGTGGTGGTTTTAGAAGGCTTTGTCTGAGATAAACCATTGTACGACAGTCTCTTGAGTTAACTGGCACAAGTCTAATTTCCCTGACATCAATACAGATTTCAGATAAATCTTTTCCAGTTAGGTTAAATGAAATAGAATATTAAGAAGAGGGGCTTGGGGGTTTTCTTTTTACATATATAGCAATCAAAACAAGGCATCTCAGACAGATTGTACCATTACTTAGACACTGCTAGAAATAGATTTGGATATTCTTTCGACAGACAGATGTACTTAGGAAGACTGGCTTTAAAATAATAATTCCTAAGCATATAGTTTTCAAATGTATCTTCTGAGAAAAAGGTATTTCCTAAATACTGCCTCCATAATACTTTCTGAATTATAACTGCACTCTCCTTTTTTGTCTTTCTTATCCCTACTTAGAAAATAAATGCAACCATGCTGTGTCAGGCCAAGGATCATCTAACTCAGTATGCTTTCTCTAGCAATAGCTGTAAGCAAATACCTAAGGTGAAATAAGAACAAAACAAGCGTACATGATACTTCCAGAGTTCTCTCAGACTCCAAACATTTTCAGTTCAGTGGATTTGCTGAATTGCCTCTGGTTTCTACATAATTAGTAACTTTAAATGACATTATCTTCCTCAGACTTTTTTTATCTCAAGTCTATATAAGCTTTTACTTTCAAGGACATCATCTGACAAAAAATTTCACAAGTCTTCTGTTTTTTCTTCTTTTTGAGTTCAGATACTGCTAACTTCATCAAAAGTTAATTCTTCATTTTTGAAAGAGTGAAAGAAATAACCTACTTTCTCCTTAACACTTGCCGTTTTGTAGACTTAATTTGTATCTCCCCAAATCAGTTATTTTCTGGGCTTGATAACTACTAGTTTGTTTACTCACTTCTCATACAAAAGCTAGTCTATATGCTAGTTAGCTCTTCGTTGTCTTTTAAAATTTCCCTCCAACTCTTTTCTGTAAGTCTTCCTGTTCAACTCCCCTCCTCCTACAATGACTCATGTCCATAATACCTCTTATTACACCTTCAGCCCATATTTTTTTCAGCTACCATTCTAAATATAGCATATTTCCCTGCTCTAGTTTTTGTTCACCTCTTTCTTTTCACAAGGACTCCCACTTTTCAGATTTTCTGCCATTACACTGCTGCCCCACCCCTTCATCACATACTCATCTCACACTCCTACAAGCTGCCAGTACATTTCTTCCTACCTACTGCTTCTAGCCTTTCTCCACTGTCTGAGGAGGGAGGTGTAGGAAATCAAAAGCACTGTAAAACTCAGAAACTTCTTGATTGGAGCTGTAGGAACTGCAACTGCTGATATTTCTCTCTGCCACAAACTTGAAAAGAGTGCAGCAAAGATAAAAGCATAGATGATGGAATTAATTTCACCAGACACTGGGCTTCTATCCAGATGTCTACTATGCAGAAGTAGTTATCTGGACTCATTGTTTATAATCGCGGCAGAGAAAATATAGATAGACTACTTAAAATCTATCTTGCAGACAGTTGCCTGTACGATTTTCTCCACAGTGTATTAAAGGAAGGAGACCCTAATTTCCCCTAATTTTCTATCACATCAGCAAAATTTAAAGATGTTACAATGGACAAAATTAAAACTTTTTCTTACCCTGTTCAAGTAGGTTTCTGCATATAAGAAACAGCTTGTGGTTCAGTGTCTGTGTGTCCTTGCTTGTCAGCCCTGACTGTACATATGCTATGAGAGTCTGGTCTATGACAAGTGATTTCCACCTTCTCACATGCTCACCTTGGTAGTTATCAGTTACTGTTATTAGAAACAAACAGCAGAACCAACAAAATAAAGCTATGAGGTTTTCCAGTTGAGGAAGTAGGGGACATGCACAGAGACGATCACAATTATTTATCACAAGAGTAAAATTTACTTTGTTTTCCAGTGACCACTTTTCTCTTTGCTTCCACGATCTCTCATCATTAATTAATCACTACTGAAATTCTCAGTTATTTATTTCCCAGATGGCACACAAGGAACTATTAAGGAGTTTCCAAAGAATTATACTGAAATTATATGGGATTCTTCTTTTTTCAGTTTGGGTTTTGGGTGGGGCTTTTTTTGGTGGTTTTTTTTTTTTTTCTGATTATACTATTAGCAGAGTGGGTTTGGAATTTGAGAGTTCAGAACCCTTTGAATAGTTAGTAAAAGTAGGTAGAATAAGACAGGTAATTCTCTATGTGGGCTAAAATTACATTTTCTCTCCTATAGTATTAACATAATTAGTAGGTAATTGTGATATTTCTTTCTACTAAAGCAAATGAAGCAATGGTTCAAGTAGAACAGAGAAAGTCATTCTGCAGTTCAAATGCTTCTGCTGTGTATTTCTGTACTAAAAATTCATTATCCATTCTTGCTAAAATGTTATTGCTTCATTAGCAGAAAAATCTTGAAGTGTACAAATAATGTTTGCTTTTGAAATATGCATGCTCAAAACCAATGGCAATTAACTGGAACATACAATCTGTCCAGTGATATGATTATTTCTGAATATCTAGATAATATTATGTACACTTACAAATAATTCATCAGATGCATTAATTTTAGGAACATAAATTCATATTTTTGAGGAATTTGACTGTGTGGTAACAGTGTTAGGACAGCTGTGGGGATCTTACTGATGAAGGTTTCTCTATGCCCAAAGAGTTTTTTGTGTTTTCAAACAGTATGAGTTGATCTATTAAAAAATATTCTTTTTCCCCTAAAACCTTCTCTTTGTGACTGTCCATAATATGCTGATTTCAGAAAAAGATTTTAGCTCACACTAGCTAAACTCACAGTAACATAATATCAAGGGGGTACATGATCTACCTGAGAGAATGTATGTTGCTGAGTTATAAAGCTAGAATTTTTCCCTTCACTTACAGATGTTTAAAATTCTGTAGTAGTCATTTTCTAGAACTAGAGGGTGGTCATGATAGCTGTCATATCCAATATATTCTACCTCTCAGAAAAAAAACAACCAAACAAACCCCCCCAAGAAAACAAAACCCAAAAAACCCCAAACCCAAGCTTCTTAAAAAGCAGTGTCTAGATTGTGGAAATGTCCACAGCTATGAATGGTTTCTACTCAGTAGCCACTGACAGCTCTACTGAGATGCTGGAAGGAAAGATGTATCTTTTTTCCTGTGCTCACATCAAGATACAACTGAGATACTACTGTGTGTGGGAATGAAGGTGGAGAGAAAGAAAACAAAAATGTCAGTGAAGAGATAAGGTGGAAAACCCCTGCTGAGAAGCATGCCATGACAAACAAATGGAGGCAGACTGTGAAATAAAAGTAACAGAAAAGCATGCACCCTGCATTGTTTGGTGGAACTGCATTTCAGAAAGTCAGAGAGCTATAACTGCTTTCTCACCTAACAAAAGCTATTTCTGAAAGGCTAAGTGACTTATTTTCTCTGACCTCTCTTCTCTGTCCAAAAGACTACCATAAGACAATAATTATTAAACTGAAGCTGTCAGGTAACAAAAAATTCAGTGCACAACCAACTGAAATGAATGCATAAATCCTAGGTTATCACACCTCATTACTACTGTAACTTACATATTCATCTCATATTTCTTTCTCCCTGTATTTTTCTGTTGTACTATGTGGATTTTATGCTCCTCATCCAGGAACTGGATTTTTAAAAATCTAAATCACCTAGAATATTTTGGCTATCTCCACGGTTTTTTCTAAATGTGTGACCCTGAACCTACCGATAATACATTGTCTACAATGCAAAAGTCTTAAGGACTTGTACTCGAACTCCACAGATCCACACTGAATATTCATGTCTTTAAGCAAATTGTCTTAGTATCTGTCATAGTTACTGGAGAGAAACAGAAGTCTCTAATGTACTGATCGTTTGACCTGCTTAGAGATGCATACAAGGATGAGATTATTTGTGCTGTAGAAGGACTTATTATGCTGCATTTAATTAAAGGAAACCTAACTGATTAGCCTTGCATATAGACAAAAATTATGTGGTATAAACCCTACATTTTATGCTTTGTCACACAAGAAGAATACAAATACACTGCAGCCTCATTTGACAGAGAGCAGGCAACAGCATTAAGGGGCAGCCAGAAATATCCCTTTTGTTGGAGATGCTTTGAAGGCAGTGCCACACCTCCCAGCAACCGATAATAAGGTCTGCATAAGCACATGCTGGAGAGAGTCACATGCAGAAGATCCACTTGCCCCCAGCCATCTAGAAACTATCTTAACCATCAGACCAACCTAAACTCTTTGGATGGCATATAAACTTAAAACAAAATTGATGAAACCTCTTTCCATTTAAGTCAATTAGTATATTTCTCTTAAATTCACTCTTGAAAGATTTGCATTCCATTCTCTTTTTCTTTTTTTGCACTTCTTTCATACCTTTCACTGATTGATGTTTCACTACTTTCATTATACTGATGTTCAGAAGTTGGCAACAATAAGAATAAACTCTCACTTATTACAATGAGAAATATATGTCAGTAGAGTATAGCAGTTAATTGCTGTTTGAAATCTCAGACACCTGTTTTCTTACAATTGTTTTACAATACCTTATGGGAACAAAAACCACAGGATGGAAATTACTTATCCAAAATGGCAGGTAAAGTTGCAGAATAGGGAGGTATGTAAAGTACTTGTATTGTAAACGGAGGGAAGTCACTGTCATGAAATCAGATGGAAAAAAAACCTCTTTGGGTCGGATCCTGTGGTTGGCTGGGCATTCATGACCCCATGAACCCTGATAGGTTGTACTGTAGAAGCAGCATCTGAGGACTTGCAATGCTCTATTGCACCAGTTTACATAAAAATATACACAAAAAAATAACCAAACCAAACTATTCACAACATTCCGTAGCTATGAAACTTTTCTAAGACAAAAGAGGTTGAAAAGATAGGATGTGCAAATACAAGCAATAAATTGCTGAAAAATCTATTGTTAGATTGAACGTGGATTAAGAATAGCTTCCATTCCCTTAACAGCATCTGAATCATTTGATGCTGGATAGATTCGAACAGCTTTCAATTTAAGTGGAGCCTTTACAAGGTATGTCAAAGCTTCTTACTGCCGTTAGTAATTTTCCCAAATAAATAACTGTGAATTTTATCTACCACTACCTATTATAAGCTTTATTTATGTCATTGAACCATAGAGGAAAATATAGGCAGCAGAAATCCAGAATGAAGTGTCTCTTAAACCTATCTAGTGGAACCATTTTTTCAAGAAAAAGGAGGAATATATATACTTCTAAATATACATTTAAGTAAGGCAATTAGTTTGACAATTTCTACTTTTTATTAAATGAAGCAATCCTAGAAGTTTAGTTCTGATTTTAAGTATCCTTTTAGCTTGATCTTGTGCAATAGACATATGTTAAAGCATATGTAAGTGCATACGTGTCTTTAAAACTTGTCTAAGCAAAATTTACAAGCACTGTTTTCATGCATGTATAATGATTATCTAAATTTTTCTACTCTTACTGCACATCCAAGGCAGACCCCATAAGAATTCTCATTGTTGGGCCTCAAATCACACACTCTGTTTAGAATAATGATTTCATATGTCAATATATATTCACCCCTTTTGAGAACTTGGTGTATGGGCTAAGTAAGGAAGAATACTCATGGGGGAAGGGGAAGGGGAACCCAAAGTGGTTGGTTTATAAAAGTGGTTTGCTTTGGAAGCTAGAGACTCTTTTCTTATACACCTGGAGTGACAACAAATCGCTACATACTCATGACTTTGTAAGATGGCAAGCACACTGCCAGAGCTTGAACTTGATACACAGCAGTAGCAATTAATATTCTCACTCTGAAGAAACATACTATAATCTTTCAATAAAAATAAGAAGAAAAAAATAGCAACTGAACAGACTTACCTCACTGCGTCTCAATTGTAAAAGTGAGGATAAAGATGAACGAAATTAAATTTAGTTTTGACTGATGTAAGTGGTAAAAAAATTTTATGTACTAGTAATCACTGAATCTTGTCTATTTTTGGATTCCCTTAATTGTTTGAAGGTTTATTACATACCAAATAAAGCTGATTTATGTTGGGCTAAGTGAACCTTGAATGAACCTTCAAATGTTTAGATCTCGCCCTGTACATCCAGATGATCCTGCCATATCTGCTAGAACCACAGAAGGGAAAAAATATGTCTGAAAGCATTAGCTGAAAGCAGTCCAGCAGTCAGCCTAATGGAACTGAAGGGCCAGAAGGAGTTTGTCAGGAGCAATATGCAGGTAACTAATTAACAGAATCACACAGTAAATTTCAGCTTATGTTTAAGAAAAAAAGAAGAAAAGGGGAAAAAAAACAAAGAAAGGAAAAAGAAAAATCATTACTTTTTGGTTAAATAAAAGCAAATACAGAAAATGTCCTGAACTCAGACTACTTCTATAACAAAAAAGTGTAGCCCTACAGCAGTTACTCTTTACACCTCTACTTATTGAAAGGCCCAGTTCTCCGAAAGGGAAGGAGAAAGCAGACAATCATTTCTTGCACAGATGGAAAGAAGCATTGGACACAGAACGATATTGCTTTTCTTATTTATCTCATATCTAATCTGAGACAGCTCTTTCAGCTTCCTCAGTGGAAGAAGACAAATCAACCTCTGAAAAGATCTATATCTTCCCATTTACTGTATAAGGTACCTCTTCAGTTAGCACAGATTTGACACATAAACATTTCAGAAGATTTGGTTGATCTGTAGGTTGACCTGTTAGTCTTTGCTTTCCACAGTGAGCTGGGTATCTGGGCTGTTAACATAAAAACTGGCATCATATGCCAGAGCCTCAGGGAAAAGGGAGTGGTAATGGGAGCTGCTCGCAGTGAGAAATATATATGGGAACTGGCAGAGAGAACTAGAATTATTTTTAAAAAAGGCACAGCAGGAGTGAAGCAAAAAGAAAGTTTTAGAAAAGCAGATTGTTTAGTATGTTAGAAATAGATATGGCTGCAACAAGGAGGCAAAGCTGTGCTTGAAGCCTTCCCCCAGCACATCAAGTGTATGCTGAGAAATGGTAATATGCAAAAGGTACATTCCTCAGCTTTCTAGTAAAGAGCTCCCTATGGTAATTTTTCATTACTTTGACTACTTCCTGGGTCCCTGGGTTGTATTTTAACTGCAAGTTCCACAAGGGTTGGAGGGAACTTCCTCTCTGTAAAGCTTCTGTAACCACTGACTAAAGACATCAGAAATTGCCTTGCCACATCATAGGGATATTGTCAGCTCATAAGGAAAGGAACTCCTGTTCAATAATGAAAATGGATACTATTTCCTTGTGGATTTTCAACAACCCTTTTCAGATACTCCATGCTTTAATTTGTAAAGTTACATTCATGCAAGAAGCTCAGTGGATAAGAAATATTTTATGTGAATGTTCCAAATATGGAAGATGGGACAAACATGGGATCAATGACTTTTCTCAACTCATTAGTGACAGAGAAGCAAGCCTTTAGGCTTTATCCTCCTGTCAGAAATAATCCAGCTTTCACCTCAGAGAGAGAGTCCTCTCTCCTCCAAGAGGATTTCTAGAAAAGCCAGAATCAACTATACCAATCATGATAGGATATGATACGCACACAACAGTAGACGGTGAGCTGTAGTTCAGCCACAGCATAACAGCAACCAGACCTACACAAAATTTAAATCAAGTCCAGGGCAGAATTAAATTGTGCCCTATCCTTTTCCCATTTCCCTTGCAAATACAAAGACTATTGAATTCTTCAGAGAACCTCTCAAGCTTGAGGCAAAAATTCACAAAGATCTTCCTCCTGCCCTCCCCTTCTTGATGTTCTGGTAGAAGATCTTGACCAGGGCTATTCTTGAGTCACTGTGTGAAACTGAAATGCCAGCACGTGATGCTTCAGATTTTCTGATGTCACATTTATTGACACCAGAGAAGGATCATTAACAAAAGACGAGTTCTAGGATAACTGAAACTGTTTCTAAACAAAACATTTTAAAAAGAAAAGATCATTCACACAATCCATGGCAGTGCTAATGACTATAGTGGTAGTGCTGTCAGCAATGATTTAGGCAGATGGAGGATTAGTATTTCTGGAAGGTGAAAAAGACCTTGGCAGGTGGAGATTTGGTAAGAGCAGGTACCTTGGATATAATTCTTCTTCATGATGACTGTGCCCAGTCGATCTGTGACAAACGGATCATTATCAGTGATGCTGGCACCTCCAAATACACAGCAGAACAACCTTTTGAGTCAAGGCACTGAACGTATGACAAATAATCTGCATGGCCATTTAGGAATGCCTATTTTTCCCATTGTTTCCTGCTATGTATTTTATACCTATTATAACATCAAGACCTTCTTCATCTACAGACTGTTATAATGAGATTTTGAAAGGAAGAAGACAACAGCAGATTAACAAAATGTAATAAAACAGGAAATCAAGATGCTTATGTGACACCAGTCCACAGCATGAGGTTTGCCACTTGTGTTATTAGCACTCGGACTTACTCATCACCACTACAGAGTATGTTCATTTACACCAGTTACAGAGAGGCTAGCACAAAGTCTAATTCACCCCTTATTCCTCCAGAGTGACTATAGATTGCATTTTAAACTATTTTTAGGCCTAAAATACAGATGGAATATGCATGAAATTCGGCCCAGTTTTATGGAGCATCGAAGCATTACCTGGGAGGAAAGACCTGGACTTCTGGGGCTTTCGCTACCGACTGTTCACATATTTTATACCTCTTAAGTTAAAACACATTGTCAATATCGGAATCTTGAAATGGTCCTCTATTGTACCTAAGTCTTATCTACAATGTAAGTTGCATTGCTGCTTTTAATCTGCCTCGTTTAATATACAATCACTGAAGTGGGTACATGGCTAGGTTGGATGGGGCCCTGGGCAACCTGATATAGTGGGTGGTATCTCTGCCCATGGCAGGGGGATTGGAACTTTCCAACTCAAACCTTTCTATGATTCTCTCATAATAATTCTTAACTTGTTGAAATAATTCACAAAGCATCTGATTTTTGTCCCACTGATCTGGTATTTGATATCTCCTTGGCAGCTGCTACAGCTCAGGGAAAAAAAATTTTGCCTTTTCTCATTTAGTCAGGCTTTTAAGACCTTCTAAGATATGGATCCAACTTCAAGTTCTTTTCTGACCTGGGTTTGAGAACCATGCCAAACTCTCCCCATCTTTTCTGCCATAAAAGAAAATATGACTACCTCTACATTGCATTATTTCATAACAGCAAAACAGGCATTAACAATATGAACTGATTTAGTGGTGGTTTTGTGGTTGGACATTTGTACAATATATTACAGTACTTTAAAATATCACTTATAGAGGGGTGGCTTTTCAGGAGTCTCATACTTAATATGTTGATTTAAATATTGCTAAATTAGGGTCAAAACTGCTTTGAGAGTTTTTTTCAGTATCACTTTTGCTCACTTCATAAATATAATAGAATATAAAAAGTCTTTACAGAGAAAAAATGTGAATGACATAAAAAGGAGTAATTTAATATCATGTTAACTCATTCTATATGATACCAGTTAATACTACATCATGACAAATACATGGTGTAAAGTATTCCCATATGATTTTATAACCATTAATACAAGAATTCCATCTTTTATAATATCAACAAACCAGATGAACCTCATCCACTCAAAGTATGGAACAGTGAAAAGAACAAATGTCTAGTGAGGAGTGGAAATAAGAACAATGTGTCTGAGTTTAAACAGTGGAAACAAGTTGTGGACTCTGGGCATGAAGTAATTATTTCTGCAGTGGGGTTCTGCTGTTTCTGCATTTAGTTTATAAGCGTGTCAGGGCACACAATCCAGGCATTTCAGAAAAAATATCTGATTTATTTGACATGTAGAGAAAGACAGATTTGAACACAAAGAATCCTTTTAAAAAAACCTTTTTGAAATGGAGGTTTTATTAGGAGAATAAAAGAGAAAAATGTATTTCACTTAAAATATACAGTATTTCTAGTCTGCAAGTATTCTGTCTCCAAGCCTTAGATGGATTTCTCAAAACAGTGTGATATCTGAAACATAATCAAGGGAATACCAAACCTTTTGAGGACAAATAACTGTGCCAATACTCCAAATATTCTCCATATGTGAGTGATTTTTTTTCCTCCACATGAATATCTATCTAAAATTGGCATTCGAACAGAAAGACAAAAAGCATGTTGGGATGGAAATGAAAATAAATAAGGCCATACTAAATAAGAACACAAGTAGAGGAATCACCGAATGCAAACATCCTTGTACCAAAGGCAGTATCAAGACCCTGATAAAAGCACCAACAATATTTCAGGCAGTATTCAGAGTGCCAGGAGCTCACATTATGTTCCAGAGCCTGGTCTTTTTTAAAACCTCAGTCAGGGTTTTACTAAAGTTCAAAGAAAAATGGGAAGGGAAGGGAAGGGAAGGGAAGGGAAGGGAAGGGAAGGGAAGGGAAGGGAAGGGAAGGGAAGGGAAAAAAGAAAAGAGAAAAGAAAAGAAAAGAAAAGAAAAGAAAAGAAAAGAAAAGAAAAGAAAAGAAAAGAAAAGAAAAGAAAAGAAAAAAGAAAAGAAAAGAAAAGAAAAGAAAAGAAAAGAAAAATATTTTTCCTTAATCAGCTAAAATCTGAGGCTAAGGACATTCGTTGATGACGTCTAAAATTTTGGGATCTCTCAGCATTATTCTGCCATCGTCTCTAATGCACCTTATTCTGTGTCTTGCCCTGAGTTTCAGATCAAATGTCTCAAGTTTTTTCAAAACAAATTGACTCAGTGTCCTAAAGCAGGACACTGGTTAACTGTTAATAGTTTCCCACTCTCATTCCTTCTGCACTACATCTTGTGAGTTGTCTAAAGAGATATGCTGCAAAGCACCACACTTTGATTTTAGAGTTTCACAATTCTCTCCAGCCCTGTTTCTACCCTTTTGAGTCAGCCTGTAACTCCTGTCATAGGCTGATCAAGATCCAGATAGTAGGTGTTCCTCTTCCTAAATGTCCTGCAAGCTGTCAGTCTAAATGAGAAATTGCCAGAACAAATCCAACACAAATCTACTGGAAATAGCCTTGCAAAATGCATCTACTTTCTGAGGCTAATTTTTTTAAAAAGCATGACCTGAGAAGGCTTTTGCCTCATACTTAGAATCCCTACCAAAAAATCTAATATTTAATACTATGTCTATTGTAAGCTCATTTTATATCACACAGCATTTGAATGAAAGAGGGGAGCAATTTACAGAGCAGTCACCAGAGCATGTTGTGCTGCAGACTGATAGAACTTTTTTTTATTGTTCTCCTTTCACTGAAATAGCATGCTGAACAGAACACATTCAACAAGAAATGTTGAGACTGTGTCCTCCTTGATGGCTGTCCAGGTATGTATTTAACCTACACTGGTGATGAGGGCACTTAGGGTTGGGAAGACAGCTACAGATTTCTGGATGGCCACTCTACATATACATAACAATCAGACTCTTTGATTGTGTGAGGAGTAAGTAGATCTCCTTGAAGATCTGAGCTACACTTCTGGATCAGTAAGTCCCTGAGTCAGAAATGCTTGGATGCTTAGACAAAATACACAGAAAATATCCCTGATTTATTCTTGCACTTTGTCCTAAGTTCACTTTTGGTCAGCATCAGATGCAAAATATAATGGCAGTTGAATGATTTGTTTGGTCTTTCTTGTAGTATGATACACTACAGGCACAATTTATAACACAGTTCTCCCACAAATTAATTCATAGGTGGGAGACAACCAATTTTGGTCATTCTGGTGCCCTCCCAATGGAGCTATATTGTTGTAAAGCTGTCAGAAAAGTTGCGTTGTGTTTGCCTCATTAGGTTATGTGGCCATTTGGTCAGTAGCTGGAGGTGTACCCAGCTTTGGCAGGGGACTGATCTTGGGCAGCTCGCAAAGCACAGTCACCCCTGCGCTGGCTGAAATATACAGCTGGTGGCAGCACTACCACCCGAGACGCCTTAACAGGAGGGCTCCAATTATTTCTTGGAAAACATGACTGGAGTTGTGCACCGTGGAAGGAAGCATGGTAGGGCTGAAATGCCTGAGCCCTGCAGGGCATAAGTTTCAGACATGTTTGCCTTACGCTAATTCCAGGTGTGGTTGAAACTGCACATAACTCCACCAAGACTGCTAAGACACCCTTATGAATGTTGGAGGTGTTGGCATCAAGCAATGTTTTGCTCTGAATTCCATCTGAGTGCCTAACAGACAGAGGTGGGTATTTTGACACCCTAAATTTAGGTGCTAGTGTTCTTTGTGATAATACATCTCTTTGCAAAACTGGGACCTGAAAGTCAAGATTTCATTAACACTTCATTCTCTGAGTTTATCAGACACACTCCCAAATTAAGAGGTTTAAAAGGCGGCAATCCAGAATAAATAGGCAGTCTCACAGTGAAGGCTTGCATGAACCTTTCTAGAGCACACAGAATTAGTGGTGATACAGTACTGAATTCACTTTGGCTTGATGCACACAGCCTAAATGAGGACTTCTGCTATACTGAATCTGGATTTCTCCACACTCAGTTCTCTTTTTCCTGGGGACTATATCAATTGCATTTGGTGATTTACATGGCAGGGACATAGTTTTAGAAAACCATTGATATTATAAAGAAGGAAAACAATGCCATTCTGAAACTCATCTCTCAAGTAGGCACACAGAAGAACAGGATCTGTATGTGTGTATTTCAGGGATATTTAGACCTGAATTTTATTCCAGCTCAAGTTAAAATAGGATTAATGTTTGCAGAAACATTACCCTCCAGATCACTGTCTGAAGTTGACAAGTGCATTGACCAAAACTGACAGGTTCCAGAATTTTTAAAATTTTTTTAGTATAATTATTTACTGGCTGTAACAGTCTTTCAGAAAAAGAAAGAACTCTGTTCACTCATTTTCACCATTTCAAATATTTCAAATTCAATGATATCTCTCTCTCTCTAACTGTCAGGTTATACTCCCCAAGAGAATACTAATTTCTCCATTCTTTTTTTCTGAAGTTTTATTACTACAATTCCAAACTGAGCAAAATTCATGGGATTAACATAAGGACACCTGTATCTGGAAGTAAGTGTATTGTTAGGTTTGCTTCCTCACTCAGCTGTAAGGGAACAAAGATGAGCAAAAATTTCTTGGTCAGAGTCCTAGACCAGCCTAGACATTTTCTATTCATCAATACTGAATAAAAAAAACCAACAAAACAAACAAAAACTAACAAAAAAACCCAAAACAAAACACAAAACCAAACAAAAACCAAACAAACCAAGAAGTCTCCAAAACAGGGACAGGAATTCCTATACAAGGGGAAGCTTTAAAGCAACCATGAGAACTGTTCAGTGTTCAGATGGGTGCACTATTTCGCTACTTGACAGAAACTCATTTATTAGGTTTTTTTTGTATTACCACTTCAGCTTAAAACATGTACGTTGTCCCCAAGTCCTTCCTTTTAGAAGACTAGTCCTTTATTCCTTCAACACTAGTTCTGTTATGTCCTATATTGCAGTTAACTAAACTTCTCTGGAACTATTTTTTGAGGCACACTGGTAAGGTCCATGTCCATATTGTTAAATTCTCTTTGCTTTTCATCTTATTTTTGAACCTTGCTACAGATATTCTGAAAATGTTCAGGAATTGTGTGGGAGTGTGGTGTGGAAGTGTGCCCACTGAAGGAGATTGAAGCTGTTGGAAATCCCTCTAACAACATAACAATGCAGGTGCTTGACTGTTGATGCCCAAGGAACATTCCTCAAAATTGTTTAAACAATTAATGTGATTTCTATAACCAGAAATATGTTCCAATTGAGAAAACATCTTTCAAATATTGGCAGCAACAATCCAAGATATATCACCCTGCACATTAAGAAGCTTTAAATGTGATGAAGTATAACTTAAAACATATTAGTGTAATTTGAGAGCCTCCATGCATAGCACAGGTCCTTTTAAAGATGTCACCTTTCTTTGAATGTGAATGTATGACAGTGGGGTTCCCCATTTTACACCTACAAATACATGTGACATTTTCTCTCTACTCACCTTGGGACATTTTGGTAAGCTCCTTATCCAAATACTAGTAAATTTTTGTACCTGTTCAGAGGTTCACCCAGTTCTGACTTAAGTTTCAGTCCCTCAGAAATGGGGAATTGATTTCCTCAGAAGCACTACATTTTTATTTCTCAAAATCCTTCATTCCTCATACTTCTCTTCCTAGCCTCAAACCTTGAAACTCATCCCTAATTGTCCTACTTGAGTACAAGCGAATTTCCCACTTCCCACTTACACTATAACTGAGCTTTATGCTATCATTGGTTGCATACATCTGGAGTTTTGATTAAACTTTCCCAGAGTAAATAGAATTCTCACCAGTCAGGTCAAACTAGTTGATGACTACACATCTCAAGTTACTGAACTGACCCGATGTTAACCTTCAGAAAAAAAAAACACTTTTCTTCCCACTCTCAGAAACCTCAACAAGGTGTAGATTGTTTATTTATTAAGATATAATTAAATGTATGAGTTAATTTCATCCAACTTGTATTCATCTTTTACAGTCTTCTGGTATATTACAAAGAAAGTAGCAGTAAAACAGTTTTCATACTAGAAAGAAATAGTAATTTAATGTGTCTTCTACACAAATAAACAAATATTAGGAACTGCTTGTTAAAGTGACACTTGGCCCTTAAGTTGTGATGATTACTAAAGAAAAAAAAAATGGAATCCAATTGAGGATAAGGTGCCAGGGTTTTTGTAAAACTTTAACTTTTGTTATTTCTTTTATAACATGTTTTTTAATTGCTTGGAACAAACATATAGTCCAAGTAGGCTTCAGAGACACACATGTTTAGTAAGTGATAGAAGAGTACATTTCTGTATATAATATATACTGTATATATTGACTATTAAAAAGGAGAATTCTCTGCATAAAGTGAGGAAAGGATTTTTCCAGCTGAGTCTGAAGGAACAAAACTATACATATGGTAATATCCATATTTTTCCTATAGACAACATTAGATCCAGCAGCCAAACCAATTTCTTTTTTAAAGAGGAAGACACAAATTTGTTCCTCAATTTGTTGTGTGCTGCATTTAAGCAATTTTTTTTTATTACTGATAATGTGAAAACTTAGAATAATATATATAAATTGGATACTTATGAACATCGTGATCATGGGCAAAACAATACTTATGACTAATCAGTAGTCTCTTTCCAGCATTTCACCATTCCACTGGGGACTGAGAGATTTCTTTCCAAGACAACCATTACAAAAGCATTCTGTTTTTTCAACTTGAAGTAAAATATACTGTTTTGTTTTCATAAGACGAGTCAACACACTCCTAAAAAGAAAATAAAGCACTTGACATAACATGCTTCTATCTTTCCTCTTTGGAAATAAAATCTTCCATTTTGCAGTGATTAGAATAACAAGCAGACAGTTGGCTGATGGTACAAATATACAATTTTCCATCATTCATATCAGAGTTCTCATTTAGAGTGAGTTTTAGTGTCATTTAAAGTTCTACTGAAACTAAGGTCAGAGGGTCCATTAGGTGAATTGCTCTAACCTTCTCTGTATTGCAAAACATTAAAAAAACCCCAAAGAATTCTTTATTGATTCCTGAAAATGAAAACCTTACAGTCCTGTGAAAACAAAGCTTTTATCTTGCTCTGAATTTAATTCCACTGACTACTTTTGTGCTATTTACTGATACGTTCCATAGTTCCATGCTGAAAAACATCAGAAATGTCCTACTAGAGAGTAACAATATAAAAAATTGTCTTTTCAATTATTGATTTAGTATTTGAATCATAGGATTTCCCGTTAAACAACTTTTATGTGCTTTTGAAGCAGACATGACCCAACATTTCAGAAAACACAAAGGCAAACTGCCACTGCATGGCACCCATGAGAACACCCTTTCTATATTGTACAGATACCCCACTAAGGTCAAAAATGTTCCGTATTTCTAGCTCCCCAAGCTACTGGGTTATATGCTATTCTGGACACAGATGTTCCTCTAAATTTCTGTGCTGGAACACACTCATGTTTCATGGATCTACTGAGAAGTGAGCATATCTATCCATCCAGATAAGGATAGTTAGGAAATGTGTTTTGAATCTACAAACCACAGGGAGGACTTTCCACTTCATATATAACTGCTTTGATCAGCAGTAAATCTTTTGTTTTAAAGGCTACTCATTACACATCCAATGTCTCGAGCAAGTTTGCAAATGTCTACCTTTAGGATAGGATTTTAGTCTATACAATCAGACTAAACAGAAGTATAAAAAATGACCTGGAAGTGGTCCTGTATGCTCAACAAAGGGATTTAGTCTTTTGTATAAAAGGCTTAACTCTTCTTGGAGCCTGCCTTTGAATGCAAATAAAATACGGGAATGAATTGCAAAGTGTAACTGAAACTTGAATGAAACTTCAGATTAAAAAAACCCACTCCACTGTCCCACAAACTGTCCTTACTGTCCCATCCCTGAGCATCTTACCGATAATAACTGTTATTTGTTGATTTTTTTTTTTTTTTATAGAGCCTATGAAGAGATTAAATAATGTTATAGTGGAGCACTGTTCCTATGTTACCAGATCAGAGGTGTGTCTGAGTTCTTAGGTCAGGCTGTAAATCATGTACCAAGTCATAGTCAGCCAATGTGTAATCAGTGCCTTTATGAATTTTTCATTCTCTGATCTACTTTCACTATTTCTCTTTCTCCATCCTTACATCCTGCAGAGGGAACATAGTATCTACATGAGACATCTACATGATAAATCTACTTGATATATGTATATATCTACATGATACATCTACCTGAGCATGTGTGACAATAGTTTTAAACTAGACAGGTGAGGAAACTCTGAGGACTGCCCTCACAAGCATAAGGATTGTCCTTTGACAGACAGTCAAAAGGAAAAGTAGGTTTGAGAAAAATATATTTGGACATACTCCCCTCAAGCATTCATGTTTTAAATTTATTTGTGCTACTAATAGCAAAATATGAAGTTCTTGTTGTAAGTTGTTGTAGGGTGCTGCTGCACATATCGGTGATGAGACTTGCCTGAGTAAAATTCATAGATTCACAGAATCATAGGGTATCCTCAGCTGGAAGGGACCCACAAGGACCATCTAAGTCCAAGTCCTGACCCTGCACAGGACCATCCCTAAGAGTCTCACCATGTGTCCAAGAACACTGTCCAAACACTTCTTGAACTTTCAGGCTTGGTACTGTGACCACTTCCCCGGGGAGTGTGATCCAGTGCCCAACCACCCTCTGGGTGGAAGACTTTTTGTCTAATATTCAACGTAAGCCTTCCCTGACACTGCTTCGTGTCATTCCTTCAGGTCCTGTCACTGATCACCAGAGAGAAGACATCAGTGCCTGCCTCTGCACTTCCCCTTGTGAGAAAATTGTATAGACTGCTCTGAGATCTCCCCTCAATCTCCTGCTACTTGCTTAAATAAAATTACTCACTTATTTTTGCAGCTCCAGGTACTAAGTTTGAGAGCTTTGCAAGCTGTTCCTGCACAATTCATGAGTAGGAACAATGGTAATATGTGTGTTGAATAAATTGTTTGCTGTAACTTATTTATCCAGTCCTTATTTTAAGCCTAGCTAGAGTATATTGTCAGCACTCTGGTAATAAATAGCTTCCACAAATAAAAGGCTTTTGTTGGAGTTTCACCTGCTCTTGCTGCATATGCACACCTGGTAAGCTTCTAGACAAATACCCTAAGTATTAAAAAAGAGAATATGAAGTTCAGGTCAGCTGAATAAAAAAGCTGTAAAAGTCACTTCTTAAGAAAAACACCTCTTAAAATATGAAATAATCTGTTACACAAAGCCAAATGAACAATCAGATAAACCTAACAAGAGTCTCTCCTTTCTATAATTGGAACTAACATACACAGCTTTGACATAAAAGATAGCATGCTTTCTCTCCCTCATTTTTGGGGCTAGAATTGCAGGTCTGAATTTTCTTTTCTGAATTTGTTCTCATAATCAAAACATCTACAATTAAATGTTTTCATCTCGCCGATGCAGGAAGTTTCACTCTGGGCTGCGTTCCTGAATTTCATTCTCTTCATTTTCTTATTTTGAAACAAAACATTTTGACTTCCCGTGCCACCTGCGGAGTTTTTAGTGCATACTTAACTGTTTTCAAATCTCTTTCCCACATACAGAACAAGCTCTATCCATTCTCCTCAACGTTAGCTGCTCAGCAAGAACTGGTTCCACTGCTTTATGTTTTCTGCAGGTAAGGGGAATACCCAGAAAGGCGAAAATTTGGTTAACAACTTCTTACCACTCTCCCCACTAAAATAAACACTAGCTAAAGCTCCCTAATACAAAGGTGAATTTGTATCTTTATCAAAATATATGGTCTGCTTATAAAAATAGATTTTAACACCCTTTATAATGGCTACATTTTATGTCTTGCTGTAGCCTCTTTGTTTTTTATTGATAATGTAAGTCTCATATATAATGGGTGTTTAAATGGTGTCTAATTTTGTTTCATTTTCTAAGATATTATAGGAATTTATTCACATTGTGAAGTAGTTTATAAAATTTAATATTAATATAAGTATGCTTTTAAAGGTAGCATTACATGAAATACTAAGGAAGGGATTTATGTATATCAGATACACTTCAAGGACTTCATGCTTTTGTTCTTTTCTATTCCTTTTATAGCTGCAGAATACACGTTATTACAGAAAGAGAACTTGTAATATCAAACAATAATCAGAATTCATTTTGCAGGGTTATACATAAATGCTTTGAAAAATATATTTGGAAATATATTAGAATATATTGGAAAAATGGTTATTTAGCTGAAAATAATTTCTCAAAACAAATAGTGCAGGCAAAATGTTAAAACAAAACAACTTTGCTGGAGATTTAAGTGGAAATTCTGGCCAAATTTGAGAGAATCAAGGAAGGAAGAGATTTTACTCAGCCATTTCTCAGATGAGGATTCACTGAAGAGACTAGACGAAAATCATGTTGAAATCTTGAGCATGTCAGTAAGACTGGCAGGTTTTCAATCATGTTTAGTTAGTGACTGTAGTTATCAGGTCAATAAATTATAAGATTCAGGCTATTTTTGCTGGGAATCTTTCAGATAACATTTTTATTCCATTGAGATTCAATAATAATATTTGACAATGACCCTTAGGACTCTAAGTGGTGCAATGGAAAATATTTTTTCCAATAGTAAATTAAACTTGCCAAATGTAGAGCTTTACCTCCTTATCCAAATCACACACACTATCATATGTATTTTGTGTCAAGAAATTAAAAAGCAATAAGGACAAAGACGTGATTTGCTTGTTTTCTTGGGGAGGATTATCAAGAACACAAGCACTGCAATTCTCAATCAGGCAGGAATCTGACTTTAGATAAACTGGAGACGTGCCAGCATAAGACTTTTAGGATACAGTAGAAAGAGTTTTTTTCTTTTCCAGAGAAATATGCAATGCACTAGATTGACCTGGCTTCAGTCTTACCAACATTTAATTCTGTAAATAGCTTCATGCACTTGATTTCATTAGCACACTTCACAGCTGTTAAGTTAGGCACACATAACAGAGTTTGCAGGGTCAGTGGTCATACTAATCTGGAAAATACATGGCTATGTCAAGGAAAACTTAAAGATACATTTAAAAGTATAATTATATTTAAAAATACACCAAAATAAGTTTTGTGTCTTGTTTTATTTCCTTTCTTATTACTTTAAAAATAATTAATTTTCATCTCTACTGAATACCTAAGGCTGATTCTAAAGACAATATTACCGAGATATGAATACTAATTAAATAAATATACATATATAACTCCTATATTTTCCTTAATTAGATCAAGATTAAAATAAAAAGTCTTTACTTCCGTGTTTCTAGTCTATGGCTTCCTCTCTGACTTTCAAACTGCCAACCCAGTAATGGAAGCATCTTAAGAAGCAATATACATATGTTTTTCATACACTTTACAATCTCCACACTTACTTAAAATAAATAGATCATGAAATAAATGCAGATAACCTTATTCTTTCCTCAGTATTTATTGTTATTTTGCCAGCTTCAAGTCAGGAATTGCAGGAAATTTAGTAAATATAGTAAAGAACAAATGTCTGAACTCACCGTGTTTTGTATATGTTTTGATTTCTTTTACTGAACTGCTGTTTTGTAACTGCTCACTGTGTGCTCTCCAAATGAATAACAGTCCAGCATCTCCTACAGCAACTGAGTACTCTGTCCCTTTGTTTTTTTAAGTAGAAACATCCTCCAAATATCAAAGCCACATTCAGTGAAGGCACTAACTTTTTTCTACAGCTATGTACATAACATATGGGAAAATACTGAGTGGAATAAACTCCTTGCTGGGACATCCTGTGAGTGAGACTGTAGCTTCATTGCTGCACTGAGAACCTTCATAGTTTGCCTGGGATTTCTTCTCCCTTGATTGTGCAGATCAAGGGCTTATTTGGATGGCATGCCAGTTCCTCCACTGACCCATATATCTAGATTTCCTTACCATAAAATCCACAAAGGACTGGTAATCACCCAAGTCTAGTCCCAGTAGAAAACTGGGATGCAGCCAGAAGGTGCATCTGGACCCAGCCCTCCTGTGTTCTGTCATCTAGACGTGACTAAGTCATTTAGTGTGGTCTGTGCCGGATAGATTACCATATGCTTCAGTTCCCTTGAACACATCTTTTTTTTTTTTTTTTTAATGCCTGGAACATATATCCAGAGGGAATTCAAAGATTTTTGACATTTGTTCAGGATTTCTGGATGTCTGGCAACCTAATCAGAGCAGTAGTGGAGAAAATCTGGACATATCCACTCCACATGCGCATATCAACCTTACAGTGCATTTGCAATGAGGCCAACCGATCCACTATGCGTGTGCTGCACAGATGGCCTGTGTGTACGCTGTAAATATGATGTAAAAATTACTGAGAAACACATGCACAGTGAGTCTGCAGCTTCCTGGAAGCCTTAGGCTCACTGCACTTACCCTTAATATGTACATGCATGGCAAAACTGTTTGGGAAATCCTCCTCAGCATGAAAGAGGGATATCCTGGAGTGGATGAAACATGGAAGTGAATAATAGCAGGGTTACACTTTTACACCAGATCCTGGACATGAATCTGGACTTTGTGCAGGCAAAGGATATCTAGCACACTGACAAACGTACACCTCCCTGGTTACCACATAGCACCACAATGTTTCTCAGCTTTTGGAGGAGCTCCAAAGGCGTCCTGGGCCATGTGCCTTGCTACGCTAAAATAGGTGAAGCAGGCAATGTGCAAGCATGACCAAGCTCAGACTACCCCATGGACAATTTAACCCAGAGGGTTCTGCAAGTCTCACCAAAACCAGCCTCCCTGTCAGCAAGCTTGCACTATCCTCCCTGAGACAGAAGATAAATGCTCACAAATGTTGAAAATACTTAGCAACCAGGAATGAGGAAACTACCATCTGGGAGAGATCAGAGGCAAAATCATCGCTCTGCTTTCACACGCAGCAAACAAGCACCCACAGAGAACAACAGTTTGGGGAAAACAGGCAGCATCAGAAAGAGGCTCCCTCAGGGAATGCTCTGCAGCTCTGGGCTGCCACAATCACAGGTACATGTAAAAGGAAGTTGAGGAGGAAGGAAAGAAGGAGCTAAACCAAAAACTTGAGAGTGCCTTGTTCTGGAAATAAACTGAAAACAGCTTCAAAGAGATCAGAAATATTCTATGAAGCAGTAGCACTATGTAGTTTTTAAATGGTCAGTTGGGAGTAATGTTATAGCCTCAGAGGAGGGCAAGTTGTGTTAATCACAGGCTGTTACCCAGCTGGCAATAAAGTCTAAAATAAGCCTGAAAATCAAGAAAGCTCAACTCATTAAATATTATTTAGCACTTCAGGTGCATAAGGGAAAAAAGAGATATCTTTCCCACTGTCGAGGTCTGGTTTACTAGTATTCAATTCTTCCCTGAAAATCCTGAGAAAACAGACTTTTTTATTTCTTTGTTTTCCTTACAGCCAAGAATCAGATACTTGTATGGCAAATTCAGCTTTCTTGTGGCTTTTTCTCCTTTGGTTCTTAAATTTCTATCCTACAGAAAAGGGTGAGCAAGTGAATCCTAACACCTTCAAAACAAGAAAGCACAGAGAGATTTAAAAAATAATAAAAACAACAACAACAAACCAAACAAAAAAAAAATCAAATCCCAAATCAAACATAAAAAAAAAAAAAAAAAAAAACCCAAACTTATTTTTTGAAGTAATTTTATTTACATTTTGAGTATATTTAAAGGCATTGAAATTATCAGGAATGGCAATACTGCAAACCATGTCATCTTACATGATCTAGGGAAGATAAAACAAAGAAGGTTTAATCAAGGTATACAAAACCAAAATGTTTACTAAAGTCTACAATGGAATATAGGTGCAGGTCAAGAAAACATGGCAGTTTCTCAAACTTGAGTGTTTTCAGCTGTAGTGTCCTTTGAGACACTTGTGTAAAGGACACTTGTGTTCTTTATTTGTTGTGTAAAGGACATAAAAATCTAGATGTTGACAATCAATCGTCTTTTGTATGATTTTCCTTCCTTAAGCTTAGAATACCTTGCCCAGAAGAGAAGGCAGTACAATGGATATGTTTCTAACTCCAAGGAAGGGCACTAAGCTGAGAAAACTGTTGTTGCAATGGCGGTCTGCTGGACCCTCTGAGAATTAGAATAATTTTCATCTAATCAAATTGAAACTAAACTTATCAAGGGGTTCAACAGTAAAAGATGTCATGCTTGATTACAGAAATCAAATATATTATTCTAAATACATTTTGTATAAGTGTTTATGCACAGATGTGCATGTGTATTCAGAAGTACCTATGCCCCAAATTATTTGCTGACTAAATACATTGTTTGAGACAGAAATTGAATAAGATTGGATTATTTTGTCACCACTTAAATTTAATGCTGCTTAGCTATTTCTCTTCTGGGTAAAGCCTGGAACACAGATTTTGACAATTGGATGATTTTATTTTACTCTAATTATATTATCTGGTTTTTTGGGGGTTTGTTTTGTTTTGTTTTTTTGGTTTTTTTATTGTTGTTTTTAGTTTGAGTGTTTACAGATTTTTTTGGTTTTTTGGTTTTTGGTTTTCTTGTTTGTTTGTTTGTTTGTTTGGGTATGCTGTTTGGTTTAGGGTTTTTTTTAATACAACAGGGAATTTGGGTCTAATTTTCTTGTATTGTTGCCAAAACTGTATCTGGAAAAAAGATGTGTGCCAGGATTGTGATCCTATATTAACAAAATAGAATTGGAACTCATGGAGCAGGTAAGTGCCAAGGCAAATTAATAATTATCAGTTTAATTAATCTTTCTTCACATTTTCACAGAGATATAACCATGAAGCAATATTGCATTATTTTTATGAGCTGTGGATTATATTACAGAATCTCTTGTTTTAAGATCCAGATGAATTAAAGCTTCTTTGCTAGCTACAAAGATCTAGGTTTTATTCTTTCTTTTCCCACCACCATCCTCTGCCAGAATACCCTCAGATCCCCAGAAAATATCTCAAAACATAGTGAGTGATGGCTAAACACCAAAAGGTTTGCCAGTTGTGTTCAATTATGACTCTAATAGTTCATTTGCTTTTCCAAACATGATTAGGATGTAGCCAAAGATCTTTTCTATTGGTAAGCTTACAGTAACAGGCCCTTTGCAAGATTTCCAACAGTTACTTAAGAAACAGGCCTAAATCCAAGTGAGTGAAATCTGATGCTTGCATTTCACAGATTGGATTGAATTCCTATGGTCTTGTTCTGTCCAAGGTTAAAAAAAACCTAAATTATCATAGCTTAAGAATTTTATATTTCTGCTCCTGGTACAGGCCAATATAAGTGAGATTAAAAGTACACAATTTTTTTAATTGCACACAGGCAAAATAGAGTTTACACTAGATTAAAAAAAATCAAATAAAATACATTTCTGTCTTTACTGAAGAGACTGCAAATAAATAAAAGTCTTCAGTAAGGAAATAAGAGTCATAACCTAAAGAAAATGTGTTGTAAATTATCTAGAATTTCTATGCAGTTTTGTGCAAATTCATTAACTGCTCTGTAGCTTGCCTGCTCCTAAATTTAAACAGGAGTAGTTTTTTTTGTCTTCAAAGGATAAAGATAGACACATCATATTGTAAAACAATCCTATGATGTGAGATGACAGTCATTAAAATTAAAAACTGAAACATTAAAATTCTTGTTAAACATATATGTTCTATTGACATAGGCAGAGTGGATCTAAAAATCAGTATATGTTTAGAGTAGTGCAAGCTACAGTGTAATAATATGTAGAATTACTAATTATTAAATCTTTTTTTTTTTTTTTGATGAGTGAGGGAACAGAATCTTCCTTTTAAGTGTTCATAAAAGCAAGGAAATTCATTGAGAAAAAGTATACCCACTTCCAAAGAAGAGTTCAATTTCAACTTGAGCTAATATAAACAGGAAATTTGCAATTGAAGCTGACTTCCAATATCTGTGCCCAACAGGATGCCTCCTGAACCACTTCCTTATTGTGCTCCTATTGTGTCTTGGAGGGCAGCTGACCTGTGAATTTCCTTATTATTAGTTTATGTCCCACTGTTAATTCCCTTATTCTATTATGATCATTTTAGCTGTTGCATTTAATTTCCTCTTTTCATGGTGCAGGAATGACCCCAGAAGGATAACCTACCCCCAGCCATGCAGACACACTGAGACTCGGTTATCCTCTGATGGGTTAATGTGGCACTGGCCTATTGACAGTTAACATGGAGAAGAGAGATTCATTACAGCTCTGCTTCTATTTACTGACCCCTTCAAACGTTTTGAAGAAAAAAATCTGAAATATCTGAAATTTCTCACCCTCAGCAAGACATTTGCAGAACAAAAAAAAACCAAAACACTTAGTCTTTTATGGCAGTATTTATTGTCAGATACAAAAAATGTTTATTCAAGTACTTTTATAAAAATATTCCACTTGTTTTTTTCATTCAAATCCTAATTCCACTACCTTTGCTTTAAAACTCTATACATAGTTAAGTCTTATATTCACTTTAACAATGACTAGTGTTTTCATTGAATTGGCTACACAACTGCATGGCCAGACCCTCACCGGCCTCCTTGACTGTTTCTGTGCACACTGCAGTGAACCAAAGATTAGAGTGCTTGTTTAGTCCTCTGTCATTACCATATCCAAGCTTGTCTAGGGATTACCCCAGTGCTGGGTCAGCCTGTCATGAACAAAAGTGAATGGAATAAGCAGTCAGTGGCAGAGCAAAGTCCATGTCTTGTGGGAAAGGGACACACAAGCCTGGACCAGTATACACCTCTCTGTGAAGGGGAACGTTGTTTCTGCTCAGACAGGCCTGGCTCTTGCCTTACTTTGATGCTTCCTTGTTATTGAAGCTGAGACTCAGTTGAAAAGCCTGATAAGTAACACATGTCCAAGAGTGCTTTTAAATTATTTTTATGCTTTCCTAGGCAGTCAGTTATTCTTTCCATACTCCAGTTGCTCAGTGAGAACTACGTTCGTGGGTATCTGAAGTAATGAAACCTACATATCACAAAGAGTGTTCAGGTAAAATCTTGAGATGATGCAGGATTCGGCTTAGACTTGACAGGCTTGGAATGGATAGTGACATAACAGATGAAACATTTGAAAGTGCTTGAAACTGACACATAAAAAATTATCATTGCCCATGCTTTGGCATTGTCATCCATAATTGTCATGGATTCATAGTAGCAATGATGTGAGTTTAGCTTCCAGTGTAAGACAATTTGCCCACCTTGCGCTACCACCTGCACTATCACAAGCATTTGAGGCTAGTAATCCTGCTTCACAGACAAAGTAGATTGTTTTTGCTATGCCTTTCTGTTTTATTTCAGTAAGTTATTTAAATATACAGTGCAAATGGGGAATGAGTTTATAGCCTTGTAGTTTTTGGTCTTTTTTTCAGACAGGATCTGGGCATTGCTCCAATTAATATTTGATTTATTTTCTGCAAAGCGTACGCTTTTAGCAGAAGAGCGTGAAAGAGACCTTCTCTATATAGACATTAGCTTAAAGGGGTTAAAGCATCTGTCAAATGAGATACTTAGATAGAAATCCTCATTCAGGCAAAGGAATAAAAATTTCAACATGAATATCTTTCATCCTGAATCTCAGGACTGCTGAAGGACTAGAGAGTCAGAGAGACTCCATAAATGTCTCCATTTTCTTTCACAAAAAAAGAAGGCCACGCTGAAATATGAAAAGACACATCTATACATATATAAAATGGCACCCAGCTGTAGCTCAAGTCTTCTGAATTTCCTATCAGCTACCCTAGGTTGCTTCATATTTCACTACGGATTTTGTGATTTGGGTTCTCAGGAGATTGAATTGTAACATACACTGTGTATGGAGCAAGGTATAATTCCAGTAGGTAGCAGGATTTCTAAGTATTAGTCATTCTAATATCAAAATCCTTTTGTGACTTTAGCCCAAAGGATTATTCTTATATTTAAGAGGTACAGACTCATGAAGGACAGATCCAGCTGAATATGTCAAAGGATTTAAATACCTACTGTTTATAAAAGTGGGCAAAGTGAATTAAAATTTCATCAATTCCTGCTAACTTCTCAATGTGCCAAGGCAGTGTATTTTTGTGTTATGCAAGTGTTCGAAGCCATGATCTTTTTCTGGAATCTGTGTTTTCTTACAGTCTTATATAGCATACATAAGAAGCAATGTTGTGATGAGGTATTTTATGGCAGGGTAAAACACAAATTTTCAGCAGAATGCTTACAGAGAGCGTGATGTTACTAGTATAGGAAAGTTCCATACAACATGAGTTAGCTGTGATGCACTTTAATCTCAATAAAAAAAAATTAGTAACCTTTTCTCCAATATTTGATAGCATTTTGCTCACTTGAAACCTAGGTGTGGCCTAAACTCTTTTTTTTCTCCCAAGTTTAATACAGTATTTGGTATTGCTGTCTTTCAGTCATCGTCTTACTATCCTAAGATACTTTGTAAGTGTTCCTCCATAAGTCTTCCTTTAGGATTGAAAGCTGCCATTTCTCCATTATAAAAATATTTCATACTCGCCCAGTAATACCAATAATTACTTTGGAAGGGGAACTTTACACATAGTTACAACTGTAGTTTAACAGTGTACTGAGGAATCTTCTAGACCTATGGAAAATTAATCTCTCTGTGTTTGCAATTTTATAATCTTCAATCCCATCACTGTACAAGAAACTAGAATTATGCAGGCTGGAGCTAGATCATATAAGTATGCATATATATGTGTATATTAATGAACAATATTGTGGACAGGTATATATAATATGCATACTCCATTTTCCTCAAATATTCTGGCTCTTTTCTGAACCCACAGATAAATATTTTAGTATAAAAAGAATAGGAGTTCTCTTTATTTACAGTCATTAGTAGCTTCAAGACTAAGCACACATATATGTAAATGATCATTTTCTACAAGGTTCAGTACTTTTAAGATCAGTCTGGTAAATAAAACACAATGGGGAGAGAAGTGAGGTTGAACACTACCAACCGTTACATAACTTCCCCAAAAGCCTGGAACATATCTTGGGCAATTTAAGTAATTAGATTGCACACCATACATATATAATACAAATTCTAGTTAATGATAATGGAAAGAAAAAAGGAAACGCCAAATATTTGATGATTACTTCTCATTAGCTTTATTTTTCCTCTTGTAAGTAGTAAAACTAAATTCTGAGGATGAAGTATTAGTGTAAGATAAATGTGGCTAGCATTAAGTTAATATATATACTAAACTCGTCTTTTAAGAATGATTCATCACATTTTGACAATTTCTCACAAAATTCTAAGGGCCAGCATCCTAGTGCAAAATGGAGAGAGAAACTGTTGATTTCTAGATAATAACTACAAATAAAAAGACTGATGTGAATGTAACAAACTAAATTCATTCTAATTTAAAATGTCCTTTTGGTACAAGAAGGTCACATTAAGGCAATCAGAATGTTTTGATAGTTACTACTTAGTTATGTCTTGCTCAGTGTACTAGTAGACTCATCCAAATGGCTTTTAAGTCACTGAGGAAAGGCCATTTATTTCTGCCTTCACAGTTGTATGTGACAGTGGATGCTTGCTTTGTTGTACCTTAAAGTACAACATGAAATAACAAGGGCACAAAACATTGCACCGGCATCAACAGAGAGTTAATTTGTACTACAAACCATCTGCCTGCACAAGACCAGTATTCACTCCATTCAATAAAAGTGTTGTTTTCTTCATATGCTCCTGCCCAAACTCCTTGATCTTCCTCCTTTCTATCTTTCTTTTCTCAAAACAAAACAAAACAAAACAAGCAAACCCAAAACACCAAAGCAACCAACAACAACCAAAAAAAAAAAAAAAACAAACAACCAACCAAAAAAACCTTACATAAGATAAGTGATCCATGAAAGGGATTGTCCATTCCAAAGCTGTACATGAATAAACATTTTCACAGATTTATTTCCTGGCTTCTAGCCCTTACTGTATAATATTCCTTTATGGTGTGATCATGAAGACTTGTGAAATAGCTTCTCTGTAATACTTCAAAGAGCCAGAATCTGTGTGGCCCACTTCGATGTTTCCTCATATTATTGGCTGTGGATTTACCAGGATGTACTACCAGGCAGAAATTGGCCTCAAATCTAAAGCACTGCATTAGCATGTAGACTATATAGCCCCATGGGACTCTGCGTGTTAATGTGTCAGCCACAGGGGAGAACACTTGGAGATCCTTAGGAAAATTTATTCAGAGAACTCTTATTTCTGTGGATTTAAGTGTGAATTAATATATTTTCAAAATGAAGAGATTAAAAAAAAAAAAAACAAAAAACAAAAGAGTGATAAAAATCTTCCAGATCCTCATCTGAACATGTCAGGAAGCAAGGTGCAAAGAAGGACCTGAGCAGAAAAAAGTGTTATCATGGCATTGTATATTTATACATGAAAAAATCATAGCCTGCAAGTCAGAAATTTTACTTGTTAATTCAGATGAAACCTGACAGCTCAGTGAAAACCCAAAGATGAATAAATACTCCAAGATCAATACTTAAATCCATTACAGAGAGTTCACAGAACTGCAGCTCAGCAGAGAGCTTTCTGTGTTCCCACACCTGCAAAGCTTCTTGTCTCATGGATCATGCCAGTTTCAATACTGACTGCCTGCCTGCTCCTCTTCAGGGAACACCCTCCCTTTCTCTAAAATGCACCATGGGAACACCATAAAGTCAACCTCCACCTGCTGCAGAGAGAAGGCATCCATCCTTTTACTGTGTCTGTGCCCTTCACGACAAATTGCAGATGAAACTTTGGGCAGCATGAAAAGAATTTGCTAACGTGAAAGTTATAGAAACTTTGCAAGGCAAACTTAATAAATGGATTAAGCTTATACAGGGAAAGCCTTGGCAAAAGAGATGGTGGTATTCGGTCAAAGGTTGGATTCAATGACCTCAGTGGTCTTTCCCAACCTAATTGATTCCGGTGATTCTGTGATCTCTGCATGGTGCTTGAGGTACCTTGAGTCTGATAGGTTTTATCAGGTCTCTACATCATCGTAGTCCTCTTACAAGGACATGTGTATCTGGGGGTGCTGCAAGTCTGTGTCAGTGAAATTTTCTATCTGTGAAGGCATGTCCTGAATTTGTCTCGCCATTGTTTCAACTTAACAACTCTTTGATACAGAGGTAACAGGTCAGAAAAAAAAATATTCTTGTACTTTGGGAAAGTTTGGGTATATATCTAAAATTTGTACCCTGAAGCAGAACATTTGTAGTGTTCTATAACAGCCTGTGGTGAGCAAATCAAGGCATCTTCTGATCCAGTGGTGCAAACATATATGTTTACAGTTCAAATTTACTCTGCGTGGAACTTACATGCAAACAAATCCTATTTACTTATTGATACCTCAAAAACTGAAACCTTTTCCTCTGGAAATAATCCAGTTTCATGTAAGGCATAATGCAAGGGAAAAACAAACAAACAAACAAAAGAACCCCTAACTAAGGGGCTGTTCTAATATTCTGTTGTCCTAAAAGAAACAGCTTGGACATTTTAGAAATAATAAATTAAATCAGTCTGTGAGTAACCTGAAAAAATCTCCGAAGTACTTCTCAGAACTGAAAGTCACTTTTTATCACACCTGGAGAAAAAGATCCATTGTTTTGCTCTGAAGAGCTAAATGGTATATTGTTATTATGCTGCTTTATTTTTCCTTTGTTTTCAGTCCCTCAATTACATTCCTAACCACAGGATAATGATACAATGTAGCAAACTTGATAGTTTGAACCTTGGTATTCATATACTAAACTTTAGAAGGGATTTTTTTTTTCCTTTTTTTTTTTGCAGATAGATACTAGACCTTGTTATTTGTGCCCCATATTCATTTTGGTGAACAGAAGCAGTGTCCTGCAAATACATAAACACACCATGGACTTTGTTCTTAGGGATGTTTAGTGGATGCAGAACTCTCATGCTCTCTTTAGCACTGCACTGGGCCTACTGTAGCCTTTAAATAGACCTGGAACATATTAGCAGAACAAAGGGAGAACAGGATAACACTGCATGCCATGGTATCTGTGTATATACACCACAGAACTCTTAACCACCAAATAAATATTCAAACAGAAAGGGTAAAGTTCAGCATAAGAATTGCTGTGTGGTGAATGTCTGAACTAATGGAAGACATAAACCTAAATCCTAACATTTACCATTAGGAGTCTCATCAGCTTGCCAAGAGCACAGAAGCTTCTGAGGTTTCTGCCCTTCAGAGACATTGCACATACTATGGTAACAGTGGAAGTAGCCCATAAATTTAGCATATATATATAGAGAGAGAGAGAGAGAGAGAGAGAACTGGGTCCTGGGACCACAGCTCTAAACCTTATTTTATTATGCTGTAATAGCATTGCCATCTGTCTGGTTTTCAACTGGACTGGCTGCTTTTGCTGTGAGTGAGCCAGTTGGCAATACACAGGAGCAAGTTAATCTAAGCATGTTCAGCAGCTACATGTCTTAAGGTGGCTGATTCTTCTGGACATCAAAGGTAGTAGTGCTAATTTGGCCTAGGAATAAAACATACATGAAAGTGTTCGCAATATTCTTTGTACATTTACATTTTGGGGGGGGAATTTGTTTATTCTCTCATTACATTCTGAACTCAGTTTCTGGGAGAAAGGCAAGAATATTAAAACCACATAGGTCCTCCCAACTCACCAGTTGCAGTGTTTTGCATGTTCTTGGAACACAAAGACCCAATTCCGGTCTCTTTTTGCTGACTTCGACAAGAATAGAAATAAGGCCTAGGGTCACAGTTTCCTTGTTGACTTTTTCCTCATTTTTTACATTTGAACTCAATTTTAGATAAACTTTGCCCTCTGGGGAAGCAATTAAAGATAATACTAAAATCAACATAAATTAAAACCTGAACATATTTACAATGTCACCAGTTTATGAATTATGCTCGCCGTGTGAAATGTTTTTTCTGCTTTGTTTTGGAAGGGTCACTGCTATGTATATACTTGTAATTATAAAGAGAAATAACGATACATCAAACAGAATCACTCTTCTTTGTAGAGTGATTTTTTATCTATACAGTACTGGTAATGAATAACGTCAGTCAGGAAATAAATTTTCTTGGCACCCAATTTTCCTCAATCTTTGGATCCATTAGTGAAAACTTATTATATGCATCCCAGCTTTTTTTCTTAAGAAAGAACAAAATCATTTAATACCAATAGTAATGTTTATGCTTTGGAATAAATCTGCAAAACAAGACAAAAGGAAAAATCGCACATTGAGGAACTACTTTTTTAAAATTTGAAGAAATTAATACATGAAGCAAATAAATAGACCTTCTTTATGTGGATTAAATTTCTTTTCCTAAAGTGAACAAAACATATTAAGAAGAAAAAAAAAAAAGAAGAAGAACAAGATATAAATGCTTCATTTTACTTAAAAAAAGTATTTTCCTGTGCCTGAAAAACTAGGACAGTGAACATGGGAAATAGAAGAATAGGAGAAAGCAGATAGAGAATAGATCTGGAGGTCATTCTTAGTCATCCCAGATGCAAAATAGTTCCCTAAAGTATGCTTCTGAGAGTGTGGTCCAGTTTGATTTTAAATGAATTAACTGATACTATTTTTACAACTCTCTAAGCAGAGTATTCCATTGTCAAATAAATATGCTTGTGGGTCTCAGGCACAGAAGTTATTCAGACATTTGAATTAAAATTGGAGTCAAAGGGAAAATAAGCTGAATAAAATGTTATATCTAGTTTTGGTTTGCAATCCAGATTTGATCAGAGTTAAGAAAACATAATGAATGTACGTGCAAGCTCTCAGCAGGATGCCTGGCAAGACCTAACTGAGGTTTCGGGGCTGAAGCAAGATAGTCCTATCAAGGAGTGTAAATTTTGAAAAAAAAGTGAATTTATATGTAGATATTTCTGAGAACATTTTCATATATTTAGACATCCCTAGTCCCAAGAAAGAAGGAGGAAGTGTGTGTGACAGTAGTTCATCTCTCCCACAGAAGTCCAGAGACCTAATTTTTTTTATCCCATGAGAAAAATAAAGGTGTGCCTTTCCCTTGGGTTAGGTAACATGTAATCACTACAATATGAAATCAAATTGTAATTAAAGTTAATTGGTTCACAGCTTTAAGATAAATTTATTGCATACAGTAAATTCTAACTTTCAGTTATACCTGTTGCCTTAACACTTGAAAGCCCGGGCCTTTTCCAGTGTTTTATGCAAGTCCACTCAAGATACTACATTTTTTTTCTGGAGAAGTGAGTCCCGAATTTGTGGCCCAGGGATATTAGCAGCAAAAGTGGAGTTCTTGAACATCTCTCTCACCAGCCTGGATAGGGACTGTGCCTCAGTGTGTTCCTACATGTGTGACTGTCAGTTTGTGGAGGCAAAGGAATAATCTGATCACAGCAGACATGACATTCACCCAGCTAGAGGATGTGAAGGACTGAGGTGGTCAGGAAATCATGGGAAAATTTGTGGTTAAGCAACCAATGCACACACCTGCCTCTTTAGGGACAGGGGGCTGGACAGGAGACCGCCACAGGGTCTGGACTTCCCAGACTGTGTGCCTTGCCTGTGTGGAGCTCATAAGGGGAGGCTGAATCTTTCCAAGTGCTTCAGATAGGTTGGGCACTCTGAATACTTGCCAGGAGTGGCAATACTTGCGGCAGTCCCACTAACAAACTGCAAAGGAAAGATACAAAGGAGGGAGAGGAGAGGCCACCACAGACATTTTCCTCTGCCAGGGAGTAGCCAGGGCAATGCTATCCCACAGGTAGGGACGGGAGAGAACTCCTCAGCTGAGAAGATCTTCTAAAAGGAGGACCGAGGAGCCTCTGCTAGAGCTCTCCTAGCTTTTTCTGAAAACCTCCCAAGCCAGCCAAGCCTTAGCTGCCTTCTCCTGTCTGGAGCTAGCCATGACCAGTCAGCTCAAATGTCACCCTGCTGGCTGTGGGTTCCCCCACAGAACAGCTTCCTCTTACACCCTTACCTAACAAAAAAGGCACAGTGAAAAATACAGCATCTTGAAGCTGTTTCCTCCCATTCTGGAGGAATCATCCATCAGCTGTTTGGACAATAGAAAAATTGTCTGCATCACAGTTGTAAAGCTGTAAATCTGGCCCAAAATAGCAGTTTATTTTGTCTTTAGCATGTTTCTAGTTTGTCAGTGAAGACTGGTCTTACTCACAAGGGGGGAAAGCTATTTTTGTGCTGTTGCCAAGATACTACTGGCACTAGTAGACTGATCAGATAGCAGCTGTCAATAGCTGTGACAAAATAACACAATGATTCAAAGAAGGGAATTTAAATGATGTATAACTGACATACCTCCCAAGTGCAAATCTTCTGCTCCCATCTGGAATGTTAGGTAAGCCAGTCCCATTCCTTCACAAAGCTCTCTCTGATACTGAGTATCGTGAGAGGTGGCTGGCTCAGGGAACAACCTAGAGCTATCATTCACAAACTCCATCACAGAACCTCTATCTCATGCCCACCATAGATTTCCATGGAAGTGTACAGCTTAAAGGCCACTATAAAAATGGGTTTGAGGAACACTATACTGCTGCAGAGACTGATGGTACAAACAAGTTAAAATTGAAAGGTTCTGAGCTCATGAGAGCAGAAACACAGAAGGGGTAGTCACATCTAATGTAAACTACTTTCCGGCAAAGCTTAACAAACACAACTCAGAAACATTTCACAACAGCAAGATTCTTTACCTTTATTGCCAACTCTTAACAGTAAAATCAAATAATGCCTTATGCTTTGTTCATAATTTCTTCTAGAATAGCAATTTTCAGGGTAAAATGCTGCACTTTAAAATGTGTCCAATTTAAAAAGACAGAGTTTGAAAAAGGAGTCTGGATTTGCTTGATCTTTGCACAAAAGCTGAAGAATGAGCATTGGACAAATAATGCAATTTACATTCAGTAATGAAAATGTTTTTAACAGAATGTGTACACACTTTGCATTTATATGTCTACAGCTTGGCATATATAGCATAAAGAAATAATTTACCAATGATACTAGCTGTTACATTAGGGATTCTGTGCCCACATAAAAATGTAAAATGTGTGTTCTGATTGTGAGCTGTATGCACTTAAAATGTAAAATCTCTGCCCAATAAAATTGACTCAAAGTGACCTTGTAAAATGGAATGTACAAATGCTACATGGGTGGATTTTTAAATAGAATTTTTTTTTTAATCTAGGTGTAATGGGTGTTATAATTTTAAAACACAGTCACAAAAATTGGTTTGTTTTTCTATGTGTATGTATATAAGCCTCTGTGTGTATACATATATATGTATGTATGCATACATACATACACAAATCTATAGAATGATAGACAACATTAAGATCAGTACAATACTATTTCTGAAATTTATATCTTTTGCCTTCCTATAAGGCTACAGATAGCAGTAAACAAGACATGATTCCTGTACTTTGTACCTTTTCAGTGTCAAGGGAAAGGATACAGTATAAACAAAGGAGAATATACAGAATTTTGCTGACAGAGAACCACTGTAAAATGCTGTGAGATGACATAAAGTATGATCCTGCATGTCTCTGGGATGACAGTGACAATTGAATCAAGTACTGCAGTTGAGAAACACCTTTCCACCGTGTGAAGATTCCCTTAGAAAAATCTAGATTTGGAAAGTTCTGAAGTTGCCAAAAAGTTCAAAACTCTTCAGCTGCCTCCTCTATATGTTTCTGGAAAATCAAAATGTTTGCAACTATTTCCGTCTCAGTCCTAAAGACAGGCCAAAATTCTTAGGTAACAACTTTAAATATTTTATTAATGCAGACCTTTTCTTTAGCATGACTTTTCAGCTATATCATCTCTTCTAGCTAATAAAACTAGAGTAAAGATATGTTATTATATTTGGTTTATATGGCAAGATTTTGGAAGGGGGGAACTGCAGGGTTGGCTCCTGTGAGAAGGCACTAGAAGGTGCCTCCATGTCCAACAGAGTCAGTTTCAACCTACCCCAGGATGGACCTGCCACTGGCCAAAGCCAGGCCAAGGCTGAGCCCACTGGTAGCACCTCTGCCATAACTTATTTCAGAAAGGGTAAAAATTTCTGCAGAACAGCTGGGAGAGCAAAACAGCTCTGCAGACACCAAGGCCAGCCAGAAGGAGAGGGAGGAGATACTCCAGGTGCCAGGGCAAAGATTCCCCTGCAGCCACTGGTGCAGACCATGGTGAATCAGGCTATCTCCCTTCCACCCATGGAAATCCACTGTGGAGCAGAGATCCACCTGCAGCCCATGAAGGATGCCACTACAGAACAGCTGAATGTTTCCTGAAGCAAGATGCTGCCTGTGGAGACCCTGCTCAGGAGAAGACTCATGGCAGGAATAAGGTCCAAGGAAGAAAAGCCAACACAGGGACAGGTTTTCTGGCAGGACCTGTGATCCAATGGATCATGCTGGAGCATTTCATCCCTGAAGGACTGCCACCTGTGGAAAGGACCCACACTAGAGCAAGTCTTGAAGGCATCTATCCCATGAGGAAATCCCATGCTGAGACAGGGCAAGGATTTTTAATTTTGTCCTTATCTTTCACTGTCCTAGTCTGTTAAAATTATTTGGCAATAAATTAATTTTTTTTCCCAAGCTGAGTTTGTTTTGCCTGTGATTGAAACTAGTAAGTGATCTCCCTGTCATAATCTCGAGCTCCAAGCTTTTCATCATATTCTCTGCCTTGTCCTATTGAGAAAAGGGAGTGATAGAAGGGGTTGGTAGACACCCAGGAGCCAGCCAAGGTCATCCCACCACAACTAATAAAATTATCAAAATTTCCCAAATTTCAAAATATATGGACAAAAATTGTACACATTTCATACTGCAGGTGGAACAACAAACAACTATTGAATTATAGGAATCCTGGAGCTTTGTTTTGTTTTGTTTTTTTGCTTTACTGATCTGCTCAAATGTGTAGCAAAATACTGTAAGGGAATCTCTAATGAAATCAACATCTAACATAGTGGAAACTTTTACACTTGGATTGATTCCTAAGCAAATAGGAAACTTCTGATAGTGCCTCCTCAGAGAGTTTTTTAAAGAGCTGGGAACAAAAAAAAAAAAGAAAAATAATGTAGACAACCATCAGATGAGAAATGACAGATTTGCTCTCCTAGAACTCATCCTGAAAAACAATTATTTTTGCATTAATTTTGAACATGAAAAATATGTGATTGTTTATTGTCTTAAGTTAACCATAAGCTTGGGTTTACAAAGTTATTTAGCAGCAAACACTAGTTCTTGACATCTCATTATTTCTTTTTGACAAGTATCAAGAACAAGCATAGTTAGCAAAATAAACCATCGCAGAACAAAGTTGAATGTTATTTCTTAAAAATTGAAAGCATACAAATAAAAACAGAAATCCTTATTTGTGTTATCTTGGATTGGTTGTTTTTATATTGCATTTCCTTTTTAAAACAAGAAATTACCTCAGCAGAGGGTGTTTCTTAGGAAATAAGGGTCAGTCAAAAGATTTTCAAATGGAATTAATCTCCAAGACATTTCCTCAAGTCTTTGTGGTATTCTTTGTTCATAACTATGCCAGCATAGAATCTTCTTTTGGAAGTTACATGGATGAAAATAGACAAGACAGGTAGGACAAAAGACTTCAGAGTGAAGTCATAAAACTGAACAGAAGTAAGTGCCTTGGTATTATGTAGGTGTTTAGAATTGGACATTCCAAAATTCTGATTCAAGCTCACATGTTTCAGGTGTGCCAGATACCACACTTGCCTTCAGTTTCACACTGGGAAATTTTAAGAATAATATTTACTCGTCTGCTATGGCTGTCAGAAGGAAATCCCATGTATTAAGTCTGAAGAACCAAAGGATAGTGTCATATTTTTCAGCTTTTAATACCATCCCACAAAGAGAGCCAGGGTTCAGGTAGACAGGGAATTGTAGAAGCCTAAGTGACATAGGGGAAGAATAGAAAACTCTTGAGGAAGAGGAGAAAACAATAGTGTTGTAACCTAAATGCATATGGAAAGTCTCTCTGAACCTTTGGAGAAGTGTACTTGAATATTAAGCTTAAACTTTGCAGAAAGAAACAGGCAAGAAGGAAGAACTTAATTTAGAAAGCATTGTAAAGGCTCTGGGTGGCAAATATAGGAACAGTAGAACTACAGAAAGGAGAGAGAGAACAAGTGCCACTTTGAAACGATCCATAGCTAGGTCATGTTCCTGTGAGTAAAGTGGATACTCAGCCTTGTCTGACAAAAAGCCTTGCAGCTGGACCTCTCATATCTAAGTGTCTTCATTAGTGTACTGCTCTGCAGTCTCCTTTCCCATTGCACTGTCTGGTTTTGAGCAGATTGTATACCCTGAACCCCTCAGATTCACATCTAAACCACAGCCTTTGTTATGATAAACTCAGCTTTTAACCATCATGATTAAAAACCTTACAAATACCATATACACTAGGGAACAAGGTGCCTGCACAGAGTAATAGAATTACCTGAACTTCCCTTTGCAATTATGTTCTTCCCATCCTGTTGTTTTCTACACCTGTGGTTCTAGCTCTTTATTGTTGTGCCACATCTGTCACTCAAGCTAAAACCCCCTGAGCACAGAATATACCCCTCTACATTCCTAGCATATTTTGGGTGATGCCACAATATAAACAGTACACAAATAGTGATATCCATATCTATTTTAATATGCTTTTGCAAGCTGGGTGTTTGCGTGGTGCTATTTGGTTGAATCACATTAATTGAACTTACTGTTTTCACAAGCACAGGTAGTTAGTGCTCTTGCCAAAATACCTTAGCCTTTGATGCTTCTGTAATATTCCCTAACCTTGTTCTTGTATCACACCCTATGATGTCTTCTTGTTTTGAAGTGTGAGGTTTTATTTCCATTGAAACAAGCTATCCTCTGACGTTAATAGACTGAAGTTTGGGATAACAAAAAAAGAAATTGCCTAGTGGTAGCCAGAGAATTTAAAAAAAATGAGAGACTTATGAATGACATCTTCCTACAAAAGAGGAAAAGATAAAGACCTGAAATAATAATAACACTCAAATGACTATTCATTAATTGCCCTGTCAGCAGTTTAAGACTTTCCAGGTCTTTCTATCAACAGATGGCTAATTACACGGGTTGTTTTCATCCATACACACTTTGAAGTTCTGTTTAACTCCCTATGTATGCTTTAACATGCTAGATGCGAAACTGACTTTATTCCTCAGAACTTCCACTGAGGGAATCAGTCATGTGTATCGGCAATTCCTGTAAAAAAATTGTGTTTATGTGTTACCAAATCATTAGCACAGACCTCACATATGGACTGTATAGTTGTACCCAGGAGCCAGCTGTACTCACCTGATATGGAAGAATATATACAAGGGCACAGAGAGTGATAATCACCCACAGGCTGACATTAGCTGAGAAAATGATTTGGAGAATTTTACACAAAACATTTTTCATTATAGTTCCCAGACAGATAGAATCTCACTACCATTTCCATTGCCTCATACACCTTTGTCTATGCTCCAGCTGCACATCTTCCCTGCCTACCACACAACAGAAGTTTACCAAGCTTCATATAGATGTGAGCTGGATTCTTGAATTAGTAAAACAAATATTCACAAGTACACACGCTTCAGAACAGAGGTCATATCACATACAACGAAAATAATATATAAGTAAACTTTGGTTACTGACCAGACTGAAAAACTTAGAACTGTGTATGAGGGATGGTAAGGAAAGTTACTGTTTTCTCATGTTCCTGAAGCAGTAATCAAAGCAGTCAGTTAGAGTCTTAGTTTTCTTTCAAGGGTTTTTAAACAGCTAAAGGAACAGATAACAGGAAGGCATTAAAACTGCTCAATTAGTAGTGTTGTAGTTTTTAATATTAAACCCTTAGAACACATTACATGTCCTGGTCCCTAAAAGGTATATAGAAATCTGATTTCAGTTGGAGTGAAATGCCTCCTTTTGGATTATGGATTTTAAGAGGTTTGGGTATGGTTTTGGGGATTTTTTTCTAATATTCATTTTCAGCTTTTATGCATGGAATATAGATCAAAGGACTAGATTCCAGAAAAGAGCACTTATTTAGGAGGAAGGTCATTCATCATCTACTTTTTAAAATCTCAGTTTTCTTAGTGGTAAGTGTCATAGGAATCATAATGGTCTTTTCCTACCCATGGAACAGTGTAAGGACTATAAAGGTCATAGATAACATTCAGGTTATCACAAGAGTCTCACCCTCAAGTTTCTAGGTTTCAAAGTCAAAACAATGAGCAGAGGACAGTGGGGCCTGGTAAAGGATCTGCCATAGGTTTTTGATTCTTCGATTATGACATATTAAGGACACTAAAATGGAAGGGGTTTTTTCCTCTTGTTTTAGAGGATC
Organism: Corvus moneduloides; assembly: GCF_009650955.1. Taxonomy (NCBI): domain Eukaryota; kingdom Metazoa; phylum Chordata; class Aves; order Passeriformes; family Corvidae; genus Corvus; species Corvus moneduloides. The sequence goes on from NC_045477.1 coordinate 85,806,835, forward strand.
TAGAAAGACATTTAGAAAAACTTAGCTTTAATCGTTATAGGTGTATGGTCTCTTCCAAACTTGATGATTCTGTGATAAGATCCTCCTGAGACTTCTCCAAGATGAAAAGCCCCAGTTTGTCCTCTTTTCCCTCATAGGAGAGATGTTTTAGTCCCTCAGCCATCTTCACATCTTTTCGCTGGAGTCTGCCCAGTATGTCCATGGGTTTTTTGCATTGGTGAGCCCAGAACTGGACACTGTACTCCAGTTGCAGCCTCACCAGTGCTGAATGAGGGATCACCTCCATTGAGCTGGTGACAGTGGACTGTTTAATGCAGGCCATGAGGATGTTTGCCTTTGCCACAAGGTCACATTATCGGCTTATGTTTAACTGGTGACCACAACAACCATCAGGGCCTTTTTCTGACAAGCTGCTTTCCAGCTGGTCAGCCCCTGGCATGTGGAGATGTTCCTTCCCAGTTGCAGGACTTTGCATTTCCTTTTGCTGAGGAACCTTTGTAAGTTTTCTGTCAGCCTATTTCTCCAGCCTATCAAGGTCCCTTCGTATGGCAGCACAGCTGCCCACAACCACCCCATACATTCACTTTGGCACAAACAGGCAGTTTCTCCTCTTATGATTCAAAAAGTTGTTAAACACTCTGAGAAAAAGCTGTTACCAAAATTTCTAGCCAATAAATGGAACAAGAAGATAAGTAGGAATCTAGTTCATGAAAGAAAGCTTCTTTTTCACGTCAGTAAATCACATTTTCTCTGAACTCCTATTATCAATCAAGAAAAGCAGCAATGTTTCACGGTAAGGCAATTTAGCAGGAATTTATGAATGTTGGGAAGTGGCAAATTAGAGTAGATACTATCATGTTCAGCCTGACTAGTTATACTGCCAGCTGAATATGACTATATTAATTATGGGTATTTTACTTTTTTTTTATCATAGTGTTTCATGCCTTTACGCAACATAAACTGTAGTAATGGATTAAATGCAGCCTTGAAACCACGACTGCACAGGGTCTCATCTTGCCTCTTAACATAAGAAGCATGCTATCAACTCAATGAAAAGACCTTAACTCAATGAAAAGGCCTCCCTTAACATGGGAGGTTAATTTGGAATTTATGATTGACTTATTGTGTTGATGCCCATATTCTCAATTCTGAAGTGTGTAATTTGGAATAAAGACCCTTATTTTAAAGTCAGAGTATGTGATTCATTTCATTTAGCTTCAGACATCTACAGCTGAGATGTTTATAATCAAACAAGTCATCTTTACAGTCAAATAGGAAGATAGAAACGCCCAGTGGATGTGATTTATATGACCTAATTTAGATTTCTACCTTTAGAATAAGATGAATCATATATCAGAAATCAAATTGATTATTAAAGGAAGTCTAAATAAATGATTTAGTATGAATATCTAGAGTTCTGCAGGGTTAACCTGCTCAGGAGGTCAAAAGCAGTTAATTTGCAATCACTGTTTTATATCATAGCTCGGCCTGAATTAAATTTCCAAGTAGATCAGACTTAAATGAATCAGTGCCAGTTGCTATATCATTGCTTCCACTTTCTATTACCTGTGTTTCACCAAAAATTTCACATGTAAGTGCTAACAAATCCTATTCCTAGCAAACATCTGATGAGATCATTATCTTTTGTGGTAACGGTTGCAAAATTTCCACATACTGCATGTAGACTTCTGCTTGCACATCATTCCAAACCGTGCTTATCTTTCACACAGATCACAGCCTTCAGTGAGCAGGTTTTCCTGAGTAAAGAGTTCATACTATTTTTCAGCTAACCTAGATGAAAACTGGTCATTTTCCGGTAAACTTCTACAAAATATATATTCACAGAAATCACTCTCTGATGCACAACCTTATTCCCTCGTTTTCCATTGCAGTTTATCTCACAGCTTGTCCCACTGATACTATATTGAACACTAAAGGTGATAATATCTAACTGTACCTCATGCTTGATTTCTTTAGTATAAGCACAATTTGCAGTAAAGTATTTTACTGAATAGTGAAAAGGAAGCTTATCCGAGAGCTCCTTGCACACAGATACCCAAAAACTATTTTGTGTACTGAAAGCCTGTGATGGAAAGGAAGATACAAAGTCCAGACCACTGAACAGTCTATTTCAGGTAGTTCAACAAACCAGAAACTCACAATGAGGAGAGGAATTTTCAGGCACCAACTGGAACTCGTGCAAGTATAATTTTGAAGACTACCAGAGAGATGGCTGAACAGAGTCAATATTCGGTGTGGTTTGCCTTGGGGTCATGAGGGGAACTCCTGCAGTCTGACTCATGCCAGGATTGCATTCCAGAGGTAAGATTTTTATACTGGGTGGTGCTTTCAGGAGAGATGACTATTCAAAATGAATTGCTAATAAACTCAGAGTCTTTGCTTGGTTTCTTGTGAAACAAAAAGAAGCCACGCACATAGCTGTAAGATATTGCTATAAGGATGATATCCTAACAGATAGGAGGCTTATTCCCTTGCTGATGGAGCCTCCCAATCTCTGAACACTGAAGTCGATAATATTAACTTGATATATCTTGATTTCTGAAGAAGCCTGCTATGAAAAAGATTCCTTTATCCCCAAAATCACTTCGTCTGTCAGACTGAGGTTTCACTGGTGAAATATAAGTTAAATCAGACAAGCCTTGGTCATGTTCCATTCTGCATCCTGTTAGCTAGTAAATTTGTAATTTAAAGGAGAAAGCACAAAGTAGAATTTTTACATTTATCCAAAGTCAGTGTACAAAAAAAAAGAAATTTTTAGCTCATTATATACTTGTGTTCTCTCTCTTGAAAAAAAAAAAAACTATCACACGTTTACTTACAAAAATGAATATCAAATAGATTTTAACTCTGTAGATTCACTCTTCTTCTGAATCCTAAGAAAGCATTTTCAAAAGACTGTCTTTCATTCAGGCTTTTGAATATTTTAAGTTAAATCATTCCTAGGCTCCTCTCGGCTGGTTTTGTGCTAAAGCAATAGCGACATATAACTACATATAATGCAACCACACTGAAAATGAGAGGCAGGCTTTAAAATGGGCTAAACACATGAAACACATGAGCTGTTTTGAATTTAGGAGTAAAGCTAAAATGTCAGCAAAATTTTCATTTAGATTGAGCAATTGTTATTTCTCTCACATTCATAGAAAAGGTTGTACATCCCTTGTCTTCTGCTGTACAGGACTGGGTCTATTAACCTGTATCCACTGGTAAAGTAAGGTTTTAGGGTCTACTCAAATCAGACACAAAAAATCACTCTATGTAAATACTATGGAATATATTTTTAGTTTTGTTACATAGAAAGTAAATCCTGATATCGGAAATTTTGATTAACAAAGACAGGATGAGTTCAATAGTGCTTCAGTTTTGAAAAATTACTTTTTCCATGGTACTGTCCAGATTCAGTCCACAAATTTCAGTCAAGATCTTGTTAATGATAGTGATGGAATTGTCACCTGAGACTAATTTTGTTTTTAATTAGTCACTCTACTTAGTGATAAAATAAAGATGTAAATAATATTCAAAGGCAATAGAAATATTTTTTTTTCAATATGGGACTATAAACCTAACCATTGAAGAGACCTTCAAACAGTTACAATTGGGAAGATTAGCATCCACTATCATCAAAAGATATAATAGTTAATGCAAATTAAGTTTATTATTTCACAGTTTAATACCATATTGAATTACTATAAACGAGACATACATGTTCATAGAAATAGATTATAATGCATTTCTCTTGTGTGGCTTCTCATGTTCCCATGAACTCGGGCACTGCTTTTGGTTCTCAGTGAACCATGGGTCTGAGACACCATAGTGATTCCTGTAACAAACACAGCCTTTTACTGCATCCTTGCTTTAAAAGAGAGTGGTTGTGATTTCAGCATGAATCACAGACTAAATTGTGGGTTTTTTCTTAAAGTTTAGCTTCTAAAGCTTAGAAGTTGCCTATAAATCTCAGTCAGACAGCTGAGAGGTCTGAAATTTTAGTGCAAAAAGGTTTTTTGAACTTGCAGGTTTCCCACCTCTGCAGTACACAAATTGGTCTATGAAGAGCGACAGATTTGGGACTGTGCTGGCAATTCACACCCTGGTTTTCTGGTTTCTTGATCTCCCTGTTAATTCTGAAGGCTCTCTGGCTCCCCATTCAATAAATACTCAGGTGCTTTGACTCCCAGGCTGCTGAGAGCAAATCTCCTTGGCTGACTGCTTTTCTAGATTATTTGCTACCTGAGCACTCAGCTTTCTTCACTGGCAAGCCTTGAAGCTGAAATGGCAGAGGAGGGGCTGATGCTATTAAATGCAAGAGAATAGGCACATATAGAGGGCTAGCTCCAAAATTCTCTGTCAGGGAAAGAAGTTGTACAGTGATGAAAGCAAGCTGGAAGAAAGCCAGGGTATTTTTTCCCCATCAGAAATCTACCCAGTTTCCACAAATGTTTTTTTGACATCAACACGTTTCAATTCAGTGAATTTGAACTTCCTGATTTAAAACATGTCCCACCAGAAAATGTCCAACCATTTCTGGAAGGGAGATAGCAATTTAACTTTTTAATAGAATTTAAGGTTTGTGGATTTAACATTAAAACCAAGCCACTCATCTATAAAAATTAATTATTTATGAGTCATAACAGTTTTACTTAGTTTTCTTTCTCAGGGAAGGGTAACTGAACTCAACGGTGCTGTTCTAATTCATTTCCCATCATACTGTGAATTCCCCTCAACAGCAAGTGTAACCCTCAAAGATGTATTCCCCTCTGAGGTTTTCTTATCTGTTGGAGAACCACGCAATAGTTTCACGTGTTATGCGTCTTGCACTCTGTAAATGGTAGTGACAGTTCCTCGTTCAGCAGGATTTTGTTTGGGGTTTTGTTCTCTTGTGGTTTTTTTAGTTGGTTTGTTTGGGGTTTTTTTGAGGGGAGAGGGGGTTCGGTTGAGATTTTCATTTCTTTGTTTTGGTGGTATTAATGCCTGCAGCAGTTTCTCTAGATTTGTGACAGAGGGAATTTTTGACGAAAGAAGTCTTTTGGGGGGTAAGAGAAAGATATTTTTAGGGGTTGTAAGTGCATGTTTTGGTTTTATTGATAAAAGAGAACACCAAAAGAATCTACCGGAAATGTTTGCTATCAGCCTTCACCCTGTTGCCATGCTTGTATTTACACTGGGACCTGAAGTTATTCAAACCATTTCAGGCTGCGATCTTCTCTGATCAAAAAGGCTAAGTAGGATCAGAGCTATCCAGTGTTTAGCTGAAGGAAGTCCAAGGAAAAACCCAGGTAGCAGGGAGTGGGATGGAAGAGGGATCTTTGCTTCAGAGTGGAGCCTGTTGCTGCCAGAGGCAGCATGTATCGACAGCACTAGGCCAAACACTCCTGTGTAATTAAGCCCCACTCAGAGCAGAAGCAGAAGATCTAAGATGGAAACATTCCTAGATGAAGCTGTACAAACAGTCTGTGTTCCCAATTGGTTTTGTCATTCCATTTATCTGCTTTTGTACCTTCTGTAAAACTAGTCCCTTACGCCTGATCCAAAGCTCCTGTGATCTATGCATATCCTCTGTTTTCTGTTGGGATATTTTTATAATTACATTTGCCAGTGTCTAAGGTGAGAAAATTCTTTTGAATACAGTGCACAGCCATTCCACTCTGCATGGATTTAATTTTTGTTCACTGCTACTCAATACAAAGAAATCTGATACAGCCCCACAGGTTTAAGTACAATCCAAATTAAACTTGATCATATCTCACAAGCTCTTCATTATTCCTGAAGAAATCTCTCATGTACCAATAGAGCAGCTGTTCTAATCATGTTTTAATGCCTTTTGAGGATGTTTTTGTGAAACCTTTCCCCTGCTATTTTGTACTCACTATCCTGCATTACAGATGTTGACCTCTGAGCATATGAGCAGTTTGAGACACCATACATATTGGAATTTTTTTTCATTTTTTAATTAGTTTTACCCAATCAAAAAATTTGCCCTTATCAGGAACACTTATGTACTCAGTATGATCCAGTATGAAGTGAAATTCTTTGAAATGGTTAATTCAAGTCCTTGTAGCTAGTTCCTTGTTCTGAGGATCTTATTGTACGTTAACAATTTCATCACATTTTTCTTGAGCCATCATCTTCATCTACTAAGCCAGCAGCAAATAACTCATCAGCTTTTACCATATTTACACTTTTCACACCTGCACCATATTGGTGGCTCACAGTCCTGTGAAATCACCAGAATTTTCTTTATATATTTGCAAATAATTTGCAATTCATTGTCAAAATACTTTTATTAATCCCATGATGTTTCACCATGCACTTTTTATGCCATTAAATTCATTTTATCACTTCATTCATTAAGGGCATACAGTACTACAGTTGTTCATGATGCCTCTGAACTTTGTGTCATGGACAAATTTCATTAGCATTCTCTTGTGAATGAAAATATTTGAGAATATTAGTCCTCTGGTTCATCCTGGAGGAATGCTCCTCCCATCTTAGAGTTTCCTCTTCATCATTGCCTGCTGTTACTACCTCTATAGTAAGATCCATACTTAACAGTTAATTTTCAGACTTCATCCTCTCCATCTTCTGCAAGTGGGATTTTATTAAAAAATTCACCAAAGTCTTTGAGCAACCCCATTTAAATTAAACCATCGATCTCTGGACCAGATGATGCCAGAGGTCCTTTTCATCCATAACTATTTCTATGGTTCTTTATAGAGATTGGCAAGATCTCTTATTTCTCCTCTCTAAAAGAAGAAAAGTTATTTAGTACACTAAGTTAGACTAACATGGCCTGTTCTACGAAAATTTCAAATTTGTTCCATTTTTTTATTTACCTCCATGTCTTGACTTGAAAATCTGACATGTATCCTGGTATATATGTTATGATTGCTGTTTCATCTGTGTTACGCTGCATTGCACATGACTAAGCTTGAGTTAAATGCACTTCTCCTTCTAGGGTTGAATTGAAAACTAAAGAAACTAGTGAAGTAACTAAAAATTTTCAGCATTCCCAATCATATTTTACTTAATGATCATTCATCTTTTTTAGTTTCACCTGTTTTATCTTTCTAACTCTCTGTTGCGTGGGGGTTTTATTAATAGCTACTTTAGCTTGGATTTCCCAGTCTTTATCTTTGAAGTTTAAGTTCTTGAAATGTTTTCAGTCTCTTAAGATGTGCTTAAAATCTGACATTTTCTTGATGGGAAGTTAGGAGAAGAAAAGAGACAAGTCATGTGTTCATATTTTTATTTACTTATACATGTTGAATTCTTTCTACTCATTTCAGGGATTTTTCACTTAAATTATGTCTATATTCTGTGCATTTTTCAAATTTTTTTCAAATGGGCTGTAAGACATAAAAGCAGCATCTGATTCATCAATAGCATATTCAGAGAGCTACAATCATTATATTATTTGGCTGAATTGCCAGGAGGGTTACATTTGAAGGGTATTGCCACTGTTCTGTTTCTCAACCCTACTTTTGCCGCCGTACCACTTGCCCTTGAACAGATTTACAAATTCCCACATGTTCCTATTTTTCATCATGTAAACGAGGAGTGAGTCAAGTGAGATTCAAACAGCTCTCTCATGAAAGGACAACTACTTAATAGGACAAGGTAAAATTAATTTTAGAATTACATTCCTGACATATTGTAGGTTGACTGGCCAATTGAACAATTATCTTTTCAGTGGTTTCTCTTAGGACAGTAATTTCAGTCCTAAGTACTGAAAAGGATGAGCTATGCCAATAAGCCTTAAGAGGCTTATTGAGAGGGAATTTTCCCTGCCTCAGGTTCTGATTGGAATGCAAGATATATTCACAGTGACAGCTATACATTTACTGAACATGTTTCAAACGAGTTGCTGGAAGCAGAGCAAACAGTTTTATCCACTCTACAAACCTTTCAGCTTACCAATAAAGCTTCTGTTTGAAAATTATCTTCTGTACTAAATGCATCTGTACATGCACTGCAATCAATATTTTCTCAAAAATGGGGAAAACTAAAATAGTTGTGGTATGCAAGCTATGTAGTTTTTTTTCTAAATTTATTATTAAACTTTGTTTAAATAACTTTAGCCTAGAGTTTTCTTGCTGTTATTAGTTATCACTGTTTTGCAATAAACAGCTAAATCATTGTTACCATGATTGTTTTTCACTCTGGATAAATGGAAGTTATTCTTCCTTTTTTTTTCTTTCTTAGAAATTCTCTAATTATTTAGAGGCAGTTTTCTACATAGATTAGACAGAGCTTCAATGCTCTGTATTTTAAGAAAAGACATTGAATTAAAAACAAGTTTCACCTACAAATTTGGCTTGTGTTATTTTTGTCCAGCAGATCTTTCAATCCCATTATTTTTTAATCCTCTTACTTACTTCAGCTTCACACTCACACAAAATATATATATCAAGTCCATATAATCATTTATATATGAAATATATAATAATTTATAAATAAAATACCAAATTGTTATGAATATACTTCACTAAACCATTGTTAAGCCAGTCCTATAATACAAGGACTAACAGGTCTTTGTAGCCTAACATCCATAAATAATTTGGATACATCTATAGGGTTTAGAGCTTCATTGCTATATGGGGAAGTGGAGTTTTTTGCATTTAAGATGCTCTTTTATAATGGAGTTTCATGTATTAGGACTTCCTCTCACAGAAAAACTCTTGCAATAGTTTCACTCAGATAGTAAAAGAACACACTTGCATTAAAAACAGCATTGCCCAGTAACACAAGGGCAAGAAGGAGGACCCAGGAACTACACACAACCAATTACACTTAACTCATGCTCAGTTCCTGGGAAAGTTATAGAGCAAGTACTCCTGGAAACCACCTCCAAACACATGGAAGACAAGAAGGTGGCTTAGAACAGTCAGAAAGACTTTATGAAGGGTAAATCAGGCCTGACCAACCCGGTCGTGTTCTAAAATGACTTGATTAGTGTTTTGGACAGGAGAAGAGCAGTGGCTGTCGCAGGCCTCAATTTAGTAAGGCCTTAGGCACTGTGTCCCATACCATGCCTATGGCCACATTACCGATATCTGGTCTCATTAAGTGAATGAATCAGGCATATGGACAATTCACTGGACTACCAGTCTCTAGGGATTGTGATCAGTGACACAGGTCCACCATGTAGCTGGCTGCAAGTGACATCTTTCAGAGATTGATTCTAGAGGCAATTCTTTCAGAAGTACTTGACAGAACAGGTTAGATCTGGTTAGATACCACACAAAATGTTTTCACTGTGAGGATGGTCTAACACTACATCAGTTTGCCCAAAAAAAGTTGTGGAATTCTTGTCCTCAGAGATATTCAAAACTTGGCTTGATGATTCTTAAGTTAGGAGAGCTTATCAGACCTGCTTTGAGCAGAGTTGGATGCAACCTCCAGAGGTCTCTTCCTACATAAATTATTCAATGATTCTACAATTTATGAGATGTTCAATTGTTTCTTCTTAGTTGGTCTAATAAGCAACTTCTTTTTCAGGGCACCAGATTAATAGAATTTAAATCTGTCTAAAAGGACTAAAGTTCTTTTAAAAATACTGTCTAAATGCAGTGCACACGCAAATCAGGTCTGAAGATATGTATTTTCAGATTTACAAATGGAGACAGATCTGCCATTCTACCTCAAGAAAGTGTGCTCTTGTGCACATCCTTTCAATAATATTATGTCACTAAAATATTGGTGAATAGTGAACTATTCAAATGCATGTAAAACTCCTCAATTAAACCAGGTTCTTGACAATTATAACACCTTCACAGAAAGACTTTGCAGTCAGCTTTCTTCCCCTGAAACAGATAGATCTTTTGCTGATATGATTGACCTCCAGGCCATCTCAATGCAGCTAGATGGTGAAAAACAATTTGATCTTTTGCCTTGTAGGTCCAAGCTTAATCTGATAAAAATCTCTGCAATTACAGGATTCATCAGAAATAAAATCCACAGAAAAATTCAGCCAAAGACTTCATAAATATACAGATTAGTAAATTGATTCACCCTACAAAGTTATTTGTTCAAAAGCCTTCTTTCTTAAGTAATATTTAACATTTTGTACTACTGGGTTTTGAAGTATATCCTCAAGTACTCAGAATTGTTTTTTGCAGACAAGCAGTGCTTGGCACCAATTTAACCTGATGCAAATGAACATTTTGACTCATGTAAGATTTGCACCACTATATCAAGGGAAAATAAGATTCCCTGTACAATTTTTGATCCTTTTCTATTAGCTACATAATTCCAAAAGTATGTCAGAAGTTTAGAATTCTTTTTTCCTTTCTTTTTTAATACTATCATTAGTGTCCTGAATGAAAATATAATCTGCTTGTTGGTTACTTAGTTTTTATTTGGTATCTCATCTGGCAATCAATCACATTTCATAAAAATTATACAAGTCGTGGTCATTTCTGCAGGAAAGAAAAAGGGCCGGGAATATTTCATTCATTTCATATTCATTCTTCTTCCTTATGCCTATACCTTATGTCATAGAGCCTTCAAATAACTTAGTTTTCTAAGTTTCAGAATTTGTACATGCTAATCACACACTCACCCAATGTGCAATTAATGTGGATTTGTAAAAGAGCTATCATGCCTTTCTTCACTGTTTATTTCACCAGAGCTTTTTCCCTAGAAAAGCATTATCATTTTACCAGCTTTTTATTTTTGAGTAGCAACCAATAGGTTTTGAAGTAATTATTCAATAGCATGTTTCTTCTGTGCAATTTGATGTGACCAAGATTCCTCTGAGCTTCTTCTTTTATTTGAAAATTCAAATTCCCTATAACATCAAATACTTGAGTTATTGCAAGAGATTTTTACAATGGCTTTGATTCCCAAAGGTACTGTAAATAGTAAAGAAATTGACTAACATAGTTTTGTTTCAAGAATAGCAAGTTCTGAAAGGATAACAGGTTCACAACTGATTACCATTTAAATCTAGTCAATAAAAAATCTTTCTGTAACATAGCCATGTACAGCAGATATAAATTGCAACATTGGCAACATTTCTATTTAACATCCTGAGGTTAAAAATTATTTAGTAAAATGTAATGATTAAAGTACAATACAAGAATTCAAGAACATTTAATACCACTGTTCTCAAAGGGGCATGTTTCAGAAATTTTGATCATACTGCAATCTGCTCAGAGCTGTTAAAGTATGGATAATTTCGTTCAATTTTCCAGTAGGTTTCTGCCTTGAATAAGTAAATAGTGGGTAATGGTTTGTGTCAAAGTCCTTGTAACACTCCATTAAACATAAAGCATGACAATCTGATCAGATGTCTCTTTTATAGTCAGAAACTGACTTGTGACTTTGGGAGTTACTCAGCTGCATCAGGTCACACCAGAAGTCTAGTCTTTTCATCTTCTAAAAATCCCTTATGGCTTTACATCTGACAAATTTTGAATCATAGAATCATGACCTCATTTTTAAAACTGCATTTGATATAGTCCAAGCACTGTTACTGAATGGAAAGTAGAAGACTTCTGCTGGGGACTATATAAAAGGAAACCCTCTTTTTTTTTTTTTTTTTTTTTTTTTTTAATGCTTTAGATTAAATCATATCCTTAAGCTTCATGTATTTCACTTACATGAAAAGAAATTAGAGTCCAGCTTAAAATACACACAAAACCAAGGGAATTCAGAGTTAGAAGAGAATCATTTGTCCATTCAAACATTAGTATTTAATGAAGAAAAAGATTAAAAACAAACGAGCACTCATTTAAATAACTTAGAATAAAGATTCCAGACAAATATAGCATTAGAGATCCTCTGCGTTGTGCATAGACATCAGTAGACTCTGCCTATGCAAAGTCTTTTTTACATTTAAAGTAACATTCAAAATCTAAAATATGATGATTCCCCAAATGAAACATTTAATATTTCAGAAACTATTTGCTCATTTCTTTTTTTCCTTCAGGGTAATCTTACTTGTCTGAAGTTCCAATAAAAGGAAAGGTTAGGACATGGTAAGTGAGGGAAAGAGTAAAGATTCAAAGGATAGAAGACAGAAGAACATCAAGGGAAGGTGGAGAAAAAACCGGCTTGCTCCCAGTGTTCACCAGATTGGGAGATCAATGGAACCTCTTTAAAGTAAAAGGACCAGTCTCAGTGAATTGAGAAGAGAACCACTGGAAAAGACAATACACAATAAAACAAGACACTTTATACTTTCCAAAGCCCAATTTGTGGCCTTGTACCTTTGGCATATTGACGCTTTACCATCTGTAGCTAAACCTTAGCTTTTTCTCTACCGCAAGGAGGGACTTAAATCATGCCCCCTTCCTGGCTAATATTATAGAAGATATGATCTATCATTCCTGGAACACTGAAATTGTGAAAACAATTTGATGGTATTGTAAACAGTGTTTCTATAAAATTACTAACATTTTAGATGTCTAATTTTATACAATGACATATGAGTGATCTATGTCAGCTCATCTAATACAGTATGTCACCTCTCACTCAAAGCCATTCCTTCTCGCATTCTTGGAAAAGTGCTGCTACAAAACCAGAAAATTAATAATATGAAAAAGAGGTAATGTCCAGTTATTAGCATTATCTTAGAGTGCACTAGATGACAGTCTTTCCAGAAAGAAAGACCCTAATTCTGGTATCAGTTTTATACAGGAGTTTTTGTATGGACTTGCTAGTGAAATCACACTTCCTTTCCTACAATTCCCAATGGATTTTTTGGGCAACATTCTCAAATGTTTTGTTGTTCAAATACAGTTTCAATCATCACTGCTGCTTTTCTGCAATAGCAAGATTATATTTCAATATTGTGCTTAATTTGAAACTATAAGTTGCAAGTAGTTCTATCATACTCTTTTTCATGAAATCTGTTTTTCTGGAACACCCATGTACAGGAGTGTGTTTTCCTTTACCTCTGTCTCATGCAGCAGAATTGGGGGAAAGCGTTAATTTTCTTCACAATGGCTGGTATGAGGTTGTGTTCTAGATTTGTTCTGAAAACAAATTTTATAACGTAGGGATGTTTCTGTTATTGCTGGGCAGAACTTACAGAGAGCCAAGGCCTTCTCTGCTTTTCCTACTGCTGTGCTTAAAAGGAGGCTGAGGGAGCATGGGAAGTTGGGAGGAGTCACAACCAGGACAGGTGACCCAAACTGACCAAAGGTATATTCCAGACCATATGACTTCATGCTCAGTATATAAAGTGGGGGTAAGAAGGAGAAGGGGTGGGGTGTTTGGTGGTGTGCTCTTTCTTCCTGCCAGCGTGATTAAACTTGTCTTCCCAAATCACCTTTATGTGTGATGGGGTTGTGCTCTCCTGGAGATGGCTGAACACTTGCCTGTCCTTCAGAAGCAGTGAATTAATTCCTTGTTTAGCATTGCTTGTGTGTGTGGCTTTTGCTTTCCCTGTTAAATTGTCTTTATCTCAACTCATGAGTTCTCTGCCTTTTACCCTTCTGATTCTCTCCCTGGTCTCACTGGTGGGGGAGTGAGTGAGCAGCTGTGTGGGGCTTGGTTGATGGCTTGGCATAAACCATGACAACCATACAAAGTAGAGTATTGGTATAGAAAAGAACACATTTTAGTCAATTAGAAGGAATAATAATTAAATCCCAGTTAATTCAAATTAGCTTCTTAAATCCCTTCTATAGAATAAGAACCATTAGTAATATTAAACTTCACTAAGGAAAACACTATCTTTTTTCTTGGTGGAATGGGAAAATTTAGTTAAAGCATGGTTCATGCTCCTGACTTAAAGCCTCTGATATGAACTGAAAAATTAAAGGAAGTTTAGTCTAAATTAGACCCTTTTAAAATATCCACAAAATAGTAACCTATTGTTCTCATGGGATTTCAAACTCTTATGCTTAATAACCAATAGATTGGCAAAGGCAAACTCTAGACCAAATATTTGGTGTAACTTGAGTTTTGCCCATTATTCTTTCTTCTTGCTGGCTGAAAAAAAAATCTTGATGTAATTGTACCCTGGAGAAAAACAGTTTCTAACAAAGCACAAAGCCAGGTGCAGGAGAGCTTTTATTACAAACAAACATCCTTAAACTGAGGCCTGTGACCTGCTTAGGACTGTTTAGGATTTAACTAGTTGTAAAATAGATACCAAAACACTGAGATATCTACTGTGTTTAATATTCAATGAATTGTTCTAATGAGCATCAGAAAAAGGGATTTTATATAATTCTCAACAGACTTTTTGTTAGTAAAGTCATTAAGGAAGTATAGAGAAGCAAATTTAAACAAAGCAAAATAACACTTTGCAGTGCAGAAATAAAATATTTATGAATCTTTTGAGACAAACATTTTAATATGAAATAGCACAATTAACTCTTGGGCAATGTTTTCTTATTAACATCATACTGTGAGGGGAGTTGTCTTAGAAAGTTTATTTACATTTTGTTTAGCAAAGGAAGAAATATGTGTTTTTCAACAGAATTCAGAAAACTTCTTGAAATAAATCATTATAAATGCAGACAGGTTGGATTTGAAAGGAGAAATTTTAAACACGTCAGGGATTTAATACAAAAAAGAGTCTTGACCCATCTTCAGAAGTGAACATGATACCTGTTCCATAGCATAGTCCTCTTTATGTTCCACAGTACCTCACTTGCACAGAAGTGAATTTCATCCTTTATACCTTGAAATCAAAAAGTCCATGAACCATGCACTCATCTCCATGACCTTCAGTCATCATAGTAGGATGGTCAGAAGAGAAAATACATACTAGTAAACGAAAAAAAGTCTCAGTGAAAAAGTCACAGAAAATTAACAACTAAGTTTCATTATTAACAATTTTTCTTTGCAGTTATATTTTCTTTATATTGTCAAATTTTAGGTTTTTACTATAAACTGACATTCTTTTGCTATGACCGTAGCCAAGTTCAGTGTTCTTCATTCTCTACTCCATGTTCAAATGAATTCACTACAGGCCATAATTATATTTGGGTTTAACAGAACTCTGGCATTGACTGCAGGTGGCAAGATTTTGGTAGTGGGGCTGGAGAGCTGACTTGTGTAAGTCAGTCAGAGAGAGCCAACTTAGCCAGCTCCCAGATGGACCCACTACTGGCTAAAGCTGAGCCCATTATAACATATTTGAGAAAGGGTAAAAAGTGTGGAGTGGCAGCTGTTAGAGGAGTGAGAAATATGTGGGAGAAACAGCCCTGCAGACGCCGAGGTCAGTGTAGAAGAAGGGGGAGGAGTTGTTCCAGGGGCCAGAGAAGATTCTCCTGCAGCCTGTGGGGAAGACCGTGGCGAGTCAGGCTGTGCCCCTGCAGCCTGTGGAGGACCACAGTGGAGCAGAGATCCGCCTGCAGCCTGTGGAGGAGCACACACTGGAGCAGGTGGATGTGATTTGAAGCTGCAGGTTGTGAAGACACCCTGTTGGAGCTGACTCCTTTCAGGAACTGGGACCCATGAAGAAAAGCCCACATAGGAGCAGGTTTTCTGGCATGACCTGTGACCTTTTCAAAGCAGTCCATTCCTGAAGAACTATACTCCTTTGAAAGGACCCATGCTGGAGGACTATTCTAAGGACTGTATTCTGTGGGAGGGACCCCATGCTGGAACAGGGGAACAGCATGAGAAGGAGTAGAAATGAACTGTTATGAATTGACCACAACTCCTCTTCCCCATCACCCTCTGCCACTTGACGGGAAGAGGCAGAAGTGAAGGTAGGAGTGAAGATCAGCCTGGGGAGAAGACTGGGTGGTAAGAAGAGGCTTTTAGTTTTGTTATTATTTCTAATTACCCACATCTGTTATTTACTTGCAAAAAAAATTAATTTCCCAAAGTCAAGCCTGTTTTTCTGTGACAGGAGCTAATGAGTGGTCTCCCTGTTGTTATCTCAACCCCTGAGCATATTCACAGCATTTTCATCTCCTGTCCTGCTGAGGAGGAGGCCTGAGAGTATAACCAGATGGGCATCAGGTGGCCAGCCAAGGTTCTCACATCACAGTCCTTTGTGGTACATAGGGTTGACAAACCAGACCCAGTACAACTGTGAAAATAAAATATAAAATATATAGGGTTGGATATCTGAAGTTCATTGATAACTGCTAGGATGAGTGATTTCTAGTAACAGCAGATTTTCACATAGGTGACAAATGGAGTAGTCTTAACAAAGAACTTACATGAAAAAGAAGAAAACTGTGCCCTTTTTAAAAGCTAGATATATCCCACTGTGAATCAGAACAGCTATGGGAGGTCATTCTGTACATAAGACCCTCCTCTGAAATGTTGACAAAGCACCTTCGTGGAGAAGAAAATTAAATTCTAGTGACTTTGGCTCGTCATCAGATTAAAAACAAATTTTAGTCATTGTAGGACCTGCAGCAAAAGGTATTTGAGAATCACTCGCCAGGCCAGGGCAGACAGAGCACATTGACCAGGACTAAGGAAGACCAAAGACATAGAAGCAGCATGGAGACAGCAGTCATTTTCTGGAAGCCTGCTTCTGGAAGCTCTGGGCTGCTTATGAGCTTGAAGTGCAGTCTGCAGTCTGGAAAGTGGTCAGACCTATCCTCTTTTATGATTTTATGATTTTTTTTTCTTCTCTCCAAGGCATTTTACCTGTGGAAGGAAAAAGAAGGGAGGACAGGGGGATTTGGCTCATGATGACCAGTTAGAGCTCTGTCATTTGTGTGCGTGAACACAAAGAAACGGTCCCTAAAACCCAATAAGGGATCAGCAGATCAAACACAAAAGTAAGGTGACGAAGTCATGATCAACACACAGAGCCGCAGCAAAAGTCCTTTGGAATAGGCAAAAAGAGGGGTCTTTTCCTGTGATTTAAGAACCACCTGAGTTATGTTCATGTGGGACACATTTCCACACTTTCTTTATTATCTACTGATCTCCAAGGCTGCTGTGCATTAATTTAAAAATCACCATTCTAGTATATCCACTTGCACGGTTAGAGCAGATATATCCTATCCTTTATACTTATTTTGAGGAAAGGATGTACATTTTTAGGATCATATCCCAGCAGAACAACTTAACTAACAATTCATAGAATTCACTAAAACAATGTGTTTATAAATACTTAGACTTGGACAAGCTACTAAATCTGGTTGATTGACAACGGTTTTTAGTAGTGTTTTCTGTGTTTCTGCTGAAGAGAAAAAATTCTGATCTCCAAGATTCAATTTTCAATTTATTATCACATTTTAATACATGTAAGATTGGTCCTGGCATACTTTTCTAATAAACATCTTCAACTGCCTTAAAATAAAGAAATGGAAGAAGTCATATTAAAGTGACCTGAAATGACTGAATAATAGAAAGGAATAACATGCGCTCCAAAGCCAGTATATGAGCACCTCAAAATTTCTGAAGAAAGGCCAAGAATTTGTGTGTACATCCAGCAGAAAATGTTTATCAGTTGAGTATTCCATCATTTGTTATGTGTATCACCACATTTCCCTTAAATAATTGTTTACTGACATTTGTCTTGCATAGCAATTTAGACTTTAGTTAGGCAACAGTTTTGCTCTATTGGTTATTATTCTAAATGAAATAAATATTGAAACAAACAGTAAGCCTGAGACCATGTGCCCATGCCAATAGCATGCAAAATTGTCTAGTACATTAAAATAACCAACAAGAGCTGTCAAGTTTCATAGTGTCATTTCAAATTAATCTCTGTAAGAAAAGTCAGGCTTTATATTATTAACAATAGCTGTAATACATATTTTTTCCTTAGCAAAATGCAAAAGTGACAGCACATGATCTCAAATGCCAATTAATATAGACAGCAGAAAACATCTTTCGAGAGAAAGATGAAACAACTTTCTATTGCTTATTTGTGGTGCACTGTAAGAGCAGTAGAGTAGCTAATGTACATACCCGTTATATTGTGTAAGACACAAATGTGTGCTCGGTAGCAGGAAGTCCCTGCCCAACTGATAAGAAAGGAGGACACTCTACACTATTCAAAAAAAAAAAAAAAGTGAGGTTAAAATTGGGTTATTATTCAGCCTGCTTTAGTTTTGAAAAGCCTTTAGTTTTGAAAAGCCTATTTTATTTTTAACCCTTAGAGAAATTATTCCAAGCAGATTTAAGTTTTACAATGATTAACCTTTTTTGTATTTTAGGGACTAATGGTCTATTTAAAAGTTTATTATTAGAAAAGAGGATTGTTCTTTTATTTGCTCTGTCTGAAACACATATTCCTGAACTATTTAAAACAATTTTACACATACATATTCAAAAACCAATTATAATTTAAATATATAATTTAAAAACATATTTATTAATCCTCTGGAAAAGATAGAACAATTCAGTAAAGTTAATAAAGTCAGATGAATGATAAGTATATATTAACAGGCTTTTAGGTTTGGGATACATTTCATTTAATGAAATTGCCACTATGATTGTCAGTAGTAAATGAATTATAAATAAAATATATATTCCCTATGTGACCTGGTGGTTGGAATTCAGCTCCAGGGATCAGACAAAATTAATTTGATACTGTTATTTCAATATAAAGCAATAATCTGCAACAGAAAATCGCCACACACAAAGTGTGAAAAACCTTTGCTATGCACTAAAGAATGCCAGCAATCAGAAAGACGAGGGGCAGATTTATTTTCTGTCTTTAGCAAAGTCAGAGAAATACCTGAAGTAATATATATTAGACCTCAAAACATTTTATGGGCTGAAGGGAATTTAAAGTGGGAGTGTGAGTGTAAATCACACATGGAATTGTGGTGGAATTAATGAAGTAGGCCAATTGCTTTTTTCAGTCATAATTTTTAGTGTTCTTCATTTTGCAGTTTGTACTGATTTAGAATCCACAGACAGTGTCAGAATGGAAGGAAGTTACTCTATAATATTGCTTCTGAGTGAGGAAGTGTTTGTCTTAGGTTGAACTTTGGGTGTATTCAGTGTGGTTTTGGAAAGAGTGCGTCATACAGAAGAAGAGATAAAATACAGGGTTTCAGATTTTCTTTTTGTAGGTGTGCAGGTGATAAAACACATGGTTCCTCTTATATTGCAGAATTTTATCATTACAGGTCAATTTTTATAATGGTCTGTAGTCTAATCAGAGTAACTGAGTAAATGCCAAATAATCACTTTTTTTCCCCACCTATACGCCTACTTTAAAAATATTACTTGCATTTGAAATAATAGCTGCAGCTACATGCACAGCTAGTAACTCTTGGGTAACTATGGAGCACTGAAGAGAGTTTAAATATGACTTCCACGGGGCTACATCATTCTAATAGCCACAAGGTTATTCATTTTGACTGAGTAATATGAGACTCTGTGGTCAGAGAGATTGAATCATCAGGGGCTTCTAAGATTAATATTGTCACATCATCCTTGGATCATCTACCCGTCTGCTCATTTGAGAACAAAAGGATGGGAGCCTCTAGGGAGGCACTGCTACCTACTGCCCCGGTTTACTTCACTTTTCTTTTTCCTCAGGTACCAGTGTTAAAGGTCAAAGTGACAATTTTAATGGCCCATGGCATACTGAAAAGGCTTTTTCTTCTTGTTTTGTTTTTTGGGTTTATTTTAGTGGAACATCAGTGAGGTCTCCTGGCTCACTCAGAACCTTTAAAAGCACAGTGCATATAACCCAAAACCACTGAAAAGGAGCAATAGGTGCAAACACTGTATTTAGTATGAAAAATGACATTCATACTACATTTCCTTCTCATTCTTTATAAATACCAGCAGAGGTGGTTTTGAGGAAGAAAGCTGGACAATAACCTCACAGATTGTGCCAATTTTACCTTAGAGAGATCTAAGATCCATTAAGTGGATCACAGGATTTGTACCATGTTTTTTAAAGCATTCTCCTCCATTACACATGCTTCATGGGATTTGGGGACTTTTGACCTTAAGAATCATACCGACAAGCCAGTATGTTCTGTGATCCCATTAATGAGAACATTTCTGCATAATTCTTGGGTACTTTTGCTCACCTATTTTTACACAGGTTTTTTTACAAAGCACAACCAACTACAGGCTTCTCTATTTGTTTGCCAACATATTTGGAAGACTTTGCATGGTTTAAACAATATCTAAGTCTTATTCCCTACTTAAGTAGGTCCTCAGTAAGTTCTCAGCTTGAAAAAATTATTTTGTAGAAGACAGTATCAACCTGTATTCATAAGGACAAGTTTCCAGAGCAATGGGGAACTGTACAGAGCTCTGATTTGCACTGTAATATTTGGGGTGTGAAAACAAGGTGTAAAAGGACTTTTACCCTGTGCAAGAACATATTAATGAAATTTGGCCAGTGATAGCTGCAACATGAAATGTTCATGTCCAGATTTGCTTATGAAAAGCAGTGATCTATGAACAGCTAAGTGAAAAAAGTGCTTGATGGGGTAGCTAGAAGTAGTGACTTGTCACTGCTTGTCAATAAACCAGCAATGAGCCTCTGCCTCTGAAAGGCAATCTAAGATGATTGCAAGGAGATAACAAGTATGAAATATCTCAGCTCCCTTTTCATTTATCATTGATCTGAGATTGCTTGCTAGAGCCTGAGTGAAGCCTGTGCTTGACCTAATTGGCATTTAAACATGTGCCTGCTCCCTGGCCGAACCCTGTGTCTTGCCCTTGCCTGCCCAAGCCACACTCAGGTCGGTCCAGGCTCCTTTCAGTGAAGTTGTGTCGCTTCACTGCCACCTCAGTTGTTTCATGGGGGCCTGGGGTGTCTCTCAGGCTCCTGTTACAGGACAAGCTGTGTTTTTACATTCCTTTGTAATTTGTCTCACACCTCACCCTCAGGTCATAAGACTTGCATTGCTTCTTACAAGAGAGAAAAATTTTGTTTGACCATACTCAAACTGGACTTAGCAGTTTTCCCATTACAGCAAAACAGTCACAGATCATACAGAGGACTCTGCTGAAAATTTCTCTCTGTCCCTCCGTTAACTAAACTAATCCCAAAACAGGTTCTGTAAAATACAGTGCTTTTTGTATTCAGCCAAACACAAGCAGTATACACAGAACAGGGTTGAAATAGCAAGCTTGCACAAGACTTTTTTCTAAATTTATGCTTTGTTTGCAAATATGTGTGGACTTCTCTTTGCCCGTTTGCACCCAGATCTGTGTAGCAGCAAACACAAAATCGTGCTGCACTGTCTCAGCACCTTCTCTTTGAGACTGGGAAACTGCATATTTTGGGGGTCATGAGATTGCTCATCTGATGTTGTCTGATTGTCTGGTTGTCTGATGTTGTCTGTTGTCTGATTGAAAGCCAGACAACCTGGGTGAGCACATCACAGAAACCAGTGCCAAACTAGGGACAGGAATGGACTAGGGTCCCATCCCTACCTATAATACCTATAAGTCCCTTCCTATAAATATGCTATTCCACTCAGCTTCTTTTTCATTCTATCTCCCTCTTTAGAAATAATATTTAACTGTAAGGTGTCCCTTCAGCCCTAAGTTATGTCCTTAGCCTCACTGCCCTAGAAAATAAATCACTGGCTTCATTATAGTAGATGAGATAGCATTATCTAAAGTATGTTCACCTGAATATTTCTGAAGAGTATTTGAAAAAAAAAAAATCTGTCATTTCTTTCCTGGTCTTTATAATTATTTAATTTCCTTTCATTTTCTCCACAGAAATTTCTTTTGGTTTAACTCCACACCACCTGCAGAATGGTAAGAAATAGGTAAATTAATAAGCATATTATATTTATAGAATACATTAGTGAGAAATACTTCGTTTTCCACATCTTCTGCAACTTAATGAAATAGCTGAGTTATTTGGTAACTATCCTAGAAAGTTTGGTTACAAACTCTGTTTTTGATAGTATATTTGTTGCACCTAAAAATAAAATGTTTCTTGGAATACTCTCTTATTAACTATTTCCATAAAATAATAGACATTAGCTTCAAAATGTCAGTTTCCCAGATCAAAGTTTCGTATTCTATCCCATGACCTTATTGCCCCAAACCATCCTTTCAATGAGCCTATTTTTTGTTCCAACTAGTTGTAACTGGATGTCTCCAGGTAAAATAAAGCCACAGAATTTGTTGGCTCTCTCCTAATGTCTTCATTTTTCCCCAGGGATTTTCTTACAAGGCTCACATGTTTGACAATACTCATTCCAAATGCAAGGAGGGATGGAGGGATGGAGGGATGGATGGATGGATGTTAAGTGCCTGTACTGCTTCTTTTGGCTCTGTTTCCCCAATTCAAGCACATTGCATTGCACAACACACTCATCCCTAGTTTCTCACTAATGATATACAGTAGATTATCTTTCATTGTCACAGAGCACTTATTCCAAGTTGACCAATGTACCTGCTGCTTTCCTTGTGGAAATGGGTGTAGGTCCTGCTTGCTCTGAGTTGTGTCAGCTTACAGGCACTGGGATCATGACCTGAGGAAAATTACTTTCATTTTTGTCTGTAATAGAGCGAGTGGATGTTAACCTTCCCTCCCTTTGTGTTTTCCTATACCTTGTGTATTTTCACTGATACTCTCAGCTGCATTCCTACAGCCAGCTGTCTGTGTTTTTAGTGAGGATAGGAACTGATTTCTGGCTCGTGTTATATTATAACTTCCAAGCAAAATATCAAAAGGTATGTCCTTTGATATCTTCATTGACAGTATTCCGGACCTTAACTGGGTGTGTGCAGAAATGTGCTCTTCAGACAGCAGATATGGCTTCATGTTTGGCACTTTGAGCTGCATTTGATACCCTACCAGCATCTGACATTTTATTTTCCCATATGAGATCAAACCAGAGTGCCAGAAGTTGTGGTACCAGGATCCTCTTAAAATGTGTCTCTCCCATGCACCTTGCTTCACCTTCATGACAAGGTGTTTCAAAAATACCAACACAAAACACTAGAATAAGCAGTAATTTGTAGATGTTTGATGAGAAGAGTCACCTATCCAAAAATCATAGAAGTCAGAGGCACAAGTAGTGTACTTTTCTGGCAGATTTATCACATGTTATTTTATAACATTTATCACACACACATGGTTAGCTGCATTAATTCGAAACCCAAAAGCCATTCTGTCTGGAAATACAGTGGGTCATTTTTCTGGTGCTCAGAACACTCTTCTAAACATCAGTTGGAAAATTCTTCCCAGATAAACCTTCATGTGACTGTTTCTGCGAGTGTTCTTCCCTTCATCTCCTTGCGTGTGCTTCTCGAGTAATTCACAAACGTTTTCTGACATGGCCCTAATCCGCTCTCCTTCCTTGGGAACTTCTGCACCTTCTTTTCAGACTAAATCAATATCCCTCTACTTTCAAACATGCTCCTTTCTAGGACTTTCTGAGGTGAGCTTAACAAAGATGAAGAGGCACATGTTTTATGTTAGCTCATTTCTAAGTGCTTAATTGTCATAGAATAACCCATAAAACTTCAATCCATCAATTTCAATCCTTTTTGTCATGTCACATTTTCAAATCAAAGTTTCTTAGGCATGTGAAATTCTGATACTGGTCCAATCGTCTTTAATGCAGCTTTAATCTTGTTCCCATATAAATCCAAAATTCAAGAAAGAGATTTCCTTGTGTCAGAGACCATGGGATTCTGAGTGTAGTCGATGTGTTCTGAGCATGCTTAATGTTAAAAGCAGGTATCTGAGAAAAAATATGGAAAATTCATTCCTTTCCATTTAAACATGTTTCTTGTGATAAAACCCTGTAGTCAAAGCTCTCTTCCAGGAAACAGAAGTGAGTTTACCATCCAGTTTCACCTCTTACATTGAGTGATCCAGGCTATACATAAAAGGTTAGTCTGAGACGAGGTCAAGCAGCTTCTATAATAGCCATAGAACTGGTCATTCAGGCTTGCAGAATTCAAAAGGATCAGATAGACAGTGGACATGAACCAGATTGAGCAACCTGTGAAAAGGGTTGATGGAAGAAGAAAAGATGGATAGATGTGGATGAGATCTAATTCCAAAGAAAGAACATGCTGAAAGTAAACAATTTTAAGGTAAAATATATTCAGAATCCTCTATTCCTTCAGTTCTGCCAATGCAACATTGTATAGCATCTATACAGGATCCATTGTAGCCCATTTGACCTTCCTTCTTGTAGCTTGGAGGGGCTACAGTAGCTTCTTGTTTCTTGACTTTCTGTTTGTATACAGCAAACATTCTGTTTGTTCTGTCTCTTCTTTGCTTGGTTGACAAGCCTCAGACACTGGATCCAGCTCTTCCTTTTACTTTTCCTCGCTGCAATTTCTATTTTAAAGATGTTTCAAACTCATCCAAACACATTTTTATAAGGGATATTTCTGACGTGAATAAGATTATTCTGATATTCGTCGTGGCCGTGTAAGCTTTTTACATGTCCATGAGATATATACCATCTTCCCAAGAGATCTAAGGAAGCAGTGAATGTGGTCCACATACAGGTCCTAACATTTCCTCAAGCCCTGCTGCTCCAGTGAAGAATGGATATAGACTGGGCAAGGGTATATCAAATGCAGTACTGATGTCTTCTTTCTAATGCCCTCCTATTTCAGTACCTCCGCTGGTGACGTGCAGAATCCTGACACGGAGTCACCCCTGAATTGCTCAGGAGCTTCAGAACTTGATTGTCTATTATAAAGGAATATCTTGGCTCATTTCCCTTCAGTAACTGGTGTGGGAGAATTCAGTTTACCCTGCTTTTAAAAATATGACTTACGGTTCTACACCTTATCAGCTTAATACAACACAAAGGTATGAATCCCATAATCAACAATTTTTTAGGTTCAGACAGTGTTTATATCTTTATCAGCTGGGTAATTTTAGAGAGATGTTTATAATAATTTCTATTGCATGATCTTCTCTCTACTTCTCCTTTCCCAAGCAACCTGACAACCTTTTCCCTGACTTTCTCTTTAGCTGACATTATTTTCAGTATCGTTGTAAGTCATTGTAAGATGTCACTGCCAGAATCCAGCAACTATCACCAACAGTCATGAGTGTAGTCAGACATATATTAAACACCTTGATGTATTGATCTTGGTTGAATCTGCTTCTTTTGTCACTGTCGAGGTGAAATCCTGCCATTTGTAGAGGTATGTATAAGAAACAGGTCAATGTCAAATAACAAACCAAGTAAAAGAGCAAAAAAAGAAAAAAAGCATACGGAAAAAACTATATCAAAATGTGAACTACTTGTCAGCTGTACAGAAAAGGCCTGGAGAAGACCAAATTCAAGACTTTCTGTAGAAGTCATGACACCCTTCAAGCCTGTTATGTCACTGTTTCACCATTGGTCAACAAGGGTTTAAAGTTATAAATCTTCCCTGGAAGAAGAAAGAAAAAAAAAAAAGGAAATATCTACAATAGCTCTGAAAGACACCTTTTTCCCCCAAGCCATTAAAAATGTCAACTCCCTCCTTTCCCTCTTCTGTTTATTTAGTTCACTTATCGGAGTTACATGTCAACGTACTGCAGTACGCACTTTTCTTTGTAGCATCTCCCGATCAAACAGAAAAGGCATGTCATTCTTTAAACTGTGTAAAATAGAAGGAAACTAAAAAGATATTAAAAAATATCCAGAATCTATTCATAGCCTTTTCTACTTAAGAAATTTTTTTAATGTATTGGGGAAACAGGTACCTGCCTTCTGCAGTAAAAGAACTGCCAACCATAGAGAAAAATTAAAAGGATGGAGGGAGGCAGAGAGGAAGAAGAGAGGAGAAGCGAGGAGAGGAGGGGAGAGGAGACTTCCGCAATATGAAGAATAGGGAAATCGATCTGCTGCCCCTGTTTTTGATATAGATACCATATTAGGCAAAGGAAGGAAAAGTTGGATGAATATGTGAAAGTATAGAGCTGCAGGGAGGGAAGTCTAAGAAGAATTAAGCAACCATCATTAATCTCCTGAAAGCAAGACTTTCACATGAAGCAGCACAAAGATTTCCTGTGAATATTGAACTTTCTTATTACATAATGCAAAAAAGGGCTAATGCAGAATAAAGTGAACACAATTATATTATGCTGGATATTATCAGAAATTAATACAATACCATTTCAAAGAGATTTATGACAGTGGTGTAGCTTTTCAGTGGTTAAATAAAGACCTTTTTGCACAAAACTGGCTGTCACCTTTGCTAAGTGGAAACACATGCATTTTCATTCCACTGCATATAACAGAGACATTTTGTCCTGAAATTTAAAAAGCACACCCAATACATCAGTAATCAACCTGCATGTAGGGCTGCTTGTAGATCTATGGCAGGTGTGGAAGCTTATGTGGAATCATATAGCCATGTGAATACATCCCATTTCAGCTGTAACTTAAAGTTTTATGGAGTCACGTAACTCCAGTTATTCATGACGAACTCTTCACTATATTTCTCTGAATTCATGACTCACATTTCTGAATGCCACCTCCAGTCTCTCTTACTTCCCTCCCTACCCCCACTCTCAGCCTCACCAGCCTTTTTTCCTATGGTGCATTGCAGAGTACAAAGAAATGAAACTACAGAGAAGATCAATATAGTATATAGAAAGGAAAAAAATTGGTGTTGATTTGCTCATTTGCTTCCCTCTGTAATAAGAGTGACTAATCTGCAGTAAAGTTCTCCAAAATTTCCTCCAAAAAGGTTTCTGATGCATGACACTAGATGGTGTCTTGTCTTTGTTTGAAAGGAGAATTTTACTATTGGCAATGGACAAGTAACAAGTCTCCCAGTCATCTAAGCTGTCATGCTGTGTGTCTACACTTCCCTGTCTTAATCCTGAAGCCCTAAAGTAGGAGGAAGACAGACAGACTCATTTCAGTAGTTACTACTAACCTACCAATTTTTTCTTAAATTCTTGACAGAATTTGAAGCATTAATTTTATTTCTAATTTTTTTCTGGGTGTGACTGTGGGTGGGTTGTTGTGGCTTTGAGTGGGCGGGAGTGAGGGGCTGTTTAATCCTCAAGACTAGAAGAATTATATTCTGTGTTTAGTTTAGTTTAACTTTTTGTGTCTGATCAGTCACAGCCCTTCTGAACCACAAGATATATTTTCCTGCCTGTTTCTGCAATGGCTGCATCAAATCTATTCACTTCAGAAACAGTCTTCCTTTGATAGAAAACCTCTTAGATACAAGATGACAATCACTGTCATTAAAATTTTCACAATCTAAAAGCTATAAATGTTCAAATAACAATTCCTCTAGCATGCAGCAGATAAAAACTCTGCTTTGATTTACTTCTTAACACATTACTGAAGTCATCTCTTTGAAAGCTTTACAGCATGATTATTTCCCAGCAGCAGGGTATGCAGAGCCTAATTGAAACAATTAAGGTGACATCTAACAGGTTCAGTTGCATTTTGAGGGTATCAGTGTGTATTAATATATTTCCATATGAACAACATTAAAATGTATGTTATTCTGTCACCCTTTGGATAAATTATAATCTTAGAGAAAAATTTAAAATTCCTCTTCAAAATGTTCGAATGTGTCTAGGGAAAAAAACTGCCAGTGCCTATTTACTAAAGAACCAGTACCACATCCTGCAAAAGAAACACATTTATCCAGGACATGAAATTCTGCCTCTTCGTTGTGTATCATTTCTGATAGTGGCTATCTGTTATAATGGAAAAAGCATCAGTGATGCATCAGGATCTATCCGGCAAGGCACTGAAAGGTTCTCAATCACTTGGTCTCTGCAAGGTGACAGATGTTGCAGTTCATGCTTTTTTTCTACAGAAACTTCAATGCACTGAAAATGTCAGGTTACAGCAGCAGCAAGATCTCCATCTATTTATTCCAAACTGAATATAAGACAAAAGTCACAGAACAGAATTGACTGCCTCTGATACATTAGATGTGTTTCTCTCATTCTGAAATGCTATCAGTTCCTCTATTTCTTTTTTAAGTAATGCAGTAGCATCTCGATCAAGATCAGAATCACTGTGTGGGTCCCACAAACCTGTGCCAGTTCAAAAGTTTCCATCATGAATCAGCCTGTATTGCCTCCCCCTTTGGCTACAGCCAGTGCAGAAAGCTTTCTCTGGCATGGGGCAATGGGGTTACATCCAGCCCTCCGTGCTGTCCAGTCTGCTCTGTTCTCAGTGCCTGTCCCTCTTACTCTCTGGGCTACAGAGATAAGTTAAGACACATGTTCAGCAAAAGAGTGAGGCAAACAATGGGAGAGGAAAAAAAAAAAAAAAAAGAGCCTGATGCTGTTTCAGAATAGGAAACACTGCTATTTAGATTATTCTGGTCATTGTTACCTGATTTCAAGCCATTTTAAGTTTTAAAGATAGAAACATAAGCCGAAGCCAGGTTTCAATTTGTAATGGTAAATATAGAAACAGGAGACTAGGCAAGGAGGACTGCTGTTCTATATATCATACTTGGTACATGCTAGGAATTTCCGGTTTTTCTCCTGTAACATCTCCCTGAAAAATACACATTGAAAATGTGAAGCTTCTTTATTTTCCCTTTAAATTGTCCATTGCCGCTTACGGACAGCTTTTTGTTTTGCTTTTCATTAACTGGGTGGTGTTGCTTTTCCTTTCTCTCAAAAAAAGTCATTATAACAGTCTTTTGCAACAAGATGTTTATCTACCTCCCTCCCCCCCCCCCCCCCTTATTATTAATACTTTGCAGTGCCCTCATTTAGAGGCCAGAACAGTTTTCTGTGCAGCCTCAAGGAGAGGGAAGAGAGTGCAAATCAACATTAATGACTCATTTGTAGCCAGCCCTTGGTATAATAGATTATATTCTAGGAGTTAATTTTCCTTTAAAATAATATATTTAAAGCTGCTACAACCCCTAGGTGTTCATTGTGTTCACATGTTTTGTATTCATTCAACTCCCCAAAACAACCCACTAAGAACTACTCAGCATTCTGGTACTTCACTTTTCGTTAGGTGACTGAGAAGAGGAGTACCAATATAAAGCAAGACCATTATAAAAAACAGCCCCTAAATATTTTCACCTTCTTTCTTAAGTTGAAGAGGTGGAGAAGGGGAGGGGAATTTCCACTGTAAAAGTTACACAATCAATCATGAGTTGTCATATCCATCAAAAATCCAACTGAATGAGAAGACCAAGTTGCTGACACAGTGAGACACCTCTGACAGCCCTTATACGGGTTCAAAAAGATGTGGGATATGTCAGAAGCAGATATTATGAATTCATCCCATCAGTCTGTCGCTTGGTGCCTGCAGGCTGCACCGCGGGAAGGATGCTGCCTGATCAGCAATTGCAGACAATTGCAATGTCAAAGTTTGTTCTTGATGATGTCAACATGCCCTCTTGTATCTACAGGAGTCTCCCCTATCTTACCCTAACCAAACAGTTTAGGATACAGGCCAACACAGTGAGAAATGGCTTTGAGTTAATTAATCCTTCTCAATGAGTATTATTTGAGAATGGGGTGAGTCCAAATCAAAGCAGAGAGAATGGGTTCAGACCATTTGCTTTCAATAAAACAAAATATAAATTCCTTTGTAGTGAACTACTACAGAACACTTAAAAGAACAGTTGTTATCAGCCAGGAAGAGAACTTATAGGAAGATTGCCAACATTTTTTTCTCAAATATTACTGTTGAAAATTATCAACTCTAAAAGTTTCTATGATGTTTTCTTCGAATATTACATACACCAAATTTGCTCCATTTGGAAACATTTAATAATGTAATTTAGTTTTCTTTCAGATAGGGCAATTACTTCTAAAAACTTTGTCTTTTAAAAAAACTCAATTATTTTTCAGATATTTCTTATGTATTTCACAGAAATAAAATCTTAGTTTTGGCAACAAAAAGTGCACTGCAAATTGTATATTTAAAACCTGCTTACAGAGTATGACTAAAGTCTTCCCTTTATGAGCAGAGGAAAGGATGTCACTTGGAAAAGAAGGAACAGCAGATGTCAACATAGCCATGGTAAATACAATTTGAAAATAATTATAGTGTCAACTGGGTCATATTTTTGTAACAGACATTTTCAACAACATTAACTACAATGAATTTTATCAAATAATTCCAGAGTTTTGCATTACTTTAAAATAGCAAGGAAATTCTTCATATATGTGTTCATGCATTTGGAAAAAGAAAAGCTTTGTCAGCAATTTTACATTTTTTAAGAAAGGACTAGCTTAATAGCTTTTTCACTTGAATCTCTCTGGAATCTTAAGTCAATTTATAAAATGCCAAATGGAGTTGTACAGGCAGCATTAAGAATCACTAGCTAATTCTGACACTGCATGAATTTTCATACAATTTGCAAAGGTGTGAGTCAATATAAAATGTTGTGAATGACTTCAGTGAAGCACATACTGTGTCTCCTCTGAGAAAATGATGAGATGAAGTAGCTGGTACAAGAAGCAATTGGGAAATCCACTGAACATTCACTTTGCAAAGACTTATGGTTCCTTTTACATCCTCATAGTCACAGAGAGCAGACTGAGCAGCCTTGTAATGTTTACTCAGCAAAATGCAACACTGTTGTGACAAAAATAAATATATAAGGACATACTTTTCCAAAAGCCTGAACCCACTAAATTACCCATATTATCTAGAGTTGCAAGCAGAAGAAAAAGCGTAAACAGTACCTTGTAAGGTAGGATTTGAGCATATCCCAACACAAACAAAAGGATTATGTTTTGGACCCAGGATAGGTGCCCAGGCCACTTTTCTGTATTGAACAGGAGCTTCTTAGGCAGGGATCCAGACAGACTAGATCAGGCCAAGAAAAGCTTCCAGTTAGCTTTGTTTTATTTATCTGCTCAGATTCACTCTACAGTTTGGAATAAAAGAGTGCACAGGTGTATTATACCTGTTCAATGAAATATCATGCCCCCAGACATTCATTGTAATGCAGAACAGTTTCTCTCATTACAAAACCTCCAGAGGCAGCTGCAGCTTGTAGCTGCGCACAGCTCTCTAGGTCAGCTAACATTCCTGCTCGCTTTTATAAGTTTTGGCGAGTCCAGAGCAAAGCTCAGGCTTTTCAGATGAGGTACTGACATGGTATTTTGTTTTGTGTGGACAAAAAAAGTAAACCAGGATGACGTATCGCCTGAGTAAGATTTTCATACACAGATCAGGCAGAGTAGCCAAGCTTCAATTGGAAAGTAATAAACCCTCAAGTTATTCCAGTATTCCTCTGAAACTCACACAAGAGTTTTTCAAGAACTCAGATGACTTCTTGCAATCTGCCTACTTTAGCAAAGGAAAGCAACTGAACAGGGAGACGTAAACACAGCCTCAAAGTGAAGCTGGAGCCAGAGGTGCAGTGCTAGTGAGCACGGAGCACAGAGCAGAGGACAAGTTGAGCAGGGTGAGGATAGGGTAAGATTTCTGCAAGCTGTTTGTAACACAGCCTCGGCGAGATGTGGATTGGTGAGATAATTCACATCAGCTGAACCCAGAAAGGAATTCAGTGGCCTAAAAACAGACACTTACCACAAAAGTAAGTATAAAGTATCCTGACTGCTCCTCAGAAGAGTTTGGGTCAACTACAGGTGTTTTCTGTTTGCCACATCTTCCAGCCCTGTGTGGGTGTCTTGGGTAACCTACAGCATCAAACATCTGCATCTAGGCCATTGACTTTCCTGCCATGTTTTGCAGTTTTAATGTTTTAAAGTAATTCTCATTTTGAAATATTTTGTGAATATTTGAAGAGCTTGTTTTAGAAAAGCATTGGAAAGTCTTGCTGAGTATTTATTGTCCAAGGAAATTTTAAAATGCACATTATTTCCAAAAACACAGCTGTAGGGCTTGTACAACTTCCTCATCTTAGCAAATGATTCAAGTGGAAAAAAAATACTAACTTTATCACAAGGATTTTGATTCCACTGAGAGATTTAGTGACACCACGAGCATATGCTACATCACTTGAATACTCCCCAGTCTTGCTGATACATCAACCACCCTTTTAAAATAGCTTCCAAAAGCAAATTCTGGTGAAGATGGGGACTGCATTCCGTTTACTCCAGATCTGAAAATGAAACACAGTAGAGAACAGTAGAGAAGGGCACAGAGCCAAAGCTACTGGTACAAGGTCATTAATGCAGAAAGGCTTTTATTTTTTGTGGTCGTTGTTAAATACAGCATAGCAAACCCTAAGGCTCCACATGCTCTAGCCCTGCACACACACTCCTGTGCCATCTGTAACACCCACACACATCCTGTGCTATCTCTCCAATATCCTACATCACACATCTTCTGGAGGAATCATACCTAGCAAGTCAGACATTCACCATTAGGAAAACTGGGCTGCTCCAGTAACAGTGCTGTGAGTCATGGCTCTCTCACTGCCTGAATCATTTGAACAGTTGCAGAGACCAGTACTGCTCCTTGAGAATAGATTCCCACTCCTTCCAGGGCAGCTTTGTGCTTTTCACTGTGCACATGCGTTTGACGGGTCTGCAGAGAGGGACAGGTTGGCTCAGCATACAAGGAATGTGTCTCATATATTTGGCTTTTTCTAAAAGAAACAGTATCCAGTGAGAGTAGGAAGGTCCAACTCTTACTCTTCATCATTTACTATACCACTTGGCTGACATCGTTCCCAAAAACACCACATCTGAACAGCCAGGTTAAGAAGGGATGGAATTAACAACCCAAGTGGATTTTTAAAACAATGCAGTAAGCCCTATCTAAGTCTCACCAAATAGACACAGTGTCTCTGGTCCTGACAGCTCTTTGACATTTTACAGTGAAGTATTGGTCTGCTGCCACAGTGAGAATGGGAAAAACTGCAACTTTAAAAACACATTAAAAATTATCTTAGGTCTGATCATCCTCCAGTTTAATGAAACAAAATGTTTTGGCAATATATTGTTACAGATTAGCCAAAAGGTTCCCCGGAAGCTCAGATTTGCCTTGGCCCCTTTTGTCACCTATACCAGACCTCGGCAGCTCCAGCATGTCAGCAGGCGGGATGCTTCTGAAAGGTACCAGTTGAAACCTATCAGGGAGCCCCAGGACATACTGTCTTGCAGTTTGAGTGGATTAGACATATGATACTAAGGTGTCTGACAGCAAGATTTCAATTACAATGGAGCACTTTCTAGTTAAGATCAGCTACTGTCTGATACATACATGCAGATACAAGAAAAATATACATAAACTTATATGTATTTATATAGAGAGATATAAAAAAGATACACACAAATACATGAAAGACTGATTTCTTTTTTATAAACTATAAAACATATACATGGGCAAGCCTTGATTAAGAGCCTGGGTAGGACACTGGATTTATAAAGGGTTTTAGGTAAAAATCATGTTGAGTATTTTGGAACTAAATCCCCCTCCAAGCCACACTAGTGCTGGGGAAGATGAATCAGGAAAGCCTTATAAATATGATTGCCTGACAAAAGATTTTGGGAATATGAAAACTATAAGCGACATCGAAATGAAAGCCACCTTTGAGATACCAAATCTTAGTTACTGAACAACTGGAAAACAATGGTATGGCCGACTGAAGGTAATCCCCTCTTGATGGAACAATACCCTCTGCTTGCAGGCAGGTCCAAGGGTCAGAGCAGACCCTACTAGCTCAGCAGAAGGGGTCCAAAGAGTAGTTTTTAGAAGTTAAGATGTAACACTCTATGGTAATATAAGAACTCTTATAGGCTGTATGTAAATGCTATAGGATTTGTATCTTGTATTAGATTGGTTAGTGACAATTAGAATATTCAGTACAGAAGATGATTTATTGTATTGTAACCAGGACTTCACTCACTCTTGCACCACACTCTTACTCCACTCTTATTCCACTCTACTTACTTGCTCTTACTTTTACACTCTTGCTCTCTTGGGCCTGCTCCGAGCTGAGTCTGGCAGCTCTAAGCAGTGCCCCTGTACCCACGCCCTTTGCAATAAACCGCATGTTCCAAGATCTGACTTCAGAGATCTCTCGTCTCCGTCCGTCCTGACCATCCGACCCACCCCAAAGCTCCCACACACTAGCATCGACGTAATTTCAGCTGAGTTATTTGTATTGGGCAAGAGCTAGAGGGAAGAATGGTTCTCTAGGTTTCTTTGCCTGGGTGAAAAAAATAAGTATAGCAGATCTCAGGTGTTTCTCTACTGAGGATATATCTTGCAGGCCTGTATGCATGGAATTTTCTCTGCATCCTTTTGCTAGATGCAACAGATCCTGATGCCCATGATAATGTTTTTTAAAGGTTTTTATACACTGTAATCACCATTGAAATAACAGAGCTACCATAACATGTTCAGCCTTTTAATGAAAATAGTTTCAAGGGTTGTTCAGGGTTTCACAGCAATATAAATACTGCTTTGCCCTTTTTCACCCA
This sequence comes from Corvus moneduloides, assembly GCF_009650955.1. NCBI lineage: Eukaryota > Metazoa > Chordata > Aves > Passeriformes > Corvidae > Corvus > Corvus moneduloides. The sequence goes on from NC_045477.1 coordinate 85,841,060, forward strand.
CAAAATAACTCACTGGTAAAATTTTGCTGTGTGGCAGTCATAAGAATCATTTAAGAGTCTGTGAGAACAACATACATAGTACATTTGCTATAACATATTCACACTTGCACACACAGACCTAGAGGAGTACGTACAAGGTATACCTGTGAAAAATTCCCCTTGATTTCAGTGCTCACAACAGATGCCTTTGCATCTTCTCAAGGAAAAAAAGGTTGAGCCTTGAGGAGTGGGAGTATCAGCCCAGGCTCTGTTGGCATCATTTGGTGGCAGTCCTCCAAGTGTAGCAAACTTGAGGGTTCTCTGGCTTCGAAGAGTGTCACACTCAGAGGGAGATTGCCAGTCACAGCCTGCTGTGGTCCAGGAGAGCTTAAAGGGTCTCACTTAGGACTGCTGTTTATAGGGCCACAAGAAGCTTTTGTCTTAGTAATTTTCCATCCCAGTTGCAATTTGGGTTGATAACTTTCTTGGAAAGTTCAATCACAAATAAGTTGTTCCACTTGGGTTGTTGTTCAGGCAAGAAAAATGAGTTCCCAAGGCTGTCAGTTAAAAATCAGGACCTCATTAGACAGCGCTAGTTCCTGGGAGCAGATTATTCCACCCTGAGAAAAGTAGATGAGACCACCAACGTCTCTCCTTCTAGTCTAGCCTGTGAGAGGGACAGTATCTTTATTGGAATGCCTCACTCTTCTTATAAACTACACTGTTTGGTACCCATTCTAGAAATTTAAATATTACATTTGGCTTAATTGAGCTTTTCTGTATCCAAGTGCCATTTAAGAATCCGGGCCCATGTAATTTTATTTTTCAAAAATCACCGTACGATTTAGTACAAAAAGTTCCTTCTTCACAGTCAAAAAAAAAAAAAATCTTAAATCCACTGCAATTAATAGGAAAGTAGAAAAAAATAACATTGGCATTGTCTAATATTTGTCATAAAGCAAAGAGCAAAGACTTTTTTTTTTAAATTATGGTAACATAATACTGAGCCCAGTAGCCATATAATAATACTGTAAATATAGGATAATCGACAATCTGAGTAGAATGTAACCCCAGGATAATTATGCACTTCTCTATATCTTTAAAACAAAGCCTTATCGTCACATCTAAAAAGTAGAAGTTACATGGTAATTATTCTTTGAATTACTTTGTAACTGGTAGTATAATTATCAAGTAATCTGCATGAAAATAATTAGGTATTTACATAGTCTTTGCAATGTAATTACAGAGTAGTTGGCTGATTATGCAGCATGTGCCTTGTAACAGAAAGTGATACCAGAAAGACAAAAAAACCCTATAAAAACACTTTCCATTTCAAGCAAAATGAGTTAAATCTGAAAAATAATTTCTCTGTATTTTGTGTGAATATGTGTGTTTCTCTGTACACATACATGCCTCTGCATGTGTTAGAAGGTGGAAAACAACAGAAATAGAAGTGTACAAATCACAACAGCTTCCTCGGTTGAAGAAATTTGTGAAGTCAAGAATTTCCCAAGTCATAAACTTCTTTCAGAAGACAATAAGAATTTTTTCCATAATTCACAACTTCACTCTTCTCTCCATCTCACAAGCCCACCTTCTTTCAGAGATGCTTAATAAGTTGGTAGACACAATATGAGGATACAGTGATTGTTTACAAACAATTACTTTGGCTCACTTTTACTCTGATTTTCAACAGAAAAAATTAATTAATGGTATAATTTTTGTTTTCATTTTAATGGCATTATTAATAATTTTTTTTTAAATTTTTATTAAAAAATGTGCCAGTGGCAATAGTTCACTTTTGTTGTGAGCCCAATAATTGATTTTGATCCCTGCTATACATCTGCACCTTCTGCTCTGGAAGCACAGTTTCAGTCATATTCAATTATCAGATGCAGACCATGTAACAATGGAGATTATTTCTTAAATAGAAAGTCATTATTTGGTAATCATTTACATTAAAATAGCAGTACAGTGTGAATAGAATTTAAGTGCTTGAAATATTATAAATATATGGTCACAAAGTAAATTATAAATGGAAAGGAGTAAGAGCATTCCTTGAACATTACCGACAACAAACAAGCACCACCAGCAGAAAAAAAATCTGAGGAAGCAATTGTTATATTTACAGTTGTCCATTATTAAATTGTTTTCTTCTAGATAGCTTTAACTTCTGTTTTTCTAGGCCCATCCCCCCTATGTCCATCAGTATTATGAAATCAGTAAGAAAAACTTTTTCCTGTGGATTTTTAAGGCCGCTCACCATTTATGATCATCCAGGTTGAACTTCTACATAAGAGAAACCAGCTTGTTCTTGTGTCCCATCCAAACTAATGTGTCAGAGAGCTCTTCTTTAGATGAACAACTGTTTTTCCCCTGGTTTTTTTGTTTGGTCTTTACTCATGGAATTCACCTTTGTTCTTAAAATGAAATTGCCTAGATGAAATATTAAATACAAAATTAAGCAAGTATTTCTATCTACTTTTTTTTAATCCAGTAAATAATATAATCTGATGGTAATTATATAAATGAGTTTCTCAAATGAATGTCTACAACTCAACTCATTTTATTATTTTGAATATCTGAATTATTCCCTAGTGAAATATTCCAGCAAATAGACATGCTTAAAGTTCAGTGAATTACAAACACGTGAGATGCACTTCACATGTCTGGAATAAACTTTTTCCTTCTGAAACAAGAACATGTTTCAAGCTGACTAAGTGTGAGAGTTCATGTTTTCCTTCAGTGCTCAGCTTAAAGACTAAGAGCTGCTGATAGGACTGACACCCAGGTAATTTCTTATGCCTATACACAGAATTTGAGTGTGACAAGATGCATCTATATTTTCCAAAACTTACTTTGCATCAGGACTGTGGCATTTACATGGTTTAGAATCTCATCTACTATCTATTTTTTGATGAAAAAAAAGTCCAGTTATACTTACTTAGTGTACCCACTATATTGGTCAATTTGGTGGAAGAGAGTTAACCAAACAGCTTGAAACTTCTGTACATAGCTATCATATGCCTTATCTTACCAGCAGAAGTAAAATGGATGACTAGAATAATAGCTGTCTTATGTTTTCTGTATCATTTGAACAGCATTGGAAAGTATACCCAGCCACTTAAAGAAGCAAATTTAGTTGTAGATGTCTAAATCGATCTGAACATGAATGCTACATGCTTTGTCATTAAAAAACTAAAGTTCACAGCAAATTCCAGTTTCTGCCATGTCATAAGTAAAAAAAGAAAATAAAAATAAAAAAATAGGGGCATAATTCAGAAAGACAAAAAAAAAAAAGAGAGAAAAAACCCATAGCTCAAATTGAGCTGGGGAATCTGTAGAGGGAGTGAACTCAGTACCAAGCTTTAAGTGTGTTAGGGGAGGGAATGGGAGATATCAACTCCACTGTGCTACAGAACTTCCACTTCCCATAACTAACTGACTGTGAATAGAGCTTGTCCAATATATAAGGAGGCTTTTTTTTTATTTTACAATGCAGGGTGTCACCACGACGAACCCAAGAGAGAAGACACATTAATGACAGCTATAAAGTTTCATAAATGTGTCATTAGAAAGCTTTGGAAAACTGAAAACAAACAATACTTTGTCAGATAATAATCAGACTTTGAGTAGTTAGCCAGTGACTCTAAGGAGTTAACAATACCAAACAAAAAAAAGACTCCACAGCATGATCAGTATTTTAAGCTCCAGACAGCCTTGAAATATGTTCATACAAGTTTAAGCCATCAAGTTCCATTTCTCTTAGACAGGCGTTTTTAAGAGCTATTTCCACTTGATTCAATTGATTTACATGATAAACAGTGCCTGAGATAGTCACTGTCTCATTCTCCAGCCTACACTAGGGAACCCAAGGCCCTCAACGCCTAGGTATTTTTATTCCTTTGTGTTTCTTTTTCTTTAATTTACATTTCTTTGTTAATTTTGGAATTACTATGGTTAGTTAATACAAGCCAGAGCCATTAATGGCCAGCAGGTCACATAAGGCAAGTTTTTGCATGCCGCATAGCAGGTTAAATTGCCCTCTAACTCTCCAGGACAAGCCTGAATGGAGACTCCACAGGAGCACAATTGGAGTTAAGAGCTCTGAATGCTCTTCTATGGCAAATGGCAGTAGTCTGACCCTGCAGGACTCTCTCTCTTGCAGCAAAATGTGATAAAACAAATGCCTCTCTGATTAGAGGAATTAGTGCTGCCTCATCTCTTGTGCGTCTGTGTCTCAGTCCTCAGAGCCAAGTACTCTGCATCAGGTGCAGACACACTGTGGCTGGGGGCCAAGACCTTAAGAGGTCTAGCAGACATTTCCCCACCTGCCCTAAATAGTTCAGAAGCTCCCAAGTTACGTGACAGCAATTGCTTCCCAGCTGCATCGCTTCCCTCCAATTTAGAAGGTGTCTGCTCTGTCTTTGAGGAGCCACACTCGCTGTGACCAGAGGATTCTGAGAAAAAGGATTGTTTCAGCTTGACACCCAGACAAGGCAGGCAGCTGTAATCTTCCATGCCCTCTGTTTCAAAGGGGTGCTTCAAACACTGAGAAATTTTTTTATCACCAGGGAATTTCTAAGAAGCTGTGAACTCACCTGGAAGCCTTTTCTTCAGTCAGGTCACCTAGAATTCTCCCTCCTCCACTAGTCACTATTTTCACAAACTCTTTCAAATATAATTGTCTCAGAGATTATACCTTCCCACCCAATCAGATAGCAGGCCAGAGAACCTAAAGAGCACTAGAGTTGAATAGGCTTTTATTGGATGTGTCTGAGTAAATATGGTTCAAGTGACTTCTGGAATATAAGATTCTTCTCTGGATCAAGTCATGGCAATTGACTGCTCATCAGCGATCATCAATACTGGATCAGGTCTCATAGCTATACTATTCATCAATCTTCACACTGAGTTTATATTCATTTTATGCTACACCTATGCATTTAAAAGCTCATATAAAACCAAATATTGAAGCCAGGTGAGAATTCTAATTGCTATTTTTTATGTGATTCATTTATACAACTTCACAATATATGCTTTTAAGTGCCAAGTTATTCATGTACAAGATATTGCAAACAATATTTAGTCTTTCTGTAAAACAAAGATGACTCCACCAAAACTCCCTCCACTTCAGCCAAGAATTTCAATAGTCTACTGTCTTCAAAACTCCCTCCACTTCAGCCAAGAATTTCAACAGTCTACTGTCTTTGAAAATACTATATATATTGCTTATCTCAAACCCCAGAATTAAATTAAAGAACAAGTTTTTGTTCGGTCTTTCACTTTCCCCAAAAGCCCCTTAGCACAGATAAGTGAATGCAGTTTTTCTTTTTGGGCTCTCCTCTACCCACAGTGCTCCACCTCCCACCAGTAGCTCATAATCCTGGCCACCAGGACACAAATGCTGTGCCTCAAAATCAAAAAGTGAGAAAAATTATAAAAATTTCACACTCTGCTAGATAATCATACTTTATCTAATGTTTCTTCTGTTTTTGCAAAAGAAATTCAGCAAACACAAAGCATTTTTGACAAATATTGATGAGTGGTATCTCCCTGCTTAGGGTGCAACCAAGAACCACTGACTTTCCCTAGATTCTTACTTCAGGAAATATCATGCAACTTACCTATTATAGTTTAATTAAAATCTTTCCCCAAAGAGCTTTAAACCAAAAAGTGAATTTAACAAGCATATCTAAGGAACTGAAACTGTGAAGCTGGACAAAGGATAAAAAAAAAGCCTAACGAACAACTGGTAGTGAATAAAGAAAACTACTAAAATGGCTAATGTTCAGTCTGGGACAGGGTGTGATATTTTAAATAAACAAAAGTGCCACAAAAGAATTCCTACCTGCATGCACTTCCAATAGCTGACTCTGCTGATACTTGCCGGTTTTGTAAGTATTGGCTTTCTGAGTTCGCTGATAACGCTGAGTTAGTAGTTTTGCACAGAAGGGTGAGATCCAGGCATTTCCAGCCATATCCGTCAGATGACAGATTTACGGAGATGTTGCATTTTATTGCAATCTCATGGTTATGATTTGGCCATACACTGTGCACAGAGATTATTGTCATGTAACAGGCTGGTGGCTTTTTCTTCTTGCCCTGCTAACAGGTGTTGATCCTGCTGGGAGATGCAAAGTGATGACTCACTGCAGCAGATGGGGCTCCTGAAGTCTGTCCTGTTTGTACCAGACATACAAGCCGCTCTGGAAGACAGACCTTGTGCTGAGCTCCTCTCAGGGAGACACATCCCAGCTACGTCTGTCTGTGGAGTCATGGTTGACCTAGAATGTCTCTTATTTTGCTAATAATGATGGAGAATAAAACAACTCACAAAATTTAAACATGGGCAAGCTGTCCTGAGGCTTAAAACCCTGATTGTTTCTATATTGTACTCCAGATACATTTCTACATGCTTTCCATCTCTCTGCAGTCATGAATGTCAGGATTAGGTGTACTTAGCAAACCAGTATAAATCCTCTATTTTTGGTTTTGCTTTATGTGCCTCTTATTCAAAAAGACATTACTTGCTGTTGTTCATTTTTCCTCTGTGTAACAATTGCAGGATGACTCGCTCTTGCAGTAGTTTAATTTGAGAATTTGCTTTTTCTCAGTAAACCAGTGACGCTAGAATAACATGTTTCAAACACACTGCACATAAGCCAGCTCCAATGTCACATCCAACAGTGAAGTACTTTGTGATGATACATACATAAGAGATCAGACCTTGTGCAACAAAGTTAGTTGCTCTAAACTACCAGCAATTCAGAAACAGTGATAACTGCTAAACTTCTGTGAGACTTCCTCCTTGATATTAATAATTGAACTTAAGCTTTTCAAAAAAACTTTTTTTTAAAGGTCACAAGCTCTTCTGACAGCATCTCTAAGCTGGCCATTCCAATATGTCCCATTTATACTAGTATTATTATATTTATTGCCTCCCTTCTTAAATAGATTCTCTCTTTGTCCAAAATTATCCCCTCCCAAGCTTTCATAAAATTGTTAAATTAAACATATGAAAACTTGCAAAAAGCTTAAAGAAATCAAAACTGCAGTAGAGGTAACACTAATTAAAAAGCATGATTCTCAGTCGTAGAAACAGATGTTATGCTGTCTTCATCCAGTAGCACTCTGATCTTGATGATTTTACCTTTGGTTTTTGCTTTTGCTTTCCTTTCTCTTCTTTGTTTTCACATGCTGTTGATTACTGACCATTAAAAGCAGAGAGGAAAAAAGATCAATCCTGAATTTGTTTTTGAGAGGCACTAGTGATACATTAGGAACTTCACAAAAGCATCCTAAACTGCATGGAAGACACTAAAGAACTGCTGTGGGATCTAATTCAAGTCTTTGCAGTAGTTCAGCTTCTACATATATTCATCACTAAGCTTAGTCATACATCTTTATGGACAAGACTAACTTGTTAAGAGTCTCTCATATAGCTTAGGCACTGTCTGCACTTTAGACTGGATTTTCTTACACCAATAACAAAGGGAGAGTCCTTACTAAAAGAGCTAACTCATGAAAACTCATGAGCATACCACTGCTCATGAAAAATTGTGGGGAAAAAGTATAACTGATTGCTTGATCCTAAGCACTGAATATAGTTCAGAAATCTCTGTTTTTGTAGAACTGGCTGGAAAATAGACTGCTGGTTTATACTTGCTGCTGCTATTGAGATGCAACATTTCAGTGAAATTTGTGGCAAAAGTTTAAGATTTGGAAAGTTTCAGCCACCTTAGACTGAAGGTCAGTGTGTGAATATGCCTCTTTAAGCTGCAAGGTCTTGGGGTAGTCCTGCTTGTGTAAATGTATAGCAGAGAGTCATGGAAAAAACATTACTGAATGGTGTGTCTGCACAACACAAAGACATAGATGGACATTGAGGTGTAGTATCTTCCAAGACAGCACTGTTTAACTCAAATTTTGAAAAATAGTGTCATTGCTAAGAAGCAACCATGACCCTTCTTTGTAAGGGTTCATAAAACAGACCAGTCTTTAAACCAGAGAGCAATATGCTTCTCTCTCTCCTCATTTCTCCAAGAGTGTACTGGGGACAGTCCTGTTAGATCTTCTTGCTCTTCTTTGTAAGCAAGGAAAAAACACCTGTAAGTTTGAGAAATCACAAGTTTCTCCAAATGTTGCTCAATAGGGCTGTGCACACAGACAGTTAGGAGACAGTCCAGCCGGAGAACAGCAGACTTCTTTAACTGTGTGCACTCTTCTTTCTGTCACTGGCAATTGCTCTCACCACACTGTTATCTTTTATTGTGCTGATGTATTATATTCTGAAGAAAATATTGTAGTAATCTGTCCATACAGCATATTCCTTTAAACTCAGTGTATTGTTTTGGTAAATAAAGTACATAATGCCTCACCCCTTTTCCATTTGTGCTCCAATTGATTTTTTCATTGATTACTCAGAATTTCCAATAGTGCTTCAGTGCAGTCACTCAACCTACAATACACATTTTGAGATAAAAATCAAAATTGAAATTAAAAAAATCTTGAGCAACCTTCTTGTCACCTACAAATAATTAAATGTTTTTTAAAGTTTTAGTGGATAGCTTTATGAAAAAACCGAGACTGTTAAGCATGCAAGTTACTTTTTCAGAATCCTCAGAGTAAAACTCATTTTATTTTGCATTAAAAAACCCAAAGCTGATTCTCCATAGTTATTCATGCAAAAAAACAAGCAAAAAAAAAAGGTGATTACAAACCATGCTATAGCCAGGAAAACAAATAAAATTTTAAAAAACTTTGCGAGGTTCCCAGACAATACATAACACTTCAAATACACTAATAATGCAATAATGCTGGCCAATACTGAACACAAAATATCTTCTTAAATCTGGGAGTCAAAGAGATCTCCCAGTCACAGGCTATATTGCCACAGTCGTCCTTTGGTGTGATGGATAACTGCAGTTACCAACTGGATAACCTGTTTGCAGGCTGGAGGAGGCCTTGGACAGGGAAAACAGAAGGACTGGCTCTGCAGCTGAAGGAAAGGCTTTAGAGACCAAAAAAGCAACAGGATTCTTGGGACAAGAAGTAAAACAAACAAAACAACAGAGGCAGAAATGAGATCAAAAGGTCTAAACAGAAGTACAAGACGAAATAAGAACAGACGTCTGGACAGCAGCCACTTTTCTGCAAAACAATTCTTAGCAGGCAGTGGAGGGAGACTCTACCCACATATGCACGATGAAGTCAGTGTCACAGATGCAGATTCAGACCCAGAATAAATGGGGAGTGGAGAGATAGGGTGTGGGAGGCAGGGAGACAAAGAGGTTGTGCCATATAGTTGTGTGATATAGTTGTAGGCAGCCAGATGTACGATCCATTCAATTCAAGCAAGAGCTGCAGGCATCTGTCAAAGCGACACCTCCCCCATGGAGCTTCCTCCTATCTGGCTGACGGATGGCTTCAAAGTTGCCAAACGTATTTGTTCATCCACAGAAGAGCAGCACCAAAAGCCGTTCCTTATTAACCTCCTCAAACAATTTGATCAAAACTTATTTCCAAAAGCATGTGGGGTAGAATAATCTAGACCACAAATAATTTTCCTTCCTAGATATCCAGTGCTCCTTTTGTCTGTCACTTTAGCATCAGAGCACCAGACTTCTTAAATAAATCAGAACAACCCAGAATAAAATCAAATTCTAAGGTGTCTGGGCAAAATATTTTAATTTCTCAAAATCAGCAGAAATGTGATGGGTCAAGTTTTCTTTAATGTCAGAGAATGCAGTGGAACAGGCTCCTTTCCTAATCTGCAAGGGAAAATTTCATCCTCTAGTCTATTACAACTTCTCTGTGCCAGTTACCAAGGAGAATTAAGAGAAAAATTTCACAACATGATTCCAACACAGATACTCAGAGTCAAAAAGATAATGGAAAAAAGACTCCAATACTAAGTATCTGACAAATCATACAGATTACCTGACATATCGTATGTAAGACCTATACATGGACTGTCTGTATATTTGACCCTGATCTTTAAAATACATTGATAAAAGCAGTATACTTTAAGGTGGTCGAGATAACAAATCCAAAACATTTGTATCCTTCCTGGGAATCGAGTTCAAGAGGGTGTATAATCCACCAGACCATTTGATTCTTTTCATTATTGCAAGCAGAAAAAAAGATAATTCCTACTTGTTCATTCTGAAAATAAGAAGATAAAATAAAGGTTCAACTCTAAGGATATATCCCAAGAGGCATTTGGGGCAATTTTCCTTAAAAAGGACAATCATTCAAGGGATTATAGATCATCGCTTCCCTAAGTCCTCCCACTGAGACAATATTCTTTCAGCAACCTCACATGTTCTTGATCATTCATATTTGAAGCTTTAGTGCCATTGACTGCTCTTGCTTTTTTGGGGATTAACGTGATTTCAATGAGGTGAGCTGGTGCTCTGAAAGCTTAGAGCACAGAGCCTGAAGTGTATTTCAGGACCATTATAACTTCAGTCCATAACTACACAACCCTGAAGTGTCATAGCATTTTGTTTCACAGTGACTTCCACTGAGGACAAGTTTTTAGAATAGGCATCACTAGGCAATGGGTCAGAAGTATGTTTATCTCCCTGAATTGTTCAAGCTTGCCAAACAAGAGAAATTGATAATTTGGATTTCTGAATGAGGCTTAGCCTCCTTGGAAGCTGAGCTATGAAAGCCTATCGCCATGGGGTATGCTTTCAAAGAGTCACGTGGGGGTTTAGCAGTGTGGTTTTCATGTACTATTCAAGAGCAAAGGCCTGCCCCTGCATTTTCAATTGAGGAGTGTTGGGAAAAGCAAGAATTAAACATGTATATGTACATACCTATAGATATAATTTTTTGTTGGTATTCCTTAAATATCCAAATTTCTTCAGTTTTCTACAGTCATTCATATCCATTGGCTGCAAAGGAAACAATTCTTTCTCAAGAAAGACATCTGGTCTGGGTAGAAAATGTCTTTGGGGCATTCCTTACCCACTCCTAGACAATTTTATGAGTAATCTGTAATTAAAATGACTGTTACCTTAGCTATCTAACAACACATTTCCACACACATATGTCACATTGCCACAGACATACTCCAGTGGCCACATATTCTATGATTACAGATTGACTTCTTTCACATAAACCCTAATACTTCTAGAATGACACTTTGTATGAATTTCCTGGGTTTTTAGCTTTAGTTTGGTAAGAAAAAGACTATAAGGATGATTGGCACTCCTATTACAGAAAAAAATGTATGTTAGTAAACTATATCTAATTTATATTCCTTGTTCCTCATCTTAGATTATTAAAAATGTTTTATTTATTTTTATAAATACAAATCTATCTTCAGGTAGATTTTTAGAGTCTGGAACTCAAAGAAGGCACTTAAATTAAGATTTGGAAACCTCACTGAGTGAGTTTTTATACTGAAAGTCCTTCTATACTCTGTAACATTTTTTATTAGAAGTGTAGATTTTTTATGTGGGAGATACAAGTTTCAAAAATGTGTTCTTATGCTTATCCACATGATTAGCCCTCCTGATTCCAGCAGAGAATATATTTATATTTTAGAGCCAATCTTTGGGAATTTATATTTGTTCTAAAACTCTTTACCAAAGCATTTAATACCTGTAATCAGTAAGCATATTCTGTGAGATAAGAGTTTTCAGATCAAATTCTCCATTCTGAATTTCCTCTAGTGAATTCAGGCTTCTAAACAATATTTGTACATGTATTGAAAACAAACATTTAATGACAACTACAAATAATTATAAAAAATTTAGAAATGTCTTATTAAATTTTAGAGTGACTTCTCAGCTCAATTTTCTGGACAACATAAAAAAATTAAAAGAAAAAGAAGAGAAAGAAAAGCAAACTCAAAGAAATAATAAAATCAGTGTAATTTTTTAAAAAAGTTAATTTGCAATAAAATTAATAGCTTCACTTAGGTAGTGTTCTTCTTCACACAAGGTGAATATAGGTCACTGGTGTACATACCTGTGAAGACTAATTAGCAATGTTATTTCAAAACAAATTTGAATGATATCAGAAGTTATCCCACAATATTTTAGCACTTACCATAGTGACAGAATTTCCTACTCACAGTTAGACAGATTTGAAACACAGGCTTTGAGTTACGTCCAAGTTTGGACGAGGAGGAATGCAAGGGGGTGCATGTTTTTACCACACCCTCTAGCCCACAACTTTCTCAGGAAGCAAAAAACACCCTCACATTATGGTTAAAAGAAAGAGACAAATCTTTATGGGCAAATACATTCTCTACTTGTTATGTTCATCTGCTTCAACATTCTTTTATTAACTGGAATCATAGGAAGCAAATTCTGTGTTTCTTACCTTCTTCTAGACAACAAGACATTCTAGAAATAAAAGCCCATGAGAAGTTTTATTACCAATGTTCAAATTAAGCATATCATCAAATGGTTTGCTTTACAGTTGTAGAGTACTAAAACCAGGAGGGGTTTGGACAGTGCTGCAGTTTAGAAAAGTTTCTCAACTTCAGCTATCATAGAAAACTTTGTATGTTCTTTACCCACAGCAAGTATAAGGTAATTTTGAATTAACCCAGGGTTGAAGTCAGACTAAGTTACTACTCCCCTTCTCTCTCAGATTTAGAGTGTTCTCTAGAAAAGTCCACGTGCAGTAACTCAGTCATGCTTTCAAGATGTAACATCATACCCAAGGGCTTCGATTATAATATTGTTTCTTGCAAAACAATCACTAAGAATAAATTAACGAAAGAGATAAGCTCTTCTTGGTATGCAAAAGAAAATTTCAAAGATGTGTTAACAGGATATTAGGCAACATATATGACTGGTGCACAGGAGTTATTTATATTTAAAATGCCAAAGGGTTCCTATACGTAAGGGTGCTGTCCACCTTTACAACTAATAAAACTTATGATCCATATAGGAATAGTATTACATCAGTGTAATTAGTTTACCAGCCAGCGAGTCAGAATAGCAGATCCCTTATATAATAATAAGGGATAATAATCCCTATACTAATCCTTTAGATAATGTCCATTGCAAGCAGAAGACAGCAAACATGATCTGTATTCTCTAAATTATATGAAAATATATTGTACAATAAAAATCAATGTAATCATATGAATAGCATCCACCAACTCTGAAAAGGCATAAACATCCAGTTATTTTAGATGCTGCTTGCACATAGGACAAAGCCCATTCCTGACTCAAATGGCAAAGAGTTTAAAGGCCTTACATGCGCCTAAGCTAAGCAGTGAGACAGCACCAAAAAGAACACACTCAAGACTAACACCTACACCTTCACTAACACACACATGTTTACATTCCTTCCTCTCAATTTTGTTTCATCTCTCCCTCTCTGTTGATTAACTCATTTTCATCAAGACTGGATTTTTGGCTCTACCGCACACTGGAAAAGAAACCACTTAGTTTACAGCTTCTGAGAAAGATTAAAATTTTTAGAGCAAGACTATGAAATTAACAGGTTTGAAGTGTTAATTTCTAATGGACTTTTGCCCTGAAGAAAACTATCAACTCTGTTTCTGTTTTACATGGGATGATAAAACCCATGGTAAACCTGACCTCCTGAAGTTAGTTTATCTTGGATTATGTTTGAATCTTTAATGACTGAAGCAGTTAAAGGAAGTAGCTATTACCTGTTACTCACTCTAAATGCTGAGTACAGTTTGGAAAAATTATAGACCACATGATTATGTTTACCAAAATACAAAAATTATAGTGCTTCATGTGAAAACATATGTTTTCATAGTTATAGTCAGTTTATTATCAAGCTTTCAAGTAGGGTTATATACTCTCCTCAAAATGGGGTTTATTAGAACATATAAAAATATCTTCTTATGAACTAAAGTTAAGATATACAGCCTTTGCTGATGCTAGGCCATACCTTCATAAAAACCCTTGAATGTGTGTTCAATTTATTTGATTTTAGTGGATTAAAGGGAAAAAATTCTCACTTGACTATGTTCAATCATATTCCTCATTTACTGGCCCAATACTGTTGCTCCTTCCAAGAAAACAACCTCGTACTTTGGGAATGGTGAAAACAGCCAGAACATCCATGACTTGTGGTTGTTTAGAAACAATGATGAATATATGAGGTTTTTAGTTAGCTAGATACTAAAGAAGGAAAAATATATATGCCAAACCACCACTGAATCATATCAATTAGTAAATCCCTCATTCCAAGGCTCCCATCTTAAGTGGAAAGAAAAGAAAATGATTGAGAGCTGTTGCACAAAAGTACGTGTCAGGCTGCATGTATTTTGAGAACAGAAGTGACGACAGAAAGCATGTGTGGAGGGCAGGAGGGGGAGAAATGAGAGGAGATGGGTCTGCATGTTGCAAATCATTGTCTGGGACATGAAACAGGTTTCTGAAAGACACTGTTAATTCTGCAGCTTTTTTTTTCTCCATGTAATCAACCACCATTTACAAGCCAAAAGCTCAAAGGAAAGAGATTCCTCCAAGAGATATGGAACTCTTCCGTGTTCAAGTGCCCTGTTGTGCTGTACCCCCTCTGTGAGCCACTTAGTTTCTCTGGTCTTCCCTTCTCTTACAAGCATAACAATATTTTCTCCTTTTCTCCTTGTTTGTTTTATTTGCTTAAGAACAAGTAATACCTATTTCAACACACAACCCAGTGAAGCATTATCCTCACTACAACTAGAACTGGGATCCAAACAAATGCAAATTAGGTGGAGAGATACAGATGTGAGTGTACTTGTTTAGTGATTTTAAGATGACATACAATGATTCATTCAATTAATGTGATATTTGATTAATTATTCTTGCTGAGGTTTAGTGTGAAAGTCAAAGGTATACATGTGTTCAAAAAGGGATTCAACAATTTAATGAAGAATAAAGTAAGCCAGCTTTAGAGATGCCTAACCAATTAATTACTGGAAGGTGACCAAGTATTTATGACCACATTACATGCACACTTCTGTTTTTATCCTTTCTCCGACCTTAGAGTCTTCAAAACTCAGAATCTTAGAAAAAACTCAAGGGCTTTCAAGAGAGTTAAAAAGACAGCAGAAAATTTTCTTCATTTCTGTTCCACTCCTCCTTGCCCTCCTTCCCCCTTCTCCTTCCAGCAGCAGACAACAAATGCAAAGTATTGTAGTAGCTACAAAAAAATGCTTTCTGATTTCCAAAATATTAGTTTATCTCTGTCAGCTTGTGTGCCTGCTGTAATGTCACCATTTATCTTGCTAAATGAACTTTGTATCCTGAACATACCTGGATGTGCCTAAACTTTGCTCAGTGTTTTGACTGGGAATGTTCTTTTTCTGCATTCCTGTTGCTTGAAGTTGTCAGAGGAGAAACTTAACTCTGCCACTAAACAAAGACCCTTTGATATTTTTTCTAAGCTGTTGCTGAGTGATTTTTGCGTGTTTACTATTAAGCAAACCTAAAGGAACTGTATCAGCATTGTACAGCTTCATGGCATGACACAGTATAATGACTGGGGAGGAAAAATTGTCAGCTAAAGAATACAAGTATTTTCTCACTATTTCAGTCACCTGCGTGGTGATTGTAATAACACACAAAACCCAACATATTTCAGTGCGCTGATATTTTTTCTTCCTTCTATTCTGTCTGGTCAAGTTCTTATCCATGAATTCACCACATTTTGTTAGAGTTGACTGGAAAATCTGATAAATACTTGCTGAATGTGTTATTTATAAGGAAAAAAAACCCATCCCTTTTTATGTCATCAGAAGAGAGAGAGAAAAGGGCTCATTATGAAATAATGCTTTTCCTCTTGTATGGCTACTAAAAATTGGAATGTGGACAGGAAAAAAAAATTATGGTAACTTAGTTCCAAAAGAGTTTAGTTAATGATATCATATGTTCTCTGCATCCAAAGATAAACAGTCCCAGGTTATGGCTATATTGAAACAGGTAAAGTGAACATATAAATGGTGCTTGAAAGCAGAGCTGCTCTGATGATAGAAAACATCTTAGAAGCAGTTTCAATGGGGTTTCTTTTTTTTCCCTCTTCAAAATTTTCCTCTAAAACGTTGAAGCTTCATCTTAGCTATTTCTTATGGTTTATTTCCAGCACTTGGAAGTTGATAGAGAAAAGGCATAATTTGTTAAAATATTTTGGACTTTTTCCGTGAACCAGTCTCTATAGGAAAAAAAAAAGAAAAAATAAAATTTAAATAAAATTTATGTTAATAAAGGATTCCATTTATTTTTTTCAGCTGGTTGTGGATGACTTTTTCAGTATTCCAAATCTTTATTCCATTTTAAACCTTCTACTTCTCTAGCCCTACAATTACTATTATGATTTTATTACCTCAGTGGGTATCTCTGATATGCTTCATAGTTTAGTATGACATGGACACTTACTTTTAAATTAGTGTTCATTTACTAGTTTAGGAATGAAACTCCTGGACTGAATCACTATGATTCCTATCCCAGATCATTAGAATTTTTTCTCTTTGCAAATTCAAACTTCTCACTACAGAAGTGTAAATATCCTGAGCACTTCCAGCTCTTTGCTCTGAGCCAGACTGGATCTCCTCTGTAGCTGTGTAGGTCAGTTTCCAGTTGATACAAATATATGTCAGATTTATACTGTTCCTGAAGCATTGACTCACTAACCAATTATTTTGTTTCCAGAAAGACAGCCTTTTCTACCAATACAATTTTTAGACTTTGTAGAAAAATTCAAACCCCGGTCAACAAATTAAGGACTTGACCATCATTTTTCACTAACTTGTAGCACAGACAGGTGCTATGACACTTAAGAAATGCTTATGAAAAAACCTCACATTATAACTACCATTTGAAGCATTCTAACAAAGAAATCCTAGTTCATGCCTAACATTTCAGTCCCACACTGAGAGCTATTATTGTTAACAGCTTCATTTTTCATAAAAGGGAGGTAATTTCCTCCGTACTTTACAATGTACAAAAGAAAAGTATAGTCTGCAGTCTCTATTTTATTTTCAGGTGATATCCAAGACAACATTTGAGCATTAAAATGTAACCAAAGCAGAAATTAGATGTCTAAATTTTTGAGCAAATTAAAAAAAAAAAAAAAAAAAAAAGACATATAAATGCTTAGAAAACAAGCCCTGTGTCTCCTATATCACTGAAGCTTCTGAATTTCATAGAAAAAAATATGAGTAGAACAGTGACATTGTGCTAATAGATCACTTCTATCTACAGTGAAAGAGAACACAGTCTCCCGCCAGCAGCCGGGCAGGAGCTTCACCACACCCCTGGTCACCCCTCCTGGCCTGCACACCTATTTACAGGCCAGACAGACTGCTTGCTGGAGGTAAAATTTTATTTTTTGATCATAAGGGGTACTTAAGACTTTCACTGCAGGGACCTGAAGGGTGGAGGTAACCTGGGGCAACTAAGTCAAATCATAATGAACACTGTCTCCTGAAAGGAAGGGAATGGTGATATTTTATATATGAAATGCATGCAAGATAAGATTCTGGGGATTTTGCTGAAATTACTTCTTAACTATTAAGTAAAATGTCTAAATAACAAAACAAAAATTTTCTATTTTTTCTAGAAAATTAAAAGTCCCTTCTGATCAATTTTAGCTAGCCCTGTTTATCCGTGTTTTCTTGTGAAGGATTTATGCTTATTACCTTTATTACTGAAGATGGAACTGTGTTTCAAAGGAGTGAAAAAACTTAAGCCTTCATGCAAAAAATATTAATCTTCATCTTGTCTTAGTGATAAGAGATGGTTTTGTTCCATTTATTCCCACGTTTAGATATCTGTGCAAGCCTACTCTTGCTTACAGTTCTGAATTAATTATTTTCTACTTCCTCTTGCTCCTTACTCACTTCCCATGCCTCTTTCTAAACGTCACCTTTGAACCACCCTTTTGTGATGTTTGGGAATTTAATTCTTAACCACCTCAACAGTGAAATTCTGGATTTCCAGAAGACAGCTACAAATTTCACATCAGCAGGGATTTCACCCTGGCTATTTAGATTTTCTCATCTGCTGACTAGTGTTCTGGCTTCTTTTTTTTTTTTTTTTTTTGAAAACTCTTTTTAAAACCACAGTTCTTAGATATGCGTCTTTTCTACAATAAAAATAAAATAAAATAAAATAAAATAAAATAAAATAAAATAAAATAAAATAACACCACCAACAACAATCCAAACCAACCCAACAAACAAACAAACACAATTCCATGCAAGTAATGCAGATAGCAGAGGAATCAAACCCTAATTCTGATGCCTTTCTTTGTTATCAGCTCCATTTCTTACCTTCAAGAAATCATTCTATTCTTTCATCCTCAATTTCCTCATTTGTAATCCAATAAATGTCTTTCTCATTAAGAAGCCTGGACAATGGATCCAGTAAAGACAAACACTATTTCACTACTACTGTTGTAATGGGCCACCAGGAATTTCACTATTCCATGCTAGGAATGGCCCTAGATTGCATCAGAACTGAGATAAACGAGGACTTAGTCTGAAACACTATGATTTTTTTTCCACAGTTGAGCCCAAATCTACACCTATGTTTGTTTTCACAAGTACGCAATCTTTAAGAAAACATATACATTTATATTCTTATTAAAAACAACGAACTTGTTAATTCAAATGTCATAAAATAATGGGGGTAAATAACATCATTAAAAATATGCATAAGAAATATCAATTAAGTTCTGTAAAATTAATTTTTTTTAATCCTTTTTTTTCTCTTTTATCTATTGTGGTACAAATTATGACAACGGATCTCTAGAACAAAAATTAAAATGTATGTCTACAGCCCTAATGGGTTCTGACCTGCAGTACAATTCTGGAGAACTTGATTATTTGTTATCAGCAGCTTTGTTTCTCCTTCAAAGTGAAGGTATGAAAACACAGAGAGTCTGAAAGTAGTCAGGTCCTGACTATTGGTCTTGGTCCCTTAGCTTGGGGCTTAATTTACATACATTTTGGCAAAACAAATCTGATGAGGAATTAAATAAATTATTATTCTCTTATATAAATCTATTCCATTCTTTATTAGAAATCTTTTACAAAGAATATTAGATAATTAAGCTATTATATATTAACTCATGCATATCAAATATCTCAGCCAAGAAGGTTAATTGAAGCTCCCTCTTCATCATTGTAAATGTCTTCAAACTGCTTTGACTGGGTCAAGTCGAAACAAAATAGGTAGGCTCTAATAAGTGCTCTGAACAAATTAGTGACAGGGGAAAAAAAAACCTAAAGGGAATAAAAAATTTCTTTGCATATTCTGATTTTTGAAAGAATATAACACAATTAAATCTTTTCTTCCCTTCAGCTTGACTTCTAGTATCAAATAGTACATCCTTATAAAAACGTAGGAAAAAAAAATCAGTTTGTCTCAATAGGTACATTAAGTAAAAATGTCCCACTAGGTGCTAAACACTGAACTTTGTATATATACTACTTTTTTTTTTTTTTGTCAATTATTAAGATATATACAGTTTCATCAGTATTTATTATTTGCTTGAGTTTGTCTCACCTTATCAGTGCAACATATTGACTAAATACATACATAAGTTGGGTATAAGGTAGAAAAATTATCTCAGTGACCAGCTAAAACATTAGCTCAGAGCTTGGTCTTCCTAAAAGTTACAATCTCAGGTATTCCTTCAAGTTACAAACTTCAAGTAACTTAAAATGAACTTAAAAATTTTTGACAGAAATTGAAGGAACGAAAAGCAACATTAATGTTACTACACAGTAACAGTTCATAAACATTGGCTTTTACAACATTCGCTGGATATACACCATCCAATGTATTTGTGTTTCCTTTTGGCTGATATTGTGGTGGGTAGGCATCAAGAGAAGATTTTACAGTTTTGCCTTGGAGGAGGTGTGGTTGTGGTGTTGCTTTTTCAGTTTTAATTACATTTGGATTATTCTTTTAGAATGCACTAATTTAAAATATACATATCCTACAGAACACACTCCCAGTAACTTCAGGTCTCCTCTAATTGAGCTGCTTTATTTCACAGATTCCCAGCCCTCTTCCTAGAAAAAACTACTCTCTATTCATTTTTGCATAATGGTGCAAAAGGATCCCTAACTAGTGAACCATGATACAGTCTTTCACTACAAACAGTTTGTGAGGGAGAAAGCTCTAAATAATTATCAAAGTATAATGAACATTGCTACTAAATGCTAGGTAAATGCCTCATTGGAAAATTTGAAAGGCATTAGTTCAGACAACAGTTTCTCTTTATCGCCTATATTTCCTGGTTCTAATTCCTCTTTTTTTATTTATTAGTAAAGCAATTTGCATGAAAGAAGCATCTTTGTTTCTTCAATATTCATTTCCGTTTTCTCATTGAGGGTATCATTCTGCTTCATTGAAAACAATGGCAATTTTACTGGTTGTCTTCCGGGAAAGTAGTTCTGATAGTGAGACATTCTGACTGTCTCCAGGTCCCACTGAAGTCAGCCACCAGGTAACAGCTTTTGGGATCCTTTCAGATAAGGATCCCTGAAGTGCGACTTCCTTTGTGCAACTTTAATGAATTGCTATTGCAGAAATGCTGATTACTTCATCAGGGATTATGACTTTATGCAAAGAGTAAATAACAAGAGTAGGTGGATTTCTAAGTCCACCCCTTCTGCCACCCTCTCTTTTCATGCAAATAGCTGTAATTATGCCAAAGGAAAGCAGAAAATGTATGTCACAGTAAAGCGGCGTACCAAAAAGCAGTTTCCATGCACAAGTGGTTGTTCAAAATTTGAACCCAATTTTGTCTATTCAAACCAAAAAATGTCTATCTGTCATTAACTGCTACAGAATAGATAGGAAAATACAAAAATACATCTTCATGGTATCAAAATACCTTTTGTATTAAAATATTGGGAAGGGGGGGGGACGTCATAATTGTCAATGAAAGCATTCTGACACTATGATACAAAGTGTTTTGTGAAAACGCATTTCCATCATCTCATATACTGGTTACATTAACAAAACAGTCATTTCCAAGAGGATTTTTAAACTAGGTTTGTTTGTGAAGATGTGATTTGTTCATCAAATAGGACTTCAAACTTTGTGCATATTTGTGTGCCTGTAAATTAACTCACCAGGGCCAGAAAATAGAATTTTGATTGGAAGGTCCTGTCAAAGTCTGTCTGAGTTATGGTTGTGCTTTTCTTCAGTGTAATCTGTAATCCCCATTTCCAGTGGTTAGATATAATTCACTGTCATGCACACAGCATCCTCTCTTTCTTAGGCACATCCAGCAGAGAAAAATTCTTCACAAGCCTTTACATTCTGCTACACTTGATATATAGGCTGCTGCTTGCAAATTATCCAGTCAGAATCGTCGTTAGAAACACCTGTATTTTGTAGTATAGCTCAGAATTTACTGCTTGTCAAGGGGCCATATGACCTACTATACTGTGTCAATCATGGCCCAAAACCTTTTACTTAGAGCCTCCAAGCTGTTTTTTCACACTGCTAGAGGAAGTCTGACGTCTCATAAGATTTAGAAATGAATTTTCACTTCAAGAGAAGTAGAGAAGAAACTGAAAATGCCACTAATTAAGTAAAAGATAATATACCGTGTGTCATGTGTCCAGACATGAATGATGGTATTTACAGAATGTTTTAGTGAAAGCAATGTGGTAGCAACAGATAAGAGTTATTTGTTCTTTAGTCTTTCTAACGCAAATATCCTCTCTGCTTTACCCTAACTTAAAGATTCAAATCTTATATCTGAAGTATGTATGTCAATAGACATATTATCTTTAAAAAGAAAGTTCTTTTTTTTTCTAATTTACACTGAAAAAGTACTAAAAACAGCTAAAAGAACCCAAATCAATGCTTCTAGGCTGTACATGGGTGCTCCCTCTATATGAAGATGATGGGTAACTAATTAAATTGTATCCAAATTGGTTAAGTCCAAGATATCAAATGGCCACAAAACTGTTGGGGCAAATCTCATTTTGTTATAGCCTTAAAGTAAATTGCTATGCTACCTTTAAAAATGAGCAGCAGCTTGCAGACCCTCAATGACCTTATTTTTAAAAAAGGAAGAAAAAAGAGAAAGAATCAAGACGAGTCTGTCTCAGGAAAAGTTTTGCAATATTTGAACACTGCAATTTCATCTCTCACCATGCTATCTTCATCCCACACTTCCTGAAAAAATGTGCTGGACTCCACTCCCTGAAGCAGGGTGAAATATTCAGTGAAGCAATGACCACAACTTCCTGCCTGCCAGAAAGATCCCACCAGAGTTTGGGGAATCTTAAAATTATGAAACAGTGAACAAAGCAGCTATAAATAATGCACAGATGTTTATGTCAATTATTTTAAGTTTAAGCAATGTGATCTCTAAGAGAGCGGAACACAGAACAAGTAAATCTATCTTGATGTCGTTATTGCTACTTCTCCTCCATGTGGTATTTTTTAATTGCAATATATATACTGTAATATTGTGCATTCAGGTTTTGGCATGTACACTCTCCAGGTGATCATTGGCCATGTGACAGTGGAGTTTTTCTTGCATAACAAGATGTATTTCTACAATTCAGTCCTCGACTCACCACAGGTTGCTCAATTAAAAATAAAAGTACAGTGCTGACGTTACTGTGATTCATTAATTTGGTCAGGTCATTTGTTACCGGTACGTGGACAAACACAGAGGGAGATAAAGCCACTTCAAGTCTATCATAAATTTTAATATAAGTGAGTTCTGCAGAGATCTGTTTTAAAATATTAACATGTATTTATAACCTGAATTCACCCAATGACATGAGAATCATCCTGTGTACATATTCAGCAACACAATAAAATAAAAATAAAAATAAAATTAAAAATAAAAATAAAAATAAAAATAAAAATAAATTTTAGAATAAAAATAACAAGAGAAAAATAATAACAGGAGAAAATTTTATTTAACTACTTTTATAAAAGTTATATAAAATTCTGATTTAAAACAACCACAAATTCTGATTTAAAAAATCCCCCAGGCAATAAATTTTAAATAATATCTATAGTTCACAACTGTCCTAAGTCTACTCTAGTTTGTCACAACAGACCTGAACTTTTTCCTTCCCTGTTTTATTTCTTCTCACCAATGATGTCAAATTTTGTGCTAGAATAAGGACAATGGTAGAAGAAATTAACAGAAAAGAACTTCAAATCATGCCTCCCCACAGTCCCACATTTTGATGTAGAATGTTTTAGTAAATTTTCCTGCACTGTAAAGTTAATTAATTTATTTATTAGGGAAAATAACACTTGTAGTCATTACAAGTTGACACACAAAAAAATCACTGAGATAACACTGAGATACATTTAATACTTTTAGATTACGAGACTTTGTTTCCTGTGCGTCATCTCCAGCTGGATTTATTAAAGTGAAAAAGAGTCCAGGGCAATGAAATAGATGTCATGGATGAACAGAACATTTCTTTGAAAATTCATCAAATTCAGACATGCCATTTAGCGACACATTGAAGATCGGGAAGGAAAAATTAAAGGTGATCTGCTCACCAGCCTGTGTATTCAAGATCCACTGAAAGGTTTTCTGTAGCTTTATGATCAGTATTACCTGCATATTTCAGGACTAATACAATCTTGTCCTCTGTAACTTATTTGACTTTTCTTCACACGTGATAATTTTGGCACTTCTCTTTTTAATTTCCAACTATGTACAAATGGAGAAAGGCTCCATTTAAGAAACAGATGATCAAATGTTTAATTTCTTATTTCACTTCTGTGGTATCAGGGAAGATCAAGTCTGGTCAGAAGGACAGAGGTAGAAAGCTAAAAGGGGAGTATGGGATTTTATTTCAGAGGAAAGATACCTGGCTTCCTTATAAATCTCAGACTTATCAGTAGTATCAGGTCAGAGATGAGGTTCTCAAATATTCACAACAAGGTACCTTTTGTAAAGTCTGTACATGGAAGTGTAACTCCCACAGAAAGTGCAAATTACTGGGAGGTATTGGTGGGAATTTTTGCAAGGGCCTTTGAAATCAGCTGCCAATTATTTATCTCATTCTCAGTGAAGCTCTAAACAGTTCGACACTCTTTGACATGATCAGATCTGTAGCAATAGAAAAAACATTTTTCTCCCAAAGTGTACACCTTCTTAGTTCAGGCAGTTTCAGCCAAAGAAAGGCAAAAATTTCAATTTTTCAATTTCAGTTGTAATTTTTGGGTCTCCTTTTACTTATAACTGCAAGACCTCTCTGGCTCAAAAATTGGTCTGTTGCATTAAAGCTGTTTTCTTTTCATACACCATTTAGGCGTAATAACCTTAAAAATGAACAGCTTCTAAGTGAATAACACAAATTTCACATTTGTCTGTGACCTCAGAAATATTTAATGCAGAAAATGAGGAAAGAGGACATATTTGTTCTCAAAGCACAGATCTCACCCAATACACTTCTCTAATTGTCTGTTACAAGAGTCAGAACTTGCCATTTTTTAGTAAATGAAGTTCAAATGTTATAACAAGAAATCTAATGACCCAAAAATATTAATCTACTTTTCCTGGATCTTATGGACTTAATCCTATGCTCCTAGAGCTACATATTTTAAAGAATTTTTTTTTTTCTCCAGTCTCCCCTGTCCTTATACCCAGGAAAATACATATACCATAGAACATTTAATCTGCACTAAGTTTCCACTCTAGCTTACCTCCCAGTAATTTGGATGCCTTCCATGCACTTTGATATTTTTTTCTCCTTCACTTCACTTCTCTGTTTCCTTAATCACTAAAAATCAAGTTTTCATCAAATAAAAAGAAAAATTTTCATTTTATCTTATGCATATAGAATTACTGGTATTTCTGCAAGCTCTGAAAAAGCTGTGGGTGATAATAGTGTTTTTTCCTCAACCTGCCTGCCATTTGCTTATGACGAAGCAAATACTTTGTTTTCTTTTCAGAGATTACAACTCCTGTTTATTAAACAAGCAAAACCAGAATAACTAAAAACACATGTACTTCTCATAGTTACAGGGTTTATTACAAATAAAAATTGAATATCATGAACAGCTAACCATCCAAATGCAGCACCATGTAAGAAAGGGACAAAAAGCATTTTGAAGTCACTCATCATAATTAAGCTTTCAGAGCTATACTAACTTACAGAAAGATTGGGTTTTTGGGTTTTCTTTGACTTATAAGTTGCAGTATTCTTCAACCATTGTTCTTTATCTTTCTATTTGCCAAATTCATTCTTTTGGATACTTGACAGACAGCATTTTATAATGCCAAGTGTATTAAGACTTGGATATTGGTTTTAAAAAGAATTATGTACACATTTTTAGACCCACAGGAGCATACAATATCAAATTTTCATCGTTTATATAGTTGCACAAACCTATTGTACAAAAAACTTATTCCAAAGCTGAGGGGAGTAAAGTATAAATGTTATATAAGTTATATATTTTAATATACTTACATTGATCAAATCATATATTAACTACATGGGACCAGAAGGAGAGGGTGAAAAATTGTTATCTTTACCAGAAAATTCTCAGAATTTCTACTGAAAGACTATTGGACTTTATGAAAGTGGAAAGCATTTTTTAGATGCTGACTTTCGCTTTAAGATACTCAGCTCTTTGGAAAACCCCCAAGGCCATGAAAAGAGATGGGCATCCCTAGAGAAAGGTTCAGGAGGTTCTGACTGAGGAGCCCGCCATTTCCTGGAGAACTCACTCTCCATGACAGGAGCTTGAGAAGATTGGCCTCATAAGTCTAAAGCAAGGGCTTAACAACACTCCATCAGTATGTTATTCTGCCATAATAAAACGTATCTACTCCAAGTTCCCAAGCACTGAATTCAAACATCTCTAACATTTTAGAGTGTCAAGATTTTGGTAGTTGCTTTTGAAAAGAGTACTTTTTCACTCAAGAAAAACTTGGTTCCAATTTCAACCCATTCTGAAAGTGTAATATAAGATACCCAAACGTATTACCATAACCAAAGTGTACTGCAGCAAAGATTTCAGGCAAAAATTATGGTTTGGTACAAGTTAAACCTGTGGTTCAAAGACTACAGATACTCCTTCAAGAGGCCTATTGTATTTTCCATTGCTGTCTTAAATAATCCTTTCCTGAAGGCATTGATTGTATAAAAAAATCAAGCAAACAATGTTGTTGTTGTTGTTGCACATGAAAATGCATAGAAAATAAAAGAAATATCTTCTTTAATAGTAAAGTGATTTCAAGGAATAAAATTTCCCCCTCTAGGAGGTGACCCCTTTGTGTTATACAGAATTTTGTTAAGCTGTTATGTTCTCTAAAAAGAAATAGTGTTATTTGACATT